>NC_137089.1:28979007-29579007 GCF_951640355.1 Cnephaeus nilssonii | reverse complement strand
TGGAACACCTATTTTGATCTATTACCTGATTCACATTCTACCACTCTGAGAAATTGTGGACTTCTTAGTAAAGCAGTCTAGCCTACATTATAGAATGTAAGTAAGCTTGAATAATCTATTCTGAGAGGGGTGTAATTAAATCTAAACCATATCATGTGAGTACCTGTAATGCTGCAGATATTATGTTAGACCCCAGGAACATAAACTGGGATAATACATGGTGCCTCTTTCAAGAAGCGCACAATGGGGATGATGTTGTAGGCAAATAAACAACAAGATCAACACCCTGGCAGAGCTGGTCCAAAGCCCTGAGCTTGTTCACGGAGGAAACACCTACCTCTTCCTGTGAGCATGAAGAGGGGTCCAAGATTAAAAACATTTGAGCTGCCATTTGAAGGATGACAAGAAGATTCCAAATGGCCAAGATCTCAGCAGAGGCAATAATAGGAGGTAGGAATTAAGGTACAAATGGAATGAGTTGCTGAGCCACAGCATGGCAAGGCACAGAGTAGGTGTTTGGCCAATTATTATAAACTAGAGGTCAGATGTACGGAATTTGTGTAAGAGTAGGCCTTCCTTCCCCCAGCTGCTGGCACCGGCTTCCCTTTGGCACCCAGGACCTGGGCTTCTCTCCGAGGACCTAGGACCCAGGCTTCCCTCGGAGCCCAGGCTCCATCCGGAAGGACGTCCGGTCTAATTAGCATATTATACTTTTATTATTATAGATATCAGGTAAAGATAATGACAGCAATGTCAATGACTCCCAAATTATACTTCCAAAAAAGCAGAACATTTGTACCATCAACTTACCACAGTTAACCTCTTTACTGGTTTATTTGTTCAGAACTTAATTTACTGATATTTCTATACTAGGAGTGTCCAGTTTACTCATTTACCAGTTTACATAGAATTCCTGAGCACTGTTATCAGCATGAAAATATGGGGAAAAAAAACCCCACAATAGACAGAACATCCATTTCTATATTCCAAAAGTCTTTGGAAGTTTTGTCCACTCAGTCTGTGCTCTTGGGCAGGCGTAAAAAAAATGGATTCTTGAAGGCTAATGGTAGCTCTGCACAGGTGCCGCCTTTATGAAGCAGGCCAGCCTCCCTCACCCTGGCTCTGAGCCTGTTATTTACTAGGCATGCCTTTGGGGGAGAGCTCTCATTCTAATCCCTCATATCGCCATTCTTACTCTGTCCACAGACATGCAGTATTCTGGGAAAGGAGAATTTACACACCTTCAACAACTCTGGTAACATCACGTATGTACAGAAGTACATTTTGTCATGGAAGCTGAAACTGAAGGCTTTCTGATCCGTACTGATACTTCCAAATTAAATAATTGCTAAGGGTTGAGTGATCATAAAAGGAATTATAGAAAGTAAAGTAATACTAATATTTTCTTCTTGTAACTTAAGCAATAGTATCTCAGATATGCCACAACCTAACTGTTTAAATCACAGCTTAGAACAAAAAGGGACCAAAATACAAGCAAATAGCTAAAAGCTCTAGAGCTACCAAAATACATACAATCTATTTCAAAAGTGTATTATTTTGTTTAGAGCAAGTCATCTGAACTTCGTTGAGAGATCATTTACTCTTATTTTATACATAATTCCAACTATTTTGGGTCCTGTCAGTCTGACACCACTCAGAATAGAGGCTGTAGCCAAATGAGAACAAAATGAAACGTCTGAAGTTCACTGTGAGTAATCTAAGCCATCAAGGAAAGATTTATTGAATTCTTTTTTAGTGGAATGTGTGCTACATGCTTTAGTCCAAGTTCATCCAAAACGTTTAACACAAACGTAGGGACTATGAATGTCTCTTTATTTATCTGGATATTTATTTGTGTAGAGCTTCTTATTCTCTGACAAAGCTAAACACTCTGAGCCTCTATTTGCTCATCTATAAAATGGGAATAGAAATATGGCATACTTACAGGATTGTTGTGGGAATTAATGATTTAATGCTGGTAAAAACAATTAGCACAGTGCTAGGCACATTGTAAGTGCTCAACAAATGTCAGTGTTGTTATTGTTATTGTTATTATTAGATTGATTGTTGCATGTGTATTACTTCTATAATTAGATAATTTCCTTTTTTTAAAGCAGGGTCTATATACAAAAAATTCTCTTTTTTTTCCCTAAACCACTCAAAACAGGACTTTGTTTTTGGTAGGTATATAATAAATATTTATTGAATAAAAATACCAATTATATCATATAGCAATTGTCCGTTCTACCTATTACCATATCTATGATAGCCCAATTAAAAATATCAACATCATTTGCAAACTGCCTTTCCTTTTTGGTGCCATTTCTTCAACATTTTACCTTGAGACTACCATTGCTATTATTGTATTTATTTACTATTAAGATAAAAATAAATTCCTTTTAAAATTATTATCTTGTAAAGTTATCATTGCCAGATCTCAATTACAATGCTGAAATATGACATGCTTCTCTTTCTCGAAATGAAAATGAATGATTTTAATTTATGGAGAATCTTGTTACTCCCTCTATTCATTTTAATCTCACAAAGGTAAGAGCATAATGTACTCATGATGGCAAAATCAATAGCCTCATGTACTGTTTCGACAATGCCTTTTCATAAGCATATATTATCCATTAGTTGATGTAATGAACATCCAATATAGGGAAGACCAAACTGCATTGCTTTTTTCCCCTCCAATTAATCTCTCAGTCTCGCATTTCCATAACTTTTTTATTCCTTAGCCAGAATTTTTTTCTTCTAAATTAACATCATTTTTTAAAAAAAACAACATTGTCTTAGTTTATACTATAAACTACTCAGCAGGTCAACAAATGTTTCACGAGACCACTCCCCTTCCTGTGGAACACTCACAAGCGTGGTAAAGGAAGTAATGCCACATGAGCACAAGGACTCAAATAGTCTATCCTCCCAAGTTCAGAAAGTGGCAACAAATTCATCTTTTGACAATTATAAAATTACTAGTAGCCCGTTTGCACGAAGATTCGTGCAATAGACCTTCATTCACCTGGCTGCCTTCACCAGTTTTCTGCCGGCACCAGGGACCCAGGCCTTGGCTGTGGCCACCGCCTTCTGCCTTTTTCAGGGTCGGGGCTTGGCCCCGGGCGGTGGCCTTGGGCTCGGCGGCACCCAACATCCCTGCTAAGGATCAAAGGAGCCGACCCCCAGTGGTTTCCTGCGATCCTTGCAGGCTGCCCGCTGGTGCCCAAGGCCGGGAAAGCCTCCGCCCCAGGCTTTCCTGGCCTTGGGCTCACTGCACCCAGCGTCCCTGCTACTGATCGCAGGAGCCGACCCCCAGTGCTTTCCTGCGATGGGTGCAGGCTCCCCTCTGGTGCCCAAGGCCGGGAAAGCCTCCGCCCCGAGGCTTTCCCGGCCTTGGGCTCTGCCACACCCCAATGCCCCTGCAACGGTTTCCTGGTGGGCGTGGTTGGTGGGCGTGGCTTGGTTGGTGGGCGTGGCTTGGGCGTAGCGAAGGTGTGGTCAATTTGCATATTTGTCTATTGTAGTCATTATAAAAATAAGGAAACTCTATTACAAATATGGACAAAAATAGATTAAAAAGTAAAATCCATAAGCCTACAACACTATCACAACCCTTGTTAAGATGTTGCTTACTGTTTATTACTGAAATCTCTTAGTTATGATCTAGCTAATTATATCTGTCTACCTATCTATCTATCTATCATTTATCATTTAACGCAAGAAATCTGTCTCTGTTTATTAAGCCACTTTGGGAATGGTTTCTTACAGTAGCTAGTGTGCAGTCCCCAAACTAATTCAGGTTTCTGTCCTAGAGACTGTTGTTTGTTTTTCTGGATCTCACTTCTTCAACTGTAACTGAGGGTAATAATACCACACCATTCTACAGGGTTGTTGGGAAAGGTAAAATATACATTACATGTAGATGGTGTTTCATAACCTGTGCAGTGTCATATAAATGTTGGTTATTAGCATTGGTCTTCTTGTGTGATCCAATTTTATCTATTTTATTTGTAATACTTGAGAGACAAAAGACACCTACTACATAGTAACCCACAAGTTATTATTTTCTAGTTTGAATAATCCTAATTATATTTTATTTTTGTCTGAGCCTTTAAATTAGCCTACTGATCTTCAGCTTCTTTTCCTGTCTTCCCCCCTGCCCACCTGCTATTCTAACCATCCTCATGTTCTCATTATACTGAACCCTACAAAATGCTTCCCTCCCCATCCCCATCCCAATCCCCACCCCCATCTTCATCCCTGTCCCCAAAGTTCTCCATCTTCCTTTGTTCCAGCAGTTATGAAAATATCAACTACTCTTTGAGACGTTTATGTATGATGGGAGAAAATATAGCAAATGCAGTTTGACAATCATTGTTATTGCATGCAAATCCTATAATTCCTCTCTTGGCTAGTACTGAACACATAACACACAATTTATTCCATAAGCAGGTGATGCTAATGATTTTTAGGCATGATATTAACTGCTTAAAAATCTGTGCTCTCTACCTGGTTTGAATAAGAGAAGTCCAGAGAAAGAGGCCATGCATCTTTAAGAGGAGCAAATAAGTCCAGGGCAGTTAGGGGGGAGGTGGAGTGGGGTATAAGAATGTGGGGGTGGGGGTGTGGAAAATAGATGGCTGTTCCAGTCCTTGCTCTTATAGAGAATCTCAGATTCCTGATCCTTTAATAGCACTACATGGCCATGCCATATAGAAAGTCATAAAACCTTTCATTTCTGATCTTGTACCTGAGCAAATTGCTTTTTCCCTTTCTTTCTATGTATACACCCTGTATATGACACAGGTTGAAACTGACTTGGTCTTCAACTTTTTCAAGGTGTGTTGAATTTATAACTTCTTTAGAAAGAACTAAGCACTCCTCCTTTCTTGGTGTGCTACCATTATTTTTCTGCTATTATTCTATTCATGGATGATATCTGTGGCCATCCTGACTACGGACCTTTAAGTTAGGACTGCCCAGTGACACATGACGCTCTGATGATTATAGGGGTGACTCAAGAATGCAGGCCACTGGAAACACTGGGCTTGCTCTGTCCCTCTCTTATACCTTCACTCCTGACCATACTCATCCAACTCCTGGTCAACTTTGCCTCATAACTGCTTCAGAGGTTGCCTCTTAAGACTAGACCATCAGACTTGTAATTTTCCATTTCTTACTCTTAGTTTGAATATGGTCTTTATATCCTCTCTAATTGTTTCCCCTCTTTTCTTCTCTGGGTAATCACTTCATCCTTCAAACCCAGCTCAGGACTTTGGGATCCCTCTGCTAAAGAACCAGCTGCCTGGATGGGTGTACTTACTAATACAGGCCAGCCATGAGGCCAGGTGCGGGTACTGGACCCCTGGAATAATTCATAACTGCCTCTAAGTAGCATACAAGCAAAGCTGAGTTTGGCCCTGAAATAGGCACATGCATAATGCATGTTTTGAAGCAATGGAAGATCTCACATGACACAGTTTTCTAGTCCATATTTCCTGACACGTTAGAGAACACTCAATGGAGATAACAATCTGCCAATGGTCTGTATGATGATGGATCTCTACATTCAGAATAGTTTTCTTATATTGGTCACAGAACTGACAGGACCACCAGGATGAAGCCTCTGGAATATAATCTATCTGTCAGTACTGAAGTCCTATTTGCTGGAATCCCTCTGCTTGACGGATGAAGGGTAGAAACTGGCTGACAGTAGAATGTGCAGGTTTCCCTTCGTGAGTGCAAACTGAATGGTCAAAAAAAGCCATAATTTAAGATAATACAGATGGTTTGTGGATTTCTGGGAAACAGCTGTAGCAGATAGAGCCATCTGGAAGCTAGCAGAAGGGGCTTTTTTTTTTTTTTGGAGTTTGGGATTCTCACATATATTGCCAGGTCTTAAAATTATTCTTCAGAAGCAAATAAAAATCATGTATATTATACATGTGCATGCATACTATATACACACATATACAGACACAGTACATGCATTATGTCTATATTCTGTATAGAAAGAATCAGACACAGAAGGGGAGTGATGAATAATGATCACATTCATGTGTCACAATTCACAGGCTACTTAATAATTTATGTAAGAGTTTCTGCCTTGATGACAACTTGCAGACCATGAAAACACCTTCCTTTTACGTGGCTTCTATATAAAATCACAAATCTCAAAGAAATTCAAACATAGTTTCATATACTAAGTACCAATGTGTTTGAAAGCTTGACTTAAAAAATATACCTTAAGAACAGTTAAATACAACTGTAAATAAATATACTGATTGTTCTAATCACACCACAGACATTAATTAGCCAGAGGGCATTTGTTTACCCACTTATTTATTCATATATCGAATATTTATTGAGGTCCTATATGTTTTGGGCACAATTTTAGGCATAGAGTACACAACAGTGAAAAAATAGGCCAAGTTCCTGCTCTCATGAGCTTGTATTATGGAAAGGAGGAAAAACACACACAATATATAACCATAAAATCTGCCAGTTGCTGATGAAGGCAGAGAAGAAATATGACATAGGATAAAGGGAATCAAGATGGGATAGGGATGCTATGCTGGACCCAGAAAAAGTGACGGAGTGAACTGGGATGACACATGGGGGAAGAGTCTCCAGCCAGGAGAAGAGCAAGTTTAAAGGTCCTGGGGCCAGAACATGAATAGTATGCTCTTGTAAGAGAAAAAGACCGGAGTAATAGGAGTGAGAGGAGCAAGGGAGACGGTGATAAAACATGGCAAGTGAGGTCAGGAGGCAGATCATATAGAGTCCAGAAGGCACAGAAGTACTGTGCCTCAGCCATAGGGTGTGTTCTGGATGGCAAAGGTAGCATGCTGCTGTAAAAACAGCATGGAGTTGCTCTGGTCATCCACACACTGCTAAGTATTAGTTTCCTAATTTCAATCAAGAAAAGGAGAAGGGCCCTAACCTTTGGCACATTTCTGCACACCCGAGTGTGGCTTGATGATTGTACTTACTCAGGTGTTTGTCACAGCTGAGCACTGCGTTTCAGTCCCTTAGTTCTTCCACGCCCACTAAAAACAACAGCACCAAAGCCATGAAGGACCACTGAGGACTCAGTCCCCTTTGGAATGAAGGGTGGAGTCAGTGCATCAGATAGAGAACTTCAACAAAAGCTGAAGCCTTGGCTGAGGACCAAGGAGGCACAGAAAGGGTGATAGAGGAAGTTACACATGACCAACTAGAAAAGACATTTATTCTCAAATGTGGCATCTATGTTTGGTAGCTAGCTGCCTAGGTCAGGTAACTCAACAAAATATCCAGGGATGGTTTGGAAGGTGAAAGGGAGAAAGAAACTCATGATTCGAAATAACATTTACAGAACAATTTAATGGAAAATGATGAGGATTACAGAGAAAATATTTATAAACTGCTTTGCTATCCTTGGGTGAAAAGGTGTTATATAAATAGCATGACTGATTATTTTAAATATGCATTATTTACATTTGCATACAATTTTAGCTTCAAAATGGTAAGTATCTATTTTTGTATTTATGTCTGCCCTTATCCCTTGCAAAGCATGCCTGCTTCCTGGATCTGGCTGATCTTAAGGCGGAAGGCAGTGGAGGGACCGAGAAGGTTATTGGGTCATGCAAAGGAGACACGGGGACAGGGCACAGAGCGCTGCCCTCAGCATCACCTTGTGATGGGTTGTATTTTCCACAAAGATATCGGGGGACACCCTATTGTCCACCCCATGTGCTTTCTACAGAGGAACACTGCCACTCCCCCATCGCACCTTGTAGCACTGATTGATTTAAACAGGAAAGTAACATAAAAAAATGTTTCATTTTAAAGAGATCATTCCAGAACTAGGATGGACAGAAAGGGTAAGACTAAACACAGAAAGACCAAGGGGGAGAAAAGTTGCCAAATTAAGGCAGCAAGAGCAGGGGAGATCAGAGAGAGGGACTGGAAATCAGGTGAAGAGATAGATGCTGTAGGGCTTAGGCAGGCGTCCTCAAACTACGGCCCGCGGGCCACATGCGGGTGTTTTTGCCGTTTTGTTTTTTTACTTCAAAATAAGATATGTGCAGTGTGCATAGGAATTTGTTCATAGTTTTTTTTTTTAAACTATAGTCCGGCCCTCCAATGGTCTGAGGGACAGTGAACTGGCCCCCTGTTTAAAAAGTTTGAGGACCCCTGGTAGAGACTGATTCTGTGAGGGTACTGGTGGGGAAGGGGGAACCCTAGGAAGATATTGTCTACTTTCTAGGTTTCTACTTTGGTGAGAAGGGAGTTGGTCTCCATTATGCTCTAGCCCCTTGGACCACAGTGACCCAAAATCCTTTGGTGCATCCATCTCGCCCATCGATGCCCCCTTGCCCCTGGACAGCTTCCTTGATCCCCAATCCTTACCAGCATGGACTTTAAAATCTGTCAGGGTGGGGATCTGCTGGCAACTCTGTCACTGTCTTCGTCAGCTCAGGCTGCTACAAAAAAATATCACAGACTGGGCAGTTTAAACATCAGTTTGTTTCTATTGCTGTGAGGGGATTAAGAGGTACAAATTGCCAGCTATAAAAACAGTCATGGGGATATAAGGTACAGCACAGGGAACACAGTCAGTAACATTGTAATAATGATATATGGTGTCAGATGGGCACTCTACTTATTGGGGTGATCATTTCATAAGTTAACTAAACATCTAACCACTATTTTGTATACCCGAAACTAATATAACATTGTATGTCAGCTATAATAGAAAAATTTTTTAAAATTAAAAGTAAATATGGGCAAATTACACGGAGGGGACAAACGAACATGTACAACTGCCCTGGGTGAAGGTCCTTTTTAAAAAGTTATGTGTATGTCTCCCTAATTAGAAGGGAAGAAGCTTATCTCTTTGTGTCCCAAATAAAGCCAGGGTGTTGTAAAGGGATTTCTTCATGGGTAAAAACCATAAGTAATTTTATATAAACAGACCATCTTGTCCTAGGAAAAGGGATGATAGTGGTCAGAGCATTGCTCTCCTGCTCCCAGGATAGCCGGCAGACTGTGGACCCTCAGCGCCAGGGGTCAAGGCCTCTGGTGAGCGCCGCCAACAGGGAGCTCCTGGTGCCGTGTGACTGAGTCTTCCTTCTCTGTCCCGAAATTTCAGTCTCACTGTGGTGAACACATTCGATTCACCACCTGGCCAAGAGAAGGCAGTTTTCTTAAATCTGAGCAGATCCTAAAACGAAGGTGCTTTCCCGTGGCTCCCTGGTGGCTGCACTTGACCAGCCCAGCCAGTCTCTGATCTTTCAAGGTTGTGGTTTACACAGGATAGCAAAGAACTGATCTGCGCTCTAGAGGCCCCTGCCCCATAGGAGTGCAGATGTGATCATTAAAATAATAATAAAATAGAAATGATCACTAGTGAACTATTAAGATTTGTGTTGGTTAAATATACCATCAAACTAATTGGATTTACTTTGGATTTGACATTACTGAGACAGAGCTGTTAGGTGCCTTGCCAGAGGTCACCAGTTCAGGACCCAGTGCTGGGACTGGAACCAGGCCAGTCTACTCCTGTTCAGAGCTTGTGGCCTGATCCATCTCACTAACCATACCCACTCTGTCGTGCTCCACTGGTGGCAGGAAGAAGCCTAGTGGCCAGTGGAAGGGACACCTCAGAGGAGAGAACATAGTTTGTGTATGAGGAAACCAGTATGACCTGAGGAACATTTTGAAAGTCCAGAGAGACAAAGAACAGAATGCAAAAAACCCTCTCTGTGAGCCCCTTCATTTGAGTGAGTAGTTACTGTATTAGTTCAATATTAATAAAGTATCATATACCCTTAAAAGTTTAAAAGGGAAACCCATGGGTATTTGGGATATATATGTATATATAATGTTGATTCTATATATATTTGCATAATAGTTTAAGTTTTCCCACTTGAAGAAGAACAGAAAAGGGCTGCTACAGGATTTTTAGTACATTCTGCAGAGGAGTGGCCAGGAGTAGTTTCAAATTCTCATGAAAGGGAATTTGTTTTCTCCTGTGATTCTGATCTCTCTCTCCTTTCCTCTTTTCCTCCCTCTCAATTGCTCTTTATTCTCTTTCTCCTCTACTCCCCTCTCTTTCTTCCTTTTTAAGATGCCTTTCCCTCTCATTAGAAATATTTATTTTTTTATATATTAAACTGTGAATATATATTTATTGAATAAACTCTTGATGCTGTTCTTTATTTTAAAATTTGTGGGTTGACGGCTTCCTCTTGTTCTCAAGTAAGCCCTAGGAAATTTAAAGTAGTGATAGGTAAGCTTTAATTGCCCCCAATTGGATCAATTTCCTACTTATTCTATTGGTACTTTAATTGTTGCTATAAACAGTAAAAATTGAATATGAAGGTTACCAAAAATGTGTGTTTCTCTACCATCTACCAGGAAAACAATATGGTGTACGTTACCATTGCTTTGCATTTGGCTTCCGTGGAGGATAGAAGTTTACTGCTAACTTTACTAACAGTGAACTGAGAATAGAATATTAACATAGGAAGGGAAAAACATAGAATAGCAACTAAAATTTTCAGATCACCCAAATATTCCATCTTTTTAAAAAATTGTTTCTACGCACAGAACTCTTCAACAAAGTAGTTTTCAGGCAGATGATTTGACTTTTGGATTTGACCCTACCCTATGCGTTCATGTATCACACCCTACTGGCTCTGGTTTTAGGAAACCTAGAAACCAAATTAACTTTCTCCTTTCCATTCTCCACCTGAGTACAGGGCAGACTGGGGCCATGAACTCCAGGAATAGCCTGTGCTTATCTCATTTGATCTCTCTGCTCTTTCTGATTCTGACTCACATTCGTTCCCTCCATCTTCTGCCTCGGACCCTCTGCCGGGACACAGAAATGAGCTAACCCCAGCGCATTTCTCATATCACCTCAGATACTTTTAGAAGTGTCTCTTCTATCCAAGAAGCCTTTCGCATACACCAGCTAAACGGTAATCAATCACCAATGCACTTTCTGGCATAAGCAACACACGTTCTTACTTAATACATGGCCCTAGAGGCAGCTCCTCCCAGGAATGGCCCAGTTTGGTGAGGGAAAAGTCTCAGCAGTTTATGCATAAGACGGTAGACTGATACAGCTTATGGATATCACATTATTATTTGCAGCATCTCCTGATTTTCCATCTGGGGCAAATTAGTTCCCATCGTGCAGTCTCCCATGCTGTAGCCTTTCAGCAGACACTTAAATATCTGCATGGTTCCAAGCTTAGGCAGTTATGATACAACTAGAGGCCTGGTGCATGAATTTGTGCAAGGGTGGGGTCCCTCAGCCTGGCCGGCAATCGGGCTGATGGGGGTGAGGGAGGAGAGGCCGGCTGGAGGGAGGGGCTGTGGGAGGTTGGCTGTGGGAGAACAATGACCACCATGGAGCAGCTCCTGCATTGAGTGTCGGCCTCCTGGTGGTCACTGCACATCATAGAAACGAGTCAACTGGTCATTCAGTCAGTCGGTTGCTTAGGCTTTTATATATATAGATAATAAAACAAAAATAGTCCTGCCTTCCAGGGTGCATGGTTGAGATCCTTCAGTCTGGGGAAAAACAGGAGAATCAAAGACAAATCATTTATACAGTTCTATATCTGCATTTTGTTTTTGAATAGGACATTTCAGCAGACTTCTCCAACTTGACGTAGAGAATCAAACAGAAAACATGAAGTCATGGACCAATTTGCTTTTCTTATGCTTAGTGTGCAGTTGCTGCTGCTCTGAACAGCTCTTTCTTAAACCACAGGCTGTAATGAATTTAATTGGGGAAGTTTTCTACAAATGCACACAATTTAAATCTGTTGGAGGAGAAATGACATTTTCACAAAGTTTTATCCATTCTATTCTAATGTGGGACAAATACAGATCTTATATCTGGGAGGAAACCGATACTTCTACAGATACACAAAGCCTCGGTACTCAAGGGATTGCCAGTGAGAATAATATGCTGTGAAAGAAATGACTATCACAGCCCATAATGGCAAACAGAACAAATCTATGATATAAAAACTGACCAGACATGGAAGCAAGGTGGGTTTAGGAATGAAAAAGCGAATATATTTGTTTTAGAGTCTGATAAACTATGCTGACATATTTTTTTACTGATGGCTCAAACCAAACATTTGTGAAGTCCCTAAAGGAAAAAATGAATGTTACCCTAGTTACTGTATTTGAAAAGAGGCATAAGGGGCAAAAGTACTAGAATAATGACTTCATGCTCACTCTGAACCTCCTAGGCTACTGTATTAAAATCAAATATAGGATAATGGATTTCCTTCATGGCAGGGGTCCTCAAACTTTTTAAACAGGGGGCCAGTTCACTGTCCCTCAGACCATTGTAGGGCCGGACTATAGTTTAAAAAAAAAACTATGAACAAATTCCTATGCACACTGCACATATCTTATTTTGAAGTAAAAAAACAAAACAGCAAAAACACCCGCATGTGGCCCGCGGGCCGTAGTTAGAGGACGCCTGGTTTAGAGATTTAGATCTTGATTTTTTTTTTAATTTTGTAAATTTTTATTTTTACTTAAATCATTAATCAGAAACAGTCCCTCACTATCTCCAATGTGTATGGGTCTATACCCTCTTTTCTAGCTCCATATTTAATAATCTCATTCAATGATATTTATGTCTAAAAAAGTTAATAATTTGACAGTAGTAACAAAGACAACATCCCACATAAACCTTGCAGAATAGCCAGCTGCCACTTATATGCAATTTGAAATTCAACATCCCCTTTAGGATTCAGTAGCTGAAAGCTGTATCAGACTCCATTTATCTTAACCCCAAATGGATGTGGGTTATTTTTAGAGGTCTGGACAACAACAGAAAGTGATAACATTGATGGGAGCAGGTAACAAAGAAAAGACCTCATCTGTAATTATACCTATACCTACAACTATATCTAGTTCTATTCTGAACCTGGGACCCTTCAGTCCACAGCTTTTTGAAGGTGTATCTCATTCTGAGTTGGATCCTTAGCCACGCCACATTACAGTCAATAAATATTGTGGAATCTATGAATATATTTTTCTCCCAGAAATAAGGATGAATTATGATGACCACAGTTAGTGGCATAATACCAATTTGTTGTCAAACTGCAAAATAACAAAGTTTGCATTTTTTAAAGGTAAAGATCACTTATTATTTGAATTATTCAAAAAGAATTGCCTGGTATATACTAAGTTCTGTCTTCATTTCTATTTTAATTGAACATTCTAAAATTGGCATTCATAGTTGATATTACATTTTTTCCATTTCACACAAGTCAGAGGATATATTAGATACTAGAAAGTGAAAATGCTGATATTATAACTATTAAAATATTTTTAATTTAGAAGAATTCATAGCAAGCCCAGGGTAATTCTAGATTCCCTCACAGGAATTAGGGAACTCATCCAGTGCTCCTAGGGAAAAGTCTCTTTTGAAGCTCTAAATTAGACATCCAAACATACAGTACCAGGGCACCCAGAGCTAGAATGTGAAAAAGCAAATACATAAAGGAGACTCCGATGACCTGTTTTTGTAGCCATTCCTCAATTTTTATAATAAATAGTTCATTCTTCTTAAATATCCATAATAACTTTCTAGCCCAAACCATTGGAAACCCAAGATACTTTTTTTCTGAAAGAATTATGAAATTTAAAAATGATCTTTAAAAATGTACATTAACAAATGCCATTAAGATATAAGTGGATGAGAAAAGGCTCATATAACTTGTTTATGCTATAAAAAAAGACACATTTAACTTTTTGGATAATTTTCTAGAAGATATTAAAAAAGTGTTAAAAGTAGTTCCTTGGTTATTGAAGTTTTTGTTTCCCAGTCACATTCTTATATACTAGAATACAAACAAAATGATGCTATTTATTGATGTATAATTCTATATACAAATTAATCTAATCAATATAGATATGAAGTAAGAATAATAGGAGTAGACACATTATTTCTACAGAATACTAACCATAAATAGGACACTTAATTTGATGTGGCTACATCATTGGCTGGTTTTAAACCAAGTTTTTCTTTATTTAATATATTTTTTATTGATTTCAGCAAGAAAGGGAGAGGGAGAGACAGATAGAAACATCAACAATGAGAGAGAATCATTGATCGGCTGCCTCCTGCACACCCCCTACTGGGGATTGAGCCTGCAACCTGGGCAAGTGCCCTGACCGGGAATTGAACCTGGGACCCTTCAGTCCACAGGCTGATGCTCTATTCACTGAGCCAAACCGGCTAGGGCTAAACAAGTTTTTCTATTTCACCTTTCTATAGGTCTTTGTGGACATTTTTTGGTGCCTCTTCAACTGATGCTTAGTGCAATAGAGATTCCAGACAGTTGGAAAGAACATTATTATTGATAGAAGTCCCCAAAACTTAAAACTCAAATGGCAATCTGAAGCTGCCAACCCATGAACCATGTGTGCAGCATTGGGCACTTGGTCCAGGAATGCCTATTGGGTGGACAGAGCTAAACATGAGAACCAGGAATTCAGAGACTCAACTGGGAGCTCACATGAAGTCAGGCCCAGGCAACCATTTTGACCTTGTATAACCTTAGTCGACAAAGCCAGTCTACAGAGAAGAATGATGTTGCGTGAACAACAAGAGAGACACTAAATAAAGCCCACAAGGCTCCACAAAAGGGACAATGTTATCTCCAATGACTTCATTTCAGATCTAGTTCTTCATGAATACTATTATATTCATGCCTTAAATTGCATTACAGACCCCTTTCATTAGCATGAATAGTTTTATTTTGTTACAACCAAACAATTGCTGACCAGAATATGAACTTCATGAAAGCAGGGACATGGCCTGTTTTGACCATGACTGAAGAACCATCCTTAGCGATCACTAAAGATGGTTAAATGCATTGACTACATAGAAAGAAATATAAACTCCTCTAGAGGAATCTGGGAAGGAAAGGTGGTGAGGGTAAAAGGGGAGCAAGGCCTTGAATACTAGTAGGATGGAAATGAGAAAAGAAGAGGAAGGAGTTTTAGGCTGATAGGGGCACCAGCAAAGTGTTTCAAAATTGTATTTGACCAACATTGAGTGTGTGCCTACGCTCCAGGAATCATGTTAAGTGATTTCACAGACATAATTAACAGTGTAGGTTATGCCTCAATGCCTTAACCACACCTCAAAAACCCAGTCATCCTTACTTTATGTCTCTACTGAGACATGACAGTGAAGTGGAATATGGAAAAAAAAATGCTCACAAGTCAGTCTAAGATCAAATTGCTCTCAACTAGCTGTTCTGAGACTCCAGTCTGCCTACCTTCCTCAAGGTAGTGCTTTATATAAATACTAGAGGCCCGGTGCATGATTGAATCATGCACGTGTAGGGTCCCCTACACGCTTTCGCTTTTCGCGGTGGAGCTGGGTGCCTGTCCGCTGGTGCACCAGGCCTTTCAGAAGCCTCCAGCTTGGCGGAGCCTTCTGAAAGGCCTGGTGCCGGAGCAGACAGGCACCCAGCTCCCACGCTTTTGATGGTCCGCGGCCGCTGAGGGGGGCTACCCTGCTGTTGAGAGGCGCTGAGGGGGGCTGCCGCGGACACCTGGCTACCCTGCAGTTGAGAGGCGCAGCTGGGTGTCTGCGGCAGGCCCCCTCAGTGGCCGCGGATCTGGCCGTTGAGAGGCACAGGGGGTGGGAGTCCCACCCCCTGCGCCTCTCAACAGCAGGGTAGCCCCCCTCAGTGGCAGCGGATCCAGATCTGGCCGTTGAGAGGCACAGGGGGTGGGAGTCCCACCCCCTGCGCCTCTCAACAGCAGGGTAGCCCCCCTCAGTGGCAGCGGATCCGTGCTTCTCAATGGCCAGATAGGCCACCCCGAGTCCTGCCCCCCAGCCTCCCGCTGCCCAATCGTGGGCGTAGCGGAGTGATGGTAATTTACATGTTACTCTATTATTAGATAGGATCAAAGTGATAGGGACAGAAAAGAATCTGGGAAAAGCAAAGGAAATAAAGTTTAACTTGTGTAAAGGAATATTAAGTTTGAAAATATGCTGATACTTATATCTGCTAGTATAAGAACATGTAAATTATTTACATGCAGATGCCTCTATGAAACATGCAAAAAACTTAGGATAAGTGAGGCAGAGTGAATATATGAGTACGTTGAGACGTAGAAAAGCTTTCTTGTATTTACAAGGCACTATTATGGTAACATATTATTTTGATATGCAATATGGCATTCATCACTGTATGAAGGACACTGAGGGAAAAGCTGTGTGCAATGCAATTTGATTTTCAAACTTGGCTGACATTTCTACTAATCCTGAGCTATGATGCTAGTAGAAGCAATCACATATATGTATGAATGTAAAACGACAGAAATTAAATTACAGAACAGAGGATAAATGCTCTTTGGGATAAATGCTATTTAGAAAGCAGATATAGCATTGTATGCCTATGAAAAGGGAAGACAAAAATATTGGAAACTTAAAGATGAAAAGTATTGGGCTTTCAGAAGAAAGATGATGAATGTTCCAGGAGGAGGCTCGCAGGCTCTCTCCATTGGACCTTTGGTAGGGGTAAATCATAAGAAAAAAAAAAAAAGTATTTCCATTCTGGTTACCTAAAGAGTAGCCCCGTAGAGCTGTGTGACCCGTAAGAGAGTGGGTAAAGCACTGTGCTTGTAATTGTGAATGCAGAGAAGAAATAAGATATTTAGTCAGGAAGAAAATGCAAAGGGGATGAAAGCATAAGGGTGACAGGGAAGTTCCAGCACCATCTCCCTGAGTGTTTAGTAACATTTCTATGTTAAGAGAATATCGGATTTAGAATTGGAGGCCCTGGATTTCCATCTGACTGTATCACTTTGGGCTATATGGGCTCAAAAAGCCATTTCCTTTCTCTAGTAAAATGATAATAATGGCTTTTGCTCTATGGAAGGAATGTGTGAAAATCAAAAGAGCTAATGCTTGTAAAAGTACTTTCAAAATTGGTGTTATATAAAATCCATCATTTAAAAAAAAAATCCCTCTGAGGAGTCCCAGGGCAAGGTTGGGGTTGGGCAGTTTGGCAAGTAGTTTAAGTGGTGGGTTCTTAAGTTAGCTGCCTCCTCACACCGGGGATGAGTCTGGGCATGTGTCCTGACCATATAATTTTAGGATAATGTCTATCTCATAGCCCCTTGATCTTCCCACTCAGACAGCTGGAACCTCTGGCTTCTTTATTATTTGGAGGCACATTTTCACTTTCAGAAATCCCCTTGCTATTCATATTAACCCAATTCTTTATATTTGGCTTAAACATATGTGGGGGGCGGGGGAGAAAGGGAGCAATATTTGGGATGATTTCCCATAACTCTGTTCTCCAAGAATGCCCCTGCCTTTTCCTTGTCTTTCTGGCTTTGGATTTTATGTGACCCTTCTCCAGACATAAGATGTCTTATCTCTCTCTGCAGGTCAGCACTCAGCTCACCCCTAGAGATTTCCTCCCCGAAATCCAGAGCACAGTGAATACAAGGGAATCTCCATGATGCTCTGGGAGCATCAAGTGCATGGAAGGCACTGTGTGTGCAATAACCTGCATTGTCTCACTAAATTTCCACCATTACTTGTCAGGTGTCAGGGATCTCACAATCATCTTCCTCCTAGAATTGTTCCCTTGGCAGAGCAGGGACTGAAACTTGGGTTTTTGGTGTGTTTTTTTAAACTGATTTTTTAGAGAGAGAATGGAAGAGAGAGAGAAACATCAATTTGTTGTTCCACTTATTTATGCATTCATTGGTTGCTTCTTATATGTGCCCTGACTGGGGATCGGACCCGCAACCTTAGTGTACATATTAGGATGATGCTCTAACTGAGCTAACTCAGGTTTTCTGATGCCAGAGCCTGTCTTTGCCTACTGCACCTGCTAGCCTTATAGAAATTAAAATATGCATATTGAGCAACAGGAACTCTTACTCATTGCTAGTGGGGAAGCAAATGATACAGCCACTTTGGAAGACTGTTGGGTGGTTTCTAACAAAGCTAAGCATAGTCTTACCATATGATCCAGCCGTCAAGCTCCTTGGTATTTCCCCACAAGAACTGAGAAGTTATTTCCATGCAAAAATCTGCACAAGATGTTTATAGCTGCTTTATGCATAATTTCTAAATTTTGCAAGCAACCAATGAAAAGATATGGAAAAAACTTAAATGTATTTTACTGGGGGAAAAAACAAAACAAAACCCAGGCAATCTGAAAAAGCCACTGACTGTATGATAGCAGCAATATGACAATCTGGGAAAAGCACAACTACAGAGACTGTAAAGAGGTCAATGGTTGCTAGGGATTTGGGGGGGTGGAGGATGGGAAGGAATGAATAGGTGGAGAACTGGGAATTTTTAGGGCAATAAAATTTAACATTGGATACATGTTAAAACCTATAGAATGTACTGTACGTACAACATCATGAGTGAATCTTAATGTAAGCCATGGACTCCAAATGATAATGATGTGTAAACGTGGGTTCATTGATTACAACAATGAGAGAGCTTCACAGAAAACTGTGGGAATGATGCTGCCACCCCAGCGGGCCTGGAGGGCAAAGCATCAAACCAAAGAGGATTATTCTTGGGTTTTAAAATCTAATGGGTTTTGTCTTGCTAAGTTTTGGACTTGCATAGACCCATCACCCTCTACTTCCTTTCTTCTCCTTTTAGGAATGGGAATGTCTACCCTATGTCTGTTCCATCATGATATTTTGGAAGCACATAGCCACTTGGTTTCACAGGTTCACAGCTGGAGAGGAATTTTGCCTCAGGATGAACATATCTTAACGTCTCACCCATATCTGATTTAAGTGATACTTAGAGGAGGCTTTGGATTTTAGACTTTACCGTTGATGCTGGAGTGAGTTAAGACTTTTGGGGCTGTTGGGATGGAATACATATATTTTGCATGCAAAGACATAAATTTTGGGGGCTTGGGGTGGACTGTTTAGGAATGAATGCTTGTGTTGTAAGCCACCTGATTTATGGTATTTTGTTATGGCATCCTACAGGTGCCATTATGGAATCTTAGGGCTGATTGAAAAAAAAATTCAGATAGAAAGAAGTTGAAAAGAGTAAGAACAAAGCAAGTATTTAATAAGTGAATGCACATAAGTTGCATTCATTTTGGCACTTCATAAATCATTTAGAATATAAAATAGTTTTATAATAGTAATGTTTCTAGGAAAGATAACTAAAAGTTTAGGACTTTCAGATTTATAAATACATATATAGCCATATTATTGTCAACATTGTTGTTGCACACAACTAACAACTAGGTGTAACAACAACATAAAAAGACTGGATGCTTGGTCTCTGCTGGCTAAAGACAGTCTGATTAGTAGGGTGAAATAGTCTGTTATAAGAGGGCCAGGTAGGCTGCTGCAGGGTTTGTAGAATGGCTTACCTTTCCTATAAATCAGAGCATAACACTGAAAATGAGAAAATTCTCTCAAATTGGAATTGTTTTCATCACAATTGGCTTCCAGATCGACTTCTCTCCTGGGTTCAGTTTCCCTGTAGGGAACATTAGAGTTTATTTTTCTCCTAACACCCTTTTTAGTGTGATGAGTGAGGCTCAAATAATTCTTGGCCACCTACAGTTTTAAACTTTTATTTCATTTAATCATGTTCTCTCTCACTCTTTAACCTCTATTTTTTCTCCCCTGCCGCAGGCTTACCCTTAGTACAAACAGCCTCCCAACTTCTGGGGCCTTTCTCATCCGTCTAGCTCATCCCTGTTTCCCATTTAACCTCTCATTTTGTTAAGACTTTGTTTTTATAGAGCAGTTTTAGGTTCACAGCAAAACTGAGGGGGCAGGTACAGAGATTTCTCTTATGTCCCCTGCCCCTAGACTTGCATAGCCTCCCCCATCAACAATATCTCCCACCAAATGGTACATTTGTTACAAATGATGAACATATGTTGACATATTGGGGTATTATAATTACCCCAATTCCCTAGTTTACTTAGGGCCCACTCTTGGTGTTATGTAGTATATGAGTTTGGACAAATGTATAATGACATATGTCCATTATTATAGTATCATACAGAGTATTTTTACTGCCCTAAAATCCTCTGCGCTTTGCCTATTCATTCCTCTCCCTCCCTCTCCTTAACCCCTGGCAACCAGTGGTCTTTTTACTAAGTCCATAGTTTTGCTTTTGTAGAATGTGAGATAGGTAGAATTATACAATGTATATATAGCCTTTTGGACTATCTTTATTCACTTAGTAATACACATTTAACCTTTTGCACTTGGATGTCGAGTGTGACTTGACACAGTTAGCATCGGTAGCAGCTCTTTTTATACTCTTTGAATGTATCAATAATTTGAAATATAAAAAAATCCAAATAAATAAGTTTGTATGAAAAGAAACTCCAGTTTTTTATTCTACTGCCGTGCTTTGTAAAATCTGGGGTATTTAAAAAATTAAATCCCTAGTAGAATAAAGGAATCAAGAAAAAAGCAAGCGAGTGCAAAGGGTTAAGTTTCCTCCCTGCCTCTTCATGGCTTGATAACTCCTTTTTTTTTGGCGGGGGGAGTTCTGAATAATATCCCATTGTCTGGAGGTACCACAGATTATTTATCCATTCATGTACTGAAGGACTTTTGGTAATTATGAATAAAGTTTTGACAATTATGAATAAAGTTGCTGCAAAAATCTGTGCAAATTTTTTCTAAAATATATTTTTATTGATTTTAGAGAGGAAAGGAGAGGGAGAGATAGAAACATCAATGATGAGAGAGAATCATTGATCAGCTGCCTCCTGCACGCTCCCTACAGGGGATCGAGCCCGCAACCGGGCATGTGTCCTTGACTGGAATTAAACCTGGGACCCTTTAGTCCAAAGGCCGATGCTTAAACCATGAGCAAAACCAGCTAGGGCTATATGCAAATTTTTATGTGGATATGTTTTCAACTCTGGGTAAATAGCAAGGGTTCCATTGCTGGATCACATGGTTAGCATGTTTAGTTTTGTCTTTTGTTAAAAAAAAAAAAACACACCACCAAGCTATCCTCCAAAGTGGCTATACCATCTTGCATTCTCACCAGCAATAAATGAGTTCTCATTGCTTCACATCCTCATCAGCCTTTGGGATTTTCTGTGTCTAGATATCAGCCTTTCTAATACAGGCATACCTAGGAGATATAGCAGGTGTTGTTCTGGACCACTGCAATAAAGTGAGTCATAATCTTTTTGCTGGTGGAGGGTCTTGTCTTCAATTTGTAAAAAATAGATCTGTCAAGCACAATAAAGCAAAGTGCAATAAAACAAGCTATGCCTCCCCTGTCTGTCTCAGTGGTTGGAGCATCGGCCCTCAGACTGAAGGGTCCAGGGTTCAGTTCCGGTCAAGGGCATATACCTCAGTTGCAGGCTCGGTGATCCTGATCCTGACCCAATAAGGGAAGAGTGCAGGAGGCAACCAATCAATGTTTCTCTGTGTCTCTCTCCCTCCTTCCACTCTGTCTAAAAATCAATGGAAAAAATACCCTGGGGTGAGGATTAACAACAATAACAAAAACAAGGTATGCCTATAGGTGTACATTGGCATTTCATTGTTATTTCAATTTGCCCTATGGACACATATGTGAAGCATCTTTTCATATGCTTCTTTGTCATCTATATTTTTTCTTTGGTGAGATGTCTGTTGGGGTCTTTGGCCCCATTTTGGTTGGGTTGTTTGTTTTTATTTTTGAGGTTTCAGAGTTCTTTGTATGTTTTAAGCTGTGTTTTTACCCTTTTAAAAAAATCTTCATGATCCTTACTATTGGGGGTATTAATAAATGTGATCTTACTGGCCAACTCATGAAAAATAACTGGAAGAATAGAATCTGTTTAATTCAGCTCAAAGTTGTGTGCACAGGGACTGTGTGCCAGGCCCTGCACCACATGTTGGGGACGGGAGCACAACCCTGCCTTAAGGGTCTCACAGCTTAGAGGGGAGGCAGAAACACATGCAAGCTCAGCGAGATGTTGTAAGTGCAACAATCGAGATGAAGCAAGATCTATGGGCTCACAGAATCAGGGAATTTTGTTATCTTGGTGGTGTTGGCAGGGGGGCGGGGGGGGGGGGTGCTGAGAAATGGAGAGGGAGCATTAGCTCAAGTGTGAATAGGAAGTATTTTTTGGAAATGGTTTGCATTTCTTTTGGGAGATTCTGTGAACTGCCAACTACCAAGCAATCTGTTTGAAGGAGGCCGCTTTTGAAAGGTACAGGGTGGAATGGGAACTTGGATAGAAAAATTAGAATGGGGATATGAGGAAATAATTACAATATGCCAGGAGGGGTCATGGCTAGACATACAAATTTGGTCATTTTCCTAATTGTTGAAGAAATGGGGATGAACAGGTTTTTAAAGGAGAACACCCAGCCTAAGAGAGTTCCAGGGCAGAATGTTAGAAGAGTGTCCACATGTAAAGGCCAAAGAAGGAAGAGCAGCACAACGATGGCGTGAAAACCGGGCGGAGGAGCAGGGCAGAACACACAGAGGCGAGGACAGTGTAGGAAGCACCGTGCACAGAGCCATGCTCCAATTCTCAGGGGCTGGACGTCAGTGAAAAGATACTGCTTGGTTTTCAAGGAGCGAGAGGCATTTCTAAATTGCTCTGGGCTGCAGGCAGTATGACTTTTGCATATAAAAAGCATCATATGGTAGAGCCTAGAGTTTATGGATATTGATCTGTTGCCTTCCTTTTCTATCTGAACACAATTTGAGCTATCACCCATGACCAAACAAGATACTTTACGTATAAAGTGACATGAATTCATGACGTTTCTACCTAACATGGAGCAGTGAAGCTAATAGGCTTTTCAAGCTTTGTGTCCTAAGAATCTACTGATATTTCAAACATCACTGTAAAAATAAATTTTACAATTGTGAACGACGAAGGCCATTAAAACAGACCCCCAAAAGATCACGTTTTTCACATGGGTTAATATAAAAAATAAAACATATTTAACCATTGAAACTGAAATAAATCTTAAAAATGTATTCACTCAAATGCATCAATAACTAGTAGAGTAGAGGACAATTGTATAGATTTGAACTCAGATTTAGGATTGAGTCTAAACTCCATTTATTTACTTACTCTCTATATGAACCGAGATAAATTATTCATGTTTGCTAAACCTCATTTATTCATCCTTAAAGTGCAATCAGAATAGCTTTGTCACCAACATAATTGGACAATATTTAAGGTTGTAATTTATGTTTTTGTTTTCTCTTGTATGTGATAGACAGCTGACTCGGCTCCAGCACTAATTCTCCCCTTCTCCTTCTACTGATAGAACCACCTCTTCCACCAGGTTTTTGGCTGAGCTCATGGCAGCCAGCTCCTGACCATGTCTTCCCTATCTTGCCTCTAGGTGTGGCCATATTTAGTTCAGGGCAAAGCGAGTGAGCAGAAGTGATGTGATTAACTCCAGGTCACCACCTTAGCCATGCTTGCTCCGAATTCTGCTTCCTGCTCCCCGCTGGCTGGAAGATGGAGCACTTTTTCAGTGCGAACCAGGTGTGATGCCGACACTGGCTAAGCAGGCCAGGAGGGAGACAAGCCTTGGGGTTTGAAATAGTCAGACCACAACTTTATGCCAAGAGGCCTGAGCCGGCTCACCACAGAGCCAAACTCAATATGAAAAATCATAGCCCAGAGCTCAGTCAGAGGCAATTTAATTAAAGTGAGTTGGTTATCTAGGCTCAATTTGTAACTTGGCAACCAGCAGCAAAATGCTTTTTTGACGGATTCTTTGTCCTCTGTCACCCAGGATCCGGCTGTGGATTGGTTTGGCTTTCTTTTCCCTTTTTATTACTGTGGCAGCATTTTGTGACAAGTTTTGCTTTCAGGTCCTTTTTTAAAAACAAAACACATGGACAGTTTGTATGTAAAGGAGAAGGGAGGTAGGGAGGTAGTTGATGTTGTGGGGAAAGGTGATGTGCCTGTAAATGTACCTGCAAGTGACTCTACGACAAATAAAAATGAATTTACATTTATTAAGTGTGATCTTTTTACTTATCACAGTAATTAATAGCTAAAACATATATGCTCTGCTTACCACATACAAAGTACTGTTTCTAAGCACTCTATCTCCATTACTTGATTCTATCTAACAAAAGGGTAATATGCAAATTAACCATCACTCCGTCACAAAGGCGGCGGCACCCAGTCCTCTCAGCTCCGCCGGAGTCCCTCAGTTCTGTGGCGGGGGGGGGGGGGGGGGGGGGGTGGTGGCCGCTGAGAGCCGGCAGCGTGAGTGGCCTGGCGGAATGCTTGCTTCATTGCCACAGCGACGAGGCAAGCGTTCCACGCCCAGCCACCGATGGGCCTCCGGCCCATCTGCAGATGGGCCTCTGGGCCACGAAGAGCCTCTGGGCAGTGGGCACGGAGCGGCCAGGCCCCGTAGAGAGCTACTGGCACACGGATTCGTGCGCAGGGCTGCTAGTATATCATAACAACGTATGAGGCCAATAGTCTTAGCATCCACATTTTGCAATGGAGGCAACTATAATGGGTTAAATAGTGACCACTTCCCCCAAAATTCATATCCACCGGGAACTTCAGGCTGTAACCTTATTTGGAAATAGGGTCTTTGAAGATATAATTAAAGTAAGAATTGAGATGAGAGCCTACTGGATTCGAGTAGCTCCTAAATCTAATGGTTGGTAACATTGTAAGAAGAGGACCTACAAAGATATAAAGGAGAGGTCACGTGACGATAGAGGTAGAGATTAGAGCGATGCATCTACAAGCCAAGGAGCCCCAAGGACTGCTGGCCACACCAGGAACTAGGAGAGAAGCATGAAACGGATTCTCCCTCAGAGCCTCCAGGAAGAACCAAAACAAACCTGTCAACACCTTAATTTCAGACTTCCAGCCTCTTGGACTGTGAGAGGATAAATTTCAGTTGTCTTAAGCCACTCAGTTTATATAATTTGTATGGAAGCCACAGGAAACTAATACAGAGACAGCCCTTGCCCAAGGACACATGGTGGTAAGTACAGAGTCCCTGTTCCTAATCACTCGGCTGTGCTGCTCCCACAGCCAAAGGGGTTTGTGGGTCCTGAAAGGTCCCCTAGCCTTCACACCTGCCTCTCCCTGTGCCTTCAATGCATATGATTATTGTATTCTCGGGGATAAGCCATTCAGTATCCCCATTTGCTATATAATATTCCTGTGTTTGCTTCACTGGCTGCCAGATTACAATGCCTGTTAAAATAAATATGCTCCAATTACCTTAAAATCACTCAACATTGCCAGTGTTCCTACTGATATAAAACTACTGGGGTGATACAAATTTTAACAGGAGTTTGAATTTGGCAGTAATAAGGTTTTGTGATATATGTAATGTGGAGTGATTTCAGGAGAAGACATTTAGAAATGTCTGGTCCAGGCTGAAAACATGGAAGTTCAGAGGCAGTCTGAGACTCGGCCCTCAATGGTATTTAATTTAGGGCGACCTCAAAATCTGTGCCTCCTGATTTTACCATTTTAGTTCAAAATATGTGTTTGCTTTTTGAAAAAGTATTTTAAAGGTAGTTATAAATGTATAAAAATGGAAAACAAAGCATTTTTCCAAAAATCTGACTCTGCATTGCTTTCAATGTAATAAGAACAATTTACTTTTTGTTTAGAAGAATATTCAAATCTATAGGTTGGGTAGAAGCTTGACAGATTTTCAGGTCTGAGGAGCTCATGGCTGTTAAAATTATACTAGTGTGAAATTGAAAGCTTCATCTATGTGGTAATGAAGGTTTCTCTATTCTGGTCCATGGGAATTACATTTTGCTCATATCTTTCTTGGCCACAATTTCCTAAATCTTGTGTGATATTAATTTAGACTTCAGGGGATCAATAATGGCCTTAACTGTGGTACTTACCCATCAGCTCCTCCTGGCTCTAACACACATTTTCAGGGTTTCCCATTTAGGACAATTTTTCTTATCTAAGTTCTGTTTTTCATCTCTAAATTCACAAATGCAATAATCACAACCTCTGAAATACAGTATTCTGCTCCCGCATTTTTTCAGAGTACTTGCAGTCGGTATTCTCTTGTTATATTTCTTAACCCAATATTAAAGGACAGTGTTTCGATGGGGCTAAGGAGACAAGGAGCTAAAGCAAATGTGGGAAAAGCTCAACTTCACAATTTTGCTGCTTTCTCTTAAAGTCATAGTTTAGGCATTCACAAACTCTGGGGATATTTCTCCCCCACAAAGAAGCTCTATGATTAGGAAATCATGTCTACTTTGCTGTGGCAGGGGTCATGGCTCTTGGCCATGTAACTAGATGTGCTTTGCATAGGTGGCATGCCCACACCTTCTCAAAGAATCCACTTCCTTCCAGAACCTGAGAGTGAGTGCAGGCATGAGGGCACACCCTCCTCCAGGACAGCTCACTGAATCAAGTGTAGTTCTGACCTGAAAGGGTGCCAAGTACCTTTGGACGGATAGAAAAAAGGGTGGGCTGGGTCAGATTCTCCTATGGGGAATTAGGAATGGGATAAGAGATTAAGTTAGTAGCAAGACAGAAACCAGTAGACATGAAGGAAAATAGATGACTTTCATTCATGGCAGAACACTAAAGTAAAAGTCCATGAACTGAGATCAATGAGCATGCTCTACTTCCTGCCCATTCTGCGGCCAAGTCTGTGAGACATCTCTGTGTCCTTAAAAAGCATTTCCCTTTCCCACTGAGTGACTTTAACTAATTCCAATCAATTGCTTAGATTAGAATACAGAGTGAAAAGTGACCAACAAACAGAACTTTCCCCAGATCAGTCTGTCCAGCCTCCATATACCACTTTCTCCTGTCCAGGCTCCACTCAGAGTGGGCAAAGAAGGCATAGATAGACACAGCCTGAAAAGAATGTAGGCATAGAAGGGGCTGCAAGGGACAAAAGGATCCCACAGAGCCAGGGTGCACACCACAGATTCTCTCATTGTTATTGTTATCTGCTTATTGTTGACTGTCAACTAGCCTGCACCCACCTAAGAAGAAGTAGGTGTCTATCATTTTACTTTTGATCCAATCCCGAGGCTTCGTCTCCACCCCCCTTTGCTTTCTCCAGCCTACCTAATCTATCACCAATGAAGTGCATGTAACCTACTTACATCTCCTCTTTTGAATATAATGTATAAGACATGGTGAAAAACTGCCATTCTCTGGAGAATTGCCTCAATGAGTTGAGATTCTGTTTCCGAGCAATTGTCCACAGCAATTGTCAAATAAACTCACTAAAATTCTTTACAGGTGTGAATATGTTTCTTACATTAACACTCCTCATTGGAAATGCCCACAAATGAGATGGGAGACATGGGATGAAACAGATGCTCCATCCTAAAATTTTGATACGACATTATTATTTTTAATTAGCTCATGAGTAATTGTTAAATATGGGTTTTATATTTAACAAAACTCTATTATGAGAAAATTCCATGCTTCTACATGATTCTCTATCTTATATAATAAAAGCCTAATATGCTAAGTGTCCAGTCGTCTGGTCATCCATTCAACCAATCAAAGCATAATATGCTAATGATATGCTAAGGCCACTCAGACAGTTGACCAGTAGACCAGTCACTATGACATGCACTGACCACCAGGGGGCAGACGCTCCGAACAGTAGGTTAGCTTGCTGCTGGGGTCCAGCCAATCAAGACTGAGCGAGACAGGCCGGACATGCCCTGGAGCCCTCCCAAGGTACCTCCCCAGCGGCCAACCTCCCACGACCCTCCCCGGCCCCAATCGTGCACCAGCGGGGTTCCTCAGCCTGACCTGCACCCTCGCACAATCCAGGACCCCTTGGGGAATGTCAGAGAGCGGTTTTTTGCACAATCCCGCAGGTCAAGCCAAGGGACCCCACTGGTGTACAAATTCATGCACCAAGCCTCTAGTATGTTCATAAAGATAAAAAATCTTGGTCATTCCTCTGACATTTCCATGCAAACTCCACATATGCCAAATGTAAGGGTACTGACCACAATTTTCCTTTCTTTTTTATATCTAGAGATAAAGTATTAATGTAATGGTGGTGTATGATTCATCTTTACATGCGTTGCAAACCATCTGCAGATACTGAGAGAAGCCCAGTTTCAAGGCTGTGAACATATAGCACACTCCACATTCCAAACCCTGGCTGGCAGCTGGGCCCTAATGGGCTCTTCCCAGTGGTGCTCCCAGCTAATGGCCTATTCCTGGCTCTCAGTCAAGCATTACTGAGGACCAGTACATTGCCTGTACACACCAAAAGTGAGAATTCCACTTTTACATTTGAAGAGAGCTATCCAGGGGTCCCTCCATTTGGCCATGACTTTTAAGAGGCAAGATGTGATCTGTGGTGAGAAGGGATTCAATTTTGAACCAACGGTGTCTTCTCCGGAAGACATAAAACTGGAAAGGGAAAAACTTCTTTGTTTTTTGAGCCCATCCATCAGTTTGATTCTGATGTCAATACCAAAGAAGTCTTTTTGAAAGCTCCAGGTACACTAAAAGAATCTGAGATGATAATCCCCCCCCCCCTCCCCACCACCACCACTCTCAGCCCCAGGGTTGGAAATCTGCATATGAATATACCCCAGCTAAGTATCTTTAGCTCTCTCAGCTCAGTGTTCCTCTCACTATACTGACTGGTGGGGAATCTTTCAAATTAGATGGATCAGAGTAGAATGTATAGGGTTAAGAACTTGTGCTCTTCGAGGGGGTTCCCCACTGTAGACCCTGTGTTCATGTCCTGCACTCATTTTTCACTCAGCTCTTACAGGATAGCATAGAAGTCTACATCACAGGCTCATGAGATCACACCCATAGGCCAAGACTATGGATCACAAATCTCACAATTCCTTTGCCAAAAAATACTAATTGCTATGATTGATTGATCACCCTCCTCCCATTTTTTGTTTGTTTTTGTTTTTGTTTTGTTTTGGATAGCTCAACTTGAACTCTACCTTGGTCAGAAAGGGAAGGATGGGGGTGGGGTGGAGGTAAACAAAGCAAAATCAAAGTGACTAAAAACAACAATATAAGTTAAATTAGTAGTTCCTTCAAGGCTAAATGAAGTGGGAGGGAAGATAGTCTCTTATGATAATTAGTGATGGATTCCACCCCCTTAGCTCCACATATACACATACACTAAAATGATGTGTATGAAAGGAGTATTTTTCATCATCCTGTCCCCCTTCACTCATGATATTCTCTGCTTTCCCAATTTACAGATGGCCAGTTAAGCAGGAGTGAATAAAGAATGGTTTCAACTTAATGCTCTGGATTTTCCCTCATCCTTTGATGGGAAAATCGTTGCCAATAATCCTATATATTTTGAGTTTATGTAATAGAAAACCAGATTTAAGTGAATATAATTATCACTTTTGATTAGGTAAATCAATCAACATTGCAATCTTTGGCATATCAAGATGATGCTCTGCCTGGCTGGTGTCGCTTGGTGGTTGAGCATTGACCCATGAACCAGGAAATCACAGTTCGATTCCCTGTTGGGGCACATACTCGGGTTGTGGGCTCGATCAATCCCCAGTAAGGAGTGTGCAGGAGCCAGCCGATCAATGATTCTCTCTCATCATTGATGTTTCTATCCCTCTCTTTCTCTCCCTTCCTCTCTGAAATTAACAAAAACGTATTTAATAATAATAATAATAATAATAATAATAATAATAAAGACAATGCTAAACCAACAGAGCAATCTGGCCAGGGCAATAACACAATCTTTAGAACTAGAAGAAATCTCATCATCTTTAATTTCAAAGTGTTCGTTTCAAGGAGGAGGAAAGTGAGGCCTAAAGAGGTCAGGCAACATGTCATCTGCCCCTTTTTAAAATTTTCCTTTTTAATTTTTATTGAATGTGTTGGGGTGACATTGATTAATAAAATTATATAGGTTTCGAGTGTACAGTTCTATAACACATCATCTGTATATTGTACTGTGTATTCACCACCCTGAGTCAAGTCTCCTTCCATCATCATTTATCTGCCTCTTAAGTAAAATCACCAGTGTCAGAGGTAATCAGACGGGGCTGCGTCAGGAGGAGAGATAGACGAAGAAGAAACTGAGAGAGCTCCTTGAGGCTCAGTGGGGCTGGACAGTGCGTGCTGCTGCAGGGACGTCATCGCCGGTCCAAGGAACAAGGAGATAAAGGGGAGCTTTTCATAAAAGCATTGTTTCCCATTTAAACGGTTGTCTTCCATTCTGAGTTTGTCATGCCTACTTTTTTAGATTAAAATGTCTTTCCCTAAACGTAATAATGGCTACCATAGATGGCAATTTTAAAAACGTTTTCTAGGAAAAATAAAATAAGCGATTTCTCTAATTTTTTCTCCTTTTTTTTTTTTTCTAATTGCTCTATTTACTGCTCTGTCATATCTAAAATTTTGGGAAACCACTGCCTTGAGCCATCACGACTCACTGGAGATTTCTAAATCAGAGAATAGAATGAACAGAGAAGTAATTTGGGGAAATTAATTGTTCTTCAGTGGATAGAATCAACTTTAGTGAGAAAGAAAATGGAGTCAGGAAGCCTGCCTAGAAAACAATTACATCGCAGTCAGCATAGAGTAAGAAGAATGAGCTGGGGGGGCGGGGGGAGGGGGGGGCAGCAAAGGCTGAAACAAAGGAGAGGCATGAGGCATAGATGACTAGGAGATTTCAAGCTCAGGCACTCAAAGGGTGATAATTTACATAGGGTCCAGGAAAACCTATAGAAGTTAGCAAAATGAAAAATAAACCTGATTACTTTGGTGATTGCTATATTTGCTTTGAGGATATAGTAGATGCATAATAGAGAATATCCAATGAGGAAATTTGGCCAAGCAGAACTAAGATTCTGTAGGGAGGCCAAGGGAATACTAAGGGAAAGCCACAAAAATGGAGGGGCCACAAGAATGGAGAGAAGAGAGACATACAGAGGACCAAGGGCTGGAGAGGGTGATATGTGCCTTTAGAGAGGGAAGGATTTGCAGATAGTGATGGACACAGAAGATCATCAGCCCAACAGAGAGAAGAAACCCTGGAAAAAAGGCGAGTTATAATATGAAGGAAATTAGGTTCAATTCCTTCCTTGCTGCTTTCTCCCTCTACCCCCCTGTTTCCATCCTTCTTCTCATCTACCCATCCCTTCATCCATCTAACTATTTATTGAGCATTTACTATGTTCCAGACTCAAAATGTTGCTCTGGATAAGGTGAATCCTGCAGTCTAGGTTTGGAGAAGGAAGCTATCAGGTTTCAGTGAAGGGTGGAATGCAAAGTGAGGATGTACCTTCCCTCTGCCAGCTCAGGGTCCCCCAGCTCCATCTCTCTCTCCCCATGCTCTTTTGCCTCACACCTCTGGTCCTGATCAGAAGCATCCGTCAGAGTGCTGAGCCAAAAAAGAAAAGATGTGGACTGTGAACGCTGTCAACTGCTGCAGGGAGCAGGGCAGGCTCCCATCACCGCCTATGTTACAGGCAAAGTAAATTTAGGCAAAGACCATGAGGATCCTTATCCAGGGCAGGTCTGCTTGGTTTGGGAACCCCCATAGATGCCTGACAGCATGCATCCAGTTGGGAACAGCAGCTGCTGCTATGCTCCTTAGTCAAGACTTTATTCAGTTCTTCAGAAAGAAAAAGGCTTTAATGGCAAGATAGAGACATTTCTGACTGAAGTGGAAAGCGATTCTTCCTGAACCAAACAGCAGTCAAATAGAAGAGCCCTAACAACCAGGGCTGTTTGGAAACAACCCTTACTTTTAATAAATTCCCAGATCCAGAATCACAGTTCAGAGACAGAAATAAAACACACATACACACACACACACACACACACACACACACACACACACACGTATGCACACAAATGCATAATTACATTTCAACAGATATTTATGAAACCAAATGAAAACAAATAATTGCAACATGGTAAGCTATGAAGAATACAGATATGGTGCTCCTATATAAGGACCAACAAGAGAAGTCCTGCATTTAGTTAGATCTAATTTCCTCACTTTGTAGATGAGGGTGAAGGCCTTATTAAATTCTTCAACTTGTTACATATTTTAAGCAATTTCTTTAATTAAATTGTAACCAACAACATACTGATTTTTTTCCTTTGTGGGGATTTTAACTATTGAATTTAATTATTCCATTTCTGTTTCACACCTGTGCCCAAGGCTTCTGAGAAATGAGAGCTCTGGCAATAAGTCAGATAAATAATACATGATAACTAAAAGATATTCTGAAATGACTTTACGTTCAAAGTTGACTTTCCTTAGAAGCTACCATTTCCTATAGGTTCACCCTCTTTAGATGAAGAGTAGTTACTTTTGAAGTGTTGGTGTTTTTTTTCCCCTGACACCTGGTATTTATAGCCAATTGAACTTAATGGCTATGTTGTAAAATTTTCTATACTCAAATATACGCATGCCTTCTGTCTCCCATCTTTCACTATCTCGATTCCTACCAGACAGGCATGCTAAAAACAGTAATGGTATCATGTGATGTCAATGAACGTAAAGACTACACAGACATATCCAGTGGGAGCGAGGGGAAGGTAGTACTGGGAGCATCTTAGAAAGTAGGACAGGTCACACTGGATGATTTTACTGGGCATCAGGGATTCCAATGAAGAGGGAGGAATCTAGGAAGAATCTTTAAAAAATGAATCGGGAAGATGTATCTTTTTTTTTTTTTTTACCCAACAAGATTTGTCTCATTCCTACACTGCTCCCATTCTTATGAGCAGACACTCATTTCACAGGTCACAGACTGTGTGAAGCCCTTCTTTATCATTCTTTTAATTTCACACTTAACAAAATTTCTCCTTCAGTCTAATTTATATGCTCAGTCACCCTACGGGCTGTGTGCTTTCTCTCTTCAGTGAATTAATTCAAAATTCCTGTATATCGGAGAAAAGAATTATAGTCCTACCTTAATGTTGAAACTTCTTTTTTTTGTTTGGTTGTTTATTGTGCTTCATGTTATTGTGGTTCACAGATGTGGTGTTTACAAATTGAAGGTAAGACCTTCCACCAGCAAACAGATTAGGACTCACTTTGGTGTGATATTTGCTTTATTGTGGTGGTCTGGAACTGAACCCACCATATCTCTGAGGTATGCTTGTATAATTTATATATAGGTATGATTATATGTATATTTTAAAATTTACCTTTATTGTTGAAATTTCTTAAACACATTTCCTGCTTTTTCTGTCTCCTTTCATAAACCCTTAAATAAACTGTATGTTGTTAATCTTTATATATAAAAATGCTATTGGCCTACCCTCATTAGGGAATGTTGAGGTTCTTGGTTATATTTTGAAGGCCTTTTTAAATGCTGCTTCATGGATGGTTTTGGCCCAGGCATCCATGTGGATGGACCATGGTCGCTGATGGATGCGGAGTGGATGGCCATGGTAGAGGGCAGTTATCTGCTTCATACAGAAACATGGGTCCTAAGACTTCGGCCATTTTCCACTCTTGTCAACTCTGGTCACTAAATGCCTCCCATATTGCTTCACCTCTTACAAAAGAAAACAAACTTCCTGACTTTAAAAAAGCTTAAAATAAACTAAGACCCTTGAGACATTATAACAATACTAGAGGCCCAGTGCATGGATTTGTGCACTGGTGGGGTCCCTCGGCCTGGCCTGTGGGGATCAGTGGGCCTCTGTGCCGCCGCAGCCTGGCCTTACCTGCCAGCTCATCAGGCTCCAGCCCCCTGTCTGCATCGATCCTGCACAGCACGAAGTAGTGCAAGAAGCAGCAGGCGGCAGGGGAGGAGCCTGAGCCGGGGCTGGGTCCTGCACCACTCCCGCTCATCCCAGCCCCCACTGAGCCCACCGCCCTGCGGCCACACTCGGGTGCACAGGGGGAGTGTCCACGGGAGAGGCTCACGCCACCACAGCTGCGCTCGCCAGCTGTGAGCCTGGCATCTGGCGCCCATTTGTCAGCTGAGTGGCGCTCCCATTGTGGGAGCGCACTGACCACCAGGGGGCAGCTCCTGCGTTGAGTGTCTGCTCCCTGGTGGTCAGTGCACAGCATAGCTACCAGCCGGTCGTCTGCTCGCTTAGGCATTTATATATATAGACAGTTGATGTGGAGTATCTAGTTTTACTTACTGGTTGGTACCTGTTTCCAATATTCTCTAGAAAACAATGAAAACTGTCAGCACCATACAGTGTAATGTCATTCATTCAAAACAACCAGTCACTGTGCTGGAATGACTTTGATGTACATATGATGCTGTGGGCATTTGCTAAGAACGTGATGGTTTCATGCTTAATTCAGCCTTCTGCTCTGGAGTCTACTAGCTAGCATTATGGGTCACTGCTAAACCTATCGCCTGTCTCCATAGGAAGAGAACAGTCCCATCTACCTTTCCAGGCACAGTATATCATTAATATAAGCATTTGTCATAGCACCATGATGGAGTCAATGATAACAATGATCCTATTACACAACCCATTTAGGCTGTAGGAAATGCAAAGAGGCTAACAGGCAAAGAACACCAAATAGCTCATTTTATAATCTACGCCACCTAAAGTGCAATTTCTAAATTTTAAATTGTGTTATACAATACATATGCTTATCCTTTATAATAAAAGCCCAGCAACTAAATGGCAGAACAAGTCGACCAGTTGCTATGACACACACTGACCACCAGGGGGCAGACACTCAACACAGGAGCTGCCCCCTGGTGGTCAGTATGCTACCACAGTGGGAGTGCTGCTCAGCTGACTGGGATGAGCAACCGCTCCCTCTTCAAACCCCGGGCTGACGGGCCAGAACCCGGGCTGCGATCATCACCTCCTCGCCCCAGGCTCCTCCTCCTCGCTCCCTGCTACCTCCTCCAGATGCCCGCAGCGCCACCACTGGGTTCACAGAACTGACCCTGGAGGCTGGGAGACAGGTTCGAGGCTGTGCGGGACTGAGGCCTACTCCGCCGCCTCTCAGTGCTATTGTCCCTGGGCCCAGCCCCAACCAGGTCCCCTGGAGAGGCGAGTGCTCCAGCTCCACAGAAGATGCCAGAGCAGGGAGCAGCCACTCAGAGGGCGGGTCCACAGCCACTTGGCTGACTGGGATGAGCGGAGCTCCCACAGTGGGCTGATCCCTTCAGGCCACGCCCCCCACCAGTGCACGAATCCCGTGCACCAGGCTTCTAGTATGTAAATAATTATATAACTTGTTGAGTTAGTCATTATCTTTTTAAGACAGTGGAAGTTATGAATTGAAATAGTATACCTTACCAAAAATAAAAAACAGCCAAATGAGGAAGTAAAAGAGTCATTCAAGCTCGTGAAATCTGAAGAATGGCTTGTCACGCAGTGTGACTTTATGTTGTTTCTATGTTAAATAAGACAGATGTACTCATATGAATAGATTAAGGGGAGCACAGGAAAAGCTCAACAAGGGTAAAGAGCAGAGTAAGTTTTAAAAATATATATATTTTTTTATCGATTTCAGAGAGGAAGGGAGAAGGAGACAGATATCAGTGATGATAGAGAATCATTTTATTTTATTTTATTTTATTTTATTTAAATATATTTTATTGATTTTTTTACAGAGAGGAAGGAAGAGAGATAGAGAGTTAGAAACATCGATGAGAGAGAAACATTGATCAGCTGCCTCCTGCACACCCCCTACTGGGGATGTGCCTGCAACCAAGGTACATGCCCTTGACCGGAATCGAACCTGGGACCTTTCAGTCCAAAGGCCGACGCTCTATCCACTGAGCCAAACCGGTTTCGGCATGAGAGAGAATCATTGATCGGCTTCCCACACTGGGGATCGAGCAAGCAACCTGGACATGTGTTCTCACTGGGAATCAAACCATGACCTCCTAGTATAGGTCAACACTCAACCACTGAGCCTGGGTAGGAGTATAGTAAATTTTATACCGTGTTTTATTCTAAATATTTATGATGCACTAAGTTTTAAAATTATTTAAAACTAGCATAAGAATACCTTATACCAAAATCAGGATGTATATTAACCTTAATATCATAAATGATAATTCATCAATATCAGAAACCACCTCATTTTTTAAAGTGAGTTGATAGTCCATCAGTGTTTCTGAAATCATGTACAATAAATGCCTTTACCTGAAACCAATGTTTCTGCAGAATGAGAAATTCCATAAAGCAATATTTAGGTAATCTAATCTAGCATTTTCCAAAATATTTACCAGAAAATAATAAACCCTTATGATTCTGTATAAGAAAAAACAAACGTGTGGTTAAATATGTTTAGGAAGTGCAACATGTAAGAACATATCCTACCTCAGTGACTCGCAAATGCACTTGAGAAGTGAAACTTGTGTTTGTTAAACCCGGTACTTTCCTAGCCCATTCTCTTTTCCCCCAATTCTGAACATTAAATTTTCATGAAACTTAGAGTTCCTTATAGCACACTTTGGGAAGTGCTATTTTGAAGTGATTTTATAGCCCAAATCAATTGTGGAGAGTTAAGAATAACTAAGTGACAAAATTGAGAATGAACAAAGTCATCTGACATGGTCACTGAGTCTGTCCTGTAGATTCAAAAGAGCCACATATCTTTCCTTTTAGTTTTCTATTCCAAACTAATCTATTGATTAGTTTGAAAATTCTAGAACATATATGATTACCCATATTCTTTATTTGAAGATTATACATTTTTTTTTATTCTAGGGTTTGCTAAATTGGATTCAGTTCATGGGAACTAATTTTAGAAAATAAAAAAGTTAACACTGCTGGGAATATGAGTACTCTTGCAAAATGAAAAGAAATAGGATACTTAGTACTTGAAGAAACAACAGAATAAAATTCTTAGAGAACGAAGGAAAAAATGAAGACGGAGAGGAGAAAAAAAAATTAAGAGTAAGGAGCAGATGAATAAATTTATATAAATTTAGTGAAGCAATATTCTTTCCTTCTCACTAAATATAATGTAAATAAGTTTAAATAGTTTTTACCTGCAAATTTAGTTATTGTTTAGAGTTAAGTCTCTCCTTTGATTTTTTTTTCCTTTTCTACTAGCAGACATGCATATCTGTCACCAGAAGTATAGAAAAGTTGGTGGAAGAATAAAAAGGTTAACCTTACCATGTCTAACTCCAAAACCATCTCTCCTCACACTGCCAAGTCCAAAACCCTCCAAAGACAGGCAATAATATGTGTCCAAGTGTGCATGACAGAAACCTAGCCTTCACGCTGAATGTCTTTGTCTCCCTTACCCCTATATTAAGTCAACCATCAGCTCGAGCAACTGTTCAAGGAGGTTTGGGCTGAAGGTAACCAACCACCCTTTTCATTCTAACTACTCCAAAAACTTAGGGGAATTTCAGTTTACTTTCTAGAAATGCATGGAAAGAATTTCCTCTACTTTCTTGAAATGCAGACTGAGAGAAATGCCATCATTTCCTTTATAAATCTTGAAACATGCGTTCATTACATCACTCCCTGGATGTGTGAAGTATCTCGACTGTCACGTGGACTGTAAGCGGCAGGAAGGGTGCGCTGTGCCTCGCTCTCATCTTTAAATTTCTATAGCATCTCATTTATTACTGAACCTAAATGACATTTTAAATACTCTCTGGACAAATTGATGAATAACAATACTAATACAAAATCAGAGTACAACGTAAGTACTCTATTAATCATATGTATTTGGGGAAGTGAAGGTTTTGTGAGACTAAGAAATGGTATCTCAGTTATGTAGCCAACATTTCACCCTGGCTGTCATTGTTAATTCTTGCAATAAAGGTGGTCATGAACACCTGTGTTTGGTGGACATCCTTGGGTTTTGTTTGTCCAGTCTTATCTGTGGTAACAGCATCACAGTTTTTCTTTGAGTAACTGAGTATGCCTCCCATTGCAGTCTCGCCCTCAGTAAGGTGTTCTGTCCTCTCCTAGTCAGGAGTGGGACACACCATGCCAGTTCAGCCAATCAGATGCTCTTTGCTAGTCATTTGAACATCAAGTGGAGATCATTGAACCTCATGATGTTGCCTAAGGACACAGTCCTCTATATCCACTACCTTGATCCCTGAAGCTGCCTGGCTCCTGCCCTTTCTATGGCATGAATACCTTGTATATCTCAAAAAAAAAAAAAAAAGTCCCTTCCTTGAAAAAAAATTAGTCAGAATTAGGTAAATGAAACAGAGAATTATAATGCTCTCAAGAACTAGGCTTCCTTACATATACACATGCAGTAAGTTTTCAGTCATTAAAACAATAATTCAACAAATAAGCACCAGGGGCTTGATGCTGGGAATAGAATGGTGACAAGACTAAGTTCCTCCTTTGTGGATCTTTCCCTTAAGGAGACAGAGATAAGTACATAAACAAAAGGATAAAAGACATACAGATTGTGATTATTGTTATGAAGGGAATTAACAAAGTTCTATGATGAGTAACATTCCTGATCTACTTTAGATTGAGTGATCAGAGAAGGCTCCGTGAGATGAACAAAAGCATCCTCACTAGCACTAATGTGGAGTGTAGTATATGCAAGGCACGGTATTAAGTACTTTACATTTAGTTTTCACAACAGTCCTGTAAATGAATATCCTTCTTTTAAAGATTATGATTAAAGAATAAAATTGAGATTAAGTAACTAGTTCCAGATCAACTAGTTAGTAAGTGGTAAAGCTGAAACCAGATATTGGAAGTAGAGGATAGAGAAAAGAGATGGTAAAGCCTACAGGACAGAAGCTTTGCCCAGTCACATCATAATCTTCCCCACCTCCCCAAGAGCTGGGCTTGATGCGTATTGGTTCAGGAATTGCAGGTTTCAGTATATAAAGCTACCTGGTGCTGGAGCCACAGGCACTGTTATATCTTTTTAAAAATTTGTTTTTTATCCCAAGAAAATTAATCATCTCATTATTTAATGTCCAAGAAGACTCACAAGCTTTCCTTCCCTTGTGGCATTTAACTATTTCCAGAGTATTGCCTTTGTTATACTTAATCACTCATTTATTCTATTCATCTGATTATACAAGCCAAGATTTGAAATCTATAGTTTTTAATACCACAACTTTTTGATCTAACAAATGAAGAACCCAGTCATCTGGAAGGAAAGATAGATGTTGAATTAGAGGCACAATTTTTTTTTTCTAGGATTTCCTGTTTCAGCAATGCATTTGCTATGGGCACATACTCTAGCATTTTATGGGAGGACATGCTCCAACTTCTTGAGAATTCTTTATTTTAGCAACACCTATTTATCACTTGCATGTTAACTTTAATAGTCTAGTTTCTATAATTATCAGGAACTTTACAAGGACATACTTTAAAGTGTTGCTATATAAGGCTCAAGGAGGTAATGCATCAGTTCATTAAGACTGTACTAAGTGCCAATGTACTAAGTGCCAATCATGTGCTAGCCATGGGGCAATGTGAGGAGAATATTAAGAAGAAAATATGTTCTCAGCCTTTGAAAGCTCATGGTCTAAAGCAGGGGTCCTCAAACTTTTTAAACAGGGGGCCAGTTCACTGTCCCTCAGACCATTGGAGGGCCGGACTATAGTTTAAAAAAAAAACTATGAACAAATTCCTATGCACACTGCTAAGTCGGCTGCTAAGCAGGACAGGCAGCGGCGGCAAAAACACCCGGCGGGCCGGATAAATGTCCTCGGTGGGCCGCATGTGGCCCGCGGGCCGTAGTTTGAGGACCCCTGGTAAAGTAAACACATGTAAAAACATGCATAGGAGAGTCCTGGCCGGTGTGGCTCAATTGGTTGGAGCATCATCCCATGCACCGAAAGGTTGCTAGTTTGATTCCTGGGAACATACCTGATTGTGGTTTGGGTCCCTGGTGGAGGTACATGTGGGAGGCAACCAATTGATGTTTCTCTTTCACATTGGTGTTTCTTACTCTCTCATTCTCTAAAACACATCTTCAGGTGAGGATTAAAAGAATGCATAGGAAAAACAAAAAAGGAACTTCTAATTCTTCTCTTTCCTTAAAGCTCCCCTAGGCCCTAACTGGTTTGGCTCAGTGGCTAGAGCATCGGCCCACAGACTGAAGGGTCCTGGGTTCGATTTGAGTCAAGGACATATACCTTGGTTGCAGGCTCGATCCCCAGTAGGGGTTGTGCAGGAGGCAACTGATTGATGCTTCTCTCTCATCTACCCCTCTCCCTTCCTCTCTGTAAAAATCAATCTATAATAATAAAAGTGTAATATGCTAATTAGACCAGACATCCTTCCCGGACGAAGCGGGGGCTGCAGCTCGGGATCGAGGCAGCCGCTGTGGCTGCGAAGGCCTACTCTTGCACCAATTTCATGTATCGGGCCTCTAGTAAAATATATATTTTTTAAAAACCTCCCTAGAACAGAACCTGTATCGACATACACATCATATTTTAACTCTATTTCTATGCTCTTGTCATCAAAGTATAAGAATAGCGAAGGTTATAAGAAAGCAAACATTTATGAAATAGCTTAGCTATCTACAAACCTCAGGTTTGGCATCTTAAAAAAAAAATTTATTCCAGTGGGAATGAATGCACTGTTTGGCTCTGAAAAAGGGTGAAGAGAGGTTGTTGGTTTGCAAGGCCTGAGGTTTGGGTACCTTCCTGATTTTTCAGAAATTGACTGAAGAAAGAGTATCATTCATTATGCAGAAACACGCACACATCCTTTTCAGAGTTTAGCAAAAATAACTGTGATATTTTAGTTTCCAGGGCCTCTTGGTAAGCAGATCCATTTTGAGAAACCACTAAGGCCACTTCCATCACTGCACCTCAGCCAGCACCTCAGCCTGCGTGTTCATCGCAGGACAGTTACACGGGAGCTGTGTGATCCAAGCTGTGTGAGCCTTTGCCAAGGACGAATTGCTGCTCTCAGCAGGAGCTACAAACATCCAGGGTAAAGTGGGAAGAGCTGTTCTGAATGGGAGGAACAAAGATCCATGGCAGGACCATGAATGAAGCAGCCATCATTTGCTATTCAAGGGCGTGGCAAACAGCAATGCATTTGACAGGTACCTGAAGCATTACGGCCATTTCCTGTCATCCCTTAGCGAGGAAGGGAACTGAGCACCAGACTGCTTGGGAATGGCTTACGGAAGTCCAAACTCTGGCAGGGTTGATGGCAGAATAAAGGTCTTTGTCAAAAGAAAAAAAGGCTGCTTCTAGAATGTGGTGTGAGGTGGATCGTGCTGAACCTTGGAGGTGTTTGCCGTGCCTGCTCCTGTGTGTGTCTCAGATGTGAGAATAATTCCTGCAGAGTGCTAACTTCTCAATAAACCAAGCAACAATTCTGAGTGGATGAGGGGAATGCTCCTTTTTGCAGAAATGTAACAACATCATGGAAATTGTGGCACCATTATCTTTGCTTGTTCAAATTGATGCCTATTTCAAATATGCTAACTTGTGACTTAAAAACTGAAATGTTCTGTATGAAGGTTTATGTCATGAAGGCAAACAAGATCTATGGACCCACAAATATTGGAACTATTTTAAAACCAGGTTTCAAAAAGAGATGTAAAATCTCCCTATTCTTATAACTGAAAAGGAATTGGTTGCAATAATTTTGATACCAGTTTTTGCTGTTTAAATTTAACTCCGCTGAGGATTTTTATTTATTTTTATCACTTAAAATCTATGCAGAATAAATACATATGAGATGGTGTCTCTGACTCTTCTCATATGTAGATAACTCCCACTTAAATTTTAGGTTATCTTCCCTCATATTATGTTGCATAAAGAGTTTAGTTTTTTTTTTTTTTTTGACAAAAGCAAACTGAAAGTCCTCCTCTTCCTACAGAAAACATCCTTTGGTTTTAAAGGATAATAACCACATGTCACATGACATAATTGAATCACTTGTTATAAAAATTAGCTTTCATAATGCAAATGTGAATGCAAAACTTAGCTCTACCATTTTGGAGCTATGTGATTTTGTGTGGATAATTATACTTTCTTGGCTTTAGTTTTCTTATCTCTAGAGTCAGTAACATAATAAGTAGCTTACTGATTCTTGTGAGGTGTAAATGAGAACATTTGTTAAGTGCTGACCCACAGTCCCTGTTCTCCATCTTCTATTACCTTTCGAGAGAGACAATTTTGAAAACGTCTAGGAAAAAATGAAGGCAGAGAGGCATGGGAAGAGTTAGAAAACATCATTTACTATTATTTTCATTTTGTTTTTCTTTCTCTTTTTAAATATATTCTTATTCATTTCAGAGAGGGAGGGAGAGGAAGAGATAGAAATATCAATGATGAGAGAGAATCATTGATTGGCTGCCTCCTGCATGCCTGCCACTGGGGATCGAGCCCGCAACCCGGGCGTGTGCCCTTAACCGGAATCGAACCCAGGACCCTTCAGTCTGCAGGCCGATGTTCAATCCACTGAGCCAAACCAGCTAGGGTTCATTTTGTTTTTCTCATTCAAATACTGAATAGAACAGAGTCTTCATGTGTTTAACTCCGCTTCTGTCACTTTTCCCTTCACCAGGGGGTAATTACTAACCTAAGATTTGTGTTTATAATTTCATTGTCTTTGCAAAACAGTCTTCTGAGAATATATTACATATATTTAGGTCTACCATCTATCTAGCCATCCATCCTTCCTGATTTAGCTTTGTGTGCTTTTAATCTCTCTAAAAATAAAAAATAAAAACCCACAACAATTACATTGCTGGTTTGGCTCAGTGGATAGAGCATTGTCCTGCAGACTGAAAGGTTCTAGGTTTGATTCCAGTCAAGGGCACATTCCCGGGTTGTGGGCTCAATCCCCAGTAGGGGCATGCAGGAGGCAGCCAATCAATAATTCTCTCTCATCACTGATGTTTCTATATCTCTCTCCCTTCCCCTCGCTTAAATCAATAAAAATATATTTTTTTAAAAAAGATTTAAAAAACACAGTATTGCTCCTATATAGATTGTATCTACAACTCATTTGTTTATAGTTGTACATAAATCATTTTTATTTCTGAGCAATATTCCATCATTTGAATATACCCCAAAAGTACAAAGGTATTTCCAGGTTATAGACTCAGGAAATAAATAGTGAGGCTAGAGAACATTCTTCTGTTCAATTTTACAAGGTGATGCCAAGTTACTTTCTAATATGGTAGCACCAACTTAACTCCCACTGGCAGTATTATAGAAGATCTTATGGCTTCAGTCTCCTCCAGTGCTTGTTACTAGATTTCTTAAACTTTATGAATCTAGAGGATACAAAATGGTATCACTTGATAGATTTCATTTGGATTTTTCATATTACTAATGTGATTTAGCATATTTTCATGTGCTTATTAGTCATTCACTTATCTGTTCTGTGAAAAGACTATCCATGTTATTTGTAATAGCCTTTTGAATTTTTCTTTTGCCAAAGATATTTATTTATTTGTAATTTTAATGCTTTCTTGCTTGCATGTATGGGACATATATCTTATTTCAGATTGAGGCTGTTCTTCCCTTATCTTTATGGTAATTTTATTAACAGACATTTTTAATTTTAATGTTGTTGAACTCATCAACCTTTTATGGCTACCACTTTTATATGCTTTGTTTAAAACTCATCACCTTTTTATGACTAAAACCTTTTATTGTCTTGTTTAAAAATATTGTTCCCTACCCTGAGTAATTAACGATATTACCCTATATAGACTTCTAAAGTATTGCTTCTAATATTTGTCTTTAATCCATGTGGAATTTATTTTTTGTATGGTGTGAAGTAAGATCCAACTTCAACTTTCCCATATTAATAAACAATTGACTCAGCACCATTTGTTGAATTGTTAGTTCTCTCAGTTATTCTACTTGTAAAATTATTGATTTAATCCCAAATCAAATATGGGGCAGGGGCAGTCAAATTTTCCTCTTCTTTGAAATAGGTATATATAGATAACAAAACAGTAATACTTAAAGTTTCAGAAAAATATATACATACTGTGAATGATGTTTAGATGTTTTAGGACCTTCTTAATAAAGTTGTCTCTGACCAATTAACAAGTTAAGAACCCAATTTGAAACCCACAGGAATTTCCATTTTTCCTTCTTCTTATAATTACTTACAAATCTGCCACTTTATTCATGAGAAACAGATTAAAAATATGCAAAAGCTCTAACGATTGTCATAGAGAATAATTTAAGCTCACATTAGTTCATTTTGATCACACCTATGTGTGCCAGATTTGCTAAAGAAATGTCAACTCCAAGACCAGATCAAAACAACTGACCATGTGAAGACATAAGACTCCAAAACAGATGATATCTGTGTTTCTTGACCTGGTCTCCAATATGAGTTCATAGTTCAACCTTTGTACAAATCACTGGATCTTTCCATAACTAGGTCTTGAAAAAACAAGTGCTCTTTTAAAAATATGTCCTTATTAATTTTAGAGAGAGAGGAAGGAAGAGTGAAAAGAAAGATCCATGTGAGAGACACATCAATTGATTGCCTTCCTTACATGCCCCACCCAAGGACCAGATGGCAATCTGGGCATGTGCCCTGACTGGGAATCGAACTGATGACATTTCAGTACATGGGACAATGTTCAACCAACAGAGCCAACCGGCCAGGGCAAAAAACAAAACAAACAAACAAAAAAACACAGTGCTCTTGCATCTAAAATTCTTTTACTTATGACTGGGGTGGGGGTGAAGAGGGATGTGGACTTGAATCAGAAAAAGGCATGGTTCTAGCACTGGCCCTCCCATTTAAATCTTACTTGGAAGGTCTAGCGGGAACCCAAGCCATACGCATGCTTCTCTGGGAAGGGATCTGCTAGGGCTGATGGATGTCACTGGGAGGGCTGCGTGTTGTGAGGTGAAGACAGGAGGAGATTGCCCTGACCTACAGAGCAGAAGAACAGCTGCATCCAGCAAGACCCACCTGGGGGTGTAGCAAGGTCACCATCAAAGCCATATGCAGGACTTTGGGCTGCCCTGGACCTTGAGATGAACTTGGTTACCCCATCAACATGCCTGCTGAGCACACCATAGCTGGTGTGTGAAAGAATTTTGCAAACTTTACAGTTAGGATTGCTGGTCCCTCACCCTACCTCCCTGGACAAGTGCCTTAAAAATGGTGTTTTAACAGGGTCAGGTAGAGGCTAAACAGGGTAGTTTTTAAAGTTTTTTATTTTTCAATACATTCAATATCATTTTGTACAAGTTTCAGATGCACAGCACAATAGTCAAATAACCACACACTCCACAGAGTGCACCCACCCGGCCCCACACAAAGTCATCATGACACTATTGACCATATTGCAGAATAGTCACAGAGATGTGGTTGCAGCATGGGGAATATGGTCAATAGTGCACAGGGTAGTTTGGGGGAGGATGGGCTCTGGAGTCCCTGAGAACCTGGTTCAAATTCCAGATCTGCCAACTAGCTAGCTTGAGAACCTAAATAACTAGCAGATTAACTGACCTCTCTGGGCTCAACCTGCTGGTCTGTAAAACAGGAATGGAGAGGATGATGCCAAAAGGGTGATTCTGACAATCAAGTATGTAAACACACATAAGCCACTGAGCACAGTGCCTCCACTTAGGAAACACTAGGTAAGAGGATAAAAGATTAAAAAAAAAAATAGACAGAGCTCTCTCTCTTTTCCTGCCATTTTTCTTTCTCCTGGGGGTGTTCTAAGAACCTCTCCTCCCAATTAAAAACACTCTAAGTCGAAAGGGAGTTTAGCTGACTTATAATAGCCTATTTATAATCAGGGCCTGGGTCCCACAGCTGTCTGATCAGGCACATTCACTTTCTAGAACTGCCTAACAGTAGAGCTGGCGTTCACTTGAGCGGGTTGACTTTCCAGAGATTCCCCACTGGGCACTGCATGGCCTCGACTGGGAACCTGCTGCCTGGGAGCAAAGAGTACTTTTTTGGGAAGATATTAACTTACAAAATGAGAAAAAATAGAAAAAAAAAGAAATAACAAGGAAACCAATGGCAGTGCCAGTAGGCTATGAGTACAGCAGAACTCTCTTTTCTTCATCCTCTGCACCCTCTCTGCTGGGCGTCTGTCCACCAGAAGGATCGTGTACGTGATAGGTGGGGATTGACAACAGAACAGCATGTCTACTCATGTGTATCAGCATAGGCCAGGCTTGTGGGGGTGGAGTGAGGGATCCCCATTCAGTAGGGATTCCTTTCATAAGACAAAACAAACCACAGCAATGAGTAACTGCTCCACTTAATTACCGTACTCAAAATAGCACAATTAGAAATTCCTTTAGCATATTTTCATGTGTGGCTAAGAGGTGTATTGGGAGGGAAAACGGAACACGAGGAATTTTCATGATATCTCTACAACGATGTGTGTCATAGTACAATCTGGTCTGGTGCCATAAACTTGAGTTTCTTCAACTAAAAAAACAGCAGTTGGACGAGAATATCTCCATCGTTCTGCTCAAGAGGGGAGGTAGCAGGAAGCCTGTGGGTCCAACATCTATCAGTGCGTGTATGGACTCTTTTCCCACAGCAGCTTTATTCAGGGGAGCTGAGGATGAGGAGAGAGGGCCAGAGGAACTCAGGGCCTGAGAAGGACGAGGGTAGAGGCAAGGTCTAGACACCACCATTGACCTCACTGGCTTACTTTGATCTAGTCACATTGCAGGTGTGAACTTGGTTTGTTTTTTCCTTCTTCTTTTTCCTCTACCTAGCTTCCTTTGTTGTGTGGCCTGACCCACTTTATGAGAAGATAAACAGGGATTAAGTTCCCATGTACTAGGCATTCATAGGGGCAAGAGACATTGGATGTGTGTGTGTGTGTGTGTGTGTGTGTGTGTGTGTGTGTGTGTAGGGTAGGTAAAGTAGTGTTTGCAGGGGAATGAAGAAAGCAATAGAGGAAAGAGCAGGGAAGAGGATAATGATGACAAGATAATAATGATACCTGCTATGGCAGAACTCAAAATGTAATGGAGTTGACAAAAATGTCATACATAAAAGAAACCCTAGTACAAGCACAATCCCATCCAAGGGAAGAGACTTCATGGGAATTAGGGCCAGGGAGACCACGGAGAAAAGGTTTGGAGACAGAGAATGTGAGATTTACACAGCATCCTGAAGAAGCACAGGCTCACGTGAGGGAGGGGAGAGCTGGGTCGTCTCCATTTGTGCAGAGGTCAGCGCACAAATGGCCCACCAGTGGGAGCAGCAGGGGTGTTGGGCAAGCCACTGGGCTGAGGTCAAGTCCACAGCCTCTGCCTATCCCACCCTGAGCCAGGCACCCAGAACCCATGCATGCTAGATGTTAAATTATAACTAAAAACTCAAATTATAACTGGAAATAATAAAGCTGTCCTCACAACTGAGGCAGGGATAGTTGAGAACATGGCGGGGCAAAGTACCAAGTTATTTATAGCTTTGTCTCCCCTCCTCTGCTCGGGGCACCTTCAGAAAAGAATGACAAACTTCAACATGGTTTGGGAATTTGGGGAGTGTGAAATTTTTCTTTCAAGCCTCTATTTCTAGTTGAAATGCCATGAGGTTCACAGGACTCAGACAGCTGGGTATTCCTGAGTAGACAGACTGTTCCCGTGAGGCTGAATGGCATTCTAATGTGCACTGGTTACTCTGATGAACAAGACAGACTCCAATTGCCTTCTTGCAGAAATGGTATGTCATGCTAAGCCTTGGTATCTTTAGTATAATTTACCTCCTTTCTTTCTGTGATAATTACATAGAATTTCCTTCACCACTTCCAAGCTACATCTTTACTCCTGACCGAGGGGGGGGGGGGGGGGGAAAAGCAGTCTCCAAAACTGTATTTTTCATCAGAAATTGGCCTCTTTCCAAATTCATAAATACGTCAAAAATCAAATGCATGCCAAGTGAATGATGCAGCTTCTTTTGCAACAATATTTTCAGTCTATCCAGCAGTTTCTTTCTCAAAGGCTGGGATTTTCTTCATTATAGTTGTAGGCTCGCCCTACTTTCATCTCTGGCTCATAGCAGACACTCAGTAAATGCATATTATTAGAAAAAGCCCACATCACTATGGTGTGTTGTGGATAAAGGAAACTTCATAGCCCTAGCCAGTTTGGCTCAGTGGATAGAGCGTTGGCCTGCAGACTGAAGGGTCCTGGGTTTGATTCTGGTCAAGGGCACATGCCTGGGTTGTGGGCTTGATCCCCAATAGGGGGCATGCAAGAAGCAGCCAATCAGTGATTCTCTCTTGTCATTGATGTTTCTATCTCTCTCTCTCCCTTTCCCTTCCTCTCTGAAATCAATTAAAAATAAATAAATAAATAAATAAAAGGAAACTTCATAGACTCCATATACTATTTTTAGGGCCATAAGAAGACATGACACATAAAGTTCTCACCACGAGGTCTTCACAAACAAAGCATTTACTTGAATTTTTGCATCTGATGTTTTATCAAACAAACATTTTGTTGTGGATTTACAACTTCCTTAGCTTGTTAAATAAACTGTATTGCAAAAGAATAGAAATTAAACAGTGTTGAGTTCTCTTGGTCAAATTTGTCACTAATAATTAACTTTTCCAAAGAAATTAGCAGACACATTCTTTGCCCAAGGAGATAACCCTGTGCTTCTTTTTCTGAATTGGCTGTTTCCAGAGTGCTGACATCAAGTACATTTTGTTCATTTATCCCACAAGTCTTTACTGAGTCTTTCAGCATGAAACTAGAAGAAACATTCCCGACTTCTGAATTTGAATCTAATTGTATAACAACAAGTGTGTGGCAAACAATCTAAGTACAAAACAAAATAAAGTATCTGGAAATGCAATGAGTATGTTTTGTGACAGTAAAATTTTAAAACGCGATCAACTAGGCAGGAAAGCATTTTTGCGCCTTAAAAAACAAAACACAACAAAAAAGATGGGCCTAATAGTTATTGTCTTTATTCCAAATACTTTTTTTGCTCTTTATGTTTTAGAAAATATGAGAAAGCACAGAACCAAATGTGTGTCTCTTACTTTCAAAGCTGTGCTGGTCGCCCAGTTGGTGTAGCTCAGTGGTGGAGCGTTGACCTATGAACCAGGTGAACCAGGAGGTCAGGGTTCGATTTCCGGTCAGGGCACATGCCAATTCCCAGTGGGGAGGGTGTGTGTGCAAGAGGCAGGTGATCAATGATTCTCTCTCATCATTGATGTTTCTATCTCTTTCTCTCCCTCTCCCTTCCTGCCTGAAATAAATAATTAAAAAATATATATTTTTAAAAACTGTGCTAGTATTAATCAGAACACTCTGGAAAGTCTTCATAACTAGTAGGGCAGTGTGGGGCTCAGCTATAGTATTTTGGACAGGTTTAAGCCTCAGATTAATGAGAGGGCACAGTCCTCTCATGGCCACGTGCAAGTCCCATCTTGGAGGGCAGAGCCCTCCCAGCACAATTATAGCCAACAGCTGTAGTTGTAAGCTTGAACCTATGGTCCGAACTCGTGGCCCCACGTGCCTGAGGGATGTAGGCTTGCTAGAGTTCAAGTACATGTAGTTGAGTAGGATTGAAACCCACAAGAATGTTGTCAACATCTTGATCACGCCCTTACTTTGCCTCGTGGCATCTGCTATAAAATAAAGACATGGCTTGTGGGCGCTGGTGCTGTCTCTCAGGAAGCAGCATCCCACCAAGACCCAGCTTTCATTCTCTTGTCTGTCTTTTCTACGCCTTTCAGCCGCCCCAACTCAGGGTCACCCTTGGCCGTGCTGGCGCGGCACAGGGCAGCAACTAGAGAAGCGAGTTACACATCCCACACTTGATCCCAGTGATGCCTAACTAGGCCCCCAGTGTCCCCAAGCCCAGCCTTTCAGCCCATCTCCAAGGAGGCCCTGGTGGGAAGTTTCTGCAAAGTTTTTTATTTACCTTTGAAAACATTAAATGTGTCACTGACACTTTCTAGTTAACTGCCATTGTGTCCTCTCTGTGACTACTGGAAGCCAAGTGTGGAAAATGCACGTTTACAATTTTATCAAGTATTCCCAGCAGTGAGAAGGTGTGCACATGAAATTCCAGCTCAAAATATAATTTCCAGGAACCACCCCTTCCTCACCCCACTCACATTCTCATCTCTCGCTGCAATCTGTGCGCCCAGAGATTGATATTATTCACTTTCTAACACCACTTCACACTGTGGTTTGCTGTTCAAGAACTGTGTGTTTATTTCATGTACCAGTATATCTCTCTTCCAGTGACTCAAGCCTCCAGAAAGGCAGGTAACTTCCTGTTCCTTAAAATAAGGCCACACATGTTCACATGTTCACAGTGCCTGGTCAAGTGCTCTGTACACAACTGTCAAATGAGTGCCTGTGAGGACATAGATTTTCACAACAGCGAGGAAGGAACGCTTTGATGAGTCACTCCCCCCAGCTCGGTGGTCCTTGGCTACACATTCAAGTTAACTGGGGAGCTTAAAAACTACAGGTGCCTGGGTCTCCTTACCAAGGATTGTGAGGTAACTGGTATGGGTATGGCCTGAACAGTGGGTGCTTTCTAGTTCGCCAGGGGTTCTATCTCCAGCCAAGGCTGAGAATCACGGCTCCGGCTGCGTTCTTCCTCAGACCGCCCTGTGAAGAACAACCTGGAAGGGTATTATAACCTCTGCAGATTACCAAGGCGATCCTATACACTTCATCCAGTGGGTCTGAGATGGAGTCGCTCATATACAATCTAATCATCCACCAACAATAATTTCTGTCATCGGGATATTTGAAGAAGGAATTTGAAAATGGCTCACAGCTCCTCTGACAGGAATGAGGTGCACTGTTGCCAACTCACATTCATCAGAGCCACGCTATTTTCATCCCTACGTCCAAGTTCCTTTTCCCCAGTGAATGCAGACATGAGGTGTGCTAAGGCATGATTTGGGTGCCAGGGGAGGCTGGGGAGGGGGAGGACAGCATGGCACAATAGCCCAAAGCCAAGTTACCGCTTTTGGAAGCAGGACAACTGCTGGCAGGTGTTCACATCTGCTTATTACTACAGACAATGAATCACAGCCGGTGCCAACTGTGACGCGCGCACCACATGCCTGTCATTTTACCAAGCGCCCTGGTAGCCTTTCTGTGCCCAGCTCTGGACTTTGTTCCACACGGACCAAGCCCTCAGTGACGTGTTCTCATCTGCCACCTCCAATGCCAGCACCTTTGGGAATAACCCCCCAACTGTGGCTGGATTCAAAGGTCCTCCCTAAAGGTCTGGGAATGTGGGTGGGCTGAGCTGCTCTGTAGACTTTGAAAATTGCCAGCTCAAAGTTCTGCTTTCTCAGACCTTGTCAAAAAAAATAGCGTTTGCATCTGACTTTCGAAATGGTCTCATTTGTTTCTTCGTCTTCATCCGTGATGATATGTTTAAGTCTGCCTGTCCTTGGCTGAGAAGCAAAATTAAATCTTACCCAACAGAAGGCACTCCTACACCTGGAAAGGGTCACAGGTGTGCGGAGATCCTTGGGCAGGGCCTTGGAGCAGCTGAAGTCCCCAGACCAGTGGCCTTGAGCCATACGTGCTGATCATTCCTAGGTCAGCAGTGATGCCAAAAAGGTGGGAAGCACTGGCTAAGTAACTGGTAAGTAGAATGCTGAGCAGTAAGCCTAATGTGTTCGAGAAGCATACAGATTCTATCTCTGGTAAACCTTAATGATTGGTCTGGAATTGTTTTGAAGGCATGGAAGATGAATTCAAAATCTGTCAAGGGTCCCTGTGGGGTGGGTACCCATTCAAGGTACCACTCCAGTCTAGAAAGTACATTGTTTGGTCCTTTCCTATCAACCTCCTAAGGCAACTCCCCACCTCCCTTGCTAGCCATCCCACTCTGGTTCTATAAATCATTTCACTTCTCGTAAGGCCTCGAGCCAACTGGCTGTAATGACGTATCGAACTCCTGGTCCCTCATGCCCCTGGCTGATTAGATATTCACTAGCTTTTAAAAGGCAAGCCCAAGCTGTTGAGTATCCTTCAAATTTTGGAACCGATTCCCTTGTTAGGACTTTGTCCTTCTGAGAAACTGAATAGTTGTTGGCACCAGATCCTTCCTCTTCACACTATTGGCCTAAGTCAGGAAAATTCTTGAGCAATGACTATTCTTTACTGTAGAAAATACTGAACAATGCTAATATCAAAGCTTCCATTTTATACACAGACATTTTGTCTCAGTTTTAGCAAGCAAAGAATGATGCTCTTTTTTAATATTAAGAGTGAATCTGATTTAATAACACATTTCCCAAATGACATAAATAGAGCCCTTATTTGGACAACAAGATATTGATTGGAAGCTGTCTCTTCCTATAAATGTTCAACTATGAAGACAACAAGATGCTGCACAAACTTAATAGGAATCCACGGGCAATTTCAGTGCCTCTGCAGAGCCATCAGAATGTTGGCTTTCATTTTGGCCATGCAGTAGTCACCTCTCATTTCACAGAACACTGGAAAATTCCAGAATCAGATCTGAAGCTCCATCCTTACATCACTTCATTACAAAGCTCTCTCTCTCTTGCCAGTTCTACAGATAGGGTAAGAGGTGAAGCTGGAGGGAGGAGAAGGCTTCTCACTGCACAGTTGTGCAATCTCTGGTGAATTATAAAAATTTTCTTGGTCGCAATTTTCCCAGAAACCCTATGAGAAAATGACATATTTTAAATTACTCTGGAGTCTAGGGAAGGCAGGAATATGTAAATGTGACACAGTATTCTCCTTACTGTCCAGGTTAAACTAAGTTTGCATTATAACAGCATGGGCTCAGTCACCACACAAATCATTGGCATAGAAATGTCCCAGTGACATGACAATTTTGCAGATGCATTGTCTTCTCAATGTGCAGCCACAAATATCTGTGAGTCCCTTTTATTTGCCTGTACTGTATCCAAGGCTCTGTAGATGTAATTGACAAGACAGAGAAAGTACTGGTTAATCTTGATTTCTTCAAGAATTTCAACTAGGATAAATAAAGTCAGCTTTATGTACTTGATTTACTTTCAGATTCACATTCGTTTCATTATCTGGGCTGGAACCAATACTTATCCTTTAAAAAAGCCAGAAAACAGTAATAGCAACAACAAAATCCCTGAAGAGATCCCTAAGATGTTCTGCTAAAAGGAAATGCTACTCAAATAAATAATAGTTCATTATAGCTAATACAAACTAAAACGTTTTAGTGAGATTCAGCTAGTCTACACTGTTAACTAGGATTCAATACTGGTGTAGCTTAAAGCAACTGTTTATAAACATTTAGTTTGTCTTGGTTTGTTACCTTACATTGAGCCTGTTCAGCAGTTATTAAAACATGAAAAACATTATTGTTTCTGCTGACATTTGCCCCGGAAGTCAAAGGAGGACAGACTGGTGATCAAGCTACCAGTGCTTCTTACAACTTTCATAAACAAGGCTCTCTTAAATAGTAAAAACCAGTCTAAATCATACTACTGTGTCAACATATTATTGCAAATGTGAATTAGAGAATGACCAGATTTACTGGATAAATACAGTGATTTTTAACTAACTTCTAAAATGATTGGGAACACTTTGATCACTTCTATTTCCAATAACACTTCACTGATATCATTTTTACAATTAACTTCCTTGGCAAATAGATGAAACATAAACTTTTGGATTGCCTAAAATATCTACCAAAAGTTCTGAATATTTCACTATAATTGTAATAATTTTCCTGGCTACCTTTGTCCTCACCATCTCTGATGGAACTGTAGCTGGGGTGCAGACTTAGCCACACGGTATCTTCTAACTGAAGTGAACTGATGGAGTGAAGCAGTTAGGAGTTGAGGGTCGGGATGTTTCATAGTTTCCCCAATTTGCCAGCTACACGACCTCAGGAAAGTAACTTAATCTTTTTAAAGCCTGAGTTTCTTCATCTAAAAAATGACTGGGGGGAAGTGAGAGTGGGATAGCGAAGGTCAATGAGGGGAAAAAGAGGGACATCTCTAATACTTTCAACAATAAAAATATATAAAAAATAAATTTAAAAATGGAGATGATAGCACCAACCTCAGAAAGATATTGAGAGGATTAAAGGACAATGCAGGTAAAGTGCTTAGTTCAATCACTGTCACACAGTAAGCTTGGGGAAAACATTAGATGTTAATATTGTGTAGCTATTTTATATACATAATTCAACATTAAATGAGCCATTGACTAAGTAGAGGATTTTCTGTTTGTCTATTTTCTCCAAGGTTGGTGGTATATAGCTATGGTCAGGAGAGCTGGCAAACAGGAGAGGCCATCGAATTAAGAGTGCAGTCTTTGTGCATTAATCCTGTAACTTACACTGAAACTAGAGGGATGGGCAAAAGTAGGTTTACAGTTATGAGTGCGTGAAACTCAGAGTTTATTCTTGTATTATTTATTTCTAATTATTGGATTATTATTAACCTACTTTTGCCCACCACTGAATATGCAGGTCATTAATGTCCCTGAGCCTTTCTTCCCTGTCTACACAATAGGAAATAACCTACAGGAAGGTTGGTCAAGAAGATGTAATAAAATAACCATATGTAAAAGCACTTTTTAAATTGTACAGCACCTATGACATCTAAGCAATTATTAATGGGTAGGAAGTAACAATGAATCAATGATAACTAACAATTATCCAGTGTTCCACATGAGGCAGACACAGTGCTAAGCACTTTAGACACATTATCTCGTGTCCCTACGTGTAATCTGAGATTATGTCAATGGAATTTTGCTGATTTTAACCTCTCTTCCCTTACCTTACTATTATTTTTTAAAGCCCGACCCAGTCCATAGTAGTTTGGAAAATGCCTCTGACCTTTTGTCATTGTGCTCTTATTACCCCTAGCTTTGTAATGGACCATTTTATAATACCACATTAATACATAAGAAATATAGCTATGACCACACTTATTGCCTTAATCTTGATGCCTACATTAAGATAGGTTTTTAATAGCTTCTTTGTATGTGAAATGAATGCTTTCTTCACTTTTAAAATCACTTTATCCTTTCCAACTGTAGGAAACTGAGGTGTTTTTAGCTGGTTCAAAGGCTAGACTATCAATGTGCTAAATTTATGGTCAAATTATATTTTCCGTAGACATAGGATATACACTTTCACCATAAAGCAGAGAGGGTTGAGATATGTTTGTTATATTTGTCCTAATGTTATAATAGGACTCTGGGCCACCACCTACACGTATTCACATTGTACTGATTATTTATTTATTGTGACAAATTTCTGACATATATGAGTATATTTTTTCTGAAAGTTTTAAAGATGAGTACAATTTTTCTAACAAAAATAAGTGTTTCACAACAATTTTCTAACTGATGACAAGTGTATATTCAAAAGTGGAGCCTACTTCTTAATTTTTTAAAGGTACTCATATGGGTTATGTCTATATAAATGTGTGTATTTATATAACATATATTTGTATATAATAAAAATATTTATATACTTAGAAGGTTATATTTATAACTACTGGTGACTTAGACATTCAATAATTTAATCCTCATTATCACTTTTAAGTTTTTTAAAAATTATTTTGATTTATTTTTTTTTAATCATCTATATCATATTCTGTAAAAAAGGTTATTGATGTTCAGGAAGCTGTGTTTTAGATTTCGCATCAAACTATGTTATTGATGTAGAGTAGATGAAAGTTAACCTCACGACGAGCCATTACTTTGATAAAATCACTATCAGGATAACAGATATATGTCCATCCATGGAGGCCCACCTAGCTGATATGTGCAGGCAGAGAACTTCTACTCTTTCTCTTTCGGCTGCTATAGTGGGATCAATGGCAGCCATGATAATGATGTTCCAATATTTCCTGAAAAACAGAGGAGCACTAGGGGCTGATACTGCCAATTAGGCAAGACCTTTGATTTTCAAAAAACACCACTTTTTTGGCCCCCGTAGATACTTTCAGGTTTTTCTGACAGTCTCAAAATATTAGGCAAAGCTTTACTGAAAATTTTGTAATATACTTTCAAACAGGGGTCTTAGTTATAAAACTTCATTTCTCAAAATTTTGTTGAAGCCAGTGCTTTGGTGTTGAACAAATTCTATTTTAAACATTGAAATATAAAGCTTATAAGGAGCTTATTTTTTCCATTTATTGAATCACATTACAATGACCACAAAGTGATTGCCTATTGTCCATAGAATATCAAAAATCTAATTTTTACAAGAAGCTCGTGAACAATTGTTGTGGCTAAGGATACTTCTTAACAAATGTTATTAATACACTAGCAATGTATTAGCTAATATGAAGGTGAGTGGAAGGATCTGTGAAACATGTCGTTGGTATTTTAGTAGGGATTGCCTTGAATCTATAGATTGCTTTGGGTAGTATAGACCTTTTAATGATGTTAATTTTTCCAATTCATGGTCAGCATCTTAAACAGTAGTCTTCATATATTTGTTTGTATACTCAAAAGAATTATAAAACTAGACACCTCCTCTGATATTTAAAAGCAAAAAAATCTAAATTTTTTCATTATAAGTTTAAAAAATTGCAAGATTTATGCCACTGTAAATTTTTAACTGTTATATCATCTCTTTAAATGTTTGCAATGGAGTCTACATATCTGAGCAATTTGATAGCAAAAATCGTCCACTTAAATATATGAAAACATTATTTTTTAAACTAGAATTTTTAAAATAATTCCTTTTTTCTTAAATTTGTATTTCCTTTTTACTTCCTTTATTGTAATTTAAGTTAATATATTTTTATTTTGAAATTTTAATTGAAACATTATATATTTAAATAAAAATGAAAAAAATTAATGTGTACTGTAGATCTCTGAAGTGTCTTACTGGTAAAAAAAACTTGTTTGTTTTCATTATATTATTATTAGTATAAAATAATGAAAAACATAAATATATTATAGTTTTGATAGTTATTAACATTAAGACTCAAATTTGATGGCAAATGCATCAAGAAATAAGATGGATAATGCTTTTTCTCAATTAGTTCATGTACTTATGTGTGAAAATGTATAGCTGGAATTGACAAAGGGCAATATTAACTCTTCCTTTTTTCTCCCTTTTTTTAGAATTAAGAAATAGAACACTTTGTCTACCCAAACAGATGTGCATGGAAGTAGTTTCATTGTAGTGACCTACTCAATTCATTGTATTCCTTCCAAGTCATATGTACCAAATCACAATCATTTATCATAAAATACAATTTCTAATTGTATCACCTTACAACTTCCTTAGGTCCTCCTTCAATTTTGTTTAAAACAAAGTATTGGAAATGAGCTAATTGTAAAAGTATTTGTTAGCCATAATTTTTACCCATTCATTAGCATCACTAATTTCTTTTAACAACAGCATTTCTGCTCTATTAATTTGACACCTAGGAAGTGTGTAAGCTCTAGCACTATGAACCATATTAGGGTTCCAAATGGATATGACTTTTTTTTCCTAAAGTTGAAAAAGCCTGACTGTGAAAGAGATAATAGAAAGGGGGAGAGATGTGTAGATTAATTTTAGGAAAATGCATAGGGAAACAGATGATCTGAGAACTCTTTGAGCCCATGTACCTGCTCAAAACCACCATGTTTCTCCAAAGGTATGTTTATGCCCTTACAAGGACTTGCCTTCAAGTCTGCAGAGATTCTCTAAAACAGACTGGTGCCCATGGGGTGTACCAGTATAAGAAAAGAATGGTGTCAGACAGATATGATATATGGGCCGAAGGTGCCCAACTCTGAATCTCCTGTGGGGAGAAGGGACACGCACTCATCTTGCTCATGAGGTCCTCGAAGTAGGTCAGCCCTAAGACTCGCCATAGCACCCAAGTTGCTCCTCAGGAAGAGAGATTTCTCTGAAGCAGCCAGAGAGAGTGGGCTGGCACCCCACAGTCATCAAAGTTTACGGGGAGCTGACTAAAAATATTCCAGGCACTGCAGGGTTGAATGACCTGTCATTTCAGTGGCTGCTGGGGGCACCAATCTGTCAGTGTGTTCAGTTGCAGAACAGCCAGATCATTCAAGGGGGATTAAGGAGCTGTTCCTTCTCCGAGACATCAGAAAATCTGACCTGGCATTTAGTTACTCTGTTACTCTGAAGGAAGGCGGCAGCTGGCCCAGAGACAGGTAAGTGCTGCAGGGTATCTAGAGCGCAGACTGAAAGGTAAAGGGGGGTTGAGGGGGACCTGAGCAGGGAGGTCTGTGACCTGGGGCTCAATGTGAGGGGAGGCCATGGCAGGCCCCTCCGGGGAAGGGGAAGAGGATGCAAGGCCAGCAAGGAGCCTGCAGAGATCTCATGTTCTCAGCGCTGTTGTTTGAGTTGGGAGAGTGGTCAGGCAGGTGGCCTAAGTTCCTGCATCTGTCCTTCAGTGATCTCATACCCAGAGCCCCCCAACGCACCAGGGGCATGGCTCAGCAGCAGGTGGGTGGCTGGGGCTCAGGTGGCCTGAGGGCACCTGCCCTAAGCTGCTGCTTCTTCTTTTTTTTTTTTGGAATATATTTTATTGATTTTTTACAGAGAGGAAGGGAGAGGGATAGAGAGCTAGAAACACCGATGAGAGAGAAACATCGATCAGCTGCCTCCTGCACACTCCCTACTGGGGATGTGCCCGCAACCAAGGTACATGCCCTTGACCGGAATCGAACCCGGGAACTTTAAGTCTGGAGGCCGGCGCTCTATCCACTGAGCCACACCGGTTAGGGCTGCCCTGAGCTTCTGAGAAAATCCACTGAGAGCTCCAGTCTTTCCCTGGAGGCTTGGCCTCTGCTTTGCTTCAGCTCTTTCCTAGCCCGGGACCCCTGCTTCCGCAGACAAGCAGGTTTGTTGCTCACTGCAGGAGAGAACACGAGTAACTCGCTCCTGAGGGCATGGTCAGGAAGGGGAACATGAGTGCATGGACCCCAGAAATGCTAGTGAGGGGCCCACAGTGGGACCCTGGGCCACCCCAGACTGGGCCACGATAAGAGAATCAAGCCTCAGGTGGGTGAAGGTTGGGCCGCAGTGGGATTGTCATGTGTGGGAAGTGTCCTAGGAGTTGTCCAAGTAGGAGAACAGGAGAAAAAGCCCACCTACAAAGACCACCACCTTTGAGGGCTAGATTTTCAAAATATGAATTTAGGGTGGGGGAGGAAACACAAACATTCAGACCATAGCAACTATGTTTCCTGAGTTCCATCACTACCAACAGCAGGTATTTTTATCTTTTGTTCCTGCACACAGAGCTCCTCCCACTGGACAAGAGACCCTCCGTGTCATGACCCTGGGATGCAATGCCAGGCAGTCTAGGTTCCTGCAAAGAAACACTGCAGGAAATGATTCCAATTCCTGTTGTGGCGTAGTTACAGTAAGCCACTGTCCTAGCCACTAGCCACTAGGTTGAAATTGAGGATGTCAAATTCACAAATGCCAAGGGTTCCTGTAATAATTGTGCGTAACAGATACATATTCTGTCAGTCCTAAACAAACATTCTTTGTGGATTAGGGACTATGTTATGTAAATGCCAGTCTTAAAAAAAAAAAAAAAGACAGTATAACTAAGAGTGGTTTATCTCTCATTGTAATTACTTCTTTAGTAATCACAGCTCACATAATTGCTTGTTCCCTAGATACTGGCCACTTATTTGATGACTACATAATTACTGATTATAAATATAATGGTCTATTATTTCATTATTACTATTATTTTAATTTAAGGAGAATACTTTCCTTCAAGAAAAGCAAGACATATTATAAAGCACATTTGAGGTTGAAAAAAGTATACACTCTGTTTAAAAATTCAGTTGATTATCTCAGATGGATCACTCCTACTTGGATTTTTTTAAATCTTGTTTTAAAATTCTTGCAATTTTGTAATCTCTTTGACTTGCATAAGCACTTTGGTAACACAAATGGGGTCCAGGTATCTGCAGGAATTAGAAGAGAAGACTTACATCTAAACTATTATTTCCCTGCCCTTTCGGAAAAACATCAATTAGTAATTTTGTTATGTGGATCAAGCTTGGACTTATACTGATATTTCACAATATTTTGAGAGGTGAAACAGTCCGTTGCCAGCGAGGGTGGGATCATTAAATCACTGAGTTTGCAGTTTTCTTTTATCACACTCTGGGGGCACATTGAATGTCTAGAACCTTAGAGAGACCCTTTACTAACGTAAATATGAAACTCTTCCCCCAAAACATAAATAATTTAGAAGTTACCAACCATTTTTGATGAGTAATTCCATGCTTTGGTTCCATTAACAGCCCCATTGGCTTTTTTGAGCCTAAGAAGTTCACAGGAACTTGGCAATGACCTGACTGTATTAAGGCCTCTGCTGGGCAAAGATGGCAGCAAGTTTACAGTCAATTAGCCTCCCTAGTTGTTTTTACTCTCTTCTGGGAAATTTTTACTGTATATTAATAAGTTAATAGTCTTTAATTTCAACTACAGCCATGATGCATGTAGTTCTCTACAGAATACATATTTTACCCAGAAGTTTTTTTGCCTAACCACAGAAAGTGATGGCAAACCCTTAAGAGTCCAGAGTTTTTGCATTCCACATAATGCTTAAATATTTACCACTGATTTTCAACAAAAAGTTCCATTCTTATTACTCTAGTTATTATACTAATGGGTATGCTAGCCAGAAGGCCTTTCATTAATTTCTGAATTGTCTTACAATTACTTAAAAGGTCACTCAAATTGTGGTTATTTTCTGTTTGTGTCCATCAGAAAACCCAGCAGATATCAAAAACAGACTCATGAAAGGGAGTACATGTGCATTGGATGTATAAAGGACACAAGGGAAGAATAAAGCAATGGAAGGTGACCTTTCAACAGGAATTATTGCCTCAATGCCACTAGGTAGGCATGGGATTTCTAAACTCAAACATATCAATACTGGAAACAATTACTCTAGGTCATTTACATAGTGATGGATGGGCTTTGGTTTGAAATGGTTTTGCAAATGAGGCTGCCTCAAGCAGTAAAAACAGAATCCCCATATTTCTCTAACACCTTTTCATCAAGCCAAGCTATTAAAATATAATCTTGCTTTGTGTCACTGCTTAACAATACAATGTCTTGGGATCAGTGCATTTGCAAAAATTATTGTTTTTGGTTTTTTTATAATTTTAAATGGACTCTCAAGTGGTATAAGATTATAAGATTAAAATGCTATAACTAAAAATTGGCATTCACTATTGAATATTAATATAATTGATATTTATGCCTTTTCATAGTTAATTCTACAGTTGCATATTATTATGTTGTGACTAATAATGATTTAGCCTTAAAAAATGAAAATATTCCTAAGAAGAATGATTTTTATTATCTAAACACAACACATATCCTGATTAGAAGACAGAAAGGCTGAGTTTAATGCTAGAGAAAATTAGCTTTAAAGACTACAGAAAAGTGATGTTCACCACAGACAGTGCTGAGATCATTACCGTCCTTATTTAACATGTACTCAAAAGTGAGCCACTCTGGCACAGACTTACAAGGAGTTTGTTTCTTAAAAAGCACCAATGTAGCTGTACAGACACACAGGACAGATACACATGAATATGGAAGAGAACAGCAGGAAAAGACAAAATTTTTATTGTGAAAAGTCAGTGCTGGTAAGTGTCTAGAAATATGTAAGTAATATTCTGCCAGCAGAGAGCTTCAAGAGACCATGATTCCTACAAACAGGGAAGCCCAAGGGCAAAATAGCACAAATTTTTATCAGTGAGATGTGGTGACAACAAAAATAGAGATTTTCAATTCTCAAAAATATTTGTGGGGCATCTAGTTTCAGCTTGGGGATGTTGAGAGCGTCATGCCCGCTCTTACAAGAAAAAGACTCGACAAAAGCAAATTAACTTTTCTTAAACCTATGAGAAAACTGTAGTTGGAGGAGCAACCAAGGATGATGAACTCTGGGGAAAGAAAGACATCTACAGGGGCAACAGAACCCAAGCACTTGTTTACCTGGAGCAACACTGCTGGGCACCATATGAGCTGGTGAGAGGAGTCAGTTAAAAATATTTTTACCAAATTGCTAAAGACCAAACGTGGGCCATAAAAAGGTGCAGAATAGGACTACTCACACTCTCTTCCAGGATTTCTCTCCATGAACCGAAATGAAATGCCAGAATGAACCCTGTGATGCTGAATTAGAGTTTAATCTATCAGTATGTACTCATGTTTATTTTAACAGATAGATGATAGATGGCAGATGATAGATAGATAGATAGATAGATAGATAGATGATAGATAGATAGATAGATAGATAGATAGATAGATAGATAGATAGAGATAGATGATAGAGGTAGAAATATAGATAAGTGTATATACATGCCTTAGTATACGTACATGTATTTCCTAACTACTAGTATCTAGTGAAAAGGACTAGAAGCAGTAACCCCAAGTAGCAACCAACACATCTAGTGCCCAGATCTTGGATTCTAAACTGCGTTCTCCAAACGAAGGAATTGGGCTCCTTGGAGAAACTGTTGGTTATAAGAATAGGGGAAATACTAGATGAGCCTGGAGCCTCTTGCTGTGCTAAAAAGTAAGAAAGTGCATAACCACCCCTTCCCCCATAAGTTAATCAGGGGCCAAATGAAAAAGGCACAGCAGCTAATTGAAAAAAGCTCCCAAAGGCCAAAACTGGAAAGTTTTTAGCAATAAAAAATATAATGATAGTTCTGCATTCTAACACAAAAAGTAAAATAAATATCCATGCCATGCAAATATAAGTAAGTGATCAAATAAATAAACAAATGGGGGAGAAGCCACAAGTCTTCCATATAGAAGCATTATAATCAACAAATGTATGAAAGTTAGAGAAACAAACAAAAAAATCACTATTATATCACTATGGCATTAATTGCTACAGGCAAAAATTCATTGGTGAATGCTAAAATTACTGAGTGCAACTCTGAGGAACAACAGGATATTTGCATAGCCTTAGAGTACCTCCTCCAAAATATTTACTATTATGGTCATTTTAACATCTGTCCACAAATTCTTTGACATTCCTCCCTCCAGGAGGCAGAGCTTACCTGGTAAGTTCCCTTCCCTTGAGAATGGGATGGACTTATAAGTAGTGACTTGCTTACAAAGAATATAGTTTGTAAAGGGGAAATGGTAACTTACAGTAGAGAAAAATACCTGGCAATAGTTCCAAAGTATTAAGAGTATAAAACTAAAAGAATGACTCCCAAATTCCTTTGGCCACATTGATCCCCCCTCCCCCCAACAATAACAGCAAAAGTGATGCGTGGGGATTGAGGTACCTCTTAAGTAAGGTATGCAGGTAGCTTTCATTGGAGCTATGAAATTTACATATTCATTTTTCTTGCCAAAGACTGATTCACTAGTTTCATAGTCATCTAATTCATGCACATTCATGCAAGAAGCATTCACACACCACTCCATGCAGCTGTGCCTATCCAGGTAATCTCTGATGGATTAATGGTCAACAAATGCTGAAATATGTGATGCCATCAATGGCCTTTATAAAATGCCTTTTGTTCGTGAATCTTTTCAACTATCCAAACTAAGATGGTTTAGTTCACTTGAACTAGTATTTAATTCCAATAGAAAGGTTTATAATCAATATGCAGCTCATTATGTGTATAATTGTAGTAATATTGTGCTTGAACATTGGTGCACAAAAAGAATGACTTTAATCAAAGTCTTCTAGAAGCATACTAGATAATTCTAGTTTCTCCTAGAAGGGGAAGAAACTCTTCTATAAAGGCTTTTCAGACATTTCCAATTTTCAGTGAAATGAAAATCTAATTATATTTGTTACTTGTAATTTTATTATAATAAGGATATTAATGGAAATAGCACAAAAGACAAATAAAAAAGGGTAAAGCTGAGAGAATTCATACTATATTCCATTACACCAGCCACACTTTGCTTTTTATTACAATCCATTCTGTACTATTATGGTGCATCCAAGGAGCCCAAACAAAGCTGTATTATTACCTAGGCAACAAACATAGAGTTGCTCATTTTCTGGTTACAAATGTAGAGAATAAATACCCTATTTAGAGTGAGCTATGCCTTTGGCATTTGCCAATCCGAATGCAAAGCTGAAACTTCCATAATTTATACAAAAAGTTGACTAATAAACCATATTTTAAAAAACCAACCATTTTTAGGCTATAGATTATTTTCTAATAATCAGAAGCATAGCACAAAATCAATTAATTGGTAGAAATCTACAGATGAATTGAAATTTGAAAATGTGAAAGATTACCTGTTTGGGGGCAAAACAATATCTTTCTTAATAAAATTGGAGAATTTTAGAACTGAAATGGATTTGGTGAAGTCTTGCATATGAACACTGACCTATAGCAGGCACACACTCAGGGCAAGATGAGTGAGTGATGAATAGGTTGAGTGTCTGCCCGGCGATGTGGCTCAGTGGTTGAGCGTAGACCTATGAACCAGGAGGTCAGGGTTTGATTCCCAGTCAGGGCATATGCATGGGTTGTGGGCTCAATCCCTAGTGTGGGACATTGCAGGAGGCAGTCGATCAATGACTCTCTCTCATCATTGATGTTTCAATCTCTCTCTCCTCGTCCCTTCCTCTCTGAAATATTTAAAAATATTTAAAGAAAAAATGGGTCAAGTGGCCACATGCTCCTGCCACTGAACAGAGCAGTACTTTAACCATCTCAGGAAAATTAACCTGTTTTAAAGTTTCAAAGGCAGATATTCCAAAAACTGTTTGGTAATTTAATTCATGATTATTATTATTGGGATTTTTCCTACTAACAAATTCTAATATTCTATTACTCTCTACACCAATCTCCAATTCCACAAATTCTCACTCAATCTGCTGCATAAGCTTGCTTCCTCTTGTGTACTTTTTAGAGGAAAAAAAGAAAACCAGGTTCTTACGTACCTATTAACCCAGTGCTCAGATAAATCCACTTTGCCTCACCACATTGCATTAACAAAAGGAAAAAACAACAACATAGTCTGAATTCTTAGAAGAGTAGGATTGGATTATTCTGTGAGGAAAGCTGAGGCAATTGGAGCCATGGTAATACCCAATATCCTGACGCAAGAGTGAGCAATTGGAATGGCTATTTTCATATTTGTAAACCAAGAACTGTTAGAGATGACGTAGTTTTCCAGGGTTTTGTATTTCCTAGTCTTCATGCTGTATATGAGGAAATGAAGGTCAAAAGAAGTATTGACTTATCTAAGGTCACATGACTAGTAGTGTCCAACCAGGGCTAGAAACCAAGTTTTCTGATGGTCAGCAGGGTTCCGTCCTTTCCCACAGTACACAAACCTTGATAGGATATTTTACCAGGAGAAGACATGATGGAATGATAGAAGAAGCCCTCTGCTGGCTAGGGTCAGCAGATCTGCTTTACTAATAATTATTAAACCGGGAACACTTTAAAGTATGACAGGCATCCACTAAATGCTTGATGTTCAATATCATTTTTAACCTTCACAACGATTTAATGAATTAGGTGATATCACCATTTCCGTTTTGCAAATGAGGACATTGAGGCACTGAGTTTAAGTCGTTAGCTCAGGATCACATAGCAATTGGCATAGCTTGTCCTTGAAATTCACCCAACTAGATCATTTAACATTTCTCAGCTATTACTTAGTCAAGACAACGAAGGGATGAAACTCTTAGGCCACATAGTTTATGAAACAAATGAAAGAAATAACCTCTGCTTTGCTGAAATTTTCCTAAAGGGCCTCCAATACCTCTTACATCTATGCCCTTACATACCCACAAGCACAAGAATGGGTTAAAGCCAGACAGCAATGCAGAAATTGATGATGGTGAGATTTGCTTTAATCCTTGATAGGACAATTCCAGAGCCCCTCTGTAGGGCAGTGTGTGTCTGTGAGTTGAGCAGGGACTCTTTTGGACATCACTTTAAAAAAAATCTGCTTTCAAGAGATAAAGAACAATATGAAAAACGCAAAACAAATCAGAACCATCTTAAAGTTCACAGCAGCCATGCTATGAAACCAAACCCTCTTGGAAAGAAGCAATGTGACATTTATAACTTCAGAACGATGACATCTCTTCAGATGGTGTCAGTGAATGCTATGTGTAAGGAATGACAAAGAGGACAAGTCTTTTCCCACAGGAGGGAAGCTTCCAGGGCTCATGGACCAGCTCACTGAGACCCTCAGAGCTAACTCAAGTCAGGGAGAATACCTTTCAAAGCTAATAGGAGATGTAGGCCTGAGGAGCATATCTAGTAAAAAGAAGATTCAGAGGTGGGCACAGATCCTCTGCTAATATTCTTGTACTCTGCCACGCTCAGTTTCTCCCTGAAAAATTGCCTATGCTTGAATTGAGATGGCCCTTGGGTGGGAGCCCAACATGTAACTGTGATTAGGTATCCTTACAAATATAAGGGTCAATCAAGGAGAAATATATTGTGTTATATAGTTTTAAAAAAGGGTACACCACTGACATTTATGAATTTAACATTTCTGCATGTAGTTATTTGAAAATTATTATTAGGTAATTACATCTGTTATTTTGTAATTTGTCGGTGCACAAATTTGCCTTGTGCACAGTGAGATCAATGTTGGCATGTAGAAGTGAGTTTGCCAGGAAGTGAGATACTGATCCACATTTCCATGGCTCAACCCATCACCCTCATCCTTGGCATATGATTCCAATGAAATCATCAGACTATCATTTACTTGCAAAAATAGAAAAGAAGAAGGAAAATGGCCATCCAGTGGAAGAAATTTTTAATAAATGTGAAAAGTATACCAAGGTGTGCCATGAGGCTTATGAACAGGAAACACACGATTCTCGACAGAAATAGGTCAGATCAAAATCAGAAGCTAGGCCACATTTGAAAATTTAGACATTTACAAAGGTCCAGAGAGAAAACCCTTGTGAATGCCTGGTGCCTACCAAAATTGGAATAGGTTGCTGAGCATGGCTTCCTGCAGTGCTTCCAACCCTGACACACATAAGAATGAACTTGGAGGCTTTCCTACACACATGCACATGCTCTCACACACTAGCCCCCAGCCCACGCGTGGAGTCTCTGAACACATGATGGAGTAGGGGGCTCTGCCTTTAGATGTCTCTTCTAGAGGCAGGGGCTGAGCACAGGATGCAGAGATGAGTTCATTTTGAGCCCTTTGGGTCATGAAGGGACCTAACCTGTGTTGTGATGTTAATCCCTAAATCAAGATGCTATATTTATAGACTATATACTTCTGAGCTCCTTGAAAAATGATGAAATGTAAGTTTTATTTATATTAGTTGCTGTGCAGAATTTGTTCTTTTGTTCTGACCATGCAGATCTGCGTTTTGTCTCAGACCACCTGCATCCTCTGTGATTTACTTTATTAGGTAACTTAGAGGATGTGTGCTTATCTCAAGCCTTAGAAGGGAGTTTCAACTTCATATCTATCAAGCACAGACAGAAAAAATCTCACATTTTTACATATATTAGAAATTCCATTCTATAGAGTGTGAAGTGCCTATTAAGTGACTTAACCTATTTCCCTAAGTACAGTAACTAGTAGGAAGGGTCCTACACCCTCAAATATCTAAATATACACCTTCCCTAAAACTTATGGACCAGTCACATAATTGATACTTGTTTATTTTATTTATTTACTATTTGTTTTAAATATTTTTATACATTGGTATATTTTTTTCATTTATAAGTGAGTCAAAAGCAGATCACTTTTTATAAAGAGAACCTAAAATAAAGCTCAGTCAAGAATAGTGTGTTATTTCTAATTTGACACTGTTGATGTTCTTTGCTGCCTCTATTTGCATGACATAGGTCTTGCTATTAGGAAAGCTGAAATTTTGAAAAGGATGCTTTCTTCATGGTCCTAGTGTCCTGACAGAACTCTGAACATAGTAAAGAGCTCATGGAAGACTTCTTGAGCCATTGAATAACAAAGCACAAATCTTGATTATTTCAGCAGGAAATTTTAATTATAAAACTGGACATTAAAAAAAATTAATCAACGTTCATTGGTCAAGTAGCTGTATCCCTTAACTATGATTCCAGACCTTTAGAAAGCCAGACCTTATATTATTCTTATATTATTTATTATCCATTTAAACTTTACTACATAGCAACCAAAATATTGGATAGCAAACTGCTTTTTTACAAAGCCAATTTTTACTACAGCTTTGTGCTATAAAACCTAAGCTTCTCATTAAAATGTCTTGAAAGCCTCTTCAACCATCAGGTGAAAATTTGGCTTTAAAATCAAATTACTCACCATCTCCTGGGTTTCCTGAAAAATCTTATATAGATGATAATAATGTTCAAAATGCTATCTTTGGGTATACTCTGAGCCAAATGTAACAGCATTTTATTCCTTGTTATTTTTGAAGTATATTATTTAACATTAATGTGTTTGTGCACACAAAATTCTGGTCTACTGAGAAAATCACCTCCTTCTAGATTACCACTGAGAGATACATTGCCTTGGTCACATCTCTCTGATTGTCTTCTCATCTGAGGAGGAACTTAAGACTCCAAATGGGGGTTGTGGAGGACAACCCCAGAGAAAGAGGCCATGACGTGAGGTAGTTGATGTGGACAATCCCAGAGGCCACGTCTGTGGAAGATGTTTCTGGCACTGCCGAAGGAGCTCCATTTCAAGCCTTGTAGGTGATAAACCATCCCTGAATTATCTTTAACTGCTGTGTGATTGTCCTGTCAACGGGGAGAGACTAGTGACATTTACTACTTCAAACATCTGATAAACAGTTGAAAGAGGTCAACGCCCTAAGCCGTCCAACCTTTATGTGCTGCCCAACACGTATGACAAGGAGCCATTCAGTCATGGATGGAGGGTAATAGAAATGAACATAAAGCCACACACAGCATGTTTGCTTTATCTTTTTCTGGAAAACAACAGCAACAACAACAAAAAAACCAACAACGTTCAATTAGATATTCAGCAAGCATTACTAAATGTTGTACACCAAGCACTGTGCAACACACTGGACAATGAAAAATATAGAAGGTGTGGTTTCCATTCTTTTGCTAGAGCACAAGCAATAAATACCCTTTTGTTCTATGGAAGGAATTTAATGCAGGATGCGAAGAGACTGGCTCTACCCTTCTTTTAGGCGGATGTGAGATCCATTTATGCTGTTTATGCTGTTAATAAAAATTGACCTCTAAAAGCCAGGTGATTTGACATCTTACGATGAAGGGTTTATGCAAGAAATCTAGAAGACAGTTTTTTCAAACCTTTTTCTAACATAAACACTGAAAACTGTCATTGGATTAAACATCCTCATCTTAATTGGTGGTATTACCTCACAAGCCACGTATGTTTGGGCAAAGCTAATGTGCCGGCCCTGTAACCATCCATTGGTTCAACAAGCATTGTTTCTACGATGTGCCTGCCCTGTGCTAGGCAATGGGTTGCAAAGATGAGGAAACTGGAATAAAAAGCAGCTCCTCCATGAGGACACCGGAAAGAGTGGTGGAAGCACTGGGGAGAAGGGCAGTCCAAGAAGAGCGGGCAGCATAATTAAAGGCATAAAGCATGAAACAATGTCATGTTTTAAAGCCATACATACTTCTCTATTGATGGGGCATGACATATAAGACAATAGAGGAAGGAGAATATTTCGAAATTAGGCTAGAGAAGCAAGGAGGGGGGTAGGTCATACTAATAGTAACAGCAACAGGGCGCCCATGTGACAGGCCGGGAATCGATGCTGGCGTGCATGTGTAACCCCTCTCATTCTCACCACACTGCTGGAGGGGCACTGCCAGCGAGGGCCCTGGGGAAGCAGAGCAGGACACTGCAGTGGTTGAGCATTTATCTGTGGTACTTCAAAGCCGAAGGTCTAGCACACTGTGACGGGAGCACCCACAGTAACCCAGCTGCAAACGGTGTGGAAGCAACACTGACAGCTTCCCTGATGCCAGGATGAAGGCATGCATTTCACAGTCAAAGGAAAAGAATCGCACTGTGCCGTGAAACCAAACCAACCAAAAATCAATCACACAACAACAACAAAATACACAGGGTCAACACATCTAGCTCTAGCTCCCCAAGTAAATGAAACCTTGAACGGTTTCCATAAATTGCTGATACCTGAAGAGAAGCTATTTTACCCCTGGCTTTTCCATTGCTGATGTCTGAAAATGTGTCACAGACTTTGTGGATATGCTAATCACGTGAGAAAATGACTGTTTTTTTTTCTTTATGAACAGACTAACTGTAAATCTGATAAATTTGGTAACATTATGTGTGTGTTTTAAATACCTGTGCTATTTTAAAATCGGTTTGCTCCCTTGCATTCCCACACAACTTAGTTGCTTTCTTTTTCTAAGTGCTTTTGATTCTGAGTTGTTTTATTTTTTAGTGTAAAAAAGGGGACATCTTAAAAGTTTTATATATTTTTATATGTGTGTGTATGTGTGTGCATATGACAATTTTATTTTTATTAAAGAACATGAAAGGATGCATAATATAAAATTCATTGCTCACTTGCAGCAAAAGGAACAACCTTTGGGTGGGGCAAGTGCAGGAGTAAGATTTTTCACGTGTTTGGTTTTTAAACCATGGAAATATATTACCTATTTTAAATACAGTAAAATTCTAAAATCCTATAAGGTTACATACTATTATTATTTCCATTTCTAGAGATGAGAAAGCTGAGGCAGAGAAAAAGTGAGTAACTGTTGAAAGCCCTTATCTTGTACGTGAAGGAAACTGTCAAATAATTTTAATGACTGAACATGTGTATTTTACAAAGATCTCTGTTGGGAAAGAGGGAAGAACAATATGGCAGAGCTGGACATGGAGGCGAGGGGAGCCAGGAGGCAATGGCAGTAGTTCAGGTGAGGGATGGTGAGGGTCTGACCTCAGGAAGTCCCGGGATAGAGCTCAGGGATATTAGAAGGAGACATAAGCTGAACCTGTTACCCAATTGGCAGGTGAAGCGATGGAAGAATGTGGTGCAATTCATGGTCTGTAGCTTGAAGTCAATGGATTACAATGTCCCCAACTGCGATGGGAAGGAAAAAAAACAACACAAAATGCAACATTCAGGTGGAGATCTCATAGACACAGAGGGGAGTAGTTTAGGGGACTGGGTGAAAAAGATGAAGGGATTGAGAAGTATGAATTGGTGGTTACAAAATAGTCACGGGGATTTAAAGTACAGCATAGGCAATATAGTCAATGCTTGGGTGGTGCTGAGTGGGTACTGAAAATATCAGGGGGGATGCTTTATAAATTATATGATTGTCTAACCACCATGCTGTACACCTGAAAGTAAATAAAAATAATATTAAATATAACCTGTAATTGAACAATAAAAAATAAAAGATATGCACTAAGTATATATGTGTGTGTTTTTTTCAGTCAGATTAGGCAACTGTGCAGTGATGCAAGTCAGAGCTGGAAAAAAAGAATAGGGAGACTTAACATGATGGCTAGGTAAAATGTCAGTGACCCTGATAAGTAGGTAAAAGGACAGAGTAAATCTGTGAAGTAAGACCTATATTGTCCCATTTTGTAGGTAGACTCATGAAGACGCTGGGCTTTTTAAGAGACTGTCAAAAGGTGTATGGCTAAGTATGAGATGTGGGATTCAAACCCAGGTTTCTCAGCCCCAAGCCCCATTTTATTCCCTTCTTCCCACTCTGCCTTCCTTCAGATGTTGTGACAGATGCTTGTAAGAACGCATTTTCTATCAAATGCCTCAGAAATAAAATTCTGCCATTATCACTTCATAAATGTTCTTTATTCAGAATTGCATTTTTATTTTTCTGTCATAAATACTGAAAATCATCTTCATTATTCCCTGAGCTCTTTCTATTGTATAGTGTATAGATGTGTAAGTATTTAGATCCACTTTCTACCCTTCTGAAGTAAATATATTAGCTATTTTCAGTAAATATGAATTTCTAGAAAGTATATAATAATGTGGTACCAAAACGTACCACAGGAGAATTGACTGATTATTGGAAAACGTTCCAGGAGGCAGAAAGTTGACTGCTTAGGGAGGAAGGGTTGACAAGATACTTCACCTCTCTGACCTTAGGTTTTCTCATCTGTAAACTGTGGAATAATAATATCTATCTTATACACTTGTGAGGAGATTGTATGGAAAAGAAGGAAGTGTTGAGAGACTTTGACCTTCTGTGGGCTGACAGGGAAACTATGAGCTGGGTGGGTCACCCTTTGCCAGATACCATGCACTTGCTAATACCCAGAAAGTCAGACTGTGGGGGGAAACACTGCTACTCTGAGTGTCCTGATTCCTGTTGACTGACTGCACTGTTGCCACAGAACCCCTCATCGTGGTCTCCTTGCCTTCCGTATTCAAATGAGTGCAACCAGTAGATATGAAAGACGATTAATGCATCTGTCTCATTAGTAATTTCCTATTGCTACTGTAACAAACTGCACACATTTAGTGGTTTAAAACAACACAACTTTATTTTCTTACGGTTCTATGGGCCCAAAGTCTGAAACAGGCTTCCCTGGGCTCAAATCAAGGTGGCGGCAGGGCTGTGTTCCTTCTGGAGGCTCTAGGGGAGATTGTCTTCTGGTCTTTGCCAGCTTTTGGAGGCCACCCATCTTCCTTGACTCATGGTGCCATCCCTCCATCTTCAAAGCCAGCTACCCTGAATCTCTCTGGTCCTTGTCTGTGTCACATCTCCCTCTCACTCTCTTTGTGTGCCTCCCTCTTCTGCTTTTGATGATTCTGTGATTATACTGTGTGCACCTGGATACTCTAGAATAATCACCCTACTTTAACGTCAACTGAGGACATCATTGGGGGGTCATTATTCTGCCTAGCACAGTATCTTACATACCTGACTAGTTCATCATTTGTAATCCAACAGTGGTATGTTTGGAATATGCTGTAAACTTTTGTTGAAGTAAGTAAACATGAATAATATGAATATGTGTTTAGAGGAGGACCTCTACTGCCTATTTTGTTACAGTATAACATGATAAGCTACTTTCATAACTCAGCATGCATGACAGATTATAAAATGGCAGATAAATAAAAGCTGAACTAGGGTCAAGTAGATATTAGCTCACATTGATTATTCTTACAAGGATCAATATTGGTTTAGTAAGAGAATAAGAACTCCTTACATCCAATGTCCCCTTTTTATTTGGTATTTATTTGCTATATATATAGCATTTATCCAAGATCTAAAACTTAATTTCTGACTAGTAGATATTTCTTGTGGTTATACAATTTTGTCTTTATTTAATTGAGGAAACAACTTAATATCATTTTATCTGAGATCAGTAAAGTTTAGTTTGATGGAAAAGAGAAAACAATGAAAATTTTGCACACTAGTGTTTCTGAGGACACAGGAGGGAGGATGCCCCGGTCTTGAGTGCCCCTTCAGTCATTATAGTTTTGTGAAAGGACCAACCCTGATGCTGGATTCTTATCCACCTGGTATTATGTAGGAATGGGGCATCAGACACAGAGGGCCTTGAGTAAGCAACAAGTCAGTGCCCCTGTGTAACCCTGAACTGAAGACTTTCATATTGGAATTTACTGTTCAAATTCAACCTTCACAAAGAGATGAAACCACTGATGAGCAATACTGCCATTTTACCTGCCCACCCGCCTTCTTCCTGGCAACTTCAGTCCAGACAGGCTGATTAGAAGCCACCACTGGCAGAAAGGCTCAAAGAGCTGCAGAGCCTTCCCCAGGGCCAAGGTCATGGGAAATGAGTTTTACCTTCTGAACTGTACATAAGACATTAGCAAATACACCAGGTACAAGAACTTTGAAGTGTGTATTTCAAAAAGCACATGTTAAAAACCTGACTGCTTACTCTTCAGAATTCAATATGCAACATGTGTCTTGGAAGAATAAAAACTGGATCAAAAATAGCTTTAAAGGAACATTATTTGAAAAGCTGTACTTGTTTCTGAAATGCTCATTAGGAAGCAGTCTATCAAATGTGAAGTGGATTTTCCATAGGCCTGCAGTCTGCTAAAACTGTTCCACAGGACCAGAGTTAATCAGTTAAATAGATCCAAACAGAACAGTAGACTCACGGAATTCAGTGTATATACTTCAGACTTAATTGCCATGTCCTGATTTGTAAAACAAAGGTAAAAGTCTTGGAATTTCTTGCTTATGTAAATGAAGACGGTATAATCACCAATGAAAAGCTGAGAATGTGATTTCCCAAAGATCATAAGAATGATCTGAATGGGTTTTTACCATAATTCTGATAGAAGATACAGTGAATAGGCATATGAAATTAAAACAACAGAGCAAACAAAGACACAGGGTATGTAGACAACAGGGCATCTGTTCTTCCCTCAGTGAGGATCAGTGCCATTCATTTTAATTACCTCAGAGCAATATTTCCAGATTGATTTTTCTGACTCTATAAAATAAAGCACAGGAAAGAGGGAAAGTTTACAAAAGTGGGAAAATGGATGCATTTAAAAACTATTATAAAGTAATAGCCCAGCAACTTCTCATGTAATTTAGAATTCAACAAAACAGGATGAAGAATTTGATATGTCACTCATCTCCCACTTCTCAATTTAAAGCATTTATTCTTTCCTCTATATCCTTGATGAAAAACAGCATCACAAAGCAAAAAAAGGAATGAAAACAACTCACATCCATTCCGGCCAGTTTACCACTTCTAGCACAGTCCAAGTTTCTTTAAAATTGGCAAAAACTTTAAACTTCTACCCTTGCCTTCTTACAATCTGTTCTCAACATTTAGTCTAAATGATCCCTTTAAAATGTAAATCAGATCATGACCACTCAAAACCCTCTAATGTCTCCATGTCTCACTCAAAGCAGAAGACCATCTTTGCTCAGGCCCAAGAGGTGGTACTGGATTCGGACCCCTTTATTCAGGAATAAACAGGCAGAGACTTGGTTATTTGTTTTTGTTGCTGTATCCACAAAGCAGGGATAGTATTGGACATATAGTAGGAGCTTAAGACATGTTTTAAAATTAATAAATGAAACATTTATCTTTAAATGCTCTGGCTAGAAGCCTGCTCCCTAAGTATTGCCACAATGCCATGTGCCATGGCAAAAGAAAATGATAACTTCTCTGGCTAAACAGAACAGAGACAGTTGGGTTGATTTATTATTGCCAATGGAACAGTTATTAGACCACAGTTTGGGCAACACCAACACCATTACTTCTTTTCCCCCAACTCATTTGCTTATAGAGACAGCCAACTCCACTGACTTTGTAGCACATACAATGGTTGTCTTGCTCCCCATTAATTTTGTTCAAAGTTGTGCCCAAAGTCATTTCTGAATAGATCACACTTGACCCTGAGTGGGAAAGATATACAAAGAGCAAAAGTAAAAAGTATCCCCACTCATTTTATTTGCATTTTAGTTATTTTCTCTCAGGACATATAAGCATTGACATCCTATTTTTCCAAAAGTTTCTTTGATTCTCAACTACCTTTTAGATGAAGAGATAAAGATTAAAGTCACTTTGATTTTAAAATACCTCTTTACTGAGATTATGACACCAAAATTAATTATAGAAATTTAGAATTTAGCAAAGGTTTTATAGATTATTTTCAGATTTTTGTGTGTGTTTTTTTTTAAAAAAAAACATACTTCATGATATTTGCAAGTTTAGTATTGCCAAAGTTTTATAGAAAACTACTCAGGCAGCCCTAGCCGGTTTGGCTCAGTGATAGAGCGTTGGCCTGCAGACTCAAGGGTCCCAGGTTCGATTCAGGTCAAGGCATGTACCTTGGTTGCGGGCACATACCCAGTGGGGAGTGTGCAGGAGGCAGCTGATTGATGTTCCTCTCTCATCGATGTTTCTAACTCTCTATCCCTCTCCCTTCCTCTCTGTAAAAAAATCAATAATTTTTTTAAAAAAAGAAAACTACTCAGGCAAATGAGGGGGGTGAGGGGCAATGGGGAGATAAGGACACATATGTAATACCTTAATTAATAAAGAACAAAAATATCTTATTGCTGGGACTGATGATTAATGTTTTATAACATCAAGAAAATTAAAAATATATAATTGTCATGAATACTAATGGTGCATAATATGTATGAAGGTCATTACATGGTCAAGAAAAGATCTTAAAATAGCTGGCATTTTGATTAGCCCCGATTCCTCTTTTGTCTTCCTGTACATGGATTCATTAATACACCTCTAAGATGTCATTAGTCTCACAATGAGAGGTTCTTAGAAATCAGCACTCTAATTTTAAATAAAGACCAGTTAAGCAACTTTGTCTCTTCATCCAAAAAGGAACTTTTGGGGAAAAAACAAGAATATTGAATTTTCATGGTCTCACCTTCTATGGGACCTGACCATCCTTCTTCCTCTGTGCTACAAAGCCATAATTTTACAGATTCTTGCCTTCTGCCAAAAAATGATCACCCTGCCTCCATGTGAATTCAAAGAACTGATTCTGAACAATCAGTTCCGAAGGACAATGGAGAGGTAAGAGCGAGTCAGGAAATTGTCTCCGGAAATTGAAAAGCAGAATACACCACTTTTTAGTACCAAAAAACAAAACAAAACAAAAAAAATGGCACTTATTTTCAACTGAGGAGTATCAACTTTGGTTAGGAGGATTGGGATAACACACAAAATAATTTTAAAAATTGGTAATGTTCCTTATACATGGATCAGATTTGACTTGGTCTTATCCTCTCACTCTCCCTTTCTCTGTAATCTTTAAATAAAAATGTATGTTAGAAGATCACACATGCTCTCCTTCCCCCTTTCTTCTGGCCCAGCCATCGCAGGGGCTGGTCCTGTGGGTCTCTGTTTTGCCCATATGACTACATAAACAGTTCCTGAAGACTAGTATGTTCAGGACATTGCAGCTGTGGAGAATACCCAGATGAAAAGCTTTCACCTCTGTCCTCAAGGTACTTATATTTTACTTTTCACCTCTGTCTTCAAGGTACTTATGTTTTACTTTTCACAAAATGTTAGCTTGTTCAGGGCTAAATCTCTGAACATATGGGAGTTATTTCTGTTCAAGGGGCATTTCCCCCGCCATGCAGCAAGGGAGGGCAGTTGTGGGTGATCAGGCCAGCAGGAGAGGGAAGTTGGGAGTGACCAGGCTGTCAGAGGAGGGCAGTTGGGATGATCAAGCCTGCAGGGGAGGGCAGTTAGGGGTGACCAGGCCGGCAGAGGAGGGAAGTTGGGGCGACCGGGCCTGCAGGGAAGGGAAGTCGGGGGGGACCCAGGCCTGCAGGGGAGATCAGTTGGGGAGACCAGGCCTGCAGGGGAGGGATGTTATGGGGGACCAGGCCTTCAGGGGAGGGCAGTTAGGGGCAATCAGGCTGGCAGGGGAGCAGTTAGGCATCAATTAGGCTGGCAGGGGAGTGGTTAGGGGGTGATCAGGCTGGCAGGCAGAAGCAGTTAGGGGCAATAAGGAAGGCAGGCAGGTGAGCAGTTAGGAGCCAGCAGTCCTGGATTGTGAGAGGGATGCCTAAACAGGCAGTCGGACATCCCTCGAGGGGTTCCAGATTGGAGAGGGTACAGGCTGGGCTGAGGGACACACTCCCCCTCCCCCGTGCATGAATTTCATGCACCAGGCCTCTAGTCATAATAATAATATTATTTATTCAGTGATTTCTATGCACCAATCATTGAGTAGCACATTTATATACATTGTCTTATTTAATCCTTACAAGATTTCTATAAAAAAGATATTATCAACCTTTGCTCAAAAGGTATCTTTTAATAGTATTAAAATTGTGTGCTCCCCTAAACCTCCTCATACTCCTCTTTTCTTTGAAGTGTATGATATATAGTAGACATTTAATACATGTTCATGAATTAAAAAAGTACTTCCAAAAATGTTTTGAGGTATATACATTTTCCTCATATTTTAGTAGGATAAGCATAATATTAAGAGTTGAAATAATGTTCTAAGTTACTAAAAGAGACCACATTTCATCTTGCCTTTAAATGACATTGCATTCCTGTATCATTATTTCTTTCAATCAAAGAGAAAACAATTCCTTCAATGCAAGAAATGTTACTACAAAAGTTATATACTTGTATTGTTCTCTAACTAAATAAATTACCATGTGTATTCATAAACATCCCCAAGAAGTGATTTTAGAACTATATAGACCAAGTCAGGAAAGTACATTATAAAGGTTAGTTTAAGCATGTAAAGCAATACAGGGGTCAGCAAAAGTAGGTTTACAGTTGTTAGTATGCAAAGAGGAGTTTATTCTTATATTATTTATTTATTTATTATTGTATTATTAATACAACTGCAAACCTACTTTTGCCCATCCTTGTATATTCTAGCTACTCCAGTAAACAAAGTTGAACATAAATCTTCCACATAATGGTTACATGAGTTATTATAATGCCATACAACTGCATATTGAACAGACATTGAAAATATTTACTAAAGAGCTTATAAAATTGAGGAAATTCTTAGTATTGACAAATGAAAAATACAAGGACGCAAAGCACTATGCACAGTGGGATCAGAATCATCCAATAAATGCAACAAAAAAGAGAGAGAGAGAGAGAGAGAGAGAATTTGGCTTTATGTAGTATAACTATAGATGATTTTTAAATTTTAGTTTTACTTTTCTTTATACTTAAATTTGCCAATAATAAGTATACAATAAATTTAAAATAGGAAAGAGGTATATTTTATGTTTTTTAAAAATATTTCTCTAAATTTGATGTGACTTTCATGCCATTTACAGGCAATTTAACAATGTTCCTTCCTCTCATGCAGCCAACAGCTAAGCATTCTCAACAGCCTCTTGCATAAGCACTTGCAGAAAGGGTAATCGGAAGGGTCATTTCTGGGACTCTGGTGCTCTCTGTCAACTAAGCAGTATTCACAGAAAACTTCAGGTCAGATTAGGACCAGGTTTACATATACCCTGTGATATGTGAAGTTTCTTCCTCCCCTACCTGCACTAAAAGCTGTTGACATGAGGATTTTGGCCCCTCTAAGAAAGTCAGAAGAGGAATGGCTCTTAAATAGATTTGAAGCAGTCAAAGCGGATGCCTTTGCCCAGCCCTCTTCTCCCCCGCTTGCTACTTTTAGCCCAGTGGTCTCAGCAGTCCGTGGTTACACCTGGATTTAGTCTGCTATTATCAAATGTGTATGATTAGAACAGTGATGCTAAGGAGGCATTTTTTTCATGACATAACTCCAACTTGGTACTCTTATAAATGAGCTCTGCCTGTGGGACCACTAACACAAATCTCTCTCTTGGCAGACAGTCACATGGCAGGCAATCTAGGTGATGATTGTTGTCCTTCTAGCTGAGAGACCTTGGCATAGGACCAGGAGTGGCATCAGATTCAAAAGCTGTAGGTATCATGGTGGCTGACAGGAAAGAGAAAAATAAAATTACCAACTATGAGTTGGTAAATTCACATTTCACACCAGAGCTGTCTGAAATATCTAAATCTCAGCTGAATAAAAGCAAGAAATGTTAAGAATTTCCTAATTATCTTTCTCTTTTGTCTGAATCATATTAATTTTCTATAGTATTCTAATTTCACAATGACTGTTTAAGTTTCCCTTGTAAGTTTCTACTACTTCTATTTTTAAACTGTTGCTAAATATCTCTATAATTAATATAAGACAAGGATCAATGTTTGGTCAACAGATAAAACAAAAAATCATTAAAGTTCATGACTTGCCCAAAGTCACACAATGTAGATGGTAGTTTGTTCTAGAATCCCATAGGATGACTAGGCCATGAAAAGTTGCTGTAGAAGCTATAGGAGCAGATAATAATAGCCAGAATGGGTTGGGATAGGTGGTCAATGATGAAATGGTCAACACAAATGTGGTCGGAATAGCATTAACTAAGACCAGATAGGGGGCCAAAAGCTGGAGTGAGAGAGGTACCTCAGGGTGCAGACTGCAGGAGAGGCAATTTAGTATCCTGATAAGTCAGCGTAAGTCTGGATATTGTCAATGAAGAAAAGCATCAGTACAACATCAAGTGGAATGAGACAGTCCAAGAGTAAGAATCAAGTTGTCTTGGTGGATAAGGCAGTCAATTACCTTAATTCTTCTTGTTTTTATTTCTCTGAAAATTGGGCAGAATCCAGACCTCAAGTGGCACATATCTGAAGGCTTTCTAGGAAAGACCACTGGATTTAGAAAAGACCAAATTTGGGGCAAGAACTTAGGAAGTGGATCTTGCACCATATTCTGACATGCTGAAAGTTCAGGCAGAGCCAGCACAGAAATGAAAATCTTCCATTTTGAGAGCAGTGAATAGCCAAGAGATCACTTGGCTAAATAGCAAAGGGATGATTTCATTTTTTAGGTCCCTACGCAGTGGGGAGTTAAGACAACAGAACAATGAACTATCTGCAGGAACAGCATGCACCTTAGAACACAATGAAAAATGATTATATATATTCACTGAGTACCAATTTAGAACATGATGTAATGGACCCTATGAAAACCTACTTTATATTTTATTAGAGGCCCACTGCACGAATTTGTGCACCGGTGGGGTCCCTCAGCCTGGCCTGAGCCCTCTCGCAATCTGGGACCCATAGGGGGATGTCGGGCTGCTGGTTTCAGCCCAATTCCCGCAGGCCAGGCCGAGGAACCTCACCAGTACACAAATCCGTGTACTGGGCCTCTAGTATGCATATAAGATCTTCAGTTAATCTCTTCCTGCCCTCCCTCTCCCCGCTTCCCTCTGAGAATCATCAGTCTGTTCCATGTTTCCATGCCTGTGCATTGAGCGTCTGCCCCCTCGTGGTCAGTGCGTGTTAGAGCTACTGGTTGAATGGTTGAACTGTCGCTTAGGCTTTTGATCTGATACTACATTTGGAACTCGAGATATTCAGTTCAGCTCCCTGGCTAGCAATCTTCTTAGGGGCTGGTTTACCTCAAAAGATTCTGGAGACATTCTGTTAGTGTAGCCCTTAGCCCTCTACACCATGATGTGGGTCTTCCTATGGAAATAACAAGATGTTGACTCCCTGAACATTTATGGTGTGCATTCCTTTTCCCGTCTCTTCATTCCTTTAAGGATTTTAAAACTTATATTGAAGTTTAAAACCTGTATTATTATTTTAAAAGTCAAATAGTATTTAGATTTACATGGGAATAAGGGCTACCCATGCTCTATTCCTTTTTAGCTTCAATGTCCAATCCCATACCCCAACTACTTTCAACTCTTCTAGGTTATTTTTGCAAGCATTTATCTACTATCTTATGTTTCTATTTGTTGCCTTTAGACATGTTTACAGAATGAACTACCTTTTAATATAAAGCTTTAACTCACATCCCACTCACTTTACTGTCTCATATTACGACAATGTGATGTAAGCATCGTCTGCTGTTCAATGCACTTGATTACATACCCCTACTGACAAATATTTGTATTTCTTTAAATTAAAAATTGTCGCTTTTTCATGTGTGTTTTCTTATATATCAACTGCTAATGTTCCAAATATCCAACAGATTTGCCAAAAGCCTCACAAGATATTTTCCCAAATATACAAAAACAACAGCAAACAGTCTACCCCATATTTTCTCCATGGAACTTTCCCTTCCACAATCACAAGCATGATCTCAGCTCCATTGGAAACTGGGTGCTCCTGAAGGCTGCTCTCCTGTCCAAAGCCCAGTTTCGTGTACCTGCTGGCTTACTCATCCTGGGGTAATTCTTCTTTTGGCTGAATCACATCTCCCAGCAGGTTTATGAGATAGGTTGTATGAGAGATAATTTTTTTTAAGTGTGTGAGTCGTCGTATGTCTGAAAGTAGCTTTATTCTGCTCTTATTCTTGACAAATCACTGAATGTAGAATTTTATATGGAAAATCATATTCTCCTCAGAATTTTAGGGTGTATACCCACTATTTCCTATTATCTAATGCTGATATGATGGTTAACTACTATTCCCTGTGAGTCAGTGAGTGATCCATTTTTAACATTTTTAAGATCCACACTTTATCTCTGTTATTCTGATATTTTACAATGGTTAGCATGGGTATTGTGCTTTCTTATTTAATTAGACTGGGTATTTGATGGTTTCTTTTAATTTAGAATTTTATGGGGTTTTTTAATATATATTTTTATTGATTTCAGAGATGAAGGGAGAGGGAGAGAGAGATAGAAACATCAGTGATGAGAATCATTGATCAGCTGCCTCTTGCACACCCCACACTGGGGATCGAGCCTGCAACCTGGGCATGTGCCCTGACCAGGAATCGAATGATGACCTCCTGGTTCATAGGTCGACGTTCAACCACTGAGCCATGCTGGCCAGGCCTTATGTGTTATTTCTTAAATAATATCTTCTCTTATGTTTTTATCTGTTCTTTTTTTTCCCAACTTCAATTTGTTATGTTAAACTTTTTGGATCAATCACTTAAGATTCTTATCATTTTTTTACTTAATGTCTTTACTTTCTAGAAGGTTTACTGACTTCTTACAAACCCTCAACATTTTTTTTCTTTTCAACCTTATTTCAAATTTCCAGGGGCTGTTCATTGTTTTCTGATGTTCCTCTTATTACAACAGCTCCTTATTTTATATTATATGAAATATTTTATGTTTTAAAAATATTATTATTTTGAATTTTTTCTTCTGCTCCTGTATTATGTTTCCTCCAAGAACTCTTTTAAACAAATGCTGGTGAAAAAATGAAAAAAAAGGAACCCTAATGTACCATTGGTGGGAATGTAAATTGGTACAGCCTCCATAGAAAACAGTATAGAGGTTCCTCAAAAAATTAAAAATACAACTACCAAAGAACCAGCAATCCCACTTCTTGGTATACATCCAAAAAATAAAAATAAAAACACTAACTCTTAAAAAGATATCTACACCCTCATGTTTATTGCTGCATTAATTATAACAGCCAAGATATGGAAGCAGCCTAAGTATCCACTGACAAATAAATGGATAAAGAAAATGACACACACACACACCACAATGAAATACTATTCAACCATAAAATAGAGGGAAATCCTGCCATTTGCGATAATATAAATCTCACTTATATGTGGAATCTAAAAAAAACTCATTGAAAAAGAGATCAGATTATTTGCCATTGCCAGAGACAGAGGGTAGGGTTAGGGGAATTGGATAAAGGTGGTAAAATAAGTGTTATAAAATAAATAAGTTCTGGGGGTGTTATAACAACATGATAATTATAATTAACTCTTCTGCATATTTATAATTGAGTTTAGAGAGAGAGGAAGGGAGAGGGGGGAGAGAGAGAGAAACATTGATTGGCTGACAGGGGACCTAACCTGTAACTTGGGTATGTGCCCTGACTGGGAATCAAACCACAACCATAAAGTGCATGGGACAATGCTCCAACCAACCAAGCCATACTGGCCAGGGCTGCATGGTATATATGCAAGTTGCTAAGAGAGAGTATATCCTAATAGTTCTCCCTGCAGGAAAATATATGTATGTAAAGTCACCTGTGCACCTTAAAAGTTATTCAGTTTGTATATCAACTATATATCAATAAAACTGGGAGAAAGACAACACTTACTTTAAAAGTTTTTGGTCTCAGTTTTTCCACTGGGAATGTTCTAATGTCTGGTGAGTTTTGGTATCTGCTCATATTGAGATATTTGTGATTTTGCTTTCTCTGGGGTTGTTCACTTTCTTCCAAGAATACTGAGGAGTATACAGCTAGTTACAGGCTGTCACCAGAGTGGGGAGGCTGGGGATCTCATAGATCAGCAGCAGCACTGTATTCATTCTCTGTTTTCATTCTTACATCTCAAACCCTACTTCCACTGGACCTGTTGACCCAAGTCAAAGCTCTCTTACTTGATTTCTCTAGGAAATCAATTTCTGGTCTGCAGAAATGGTGAGAGAGAAAAGTCATCTTTCTGCCTGGAGTAGAGAAGGGAGCTCCTTGAACTGCTCAGACACCCATGTGTTTAATCTGCCATGTGTACACAGAAATCTTCTTACTTAGTCCTCACACTGTATACCAGTGCTATTTTCCGACTGTGAATATAAATTTTATAATGATCCTTCCCAGTCAATATGTACCCCCAAATCTTCATTTAATTAACCTATTTGCACCTCAATAAATAAGTTGCTTTTAATTAATTATAACTACTTTCTACTAAAGCTGTTTAAGTGAGTTGAGGTAATAAACAGCTGCTAATAACCTAATAATGAAAATGAGGTTCTTATTTCTATTGAAGTACAGTGTCCTGAAGAACAGACCTTTGGCCACAGTATATATCCAGTAAAAGTTTTTAAGATGATTTTGCCCAGTATCATGAATATGGAAAGGATGCTATGAGGTCTGAAGCCTAAGGCAAGTCAAAGAAAGTGAGTTAACCAGTTCCTACCAACATTTTACGTAGCTTGGTGGAATCTAATATCTGATGTCACTGATATTAAGCACATTTTCTATATAATCTTTAATTTTTTTAATAGAGAAAGGTCCCTAAATTTTTAGAAATATTAACTTTTGCTGAGTTTTTTAAAATATATTTTTATTTATTTCAGAGAGCAAGAGAAAGGGGGGGGAGAGAGAGAGAGAGAGAGAGAAACATCCATGATGAGAGAGAATCATGGATCGGCCGCCTTCTGCACATCCCCCACTGGAGATCAATCCCAAAACCTGGGCACATGCCCCGACCAGGAATCAAACCATGACCTCCTGGTTTAGAGGTCAACGCTCAACCACAGAGCCATGCCAGCCAGGAATCAACTTTTCCTGAGTTTTAAGATTGTAGTACATATATGATATACACACACACAAATCACAAGAATAATATAAACCTTTCTCATACAACTTTCTCAAAATTTTGTTAATATAGATTCAAAAACCATGACTTGAATGATCATATTCAAAATATTATTAAATTCTTTTAAGAATTACAGTAAAACCATCTCTTTAAATAATTACTGAATTAGTAACAGAATCCAAAAATAGATTTGCAAATTCAAAACTGTGTGTTAAGACCAAAAATGAAATGCTCCTAACCTTCCCTGTGTTTATAAGGAGAGGAATTCAATCTTCTTTCCTGTCATTAAGAGCCCTAAATGCAATCAATGGGCCATATATGCTCTAATCTGTGCCTAGAGCTATAAGAAATGTCAATAGAATACGTGTTGGAAGATCAAGGGCAATGAGTTTATCAATGTGTTTACCCTTCCTGGGAATACACTGGCATCAAAAGTATACTCAAAGCCAACAAGCTTTGTCAATTCCCCAATACCTTTGAATTGTCTGTATGCCTAATATCTTCATGAATTAGCAAGCCTGACTTTCCTTTTCCAGGTGGATTTGCATAGACTCAAGCACTGAATTTATCAGTTAGTAATGGAGGAAATATTTGATCTGTCTGCACCAAGAACTTGATCTCTATTTTCATGCTCAGAAGCTCAACAGAACTGGGCACTTAAAAGTAAGTTAAGATTTGGTATCAAAACAAGCCATTCGAAGAGTGGTAAACTTATTAATCTGAGCATGTTGCCTTTGTGTAGGAACTCAAGGAATGTTCTCAGGGTTTGCCATCTACAGTCAAGTGTGAAGAAACAAGAAATCCAACCTGACCCACTTGTCATGTGTTTTGTTTTTGTCATTAAGTGGATTTACATCAGTGAAGGCAGTTCTGCAAAAGCAGTGCTAACTTCCTCCTGGTCTTCTCTCTGGAAGACTGAGATGTTGTTGTATATGCTCTTTGAAGATCCACAGGTCATAGAATAGTCTTTGAATATTTCTCCCATTAAAAGTCCAATGTTTTGAGATATAACTGGATCTTTCTCCCTATATCTTCCCTTTCAAGAAAACTAGAAGATAAAAGCTCTGAAATGTCATTTTTAAAATTTTGTTCCAGGAAAAGGTTTTCTATAGCTCACATGGACCAAGAGTTGTATATAAGCTGAGTAAACACAAATAACCCAAACCTTTTAAAATTTAGACCTTTGAAAAGCCAATTTGATGATACAATTTATGTGGCAATTAAAGCAACTAAGGTCAACTCTACTGTGGAACTTGAATCTTAATCGTTCTAAACCAAACAAGTACACTAAACTCAATCCAGTGTAAGACTTGACTCTCCTGAGGGAGCACCTGAACACTACAGGTCAAAAGACATAGCCTGAAATAGGAACTATTACCTCTAGCTCTTCACCAGATCAATCCAAAAGTTTTGGGTTATAAAGAATATGTACCATATCAAGTTAGGCCCTCCAGAAACATTGCATCATTCAATTCTCACACTTCAGAAGTGAGTAATCAAGGCTCATAACAATGAACTCACTTGCCTCGGGTGAATCTAGTTAAGAAATGAGTTGGAATTAGATCTCAGTGTCTCAGTCCACAATATTATGTGATCCATTCCGTTCTCTGATAAATATCACTTCTCATTTGGATCCAATTGCTGAATTGACTGCACTTACAGCAATATAAATCAGTTGACTTTCTCCTTCACTTTGTAATCTATAATCTAGTTGTTTCCAACTTTATAAATCACTGGTATTAAAAACATTTTTTTAAGTTTTTGTTTGGAATACCAGTGCTAGATTTAGTATATAATTTAAGTTACATGGAAGTTGGAAAGAATCAATTTAAAAATGCTTTACACTTTATAAATATTAAGAATTTAAGAATCTAAATGACTGACCATTATTTTATCATTCCTTAAAGATAAAATAGGTTTTTCATAGCTAATGCAATGTTTTCTTAATTTTTGCTTATTAAATGTTTTGTATAAGCCTGCTATTTTTCTGTGAGGATAAATGACACATATTGAACATCTTATGTGTATTTAGATGTATAAAAGAGAAGAAAATTATCAAAGCTATTGCTTCATTAACCCTTGGTGAAACTGACTTTTAGGATCCTCTTTCATAAAAATAGATAATGTTGAAAGCATCTTATTCTGTTAATATTCCCTTTTTCAGGAAGTTTTCTAGCTAAAGTTAATTCAAAACTGCTTTTTTTCTATTGTAAGGGTGGAAATTATTTTCATTTAAGTAGACTTTGCTACTATTAGAAGACATATGAGATAAGATAATTTGCCATCATACCAGGAACCTTCAAAATCTTCATATTTTGATCAACCAATTATATTCTGGTAATTTAATTTAAACAAGGAAAGATGCACACACAAAATTACTCCAAATATTCTTCATTGTATTTAACAATAAAAATATTAGGGAAATGGTAAAAATATATTATGATAAATTCACATATTGAAATTAATTTGCCATTAAAATAATACTTTTTGAGAATCATTTACTGATGAGGAAATAAATGCTCATAATGAAATGTTAGGTGGAAATAGGATACAAAAACATTTATATCTTGATTCCAATTTTATCTGTGCACAGCTCTCTCTGTCTTTGTAGTTCAACCAAAATACATGAAAATATTGGTAATGAGTGCAGGGCATAGAGTGATAAATTTCAAATTTTATTTTTTATAACTTTTAAACATATAAGAAAATATCTTATTTTCATATTTACAAAAAAACAATAACTAAATGTTTAAGTGTACTTTAAATGATAATTATTTATTTCTTATCATATAGGTAGATACCTGTATTAGGAAAAGCAGCATGATGCCTGAAATTTTATGTGTGGCTTGTCACGGATCATTTTATGGTTATATCATGTGTTAGACAAGGAGAGACATGAGTTTGTGGTGTGCTTGGCCACATGTCTTTTGTGTAATTCATGTCATTTTCCCCTCAGTCTCAGGTTCTTTTACTGTCAGATCTGGTGTTAGACAGGTCAGACACTTTCTTTTCAATATGTTGTGAATTTTAATTTGCAAACCACAAATTTAGGTATAAATTCTAGATATAATAAGATAGTGCTATTATTGTCCATTAAATATTAACATGGTGCTATGTGAGATAGGCTCTGATAGGCTGTCTGAGTGAGATGTGGATATTATCCATAACTTGAGAGATGATAATCCTACATAATAAAAGTCTAATATGCAAATCGACCCAATGGTGGAACGACCGGCGTAATGACTGGTCGCTATGACCAGAGGGCAGATGCTCAATGCAGGAGCTGCCCTCAGACCGCAGACCCCAGGCCAGCAAAGGTGGGTGCCAGCGGGGGCCCCCTGATCGCCTTGCCAGTCACCCCACAGAGGGAGGCGACCAGCGGCAGGGGGTGGGGCCGGTGAGCAGGTAGCACCAGGCCAGCCAAGGCGGGTGCCAGGGGGCCCCCCCCCCCGATCGCCCCACCGGTGGCCCCACAGATCAGCCTTGATCACCAGCAAGGCCTAGGTACCCTACCATGTACAAATTTCGTATACCAGGCCTCTAGTAATAAAATTATACATCCTGGTACAGAGAAAAAGTACCAATATATTACTATAATTAAACTTATTTTAAATACTACATGCATGCTTGATAATTACTAAATCAAACATGTATTTTCAACCAATTATATTTTGGCAAAGCATCTGTTTCGTAAAGAGCTGAAGTGGGATGGGGAGGGAAATATTAGCTCTCTCTTACTGATGTAAACTTAGTCAAAGCATCCATTCATTCTCCATTCATTCATCTGCTCTCTTAATCTTTCTAACATTGATTTTTGGCACTTACTGTGCACAAGACTTTGTGGAACTCTCTATAAAGAAGACACTATCCTTTTCCTATGGATCTCACAGTTTATTAGAGTATAAAAACACACAAGTGGAGGTGATGTGTGATAAGATAATTACAAAGGGCTTGCAAGTCCATAAGATAAAACATTTAATTGTCTGATAACATCTGAACTGACATTTCCAGGATGAGAAGCTTGCTGAGCAGAAAAAGTGAAGAGGGAGAGAGTGCATTCTACACAGCATGTGGAGTGTAGGGCTCAGCAGCAGGAAGACACGTGGCCAGCTCATGGACCAGTGAGCATCGTGGTGAGACTATGGTACAGAGGTACTGGCAGGGGTAGTGTGTATTAGGTTTAGAAATGGGAGAGTTATGAAGAATCATTCATGACTAGCTAAGTATGAGTGATACCTTTATATAGATCATTTCATAACTGTTGGATAGTCAAATTATATTTGATCTACATAGTTAGAATAGCTAAATCTGCCCCTCTAATTAACAACTCTCTCCCTCACAATTCCTTCTTCAGCAACTTGTAAAACATACCAGTGTTAGTTTGCAATAAATCTGCTGTTTAATTTATAAGCACACATTTGGACGTAAAATCAACAAAATAAGGAAAAATGCAGTTGCAGTGAGTTACCCAATGTATTTGGGCACAGTTATAAAAAAGTGCTTGATGATGAAACTATTGCTTTGATTAATTTCAAGACTCAGTTATAAAAAGCAATGACCATTTTAGCAAATAACCCTTGAAATGCTATTTATGTTATCTTAGAGATGTAAAGCACAATAAGGGTCATATTTTCCTACATTTTTACAGATGGAAAAAAACTGAGGCTTTCTGTTGACTTGTCCAGCCAGGGGTAGAATGGCTAGTACTCGATCTGAATCCCAAGTTCTTCCTAGTTCACCATGGTACACCAATGAAAGGCAGGCATTTCCAAGATAAATAACAGATCAATATGGTTTCGCCTTGTATGGGATTATTACCAATAAATACCTAAGGTTCCCAGTATGGATTTTGATAGGCAAGCCTCCCTATACCTAGCCCCTTAAGCTGCTATGAAAGGTTCCCATAAATAGCACCATAAGGTAGAATCTGTTTCTGCAACAGGTTACAAAGAACAAGGCTCAAGCGGAAACCGGTTTGGCTCAGTGGATAGAGCGTCAGCCTGCGGACTCAAGGGTCCCAGGTTCGATTCCGGTCAAGGGCATGTAACTTGGTTGCGGGCACATCCCTAGTAGGGGGTGTGCAGGAGGCAGCTGATCGATGTTTCTCTCTCATCGATGTTTCTAACTCTCTATCCCTCTCTCTTCCTCTCTGTATAAAATCAATAAAATATATTAAAAAAAAAAACAAAAGAACAAGGCTCAAGTACAACAGCCAGTTCTTTCTTAATTCCAGTCTGCTGCTGCTGCCGGGCGGTGGCCTCAACCAAGCTATAAATACTCCAAAAGGCAGAGCCGGTGGCATCTTCTGAAATGCTCTTTCCATGTGATGACCATGATGAGAATCATCATCCTGTGAGTTATCAAAAACGATCCCCATGTTGCTGAGAAATCCTAAGGAACATGATGTCATGTTTAAAGTTAAACTCTGTCTCAGTTCCAAAGGCCCCCCGCCAGCCCATCCAGGCCCACTTCTTTTCTTCCTTTCTCTCACTGGCCTACTTGCGTTTGTGTTAAACTTTGCAAATGCATCATCTCTGTGCTCCTGCCCCCATTCCTGCTTCCCTGCATTTTCCCCTTCTTCACAGGCTTAGGGCGGCTCTTTCTGACAATATGACAAATTTTCCTCTCACTAGCACTTCAACAAAGGGCGTCCAATTGAAAAAAAAGAACTAGTTGACTGAGATAAGTGCAGGGAACAATTAAGTAGATGATTCAGTGGGCAATTTGAACACTTGGATGGGTCAAGCATGCAATGAAGCAGTCATAGAAGCCTGAATGATATCATAGATACGGCCAGCAAATTCTCGCTGCCTGAGACCCAGAGCATGGTATACTGTCCATTAAACAAATACAATAATTATTAACTTGTCGATAGGCACAACCTAAGTTGGACTATGTCTTAAAAGAAAAAAAAAAGTTAACATGTTTTCGGAACAGTATTTTGAATGTCATCTAATTAGGGATAGGGGAATTTGTCCTATTTGTACTAGTGTCTTCAATTTTGTATTATATTTATTCTCAGGCTTTAAGAATTAATAGTAGGAAAGAAAATCATTAGGAAGGAAAGCTCGTTCTCTGTTAAGGACTATTTCTGTGACAGAGCAAAAAATTTAATAACCCAATTTTGAGAAATAAATCACCAAATTTAATGTAACTGTACATTATTTTAATTTCACCTTAAGCTAACTGACCACTTCATGGGTCTGGGATTGAGTCTTAATTGTGAAAGGAAATCAAGAACAAAAAAATATATATGTAATTATCTCAAGGAAACATAATAAATTATAATCCTCTAGATAATTAAATTGGATAAAATTCAATGTTGTTTGTTGGGGTGGGGAAGGAAAGAGGCCAGAATTTAAATACTTTATACTGTCATGCATTGTACATTATTTGACCTGATGATTAACAATGACTTAACAGAGAAAGCTTTGTATCTCATCCCAGGTCTAACCATGTGACACAATTGTCACCAAGGACAGAGAGATGGATCATCAGTTCCTGGTCAACCTAAGCCAGGGTAAGTCTTAATAAAAGCAAGCTATATACCTCTATGAAGTGTTTCCTTCTTAGAACCAAACCTCTTAAAATGTGTATTTGTATTTCTGGAAACACTTGACCCTTCAGTGTTCATGCATTAATGCTGTTACATAGACTGGTGTGCCTGCAATGCAACCCTCCCACCCCTCGTTTTTAAACAGGTGAAAGAAATTCGGAATATGAGTCCCAGGCGACCAGAAGTCTCAGCCCCTGGCCCTTCCTACCAACAGCCCTGTCCTCCAAAGTCAAAGACAGCTACAACTCCACAAAGTCAAAAGTCTTGGCTCACACATGTAGAAGCTTTAGTTTTCTCCGTTTTTGTAATTTATCTGGTTATATATTTCCCTCTGTGCACAATCTCATATTTATGACAGGAAAGTATAAAATATACAAAATAGGACCAAAGTACCAAAGCCTGAAAGACTTGTGGGTTTTACATTTTGCTCATCCATGGTTATTTATCAACCTGCTATCCACATATATCCAGAGATCCTTCCAGAGTCTTGATGTCAGTGCTCTAATAAACACTGCATTCTAAGCCCATGGCATGGGTTAGAAGAATGGGAAAGGGACACGTCAACAAGCTTCCTGCCTCTTCCGAACAGGAGTTTCACAGCAATGGGCAAAGTCCCTCCATCCTGAATTACAGCTTCCAAGACTTAAATAAGCCACGTGTCCTGCTCTTGATGGACTGGAAATAATTGAGTTTGTCATGTAAGAGTTTGTTGAATCTGTAAAGCATGTAAATTAGAATCTGAATTATGAGGTTCAGCATAAAATAGGATGTTCCTCATAATTAAAAGATGAACGAGGTTATTAGATCTCTTCTCTACAGGTCTTTAAAAATAGGAGAGCTATTTCTCTCTTTCAGTGTTCTCGGCTCATTCTTGAGGCTGGTCTAGCTAACCTCTCCAGGGTTTCCCCAATCTCTTACTTACAGTTACTGTTCTATTTTATTGGTCCCTTCGTTTTGTTATTATATGATCAGTGATTTCCAAATAAAGCTTCAGTTTCTCCTTTTGAGATGAAAAGAGATGTTAATTGAAGCCATACAACATAAAATGAAGCATATGTGAATGGATTTTCTTATATACCTGCTTCTCACATTTCCTAGAACACGTGCTAAAGGATAGATGGTTGACTTTCTCAGAACCTACTTAAATAATAAGCACGAATATGTTTACTACTGTGACCTCACAAATCATATTGCCCTGGACTTTAATGATGTAACCAAGTTATTTTCAAAACCAGAATTTTGTCCGGCCAGCGTGGCTCAAAGGTTGAGCGGCGACTTATGAACCAGGAGGTCATAGTTCGATTCCTGGTGAGGGCACATGCCTGGGTTGCTGGCTCGATCCCCAGTGGGGGGCGTGCAGGAGGCAGCCGATCAATGATTCTCATCATTGATGTTTCTATCTCTGTCTCCCTCTCCCTTCCTCTCTCTGAAATCAATAAAAATATATTTTTTTAAAAAAATACCAGAATTTCATCTAATTAGATACAATGTGGCTTTCAACTTCTATGGAATCATTATCTCTAAATAGCAACATCTGCTATTGTGCAAGAAAGGTCCAGCGTGGGTAGGAGCTGTGGTGTCTCCTCACCCAGAGGGCAGTCTTGTCAGAGGGACAGCAGAAGTGCTGGCATTCTCTCTTCTGCCCAGTGTCATCCCTGCCTTTTGTTCACACTGCCCACACCCTCGCTCTCTCTAAAGACTTTTCACCTTGAGAAATTAAAACACAAAGACCTTCAATGAAAACATTATGGGGTTTTGAGCCAAACAAGAACAAAAATTAGCCCTAACTGGTTTGGCTCAGTGGATAGAGCGTTGGCCTGCAGACTGAAAGGTCCCAGGTTCGATTCTGGTCAAGGGCATGTGCCTTGGTTGCGGGCACATCCCCAGTGGGAGGTGTGTAGGAGGCGGTCCCAGGTTTTATTCTGGTCAAGGGCATGTGCCTTGGTTGCGGGCACATCCCCAGTGGGAGGTGTGTAGGAGGCGGCTGATCGATGTTTCTCTCTCATCGATGTTTCTAGCTCTGTATCCCTCTGCCTTCCTCTCTGTAAAAAATCAATAACATATATTTAAAAAAACACAAAAATTATTTTAAGCCTATATTTTCCTCCATAATTGTACTGTCCAATATGGTTGCCATTAGTGGCTATTGACTGGTAAGTTACCATATTTTTCCATGCATAAGATGCTTCCATGTATAAGACACCCCCCACTTTTCCAACCCAAAATTAAGAAGTCAATATTTTAAACATAAAACAGAACACATTTTTATTTAGTAATTGCCACAGGTAATGTTCACATACCAGTATTATGATATTATACAGCATATCACTTTAACTTTGTTCATGTTCTCATGGCCAACCCTTCTCCCCTCGTGAAATTTAAGCACCATTTTGCCTTTCCTGTAAAATCAACAATGTTCATTTTGCTTGCAAACATTCTTGCCTGACACTGAATAAGCTTGGTTGACACACAGAAGCCACTCTGGCGCTGCTCCATAATCCGAGTCTAAAGCCTCGGCTCCAAGTTTGCCCATTTTGCTGGTTTTCCGCTTAAGGCCTTCTTGTTTTTTGGCATCTTAAGGAGTTGTTCTTCCTGTTTTCTCCACTGTTTGATTATACACGCAGGAGGTCCAAATTGTTTCTCTGCAGCTCTATTTATGTACTCTTTTGCATAGCTGATTACATTTAGTTTGAATTTTGCAGAGTAAGACAATCGCTTACCAGTATTTATCATTTTATTTTTTGACGTCTTAATGGGCTCAGAATGCTCTGGTCCCTGTTGCATCTGTGTACTCTCAACCTCCACCTCCAATGACAGCATCGGCTGATGTCAGTAACAATAAGGCTCATGATTGGAGGAAACCTGTTTGACAAGGTATGGGCAGCTAGGCACCCACTCAGCTCCCTCCTCAGCTCCCTCCTCAGCTGACTTCCCTGTATAAGACGCCCCTCAATTTTCAGTCTAATGATTTTAGAAAAAAATAGCATTTTATACACGGAAAAATATGGTAGTTAAAGTTCAAATTTCATTTTCTCAGTCACAATTGCTACCTTTCAAGTGCTCAATAGCCACATATTGGACAGCACAGATGTAAAATATTCCCAAAATTGCAGGAAGTTCTATAACAAAACGTGCTACTCTAGAAAATACGGTACTTTGTAATAGAATGGTATTTGTCATATTGCAAGCTAATTTGCACCTCAATGTAATTATTACATGCTATTAACTCAGTTTCAGAAAGTCGGCTTCGTCAGCTTCTTGGAAACCTGAAGCTTGCATTGCTCACCCCCACTGCAAGATGTCCTTCCTGCCTATTGTCTCTGTGAAGTTTATAGCAGCTGTTTAGGAGGGCTCCTGGGAACGTCTTGGCTTTTCCTAGGAACTTCAGTCTTGTTATGGGGGTAGGTAAGGAATGCATATGCCAGACCTCCTGGAACACTAGCAGTGGAGTCACTTTGCAGAACATAAAAGGTATAACAAAAACAGTGTAGCCTTAGATCACATTTCATGCTCTGTGGTAACTCAGGTTACAATGTCACTTCATTGTTCATTTCCAAAGCACTAGCTTTACTTCACAGCTTACCCACCCAGTAAAAATAGACCTAAGATAATATCTACATTACCAAGGGAGCTTAAAATAATTTTTCTAAATATGAATGAGGGATAATATCTTTATTTCACAAATAGATCTGCTTCCAATAATAAAACGCTTCAAATCTCATGAGACTACTGGACTGAACTGACCAACCACCAGGTATTCATGTTGCATTTATTGTACACAAAATTTATGTGATGGAAAGCTATAAATAGATGACCCTAGTCTTATGGATTTCACCAGGGAAATGCACCTTGATGAGCATTTATATAATTAAACACATTTAATTAAAAATCCAGACTATTCAAATGTTTTAGGTTCTTAAATAGCAAGCAAAACATTTTGAGTTAAAGTATGTGTGCATAGCAACTAACTGAATAGTTGCTAAAATATTTTGATCATTTTGATGAGCTATAGATGCCACCTCACATTTTATATAATCAATCAGCCAAACAAAAGAGCTATTGAACATTCTATACATGCCACAAGTTATGCCAAATATTGCTGGGAGGAGGGGTGCAACAAAAATAGATCTAAAACATGAGAGCAAATAACCCTATTAGAAAAATTAATTTTTTAAAATTATAAATATACTGATATTAAATCTATTCTGTTCAGAAAAAGGAAAGAAAAAAAACCATTGTATCCTGAAGTATTAAGAATGACTTCATGGACAAACTAGGATGTTAGGAGAACTTTAAAGAAGAAGAAGTGGGATGGATGAGTGAATTAAAATGCAAAAATGGCCTGAGGGGTGGCCACAGAAATGAGTGGACTTGTTCTGTGAAAATAGGGGAGGGCCCAATCTAATTAAAACTAAGCACGTGTGTTGGAGAGAATGGGAAATAATGTTAACTGGAAGGGGAGCCTAGCGACCGAGGGTCAGAAGTGCTGGATGAGGTAAATGCATATATTTATTTGATGCAGGGCAGAACTCACAAGTAGCTTGGGAACCACACTTCACATACAGAACTTTTCCCCCCTATTGTTTTGTTTTTGACTTACAAGTTTTTCCCAAAATCTAAATATACAGAGATTTCACAGAAAAATCTGGCTTTCCCAATTCATTTGAAAATGCAAGATCTAAAAACACTAGGCCAAAATCCATCATGGCAATGGTTGCCTAGAGCTGAATAGCTGTAGACATCTCTCTTTAAATGGGGGTTTCCACCACTGTTTCCAGTTAGTCTTGTGCTGTTGCTATTGGTTTTCTTACTGTAGAGTTAAAAGGGAGGTATTTTTTTTTTTTCTTTTGATGTGGTCTTTATTAAATCAGGGAAATGAAACCAAGGCCAAGAGGTGCTAGGTTTTATTTTTTTTTTTTAAAGGAACAAAGAAGAATTCTCTATGTACCTAAATAATATTACTAGATACATAATATGCAAAGACCATTATTTGGCTTCCTTTATTCATTTGCATTACCTGGCCCCATAGGTATATGGATGTATAATTGCTGTTGAAGAGTACTGACCAGAAAAAGTGCAAAATGAATGTGTTATTTTGTAAAGACTAATTCAATCAATAATATGTTGAAATATATTAGAGGTGAAAGAAAATACAGATGAGGAAGCCAGCTAAGTAAGAGGTTGTTGCAATAATTCAGTCCTGGAGCAATGAAGATCTGAATTAGGGAAAAAGTAATGAAAAGGTAAAGGAAAAGGGTCAATCTGGTATAAATGCCAGATTAGCTATTTGAGATAAATGTCAGGTAAGAGTCAAAAATCACTCCAGCAAAGCCCTGGCTGGTGTGGCTCAGTTAGTTGGAGCATAGTCCCATTTGATTCCAATTAGTGCACATACCCAGGTTGTGGGTTCAATTCCTGGTCAGTGCGCGTGCAAGAGGCAACTGATGTCTCTATCTGTCTATCTATCTCTCCCTTTCTTTCTCTAAAATCAACTTTTAAAAATCACTCCAGCAAAAATACTGTAGAGATTTTCTTTTCCACGCAGGCTTAAGCTCCTATACTACAATGCTTTTTTTCTGCCTTTATTAGAAATTCCCACAATGTTTAGTGTACTTTCCAGAGGAGGATGCCAAACTTGTCTGTAGAATTGAATTATAATAAAAAGAACATGGATCACACACATAAAAGACTTGAAGGCAAGTTCTTCCCTGCCACTCTTTCACGGTATGACTATGTAGTCACAGGGTATTTCCAAACCCTAGGGGGTGTGTTTAATATCTGGATGCCCTAGATGACTTCTATGATCTTTTAATTGAAAAAGTTCAATCTCTTCTGTGCCATTTCCTTCTTTGATTAATGGTTCCTACTGTTTCAGAAGTGAACAAAATGCAGTTTTTACACCTCAAAGATATTAGCTCTTTTGAGAAAAATTAAAAATTCATCAAATGTTAAATAATTTCTTTATAATTTAGAATCATCATCAAGAGGTAAAACAGCTTTGTAGACTACTGTGCAGTGCCTATTAAAGCCAAACATATACATACCTTATGACTCAGCAATTCCACTCCTATTCATATGCCCAAGAGAAATGTGCACATATGTTCACCAAAAGGCACGCATAAGAATGATCACAGTAGCACTTTCTGTAATAGCCCAAACTGGAATAAGTTCCCAAACATCCAGCAATAATTGAATGATGTGGTAAATTTGCAAGATGAAGTACTTCACAGCAAGGGGAATAAATGAACCATAACAACACACAACAAGAATAAATCTCCTCAGTTTAATGGTGAGTGAAAGAAGTCAGACAAAAATGAACATATATTGTAGGATTCCATTTACGTGGCCTTAATAAGTAGGCAAAACTATGCCCTGGCTGGTGTGGCTCAGGTGCTTGGGCATCCTCCCCTGCATGGAAGGGTTGCTAGCTCGATTTTTTTAAAAAGAAAGTTATACTTGATTAGATGCAATATCTTTGCTTTAGTGGAGCTTAGCATCAATTCTCAGACACCATGTTTTAGAAATATCCAGGTACTCTTTAGCTGTTGTTATAATTGTAATATATTTTAGAGCATCTAAGCAAGACTTTGTTTTTAATCTAATATATATATATTTTTTTCTAGAAGATTCTCTGAATATTTTCCTGTGAGTTAACATTAAGAATTTCTCTCATTGCTCCATGTTGCAGATTCCTTCTCCTTCTCATCCTCCTCCTGAGTACACACTCTTGGCTACCCATTGATGGATGGCAAAAATAGAATGAATTTCCTCTTTTTTCTTTTTATTTAACACTAGAGGCCCGGTGCACGAAATTAGTGCACGGAGGGGGGTTGTCCCTCAGCCCAGCCTGTACCCTCTCCAATCTGGGACCCCTCAAGGGATGTCCAACTGCCCGTTTAGGCCCGATCCCTGGGATGGCAGTCGGACATCCCTCTCACAATCCAGGACTGCTGGCTCCCAACTGCTTGCCTGCCTGCCTTCCTGATTGCCCCTAACCGCTTCTGCCTGCCAGCCTGATCACCCTCTAACCACTCTGCTGCCAGCCTGTTTGCCCCCAACTTCCCTCCTCTGCCGGCCTGGTTACCCATAACTGCCCTCTCCTGCAGGGTTGATCACCTCCAACTGCCCTCCCTTGCAGGCCTGGTCCTTCTCAACTGCCCTCCCTTGCAGGCCGGGTGCCTCCCAACTGCCATCTCCTGCTGGCCATCTTGTGGTGGCTATCTTGTGTCCACATGGGGGCAGGATCTTTGACCACATGGGGGCAGCTATATTGTGTGTTGCAGTGATGATCAATCTGCATAGTACTCTTTTATTAGATAGGATAGAGGCCTGGTACAGGGGTGGGGGCCAGCTGGTTTGCCCTGAAGGGCGTCCCGGATCAGGTGGGGGTTTCCTTGGGGTGTGGGGCGGCCTGAGCGAGGGGCCTGTGGTGGTTTGCAGGCGGGCCACACCCCCTGGAAATGCAAGCGGAGGCCCTGATATCTGGAATTTATTTTCCTTCTACAATTGAAACTTTGTAGCCTGGAGCGGAGCCAAGCCCGGGGCTCCCTCCGAGGCTGGTAGCCATTTGTGTTGGGGTTATAATTGAAACTTTGTTGCCTTAAGCGGGTGGGCCTGGCCAGGGTGTGCGGAAAGCTTTGCTTCCCCTGTTGCCGGCGGCAACCCTGGCCTGCTCTCTCAAGCTCCATTCTGCCGCCATTTGTTTGAATTTGTTTACCTTCTATAATTGAAACTTTGTAGCTTGAGTGGAGGCTTAGGCCTGGCAAGGGCAGGCAGAAAGCTTGGCTTCCTCTGTTACCTAGGAAACCTTGCTCTCTGTGGCTGTAGCCATCTTGGTTTGGGTTAATTTGCATGCTCGCTCTGATTGGATGGTGGGCATGGCTTATGGGTGTGGCTTGTGGGTGTGTCGGAGGTATGGTCAATTTGCATATTTGTCTATTATTAGATAGGACTAGAGGTCCAGTGCACACAATTTGTGCGGGGAGGGGGGTGTCCCTCAGCATGACTTGTACCCTCTCCAATCTGGGAGCCCTCAGGGGATGTCCTACTGACAACTTAGGCCCGCTCCCCCTGGTTCTCTCCTCTCTGCGGGGCCTGCCTGCTCCACACCATGGCAACTGCCAAGCAGGCCATGCTGGGTGCTGCCTGCAGGCTGCGCTTCACTGCTCCTGGTCACTGAGGCTGTGCTGGGTGCTGCCTGCAGCCACACTTGCCTGCTCCCCAGTAGCCGCGGCGATGGCCAAGCAGGCCATGCTGGGAGCTGCCTGCGGGCCAGGATTGCCTGCTCCCTGGTTGTTGCAGCAACAGCCAAGCAGGCCGTGCTGGGAGCTGCCTCCTCCCTGCTGTCAGAGGCGATGAGGTTAACTTGCATACTCACTTCTGATTGGCTGGTGGGCATCACAAAGTGACAGTCAATTTGCACATTTCTCTTTTATTAGTGTAGATTTTTTTATTGATTTGAGAGAGAGAGAAAGTTAAAAGGAGAGAGAAACATAGATTAGCTATTTCCTGCACCATCCTCAAACCTGCAACCTGGGCACTGACCAGGAATCAAACCAGTGACCCTTTGGTGCTCCAGATGATGTTCAACTAACTGAGCCACACCATCATATATTTTTTAAAAATATGTTTTTATTCATTTCAGAGAGGAAGGGAAAGGGAGAAAGAGATAGAAACATCAATTATGAGAGGTAATCATTGATTGGCCACCTCCTGCATTCCCCACACTGGGGATTGCACCCCCAACCTGGGTATGTGCCCTGACTGGGAACCAAACCGTGACAACCACTGAGCCACACCAGCCAAGCACCATCATATCTTTTTAACTAACTTATTAACAGCTAATAAACTGACCTAAATAAGCTAAATGTTAATAAAGGAATAATTGATGAGGCGACCCTAAAACAAAAAAGGCATCCTTTGCACTGACGAGACATAAATAGAAACTTTCTTTGGAACTAGCCCTCTCCTTTGTAGCCATTTTAGGATAACAAAGTAATGGCAGGGCATTAAAGAGTGAAGAGCCAGCCTCCTCCTGTCTTTTTAAATATAGAAATCTAAGCCCCATACCTTCCCCTCCCCCAGGAAAATAAAACTCCTGGCTTTAAGCATTAGACCTTTCTTAGCTATGGGAGGTTATAAATTAAACATGCAAAAACATTCTTTCAGAATACCAGAACATACTTCTTAGTACAAATAATACCATTATGTGTGCCCTCTATACCAGATATTTTAAATACTCTATTCAAAGTATTCTCTCATTCCAAGGTTGGTTCTTCCCTCTTCTATAATTTTCTGTGAAGTGTCCATGTCTCATCATTTTTAGCTTCGATTATTAGTTGTTTGTATTATTTCAGGTATTTTTATATTTTATTTCTACAATTACATAATAAGCCTTACAGGATTTGAGAAAAACCGCTATTCTTTAGATTCCTCTTTAACTTAACCAATGCCTTGATTAGAGTAGGTGCTCAAAATATAACTTGATTGGATAATAATGGATAACCGAGTGATCACCTTAACAGTAAATTTACCATATAATTCAATTATTGCTGAATGGTTGGTTTCAGAAGTATTCCTACAAATGAGTGTACTTTATGGTGACATGTAATCAAGTAAATATGATGTGGTTATTCTGCCATTTGTTTTTGTCCCATCAGAATTAAGTGTAAAATGTAGTTTTAGGGTCTAAGAAAATGGTGGAAATTGTATCTCTTGCTCACTCTTACTCCATAAGACAAAATAAGAATGGGACCACCAGAGTAATAACTCATGGCTGTCACTAGGGAGCCCCGGGGGACCTTCTCTGGGGGATGCTCCCTTCAGGAGTGTAATATGCGAAGACAGGTTTCTGCGGCTGCTTCTGGAAAGGGGCAGCAAAACAGCAGGACAAAAGCTTCTATTTTTAAGGGCCAGGTTCATCTTGGGTTTGGGAACCCAAGAAGGTACACAGTTTTCTCTAGAAGTCACCAGCCCCTCTTACAATGTTCTTAAAGGGAACTGACAGGCAAACTTAGATTACCCAGGGTCTTTGCAAGCCAGAGACTCTGAAGTCCTGTGGCCTATGCCCTGGGGTCAATGTCAGTCCTGACGGCAGAAATCCACTCCTTTGGTCCTCTGGCCTGATACCAACCACAATATCCAGCAGAAAGGGCCCCAGGCATGCTACCAGGTGATATCCTGGGCATCATATGTTTTTTTAATCCATGGGTTAAATTCACAAGTAAAATGGAACATATAGAAATCAGAAATTTACCCAAGTCTTTCATTATAAAGAAAATAAAGTTCTCTAATAATCTGCTGATTTTCTTTCCATTCATTTCATTGACAAATATCTATTAAGTGATAACCATGTGCCAGATACCATATTATGCAGGGGACACTACAGTGAACAAATCAAAGTTTCTGCCCTCACAGAACACACATTCCAAAAGGGACCAGAATTTACTAATGAAAGTGACTAGTGTGAGTCTGATAAAACCGCCATGTATCAGTCTGAATAACTATATTCAAAATAAGCAAGAGATATTATTGAAGACATGGACTCCAGTATATAAATATCTTCCAAATGGCTTCCCAAAGGTGTTCCTTTTATTTTATTTTTTTAATCCTCACCTGAAGATATTTTTCCATTGATTTCTAGAGAGAGTGGAAGGGAGAGGAGAGACAGAGAGAGAAACATCGATGTGAGACAGACACATGGATTGGTTGCCTCCTGCACGTGCCCCAACCAGGGCTGAGGATCGAGCCTGCAACCCAGGTACCGGCTCTTGACCAGAATCAAACCCGGGACCCTTCAGTCCACACAATCCCCTGAGCCAAACCGGCTAGGGCCCAAAGGTATTCTTCTACACACCTGATCCCCAGGCTGCCTAGCCTCTCCTCTCCCCTCCTTCCATTGCACTTGCTCTCATTTCCCTAGGAGACCCCAGGTGACCACAGGAGAAGCTTCCAGTGACTGCAGTTTAATGAACTTTTTCTTATACAGCAGAAAAGAAAGATAGCACTTTGCTGCAAGTCACAGCATTTAGACCAGAGTTCATGGGAACCATATTTCTTTTCCTATCATTATTGTTAATTTGGTGGATTTCAAAGCTTTCATGTCTATAGATGATTTAAGCGTGGCTCTTCCTTTCAAGCACATGAAAAGTGACTATTCAGCATTTCTGTTAAATCACCCCCAAAGGGCCAACAGACTGCCCACTCGCAAATCATCCCATTCGCATCAACAGACTTAGATTTATACTCATGACAGAGAAGCACAATCGTAATCCCTTTCACCGCTAAGAATTCTGTCTCAACCAGATAAAATGACTGACTTTATTTAATGAACTAAGTTTTAGTGTCCTTCCCAGCCTTTACTAGAATTGTCCTTACACATCATGTAACAATTCCGGTTTTACAAATATTTGGATACAATTTTAAAATCCCAAAAGTTGGAGACAAATCTGGGAACATGTAGTGAAATGAATATTTATGCATAATGCAAAGACACTGGACACTGCCACCCAAGTTGTTTGTATGTAGTACAGAGGAAAATAAGGAAATTATCAGATTACCTAATTTAGGCTAAAAAGTATTCATGTGCATCTCCTTTGTTGCTTTAGTTGAACAGATGAGGAAAAAAATTTTTAATTCATTATCTGCTTTTAAAAATTGCAAAAATAATTCAGACCAATCTTAACTAATACCATAACAATTCAAAGAACAATTCTGACAAGGCCTTTTAAAAGGTAGAGAAACTACTTTTCCACCATTCAATTGTACACAGTTTCCCTTCAAGACCATGGGCATCAAAGTAAAAGCTGAGCAGAAGTGAGTGTATAGGCTGCAGCCATCCCGGGGCAATTAATTGTTCACGTCTTTGGCAGAAATCCAGAATTTCAGAAGGTGTGTGTATGTGTCTGTGTGTGTGTGTGTGTGTGTGTGTGCACGCGCACTTGGAGTGGGTCGTGCGTTTTTTTCCCTGAAAAACAGAAAGTATTTACCTCGTGGTTAGATTTTTAAAAAATAATTATTGAGCAAGTTTATAAATCCATGAAAATCACTAATTCCAAAGGTAACATTTAAAAAGACTAATCTTATTCCAATAGTTTTTCTTTCATCCATGTGAAACTAGAGAGTTGGTGCCAGAAATCAATGTCTAGATGTCTAGCAGAATAATTCCATACAACAACTTAAATTCATCACTGGAATAATTATAGTATTTTACTGTAATTTAAATTTTTATTATTTTACCCATTTCTGATTTAAGAATAATTATATGATTTGTACTCTAAAGCACAGATTCTAACCAGTAAAACACTCCAAATTTTTAGTGTGTCTGTAACTTGGACAAATTCATGGTGTCTTAACTGTTTCTAAAATAACATTTTGCATCCTGGTTCACTACCTTTGTACCCTCGAATGGGGGCATTTGGCATGTGAAATGGTACAGCCACTTTAAAAGACAGTTCGGCAGTTTCTTATAAAACTAAACATACTCTTCTTATAAGTTCCAACAATCATGTTCCTTGGTATTTACCCAAATGAGCTGAAAACTTACATCCACACAAAACCTGCACACAAATGTTTGTAGCAGCCTTTTTCATACTTGTCAACACTTGGAAGCAACCAACAGGTCCTTCAATAAATAGGTGAATAGGTAACTGTGGTGCATCCGGCACTGGAATATTATTCAGTGCTAAGTAGAAATGAGCTACCAAGCCACCAAACATATGGAAGAACCTTAAATGCATATTGCTAAGTGAAAGAAGCCAATCTGAAAAGGTTACACACTGTCAGCTTCCAAGCACATGACATTCTGGAAAAGGCAAAACTAAGGATGGGTAAAAAGATCAGTGGTTGCCAGAGGGGAGGAAGGAATGAATTAAGTGGAAAACAGGGGCTTTTCAGTGAAACTGTGTTGGATCTATGATCTGTAATAATAGATACATGTCATTATACATTTGTCAGAATCCATATAATTCACAACACAAAGAGTAAACTCTAATGTAAAGTATGGACTTTACTTAATGATAATGTATCAGTATTAGGCTATCAGTTATATCAAAAGCATCACGCCAATACAATATGAGTGGAATAACAATAATCAGTAACAGGGGAAAGTAGAAGTGAGAGGATGTATATGAGAATTCTGTACATTCCATTCAATTGTTCTGTAAACCTAAAACAGCTCCAAAAAATAGTAAAGTTTACTATTTTAAAAATTGAAAACATGTTTAAAGTTGTTAAGTGAAGATATACTGAAATAAAAGAGGTTAGCTCAAAAGTACCTCTCTCTGAGGAATCTTTACTGAGCTAAGTACCAAAGGAGTACTTGCCAAATCCTAACGTCTTAAAGGACCCTGTCCATTCAAGGAATGTTCCCTCACCTACAGAAGTCTCTTCCAGGTTGAAGTTCACCTACCTACAAAGAGAACGGAAATTCACTTCCTAATGCAAGAAATACAAACCCCACTGAGAACTTAAAAAAAAAAAGAAAAGAAAAAGCATCCAGAGGCAAGGAAATTGAGAAAAGGGAGCATCAAATTTACAACCAGACTTCTTTTAGGCTCAACAAGAAGCCCATGAGTCCAGCCAGTGTTGTTCAGTGGTTGAACATGGACCTATGAGCCAAGAGTTAAGCTTTGATTCCCAATCAGGGCACATGCCCAGGTTGCAAGATCTGTCCCCAGTAGGGGGTGTGCAGGAGCAGCCAATAAATGATTCTCTCTCATCATTGATGTTTCTATCTCTCTCTCCCTCTCCCTTCCTCTCTGAAATCAATAAAAATATATATTTTAAAAAACAACAACAACAACAAAGAAATCTATGAATGAATAACATAGATTTGGCTATTGGCATAGATTTGGCTATTAACCTCACCTTTGGCTCGGGAGGTTAATCGGCAGGCTCATTACCAGGAATCCCAAAGTAACTTTTCTGAGGGGAATTTCCCAGCTCACTGGTGTTGACTGTAAAAACAAACCCTCCTTCTGAGGAGCACATATGTTAATGCACTATTATAAAAGTTCAGGGTAGTTATTACTGAGTTGTCACAGGCCCATTAATTATCCACTACACTGTATTTAGCTTTATTCTAGTAAATCTTTTTTAATTACCCAGCCTGCATTTACAGCGCCTCTTTATTTAACGTGCTCCCAACTCTGTTTATGTTTATGCCTTTTCCAATAGCTCATTAAATAAGAGTTCTTAACCAGTACTATCTGAATCCTCAGTGCGAACCAGCCAAGCCCACTGAAAGGGCTTTTATTTCACTCCCTCATAACAGAGCAGTTTAAAGTTCCCAATATTGTTCTAGTCCAACTCGCACTTTTTCTTGTCCCTGCCTCTGAAGAGTCCAGGAGACATCCTCCTCCATTACTTCCAGACTGCGAGTCAACCCTCCCCACTGCTACAAGGCAATTGAGAATGCATTTCTGAAGGTGTTCCCTGAGCCTCTGTTCACCAACAGAATCAAGTCCAGATACTGAGGAAAGCACCCAAGGCCCTGGTTAGTTTGGCCCCAAACTCAACCTACCTGCTCACGTTCTTTCCCTCACAACTTCCACGACAATCCTTTATAGAACACAGCATATACACTGAGTGGCCAGATTATTATGATTTCTGAACGCATAATAATCTGGCCACTCAGTGTGTGTGTGTGATATATATATATTAGAGGCCCGGTGCATGAATTCATGCATGGGTGGGGTCCAGCCAGCCTGGCCAGGGGGAGGGGACATGGGCAGTTGGCCAGCCTGCCTGCTGGTCGAACTCCTGGTCGAGGGGACAATTTGCATATTAGCCTTTTATTATATAGGATATACACTGAGTGGCCAGATTATTATGTGTTCTGAGATTATAATAATCTGGCTACTCAGTGTAGTGTCTCTTCCCTTCTTTTCTTTCTGTTCAGAAGTCTCATAGGTCCCACTGATAAGTTACTCCCTCCTGAAACCTTCCAGACAGAAGTCCCCCGTGTCGGCCCTACCCTCCCAAGCAATTCGGTTCCTGCCATTGTTGATGCTTGACCCCCTGAGGTATAAGCAGGTATAAGTGAGAGACAGAGAGTGCATTTCATGGACTTTGGTGTGCTCAGAACCCACCCACAGTGAATGGTCGATAACTATGTATTACATGAATGAATGGAGGCATTTTCACTCCAGGCTATTTGAGTTTAATTACATCATTTCTGCTTTTTTCCAGCATATCCTAACCTACATAACCACATGATCAGCTAAATACATAGAAGAAAATCATTAGAAAAATAACAGTAATGTAGATACACATGTTTCTTAAAGCATATTATTTGGGACTAAAAAAAAATCTAATAAATCAGAACCCATTGCATGTCATGAACATTAAAAATATTTGGAGCCCCGGCCGATGTGGCACAGTTGGTTGGAGCATCATTTCATGAACCTAAGGGTCCGGGGTTCAATTCCTGGTCAGGACACATACCCAGGTTGTGGGTTTGTTCCCAGGTCAGGGCGCAGGTAGGAGGCAACCGATCGATGTTCCTCTCAGATTGATGTTTCTCTTTCTCCCTCCCTCTCCCTCCCTCTTCTCTACAATCAATTAAAAAGAAAACATTTGGAAATCACTCAATCTCTTGGAAACATTATACTTTGCAAAGATGCCATTGATCTGAAAGAAAAACATATGACATTTTTCATGAAATGCCACCCCAAAAGAAGTTGCAATAAGACTGCAGCTGGAAAGCCCTTTCTAAGCAACTCATGTCCACTTCGGGGGAGCATCTTTTAAATAGGCACAAGGGAATTCTTTTGATCTTTAGAGATGAACATTTAGAATTGCTTTTATAAAGATTCTGATTCTCAAGATTTAAATTGTGTGCATTTAAGAATGAATTTTTTAGCTGTGTCTGCTTCTGAAAATGTTGAATTGTGTGTATTTGAGAATGAATTTTCTAGCACTTGCATATGCTAGACCCGTGGTCAGCAAACTGTGCCTCGCGAGCCACATGCGGCTCTTTGGCCCCTTGAGTGTGGCTCTTCCACAAAATACCACGGCCTGGGTGAGTCTATTTTGAAGAAGTGGTGTTAGAAGAAGTTTAAGTTTAAAAAACTTGGCTCTCAAAAGAAATTTCAATCGTTGTACTGTTGATATTTGGCTCTGTTGACTAATGAGTTTGCCGACCACTGTGCTAGACTATTATAGAGTTGGTCCTCTGAGATAGGTCTTAGGAGTTGATTTTGAATTATGTCACGTAGATGTAAATCCTGCTGGTCTCAGAGGGACAGATGTGACTGAGAGAGGGGCTCTGCCTTGCATGCTTGTAGCTGAATTTCTAATTCATAAGCAGATGTGGGGTAGAATGATAGTATATGCAAAGCATGACTGCATGCAAACTGAGGATTTAAATATAGGTTAATTACACACTATTCACACTGGACTGGAGCCTACTTAATATTCTTTAGTGTCATGATTTCCCAATGGCAATAACATGTACTAGTATTTTACCAGTAGGTATCAAAAGAAACTGACACATTTTGGATAAAATTGATCCATAATATCTGTGTTTGAAATAAGGTATAAAATATCAATCCCCTGAATAGTATATTAGAAACCTAGCCTGTGTCAATAAAACATGGATATCGTTCCCCAAGTGGATATGCAATTAGGTGTATAATATGCCCCATTTACATACCATGTTTCATAGAATTATAGATATGGAAGAGTCTTTAGAAATTACTGGATGTCTCCCACCCATCATTTTATAGTTGAGAAGCTTTGGCAGAGTCACGAATCAAATCTGACCTCCCTTAATCAGGTGCGTCTCTCCCTTTCCTGGTAGCCAGAGGAGAATCCCATCACTGGTCTTAACTAATTCCCACTGGTGTCAGTAAAATTTAGCTCATTGCAGTTTTCAGCACAGTTGCCATCAGGAAGGTCAGGAAATGCTTCTCTAGGTGATTCTCTTTGATTAATCATGGAGTGGGAAGGTAGGGAAAAGCATAGATTTGGAAGCTGAAGTCATGAATGTGAGAGCAGACACTTGCTGCTCAGTAGCTGTGTGCACTTGGGCAAGTCTCCTACCTTCTCTGAGCCTCAGTCAGCTCATCTTCAAATGACAACAATGATAATATCTACCTTGAGAGGCCGATGAGAGGGCTGGATGGTTGAATATGAGTGAATGTGCTTGGCAAACTACAGTGGTGCTTTCAAAGGTTTAATCTTTATTGTTATCATTAAATACTATTCATTATACCACCATATAAGCTCAGCATGTCCTTAGGCCCTAAGCAAGGCAGGGAGCAGGGAAGACAATGGGCTTTACTCACACTGAGGGTTTTATCTTCCAAAGAGTCCATTTTTCCCAGCGGGTAATCTTACTCGCAAAATCCATTAAGTCACCCTGCCCCAGCAGTGAAACTACTCACTATGCATTCCCTGGTAACTTGTAGCAAAGTCTTATTCTTAGTATTTTGAAACAATTCACTTTGGATTTTCCCTCTTCTCACTTCTCAGGAACTGAGCTCTAACATTATCTAGAGCAGCTCTGCCCAATAGAAAAATAATGCATTTGTGTAATTTTAATTTTTGGGTAGTCACATTTAACAAGTAAAAAAAAGGGGGGGTGCAGCAGGTGAAATTAATAATATATTTTACTTTACCCAATATATCCAAAATGTTATTGTTTCAACACATAATTAATATAAAAATCATCAATGAGATATTTATCATCTCCCCCTCTTATTTTCCCCCCTACACTAAGTCTTCAAAATCAAAAACCCCCCCACCCTAACCAGTTTGACTCAGTGGATAGAGTGTCGGCCTGCGGACTCAAGGGTCCCAGGTTCGATTCCGGTCAAGGGCACGTACCTTGGTTGTGGGCACATCCCCAGTAGGGAGTGTGCAGGAGGCAGCTGATCAATGTTTCTCCCTCATCGATGTTTCTAATTGTCTATCCCTCTCCCTTCCTCTCTGTAAAAAATCAATAAAATGTATTTTTTTAAAAATCAAAATTCCCTAGGTATCTGACACTCACAACACACTTCGATTGTAAACAGACACACCTCCAATGCTCACTAGCCATGTGCAGCTAGTGGCTACCATATTGAAAAGCCATGCAGGTCGAGAGCCTGGCAGGATGACCACGCCTACCGATAAAGCCGACAGTGAAAAATTAACTTAGTAACTCTCCATGGAAACACTGAAGAACACTAAAGGAAACAATCACATCCCAGCACATAGACGGGGAAAGAACCCTAGCAACAAAAGTGACAGCATAGCAACACCAGCTGTCGTATGAAAGGGAAATTAGAAAACTATTACTCTGAAAAGAAGCACTTCTGGGAAGGTCATCCTTTTCTATTTTGTTTAATGCGAAATAGGAAAATTGATGCTACGGCTACACAAATATACATTTTATAAGGCACCAACCTCGTTATCTCGTTATTCTACAATACAAACAGTGATGTGTTTTGTCATATTGTTGAATGTTATATTTCTCACTTGGGAGGATAAACAGTAAAGTATGAAATCAGGCTGAACCATCATATTTTTTTCCCATGGGATAGCCTGCCTTGTGGGCCTTACGGGTGACTGTGAGGAGGTGAACTGCATGGAACAGGTGGATTGACAATCCTTCCTTATTATTATCTAAAAACACCCTGGGAACTCCTGGCTAGCACCTGCTCTTGCAGGCCTACATGCCTAGCTCCATTTTCTTCTATTCTTCCCTTAGTTCCTCTTTCCCAGTGGAGATACACACACTAAAGACGAGGGTGAGAGATGCCTGGCTACCTGACCTCCTGCTCCACTTGGTATCTATTGGTGGAAGGACCTTTATTCATTCTCAAGGCCGCTTCTTTCTCACAAAAGTGTGGCTAAGAATGCCACAACCAGCCCAGCTCCATCTCTCTGAGCAAAGACTGCAATCCTATGTCTTGGTAAAAGGTGCCAGCCCTACATTCCTCTCCTCACTCTCTATCTTTGAGGTCTGGTTACTCTGAACCCAATACTTTCCTTAGCGTCCACCTACATTGAGAAGGTCTGGTCTTTCTCTCACCACCCAAGGTCTACTCCATCCCAAATGAGAGCATGGCACAAGGTCAGAGTACAGCGTAAAACTGTGCGAGGTGGGCAGTCAACGTGCTGGATTATTTTCCTAAAGATCAGCTGGATTATTTTCCTAAAGAACAATAAAACTATAACGTGATAAATTTTTAATAAAAATTCACTAAAACTTCTCACTTTCTTTACCAATGGAAGATGTCATAGTTTTCTTTCTTCCTATAAGAAGGTTCCTTTGTGTGTATATGTGTCTATCCATTACAATTTCTAAGCACCAACCCTCACTATCATACTGGGTGAGCTAACTTTGGTGAGAAGGCAAGTTAACATGTGAGGATCAACCATAATGTCCAGCTCAATTAGCTTACCCTCACCACTGCAGCAGAAAGGGATCGCTCCTTCTTCTATAGCAGAGTAGATGCTAATCTGCTTCTCAAGCTTTCATGAGTGTACTAATCTGTACTAATCCCTTGGGGGTCTTCAAATTCAATTTGTGATTAAACAGGTTTCGGGTGAGCCTGAGAATCTGCATTCCTGAGACACCTCCAAGAGAGACTGATACTGAGGCTGCAGATCCTACTTTGAGTTGCAAGGCAATAGCTCTACTCTTAACCTGTATCAGACAGATTCCAGGAGTATGAACATGACTGGCCTCCTTTCCTAGACAGTGACAGCATATCCTTTTTAATATAAGTTCCTTGCTATGATTTTAAGCTGACGTGTTGTGGAATCCCTGACTAAAAGTGTAGAATCTCAGAGGGAAGGTGGGGTAGGTGGGTGGGAAGAGATTAACCAAAGAACTTGTATGCATATATGCATAACCCATGCACACAGACAATAGTGCGGTAAAGGCCTGGGGCAGGGGGCGGGTGTGGACTAGAAGGGGTCAATGGGGAAGAAAAGGGGACATCTGTAATACTTTCAACCATAAAGATTTTTTAAAAACTTAGCATTAGCCACTTATTTTTTTGTCATGCTATTCTCAGCAACTGATCAGAATGACCAAGTAGTAATTAGTCAATGAGCTTTTAATGAATTTGCACATATCTATAGTGATTGAGTGAACACCTGCCTTTAATCACAGCTCTCTGCCATTCCTGCAGTGGAATGAGAACTTGGTCTCCATTCTTTGGTCTTACACTCAATATCTGACCAGGAAGAAATTATATAACGAGAACATCAATGAAAGAAATTTCCTTCTAGTTTTACATTTTGAAGCATAAATATCATGATTGGCTTTTGTGAAGCCCTTGAGTTCAGATCCTTACCTACATTTACTATTAGCAAGTTTGTTTGCAGCCTCGCTTGGATTCCCATTTGTGATGACATGCCTTGCTTGGCCTTGACCCTCTGGCCGCTGACTTCTTGCCTATTTCGGATGTGTGTGATAACACAGGACTCTCAGATCAAATACCTTCAGATTATAGATCCCACTGGTGCCCTAATATCAAATTGATCCCACAAACTTAACCATTGTTATCACAACTTCAGATCCTCCATTTACTCATTTGATTCAAAACTTATTTTAAAGTAGATATTGTGTCTTTAAGTAATTGAAACTATTATTGATTGCTTTTCAGAAGTATGAACACAGCTAATATTTATGATTTCATTAGGATGTTATTATGTTACCTGTTTCTATCTAGAACTCAATTTGTCAAACCCGACCATCACTAAATCAGGAAAATTCCCAAAGGACATCTGCGACTGCTACTCTTAATAGTAGTACATCCCCTGGAAATACGAAATCCTATGGTACATACTTCCTAATTTCTGTTATAACAACAGACCCAAGTATTCTAAATCGCTTTGGGGAATCTTCTGGAACTGACCTACATTTAAAAAAAAAAAGGTAGTTATTAATTTTACTTTTGTAAAACAGGAAATTAATTGAGAAGCTGAAAGTCTATAAAAACAAAAGAAGCCTTTACAGATCCTTTCCCCTGCCTTCCTGAAGGAGCATTTCTTCATTGTTATGTTATATTGATACCATGATTATGCCATGTGAACTAATGATGGAAATTATGGGGAACCATTTTACTACAATGGCTACCTTTGTTTTAGTTATTGATTCTCTGCTGCTGATAAAAAGACCTGAAAAGTAAAGAAGTCAGCCCAAAACTAATACCATTATTCATAACTATTATCTGAGCTACAGAAAGAGAAATCCAGAATGCTTTCGACATGGTTGAAATCTCCAGATTGGTGGTTCATAAAGGTGACTTTGTCCATCTTAAATAGAGTGTGCTTGATGGGGAGTCAAATCAAAGTCATTTCAAGTCTTTTAGACTCCTATTCCCTATAGACGCGAACTTTTCTATATATTCATGATTTTCTGTTTGATTAATCCTCACCCACCTCACACACTGCCCACTGCTTTGTTTACCTCAAGGATTCCCTTGACAGGAAAATAGGGCATATGCATAAATTAAACAAACAAAGTAGAACTGATTCAAACAGCCTATTTATGAGTCATGAAGATGAGCGTGCTTCAGATGATTTTAAAACAAGTACTTTTCTTTTAATTTAAAAATCTGAAATGTTGTCATGGGATTGAAATTGTTCAGCTTCACAACAAATCCCTAGTACCCAAGGGATCTAGTCAATGCTCATGAGGGGGGGGAAAAATGCCCATGAGGGAAGGTTAATGCTTTGTCCTCTTCTTGAAGCTGAGTGTGACATATCCCTATTCTTTAACAAGTAGAGCCCTGGACACAGGATGGCTGTATAGAGTTTAAATTCGATTTCTAGCACATTAGATCAGTGACAGTGTAGCCTAGGCCAAGCTTTTCACTTCAAAGCAAATCTGGCTCTGACAACAGCTTTCTCGTTGACATAACAGATAGTTCCTTTTAAGCCCGTGAAGCATAGTTCCTATTTATTAATCATAGCACTCCAGCTGTGCATTCCTTACTACATGAACTATAGATGCCAACTTTAGCTCCCCAATCTATATGGTATGTACCTTTGAATTTGTTATAAGTTAACACTTTTCCCATCAGCTCCAAATATTTAGACTTGTTTTTGTGAAAATAGCTTCATTAGATTATAACTAAAATTCAAAAATGAGACAAATAAGTTACATTATGCAAATAAGCTTGAGATTGTCTTTTCGTGTATAAATATCAGTTCCTGGGGATTAGACAGTAATATTACCAAATCTTGGAAATCCTTTGTAGAGTGCCCTTTGACTTACTAGTATATAAACAGAGAAATGCTGTAACAATGGCCTTAGAAGAATAAATTCAGAATTTCTGGTGCCTATACCCTGGGGACTGGACAAACAAATAATTTATAATAAGATCAAGATAAGAATTTTAGACCAGAAAAAACACTTGGATATTCTTCTTTTTTTTTTTTTTTTTTTTACCAATCACTTCATACAGATAGAAACATGACACTCAGAAGAAAGAAACTGAAAAAAGATCTATACTGTGTGGGGCCCTAAAGGCTGTGCTTCCTCATCTACCATGTTGCTACAGGTAAGTGAGAGCAGTTAAGTGACCTGTAAGTGACCTGTCTGGGTCTGAACTATGGAGCTGCCAAATCATCTCTCTGACCCTTCACTGAGTCTAATTTCCCTTAGGACAGCTGCCTCTCTAAACAAGATCATCACTGGTATTCTAACTAGGATGCTTTACCTCATGTTAGTGTTAGGAAAGATTGAATGGTGTCATACAGACCACTTCCTGCCTCCAGGGAATTTCAATCCCCTTCCTTAATTTCCCTAGCAATCAGTAATCTGTACCAGTTCTATCCATGTACTAGGTCAGTGATGGCGAACCTATGACACGCGTGTCAGCACTGACACGCGTAGCCATTTGTGATGACACGTGGCCGCCGAGGATGAAACATTTGCTGCTCCTGAGGATGAAACATTTGCAAAATAATGTTTTTTCCTCAAAGTGACACACTACCCGAATTTTGCTCAGTTTTTTGGAGAAGTTTGACACACCAAGCTCAAAAGGTTGCCCATCACTGTACTAGGTGGTGGTAGAAATACTGGTGGGAGCTACAAACTTTCTTTGAGTAGATAAACAGAAATACCCAAAATACCAAATATCACTCTGTACATAAGTATATTCTCAAGCAATCAAGTGTAGGTAAGAATTAAGGGGAAAATACCTATCCCAAATCTTCCCCAGTCTGGCTTTTCTATCAACAAGAATAAGAATGCCAAATTAGGATTCTAAATGAATCTTTCTCAGAGGACAACTGGCATTTTGTAAAATGCAGCCCCAATTCCCTAATGGAGGTAATCTAAAAAGGAGCTGGATGATTTGTCGTATCCTTTCTAGGTAACATTGCACCTTTTCGGATTCATTGTACCATTAGAAACTCAAGAAGCAACCACGCAGCAAGTTCAGCTACAGTCTCATAAAGAAGAAAAAATAATGTCTGGGCCTCATTCACAGGTCAGTAAATATTCATTGGGCACATATTCCTACACATGGAAGCTCCACACCCACAAGAATAATTTGTTGAGGACTTGTCATGGTCCTCCTTTCTGACCAGCCATGCCAACAGTTACAAAGACACCATCATATAGCTGGAAGGAAGTCAGAATGCTGCAATGCCATTCGAAATTATATTTCCTGTTGAGAATTATTAAATGTGTTGCCCCCGAAATCCACCTATATATTACAACTATGTTATGAGATTACACCTGGTACGCATTTTCGCAGGACTAGCACCACACTGCACCTTATATTTGGTAATTCCTGGTCTTGCTTCCAGAGACCTAGCTAGTGTGCCATGCAATTCTAAAGCAAGTCAAAGAACTGTGCTAGTCAGATCAGCCTGCGAGTCCATGCAAAGGGAATCATTCTATTTATCTGTTTCTGAGTGACTAGTGTAATTTAAATTCATAGGTAGTCTATTTCATTCAAACTGTAAAATCTGAAACGTATTTAACAGCAAGTTGTGTACTTGAATATTCAGACATAAGTGACTGAGCAAAGACTTTCAAAGCTACTGACTCAAGGATTTGTAGACACTGTTCAAAAATGATAGCATACATTTGTATAGATATAACTTTCAGCTGTTCTGTGGAGTTAGCCTGCAATTCCATTGGGAAGCAAACAGTGTATTGTTCAAGGAAATGGAAAAAATTACAAACTTTGCACTTGTTATTGCAAAGGTATTAAAACTTACCACATGAATTTATGTATAAATTATTCCAACTCATACTGAAACCCAGGTCAATTCTCAGAGGACTGCCTGATTGTGTGTGGATTTACTAGTATATGGTAGGTAAGTCAGAGATTTAAATACCAAGCCCAGGACTCAAGGATGTTGCATGGATTTTTTGATGCTCCACTGAAGATACTGGGTTCATAAACCAATGAATAGATTTCAAAGTGACACAACTCCAGTATTTCAAGCAAACTCCTTCTTCGTCATCCACAAAAAAAAAAAGCAAAGGTTAGTCCACTATGTTTAGAGCAGCATGTAATGATGCAAACTGTCAAAATCTCAGGGCTGGAAGATAATCTTGTTCAATCCTCTGTATCATAAAGTCTCTTCTTCTGCAACTCTGCTTACAATTTTCCAAACAATACTTAGACACTTCAGTGACAGGGAACTCACTGTTTCTAAGGAATCTTAATTGATCTTGCGATCCCTTTGACCACTTAAAATATTCATCTTTACATTAACTCAAATCTCTTCCTGTAGGTCCCAGAGCCTATGTAAAGTCTATTGCCTCTTGTAGGTTAAAATATTTCAGTGCTTTCTAGAGAGCTCTCAAGTTTTTAGGCTCCTCTTCTACCTAATCATCTTCAATCTCATTAACCATTTTTCATGTTGCTTTTCCCCCCTCCCATGTCAATTATCACAGATTATTCTAAGGATCAAATAAGATAAAAGATATGGAAGCACTCTGAAAACTGAAGTGTGATAAAAATATACGGAATAAGTTTCTAAAGACCAGGAAACCTAAATTTCAATAAGGTGAAGACCACAGTATCCTTAGAACAAAAAAATCTTCAAAAAATAGCAAAATAAATATTTGTCAAGGATCTACCTTAGTATAAATACAATTAAAAATTCCAACCAATCTATTTTTCTGGAAACAACTTTTCCACCATGTTGGGCCTATTATATGCCCCAATTATATCTAATATCAAACTCTTTAAAATCAATGAATTTCCATGAATTAAAGAAATATGACTGAGTTAGAGGGGAATTGATTGCATGTCCTCTGAAACGCAACATTTTGCCATTCCTTTGGGTAAGACCCATTAACACTTTACAACAATCCCTTGCCCTTATAACCCTTCAATGGTTTCTCAGTGCCTTCAGAATAAAATCTAAAAGTCTTTCATTGTCCAGCCCAACTAACTCTCTAGTCTCATCTGTAGCTACTACCTCTCACTCCCTCTATTCCAAACACACTCTTAACCTGCCTTGTTCTTTCTTGCCCCTCTGCCTTCACAATAATCACATCCAAGGCTTCACAGCCAATGCCCCACTTTATTCAGAGAGCAGATTCCCTCATCATTCAAACCTTTGTTCCAGCGTTCACTGCTCCAGAGTCTTACCTGAACCACTTAGGTGGTTTGAGTTTCCTGTTTCTATTACAGTGCTTACTTATTTCCTTGTGTTGAAATTGTTTATCTACTTTTCTGTCTTCCTCGTCAGACGGTAGATTCCTTGAAAGAAGATCTGTATTTTATTCATCTTGGGATAATTAGTAACTAGCACAGCACTCTGCATAGACTTGGTGCTCAATATATGATGACTGAATAAACTGATGAATATGCAGTAAAGGGAACACAAATATACAGAAAATGACCACTCAATAAACTCAGAAAAGGGCACCAATCTTGCCTGACCTATATCAGAATTCAGAACTAACTCAGAATCAATAAAGCCTTTTTTTCAATAGCCAAAGGGGTAATCTATATGTTTTCTATTTTCCTACCCATTCCTTATCTCTAGAACCTCTTAATCATTTGCAAAGCACTTTCAATTCTTCACATACATTATACCATTTAATCATTAATGCTACTATAAGATCATGTTACTCAGCTGGGATTTAATACAACAACCTCAACACGTCCAAATGGTATAGTAAGAGCACTGGACTTAAGAGTCAGGAAATCTGAGCTTAAGTCTATGTTCTGCCATTTAACTACTGGAGTGTTATTAGAAAGATCTCCTAACTTATCCAAACTGCAACTCCCATTTTGCCATCCTTAGTCAAAGTAAATTGTCATTTTTATTCATTATTGTCCTTATTATCCAAGTTGGCATTTGGAGGCAGCTAACTGAGCCAGAAAGAACATACACTTTAGGGTAAACAGGCCTGGTTTTGGGTCCTAGCCACATCGCATAATAGTTGAGTGATCTTGTGCCAGTTGCTTAATCTCTCCGAGCCAGTTTCTCATATAGAGAGATACTAATGATTTCCTCTTAGGTTACTGTAAAACTTAGATAAAATAAGGAATATAAGCACATTTGTAGATTTTTAAGTGCAATATAAAATTGTTATTATAGTTCCTTTTTGGCCAGATTTAAGAATGGCATAGAACTATGGTCGGCAAACTGACTCGCAAGCCACATGCGGCTCTTTGGCCCCTTGAGTATGGCTCTTCCACAAAATACCACGACCTGGGCGAGTCTATTTTGAAGAAGTGGCATTAGAAGAAGTTTAAAAAATTTGGCTCTCAAAAGAAATTTCAATCGTTGTACCGTTGATATTTGGCTCTGTTCTATGCCAGTTTGCCGACCACTGGCATAGAACAATGTTCCTCTAAGTGCTTTGTGTGCCACATCAAGTACAAGTTATTGACAACTGCACATTAGCCTATTAAAGGCTCTGAGAAGTCCTGCTGTAGAGAGATCTGTTTAACCTGTCATTTTCCCAATATTTTTGAATATGGAACACATGCTAATACCTTGTAAAGCATCAAGTATGAGAAGAGCAGAAAAGCTGTTTTTTCACCCCTGTGACTCTCATGATAGATGTTCAGAAACAAAATCCAAACTAGTAAAAATAGTAAATACTCCCCCACTTTTAAGTGGGGGAGTATTTGCTAAAATAACAAACAAACAAACAAAAACATTCAGGTAGAATTTTAAGAATAAGTCATAAATTCTGAAGGAAGAAGATACCTAGAAATAATTAGTCAGGGGTATAAAGACTAAAGACTGTTCTGATTGAGCACTTATGATTCCCACTGGCTGAACTACACTCCTAGCAACTTCTGGAATTATTTGAAATAACAAGAAAGAAAAATACATTCTCATTCATTCACAGGCACTGTTCCTTTAAATGCATAATTGCTCTTTTCACATGGTAGCAAAAGTTCACTTCATTTTTTCAAATGGCTCTTTCCAAGAATAAACTCCTGTGACTTTAAAAGTTGCCATTAATTTCCCAGTGGTAAATTTTAATTAAAATGAATATGCATCATTGCTTGCAGCAGTTGCATCTGTAATAAATGTATAAATAAATGTGAATCTGTCCAAAATATTTAGAATAGATATTTCTGAACAAGAAAACACTTTGATGTCATTTCAAAAGATTTTATCTACAACAAGCTTTTAGAATCTGGCCCTTACCTAAGGAAACTAGAATTTCATGGATATACAATGAGCAGTTACCAACTTGACTAAAATCTATTCTATTGATCTTAGAAAGTAGCATGTTAAAACATGAATAATGACCTCTGACCTTTGAACCATTCAGTACTCTTGTGTTTCTGCAATATTTGTGTACTATTCATTGAAAAGTTAGAAGAGGCAGAGGGATGTTTTAATTTAAGAAATCATTGTGGTCTAGTACAATAATCTTAGATTAATTGCATTTCACTAGTTTGTTATGAACGATGCGTCTATCCCCCAAATTTCCATTCAGATATTCTACATTTAAAGAAGATGAAACTATTTGAGATGCATCTGATTGTTAAATTCAAGGAACTTTCTGATCCCCTTTCAATTCAGGTTAAAGTTTTAAGAAAACGAGGTTGCCTCCGATCATGCTTCGAACCAAGTTACCCCACCATCCCCCCCAATATCTGAACCACAATCCAGGAACAGTTATATTAGATCATTCAGATTTACATATCAAACACATTATTCTGAAATGTGGATAAATATCTAAAAATATTTCCAACAATACTTCCTCCCAGGTGACCATGCATCAGCAGAAGGAACTTTAGAGCCTCTCAGGAAAACACTGCAGAAATGCTTAACAAAAAGGTGTCCTTTGTGAACGTGTTTCTCCAAGGGCTGGATCAGTTACTGCATTTGTCCGACAGCCTGTGGTTTTCCTTCTGCCTTCAGCCTTACCCTTCCTTTCCGCCTCCCCTTGGATAGCTTGTCTGTATGGCCAGTTGACCCAGTGTCTGTGGTCTCACTGAGATGTGTTTAGGCCCTTTTCTTACTTATTTCCCACTTGCCACATTTTAAGTCTTGAGATAATAAACATCATTTCTAGTTGGGAAAAATGTTTGATGTAGAAGGGGTGGTCAATAGAACTGTAATTAAAACAACTTCCTCAGTTCACGGAATTTGATAGCAATTTCCCATCAAGTATCCATCAGTAGGAAACATGGATAATTCTTCAGTTAATAGACTGAGAAGGGTTTGCATTAGATACATAAACACAGAAATTTAAACGTGATTAAAAGTGATTTCCAAATTGTGCGTAAAGTTTGCAAAAGTTACCAAATACAATGTTAAGCAGATTAAAACTGCTAATCATACGCATTCTAGCCACTAAACAATTTCAGTAATTAAATCAAGCATTCGAGTTTTTCATCAAACTTGAAGAAGAGCACTAAGCTGTACGTCTTCACAATAGTCAACCATGGGAAATACAGCAATCACATGTAACTGACATTTTATAAAGTCCTTTGAGTCCAAGATATAGAAGTCTCCAAGATCAATTTGTCTGACTGCATATTATATACCACTTTTCCAGAAAGTGTCTGCTTAAAAATAAAAGTTTCACAATATCAAAGGTCACTGTCTATGGCAGGCGTCCTCAAACTACGGCCCGCTGGCCACATGCGGGTGTTTTTGCCGTTTTGTTTTTTTACTTCAAAATAAGATATGTGCAGTGTGCATAGGAATTTGTTCATAGTTTGTTTGTTTTTTAAACTATAGTCCTGCCCTCCAACGGTCTGAGGCACAGTGAACTGGCCCCCTGTTTAAAAAGTTTGAGGACCCCTGGTCTATGGCAAGGCTTACCCTGGTTTACAAAGCAATAGTCCCAGGAAAGGTTGCAAAATAATCACTGAACTTGGTCTTTGCAATAAAACACTATTGTTTATCATAAACAAGCATAAGTTTTTGGTTCTGTTCTACAAAAGATTATTAACTTATCATAAAGTTAATCTTATCACCTGGCACAAAAATAACTATACACGAAATTGAAAAGGACACTGGCATAGCAAAATGTAGCCCCATACAGTGCACTTGTTAGGATTTTTCATCATTTTACTTATCGTAAGTCATTTTAAACCAAAAAGCTCTGGGATGTAAGCATGTAAATGCTTTGATAAAGAGAATTTTTGTAGATGTAAAATACTGCTTCAAAAGCTTTTAAAAACATATAAAAGTCCCAGGAAAACATCCCTGAGCATACTGCTCCATTATATTCCTAAACCCAGGCAGTGACTGCTCAAATGATGGTTCCCTCTGCCTGACAAGTTTAGCCTCAAATTCCAGTTTGAAAGTGGAAGTGATATCCGTGTATGGAGACTTGGTAGGGAAGATGACAAGTAGCAATACAGCCAAAGAAGATGCCAAGAACGATTAAAGTTTACAAGATGCACCGCCCCTTTCCCAAGGGTTCTTAGTTATATGAGAAATTAGATAAGGGTGATATTGCAAGATAACCATAAAGTGCATCGGAAAAGTAAGTCTAGGTCCCATAAAGTGTACTAACTCGTTTTTGGAGATATATAGAGATATTAGATATTCTCCAAAAAAAAGGCAAGCCATGGCCCTACTAAGCTTTTTACTTGGAGCACGGTACTCCTCTAGCAGTGATCATTAAAATGTGGGTACTTTCCAGCAGTAACAACTCCCACCTAACTAGAATTAGCAATTTTTCTCAGGGAACAAAAGAAGCCATCCAAATTGCAACATACACCTCAAATGCAACATAATAAAAAAGGATTTTTCAGACGATGTGACAAGGATCCTCTCCTACTCACTGAAACAGTATCACTAAAAATAGGAGGGGGGAAGGGTTGTAGCATATAAAGAGAGATGCTAGGGAAGCAGAGTGGGGAGACAGAGGGATGAGGTGAGCAAAACCACTTTGCTGCTTTCCCTTGTTTCTCACTTCCCTCCCACCCTAGGTTGTGATCACAAATTTTAAAAATGCAGAACCCAGTTAAAAAAAAAAAAACTGAGAGAGTATGACTAGGGTTACTACCACAGCAACCCTAAACGATTTTCGTGCAAAAGCAAAGCAGTGGGGATGTAGTAGCAGCAGCAAGTCTCCCTCTTCCCCCACCCCTGATACGGTACCTCCAGATTTGCCCGAGCTGCAAGATGTGGATGAGTGACTGCAGGAGCCAGATGCAGAAGGAGCAGGAGGCAGACCTGTGTTTGCCGCTGGCCCCGCTGCTGTTGCTGCCACTGTTGGGAGCGGCGATGTTGCTCTTGCTGGCGTTGGATGCTTGCCTTTGAGGGGTGGAAGGACGAACCTCTCCTTCCGCGGCTGCAGATCCACTTCTCACCAAGGTCTTGCAATCGGCTCCGGGCTGCGAGCAGCTGGAGGCGGCGGCGGCGGCGGCGGTGGCGCTGTCCTCGGTGCTGAAATCGTGCACAAACCAGCGGAAGCTGAACACTTGCACCGAGAGCGAGCCAAGCACCACGAAGAAGAGCGTGAGTCCGAACCACCAGCGCTGGCCGCGCAAGTAGTAGTCCACGGCAAGCCAGATGTCCGTGCCCACGTCCGCAAAGTACACGGCCACGGCGGCCAGGATCCAGAGGCAGTCCCACAGCGAGTAGCGCCGTTGCTCCCTGCCCAGGCGCAGGCACAGCGCCGCCGAGCTTGCCCCGCCGCCGGGGCCAGCCACGCTGCCGCCGGGGCCGCCGGAGCCCCCGGAGCCGCCGCCCGAGCCGCCGCTGCCCGAGCAACAGCAGCAGCAGCGCGAACAGCCGCCGCCGTCCGGGCAGCAGCCGCTCCCAGCCGCCTCCTCGTCCTCGGCTCCCGACCCCGACGGCAAGCCCGGAGCCAATCCCTGCACCGAACCCGAGTGGTCCGAGTTCTGCAGCGGGGTGAACGCCACGTCGCTGCTCTTCTTCATTTTCAGCCTCCCGTCTGACTTAGCGGCCATGATGCCTCCAAACCGGAGGAGAACCCTCCTTTATCTGACACCTTTCCCCGCTGTCTCCTCCTCCCGCCACCTCCTCGCCTCGCCTCGGCTTCCCTCCCTGGCGTCGCGGCTCCCCCTCCTCCTGCTCCTGCGCCGGCTCGCCAAGCCGCCCGCCGCCTGCCACCGCCCGCCGTACTGGGCGCGGGGCCGGGCTAGCGGCGCGCCGGGGGCCGGCAGGAGCGCCGCCTGGCTGCCTGCGCGGAGCCAAGCTGCTGGCGGCGCCCCACGCGCGCCCCTGCCTGCCGCCCGCGCTCTTGGCCGTCCCGGCCCCGCCGCTGACGCCCGAGTCGCCGCCGCCGCCAGCAGCTGGAGCAGCAGCGGCCACCCCGGCGCTCCTCGGACAGGCACATTCCTCTCCTCCCCTCGCGCGCGCTCCCTCCTCCCTCTTCCTCTCCTCCACCAGCTGACTCCGAGGGAGAGGATGACCTCATCCCTTCTCTTCCAGCTGCCGCCGCTCCCACCTCGGCTCGGGAGGGGCGAGGGAAGAGGAGGGCCCCGGAGGAGGGGCCGGGACCTAGCTGAGCCGCCGAGGGAGGGTGGTGGGTTTGGCCGTCCCTGGGGTCCGGAGGAGCGGCCGCGGGGTTGCAAGGGAGACAGATCCCGGGATTTCGGAGAACACTGGGTGTATTAGCGTCTTAGACCGACCATGGTGGGAGGGGCAGGAGGGTGCGAGAGGAAGGGTCCCGGCGGGTGTGGCGGTGGCGGTGGCCTGGCTAGGGAGGCGCAGGCCTCTTTGTATTCGTTCTGTTCTGCGGGTGCCTGAGAAGGGCTGGGAGTGCGGCTGGGGCCAGAGAGGGTTGGGAGACGGGGTTTAACCGGTAGTCGCAGTGGGTGTGCCCAGCCGTGGAGAGCTGGGCTGGGAGATGGTGTGCAGAGCCCGTGGAGGCGCAGAGCGAGGCGCACAGCCTTGGACCGCGGTGGCAGCGGAGGGTGGGCGGGTCTGCCGGAAACCAGGAGCCCGGAGCCCGCCCCTCGGGGGTAGGAGCGGACAGCCCAAAGGCTCCGGGCTTCTCCCGTAGGCCCGGCACCTGGCTCAGTGGGGTGAGGAGGCGGCTCGGCCTCCCTCCGCGGCCCAGGCCCGCGCCGCCCGGCCAGTACTCCCCACGCGCTCTGCGCGGCCCAGAAGCGTCCAAGCCTGGAGGAGTGGCGGGGCCGGCTGCGCTGGGCCCCACCTCCCGCTGGCGGGGTGCTGCGCGGCTCGCTGAGCGGCGGCTCCCAGCGCTGCTAGGCGGCGGGGCGGGGCCAGCGGCCGCGGGAAAGTACCTGCCCGAAGGCTGAGCCTGTGGCGGAGATCTGCAAGCTGGTGCCACCTCCCTACTCCCAGACCAGAATTACCTTCTTTTAATGCTCTAGGAGTTGCAGACTCGATGTAAGGTCCCACGACTCCCGAAATGACTCGAATAAATTAAACCTGTGATCAGAGTGGTTCGCCAAATTAGACATAAAGAGAATATGACATATTTTGCTGCTTGAAAAAGATTCTTAAATAGTCAGTGCATATAAAATCCTCATGTCTTTTTTTAAAAAAATAAGAAAATTTAGGTTTTTTAATTTGTCTTACCGAACTCTTGCAATGGGAGAGTAAGGAGTGTAATTCTTAAATTATACTGTGAGTCACATGTTTTAAGACCAGAGGGAAGTGAGGCCACGCGTGTTACACTGTGGCCTTCTAAATCTGGAGGCAAAACATAACACCCTCCTCCTTCCCTGTCGTGGACACCAGGCTCAGCTCGAACCAGTGTTAGGTGCCATTCTTAATTAGTAGCATTCTGAAGTAGGAGTGTGCACATGTCTGCATGTAGAAATAGCCACCCCAGACATGTGCTACGGCTCATCCAACCTGGACAAAGTGGAGTTTGCCCCACCCCTGGAGGCATCATTCTTTATTCTTAGACCGGTGCCCTGGGCACTGCCTTACTTGGCATGTACAGGTCCAGTTTTTCTAGAAAAAGGCATGATCATGTGGTGAATGAGGGTCAATGCAGTACCATTCAGCCAGGCAGAGTCTATGTTCAAATCTAGCTTTAAAATTGGACCCTTTCAGAGTAGGAAAATCCTTTTGGGGAAAACACGCTGGTTCTATTTCCCCAAGGTCCAAATCTAAGATTCCATCTCCAAGGCACCACAGCTGAACTTATTTTGTGCCAAACCAGTGGGGAGAGAAATGATCTCTCAGGCAACTGGGTCCTAGGGGATAGAGTATATTGTAGGTTGAATGCAGTGCCTTAAAGTTTCAACCAGATGTGAAAGGTTCTGCAGAGTTATCTGAGGTTCAGAAGGCCTGAGCTCATTGAAGGTTTGTTTCTTATTTAATCACATGTTCTGCACGGAGCATAGAGCCTGCACAGACTATTTGCTCAATAAATTGCAATTGAGTGAACGCATGAGTTTATAGAAAGAACATTGCACAACAGTAAGAATGTTACATTCTGTACTAATGTTCCCATGGAATTATGAAACTTACCCTGTTAGGTTCTAAGAAAGAAGTAACTAGTAATGGTTTCCTTATTAACATATATTCAAAACTGGTTGGACTCTTTAAAGTATCTGTCTGAACCATCCCTAGAAGTTAGTGGAAGGAGTAGACAAGCAGGAGGTCGGAGGAGGAGCATTCACATCTAAGCTCTGCTACTTACTGGCCCCACCATGACCTGGGCAAATTGCCTAATACACAGGGTTAATATGAGGATGAAATGAGATAACGCATATTATTGGGCTTTGCCAACAATATTCATCTCAAGAGTCGCTAATCCCATCAGTCTATTATTCACATCTCAGGATGCAGATTTTAATATCACCTGTTCTGTCACAACCAGTACACCTGACATATGGGTAAGAGCTCAGAGTTCAGACTCAGCCAGAGGTGTCCTTGGACATGTTATGTAACCTTCCTGGCCCTCATGTTTAACATTTGTAAAATAGAAATAATAACAATCTCTAGCAACAGATGCAGTTGCCAGGAATAAATAAAATGAGGCAAATAAACTGTTTAACATCGTGTCCAGCACATTTAAACACACGATAAACAATGTCTGTTAATGTTCCTCATGCTTCTTCCACCTCTTCATGGGACTTCACTTATAAAACACAAATTGAAGGTTAAAAGAGGGCAACTGCACCTTATTAAAAGCTTGAGGTCCTTCTAAGCATGGAGCCCAGTTCTCCTGCACAAGTCACACACACCCATGAAGCCAGCCGACTGATTTCTCCAGCATCTTCTCATCTTGCACTGTATAAGAAGGAAAGTTTTCATATTGGCGTGCAAGGCCCTACGTCATCTGATTCCCAAGCAGCCAGTTTCCCTCTGACCCTATTTCCTGCTATTCATCCTCTCCTTCCTTCTGCTCCAGCTACACTGTTATGATTTCTCAAACACACCAGGAGCTTTGCATGTGCTCTGCTTTCTTTCTGTGATGCTCTTCTCCACGAAGCCAGAGGGCTTGTTTCATTTTCTCCAAGTCTTCACTTCAAATCTTCCTTCGTGTGGCCCTTTACCTCCAGCTTAGTCATCTTCATTTGAGTAGAGACCCTCTCTTCCCCTTACTTACACACTTTGTTCTGGTCAAGAGAAAGAGGCCTGATTCTTTTGCCTGTCTACCAAAGGCTCCTACTCAGTTTTTCCATTCAAGGTTCTACCTTGTTCCGTGGCTAACCTGGGAATAACCTGTGGATAACCTCCCCATTCTGCAGAGAGCTCACACACTTCCCACTCTCTTAGCTTATCCAATAGGCTCCAACACAAAAGCAGCATCCTAATATGCACTAAATGTTAACATGTGCCAAAAAGATTCACATCAGGCGAGTTTAGAGGGAAAGTAGAGTTTGTTAGGGTTCACCTACGGTTGTTTTTATTTTCTTATAATCCAAGTATAAGGAGGAAATATATGGACTCAGGATAATAAGTAGGGAGTACCAAAAAAAGTCAATATTAAATATTTTGTTTCACTTGATTTGACCCTGAAAAGGTGGAGGTGAAATAAAGAATTAAGGATACTACTTGTGGTGTGTTACGGACTGAATCTCTGTGTCCTCCTAGTCTTTGGTATTTTATTATAGTAATTATGTTGTACCCTATATTTTTCCAAAACAATTGCCATATTAAGACCTCATGACATGTTTGTGAAAGAACACAAACAGACATCCTATCATAATATCAAAAAAGGGAGGGAGAGTCAAACAAGACTAAGATTTTGAAAGACTCAAAACACAATTCTTGTGAGATAAGTTAGTCCCCCCTCCCCCCCCCCCCCCCCCCGCCCAAAGCTGTAGAGAATCTTAAAGTATCCTATATAATAAAAGGCTAATATGCAAATTGTCCCCTCTACCGTGAGTTTGACCAGGGAGTGGGGCCGACCGGCCAATAGCCCTCGGCCCCTCCCCCTAGCCGGCCCAGCCCAATCGCCCTGATCAGGGTGGGCTGGCCAGACCCCATCCATGCACAAATTTGTGCACTGGGCCTCTAATTTAAAATAAAAGAGTGACATGACTATTTTTTTATTTTAGGCTGACCATTCTGTTAGCAGAGTGGAGAATTATAGGGAAATCTTATATTAAACTCTTTATAATTTTTAATATTCCATCAACCCTCCATGTATATAAAATAGGAATTTTAGGGGGATATAGGAAGGTTTAGGGAATTTTTAGAATTGGGGGTCCATGAAAAAAAACCCACAGGTCTACAGACTGAGAGAAGTTACATTTCCATAAGACAAGGGAACTGGGAGTGACAAAAAGTCTATATTTACAAAATAAAGAAGGAGGAAGAAAGCCCAGAAGGAATAGAAGAACAATGAAAGAGGAGGGCATCACATGTCCCATGTGATGTTTGACCTTTAAACTCAGGAGTTACTATAGTAACCAATTCAAAAAGGAATATTGACCAATCAGAGGGGATATCATGACACAAGAACTGCATTGGTTATAAAGCGGGGAAACAGGAAGTCCATGGGACATTTTTCCCCTCCCCATATGGGAGTCTGTACTGTGAGATTCTTTGCCCTTCCCCATGTGGGAGTCTGTACTTGTTCTTCAATAAATCTCCACCTTTGCTATACCACCTTCAGTCCATGGATTCATTCTTTGACTCAGATGAACAAAGAATCTGGTGAACACCACGTGTTCCAGTCCAAAAATCACGTATCATATACACTCTGTACTCAGCCTAACACAGTCTCTGGCATATTAACAGGTATTTGATAAATATTCTGGAAAAACATTTCTCAGATGAATAATCTGCACCTCTTCTGAGAACAATTAGAACTATAACAGTGGCTTTCAAAGGGCTAAAGCTCCCAAAACAGACACTTCTGAAATGAAAAAAAAAAAAAAAAAAAATTAACACAAATAGCATAAAAAGTGGAGAAGATATAAATTATTTTTTCAAAATTTGGAGCAATATAAGAAATTTAAAGTTTGGAAGTAATTAGGGAAGGAGTAGATGAGTGCTAAGGGATACAAATACCAAAAACGATCATTAGTGGAATTCGGAGGGTTGAATTACACCAATTAATTTAATTTCCAAATTGGTATAGCAACACAAGCTGAGTAAAAGAAAAGAAAATAGGATGCAGTTTAGGGTCTAAAATAAAGTGTCTACCCAAGATTCCTACTCAATTCTGGGAACACAGGTTTTGATTTGATGTAGTAAAGGAGGGAGCCCTGGGTTTCTTTCTGTATTTCATAATAGTCATCAACAGCTAAGTGCGTTTTGTTTCTCAAGTATGTTAGTGAGTCATTTAGGTCTTAAAATGCATTTTTCTGTAAGAAAAGAAAACGTTCAATGGTGATTAAGTCCCCAAGTCAGTCAGTTAAAACCTGTTTAACCCTGACATAATTGGAATGTTCATTTGCAATAAAAAACAGAATACACATCATTTCCATATGAGGACTTAGACAAATTTTAAAATCACTACAGTATTGAATAAGAAAGAGTTTTATTTATTTTAGATGCTGGTACTTGAGAGGGAAGTAAGAGAATTAAAAAGCATTCGAACCCCTTCAGAATAAGGAGCTTAATTTCTCCCCTCACCCTCCACCTTGAGTGTGACCTGCACTTTAATAACTTACTGCCGAAGAATAGAGTTTGAGAAGGGAGGGGGAGAAAAGAAATGTTCCAGTGGAGAAACTGGCAAACATTTCCTTGGCTGTAGTCAACATTGACAGTGATAAATCATGTTGATAGCAGGTATCCCTAAAAAAATGGGATGAAGACAATTCTCTGTGGTCTTTCCCCTACCCCCCCCCCCCCCAAAAAAAAAAAATACCACCTATGACCCTAGTTTCAAGTACCAGGAGTGGTCTGAATTTTTAAAATCCATCACTTCATTAATTCAACAAATACTGATTGCACACTTCCTAGTGTCTGAAACTGATCTGTGTAGCTGCCCGCAGGAAGTGAGCATAGTGGTGCCTTAAGTGAGCCTGGACTTTGACATCCAACTGGCCACAATTTCTTCCTGGACTGGAATGCTTACCTTGGGAAAGTTGTTTCTTTGAACAGCATTCTCTGAGCTTCACTCTTCTCAACTAAAACTATATTTGAGATATTATTTTTCTTTTAGTGATGGCTGTGAAAATGCTTTTAAAATTAGAGACAATGTCAACAACATGGACAGTAAGTTGACATATATATTATATATTATATATATTATACATATACAGTAATCCTGGCAGCTGGGAGATGAGCATAAAAAGTGGAGAAGATATAAATTATTTTTTCAAAAGCTTTTAGTCCAGTCCAGGCAAACAGGTACACATACTAGTAATACAGTATGACAAACATATTAGCAATATGTATAAAAGATAGAATAAGAACTCAAGGTCAAGTATAATTAAACTCCTGGAATCAGAGATGCCTTTGCAGGAAGATAATGCTGGGTGAGGGTTCCTAAAGAATTAGCAGAGCAAGTAGAATTTCTAAGAATAAATAGGCATAAAACATATAGCACATTTACTAAATATCTGAAATTAAATTTCATGAAAAGATAAAGACAAGATAACTTTCGAAACCATGAATCTAAATGGAATATACTCAAGATGATTAGTGAAAAAATAAGTCCACTGAAACCCTTAAAAAAAAAGTGTTGTTTATCTTAAACTCATACCTACCTCTAACCCTAATTCTAACTTTACCTCAACTCTAACTTTCTTCCTAATTCCAACACTAACCTTAATGCAATTAATCATAACCCTAATACTAACACTAACTCTAAACATAACCCAAACCTACCCTGACCCTAGCCCCTAATCCTAACCCTACACTAACCCAAAATATAACCCTAATTTGAGCCATCACCAACATCTTGTGTTATAAAAGTTTCTGGTATTGATATGAGCAAATTCTTTCCACAGCATTTGACCCCCTACCTTTAATCCTCCTCTAGATTGGCTCCCTGAGCTTTAAAGGATCACAGAGAGCAGATCCTTAAGTGCTGAGACCCATGCTCACCTCTTATCTCCTCCTCCTGAATCTTCTGGCAGCAGGAGCAGCCTTTGAAGTCTGAGGGAGAACTGGGCTGGGCCTGGATCCAGAGGCTGCTGAACTCTTTTTCCTAATTAAGCTCCCAGGTTCCTTGAGGAAGAGTATTAGAGCGAATGGAGGTGATTCATGCATGCTTCAGAAAATATGAAAGCAGGGAAGGCAGTGGATGGAAATTCCCTCTTGTTTGTCTAATGAAACTGGAAGTAATTGAAAAACCCAGTGGCTTTACATTTCAACTTTGCTTCTTCATAATTTAGATGTAGATTTAAAGTGTTTTTAATTATTCTGATAGAAAAGATATGACTAAACAAAAATTAAAATGACTAATGATGGAATAATTCTCTTTTCTCTCATATGGCACTTTCAAAAAAAAAAAAAAAAAAGCAAAGAAAAAACACCCAGCAACACTCAGCCAGAATTATAATAGATATTTAATGTTTTAGTGCTTCTGCTGCTTCCAAAATATATGTTATAGACAAATTGTGAAAACATAATAAACCACTTGTCAGGAAGAATAAAAATGTGATAGTCTTTTACCTAAACAATCTCAGGAGAATTTGAATTCAATTGAACTAAATTAAATCATGACACAATTTTTAAGATGATAATAAACAGACATTAGTAAAGCATCCACCAAAATATATAGATGTTATTTTGAACAATGGGAAAATCTTAAGGAATTGTATAAATATATTAAAAACGTACAGAGGATGCATGTGAATAATTAAAGTAAATAGCATAAAAAGCCTAGCAAAATAATTTCTCTACTCAAAAGCAGTTTTTATTTTCTAAATTTACAAAGGTTACGTCTGATTGTCTGCTGCACATAGGAATAAGAACAGAGAGAATTGTGAAAGAACTCTCAGAAGGCAGATTCAAATGAGAAATTTGGCTCACTTAAACTTGCTAGGGATACATATTGAATAGTGTGTGAACTGCCCACCCATAATAGCCTCCCCAAGAATTTTAAATTCCCTGGAGTTAATTACTGAGTAAATGTCACATCATGTATTCAACACAAGAATGTTATTTAATAGACAAGTTATAAGCAAAATTGGCATGTGCTTTATTCACAGAAACTCTCGTTCTGGTTGAGCCCTGGGTATCATTAAGTCCAAGGACACTGAGGTCAGTTGGACTTTGTTCTTTGCTTTCAAACCTTGGAGGAAGTAGACTGAGTTCTCTGAATCAAGAAAATGGGGTGTCTACAGCTTTTTTCATAGGTGATAGTTCTGGTACAAGAGGTACTTCACCGTGAAAAAGAGGATCTGGCCAGGGTTGGGGTTAGGAAAGTGAAGACTTGTTACTGCTATGGTTTTAGCATCAACAGAGGGAACAGAGACAAAGCTCTAGATTCCTGAATCTTGTGTTGCACTTGAATCCTGAAAATAATCTAGTTGATAATAAAAATTAGTTGAAGCCCTGGAGCTGACTGGTAGACCAAAGTGTTGTTGCCCAGTCATCAGTGGGGATAGTTATGCTTCCAACTGTGTTGAACACATCAGTATAAAGACCTATAAGAGATGAGGAATGAGGAAAAGAACACAATGATCTTCACTCAGAAACACTGGATCAATAACCATGCAGCTAGCTGCTAATCAGAGTCCCCTGGGGTATCAGGGTAGGACTTCCTACTCTTAGCCACCCATGAAAGGGCATGGCAAATCTTAAAAAGGGATGTCTATGGCTGTGCTTTTCGAAGTTATAAATAAGTCAGGTAAAACCAATGAGTGAAATAAACTTGTATTTTGAGGATTTAAAAACAAAAATTGAGGCGCACAACTTAGCTTGTTGTTCTGACAAACACATTGTAAGCAATCATTGAAGGTTCCCACAACCACAGAATTTTATTGACATAAGTTCACCATTAAGAAACCTTGTGTAGTGTTCATTTTTTTGTTATATTAATAAAAACTGTAATGTGTAGAAAGTGGATATATTCAAATATATATTGTTGGAATAGACTCAAATGAATAAAATTCAATATCTTGTGGCATTCTACCCATCATCTAAATGTGATAAACAACAATGATAGTAACTTTCTTATAGAGTAATGGCTAAATGACAGGATCAAAGTTGTTAGATTAACTCAATAAATACTTGCCATTACAAAAATACTTTTATTCCTCTACAGATCTTTTTACCCTAATAAATTTTAAAATCTCCTGACTAATGGTTTCCCAAATAGATAGAATTTTTAGAGTGATTTATTTACTAATAATGCCTCATAGTTAAATATATACAGACATATGTAAGTATCTATATACCTACCTTCTTATTCAGAGTCAGATATATTAAATATTTATATGAAGAGCAGAAAGTGTAAATGCAGAAAGAGAAAGGGCCTTTTTCTTTGTTAAAAGTGGATAACCCATTCTTCTATATGTGCCTCTTCTCTCCTTTTCAAATAAATCCTTTCTAGTTATTCATTCAGTTATTTTCCCAACACTCTATTCATATAAACAACTTGGAAAATACTCTCCTTCTTAATGGCCTGGAACTATAATCCCCAAGGACAATCTCTAAAGTTAGAGATGGAAATTGCCACCCTCACTCCTTGATCAAAATAAAAACAATATATCTGAATGTGTTTAAGGTCAAAATACAGATATTCTGCATGTTGTTGATCCATAATGGATGAGCACACTGATTAGACAGACAGGTGTGGTAAAGGCCAGCTCCTTTGCCCCAAGAAACAATATAGCTTCTAAAGGAAAGTATTCTTTATCCATAATGGAAAATAAGATTAGTCAGGGTTTATTTACCCATGAAAATTCAATATTGTAGGAAGAGAATTAACATTACATACAATGAATGAAAGCATAGTAATGCGACCAGTAATGCACACAGCTAGTCACAACAAAGAGGTTTATATAATGAGTACTGATACTAAGTAACGAGACTATACTCCCCGGATCAGAGTTAAGATACGTACCAGGCCCTACAGAAATTATATTTCTGAAGAACTAATATTATGCCATTATTTGTCTACTTGGATCCTTCGAGGAACCACTTGAATTATAACGTATTAGTTAGGACACACACAGAAAGGAGAGGCACTTCCAGGAAGAACTGGTGACTTTCTGTTGGGAGAAAGGATACAGCTATAGAAGATGGTCAGTCAATAATGATTCCTGAGTGTGCATGAGCAAAAAGCTTTCATCTTAATTCTTAAATTAGTGTTATCACACATAAACTTTGTATTAAGCAAACGACTGCTGTGAACACAGGACAAACATTTGGTCTGGGTCTGGGTCTGATATTTGAACGTTCCCATGTGTATGTAGGACACTTCAGGTATATTTTTTCTAGTCAATTTTCTGAAACCTCTACAATTCTTATTTCTGATCATAGCAAGAAGCAGATGCCAAATCTTATGAGAAAGGCTGTTCACAGGGTATTTCTAGCCTGCCTGAAAATAGGAAGTGCTAGAAATTTCATAGGAAAGTCAGTTCTTGTTAGCTTTCAGATTCAATTTTTGCAGACCAAACTGATTTGGCTAATTAAAACCTGAGAAAAATAATATCATAATTATTTTAAAAATGGTAATAATCAATGTGAGGAAGCAGTAAAATATAATGAAATGCCACTAGAAAGTAGGTCAGAAAACCAGAAATTTCTTTCTAATCCTTAAATTTACTGTGAGACCTTGGACAAACCATTTAACTTCCTTTAGCCTCAAATTTGTAATCTTTAAGATGAGGAGGTTATGCTAAATCAGTAGTTCATATATTTAACTGCCTAATATTTTCTTCAAAATAAATATTCTGTGGATGTTAAATAGCAAAATCATAAAAATGGAGATGCTATTTTTGAAAAGAGGGTGGTTGTCACATAGCATGTGTTCAATGAACACTTGTTGAATGATAGACTCTCAAACTCTGTAAGAGGCAGGTGAAGAACTCCACAGGATATTTGGCTAAATTGTTTTTAAAAATTTGAATAAAGAGTAAAGGCCTTTTCTGACATAGAAAGATCCAAAGAGAAAGAGGGAGAGCTTTAGGAAAACTACAACTAAAATGAAATAGATATATGACTCTTCCTTAGATATCTGGGAGGTTGATTCATTAGCATGCTTTGGTTGCCAAAACAGAAAGCATGATGCAAGCTGGTATGAGCAAACCTGGTAATATATTGATGAATGTAATAAATCATGGTAGAGCCCCAGCTGGTGTGATTCAGTAGAGTGTTGGCCCACACATTAAAGGGTTGTGGGTTTGATTCCCAGTCAAGGGTATGTACCTGAGTTGCAGGTTCGATCCCCAGCCTCAGTCAGGGTATGTGTGGTGGTAACCAATTGATGTGTCTCTCACATTGATGTTTTCTCTTCTCTTCTCTTCTCTTCTCTTCTCTTCTCTTCTCTTCTCTTCTCTTCTCTTCTCTTCTCTTCTCTTCTCTCTCTCTCTCTCTCTCTCTCTCTCTCTCTCGCTCTCTCTCTCTCTCTCTTTCTCTCTATTTCTCCCTTCCTCCCTCCATTCCACTCTCTATAAAAGTCAATGGAAAAACTACCCTGGGGTAAGGATTAAAACAACAACAATAAAATCATAATAGACCTAGCTTCAGGAGAGGCTTGATCCAGAGGTACCATGTTGCTAAGCGCAGGCTTTCTTTGAAGTTCTTTCAGCATTGGCTTCCTCTCTGTGTGCTCATCATCTCCAGGCCCACTCCCCTCCTGACAGTATCGAAGCTGCAGCAGTTCAGACCTTAAACCCATAGCATACTCTGCAGAGAAAGAAACTCTCTCTTTTCTGATAGCTCCCCCAAAAGAAAGAGGTTCCTTCTTTTCCAGAGGCCCCTCAGTGAGCATCTCAGTCTCATTGGCCCAAATTGCAACACGTGTTCATCCATAACAAATCCTGGATGAATGGAGCACGATTGAGCCATAAAGGCTGACTTCTGTGGGGCATGAGGGCAATCCTATTCAAATGACACAGCTGAGAATTTATGGAAAGAAGAGGAGGAGAGGCCTTCCAACAAATGTCCAGTTAGCTATTAACATTATTAATTTAATGCATTGCTCTATCTACCTAATAAAAGAGTAACATGCTAACTGACCGTACCTTCACGACACCCACCAGCCAATCAGGAGTGAGTATGCAAATTAACCCAACAAATATGGTGGGTTGATTTGCATATACAGGCGCTGAGCGGCTAGGGTCAGGGCAGGATGCTTGCATCGTCACCATGGCAATGACGCAGGCGTTCCACACCACCCCAGCCACTCTGGGCCTCTAGGAAGCATGGGAAGGCAGAAAGGCTGCTCCGGCCAGAGCGAAGGCACTGCCGGTAGCCAGGGGAAGGAAGGCCCATTCTTGCACGAATCTTCATATATCGGGCCTCTAGTTTATCTATATAGATAAAGTAAAGAATTTTTGGAGAAAAAAAAGTGTGTCCACATATTGTCTTTACTCATTCATCTCATCTTATTAAAAGCTACATGGATGATCAGCTTCTAGGTATAAGGACAAAGTCTTAGATAAAAAAGTTAATTATGAGCTAGCTTGAGTATACAGAAAATATACACAGACAGCAAACTCACAGCGTGACTCTCCATTTGTTCTTTACTTACACATCAGTCTAGTAAAGTACTTAATATTGCCCATGAATGGATTACATATTAAAGAGCTTTAAACTCTACCATGTTAGTAATGTGTTGTTTTGATATTCTTCATAAATAATTATGATACCCTTAAAAGTCACATGAAGAAATCTGGGAAATAAAATGAGAATTTACTTGAAAAAAAGAGAAGCACACGGAGAATAAGTGCTGGACAAAATAAAAGCAGATTCGCTGGTAGAGCTTCATAACAAGGAGTTCACTGTCATACTCCATTAATCATCTGTGTGGGGGAGAAAAAATCCAAACATGCTTGCCTTGGGTATAGCCCAACAAATTCAAGAGGCAGTTAGCAAATATGCTCACTAATTGCAAGAACGAATCCCCACTTCACCTGAAACCCAACCATCCTGCTCATGCCCTGAAGATGAACTAAATTGCTATTTCTAGTATTCATCCTACAAACCAGGAAAAAAAATCATTGGCTGCTGTCTATGACTTTCTCCAAGCCACACAGGCAATAGATACCACCTGAAAACCTGCTTTTTGCTCCCAGCTGTATTAGCTGTCATGAGAAGAGAAGGGAAAGATTTAGGATTCTTGGGGAGAACTTTTAAATTTTATTTTATTTTATCTATTTTATTTTATACAAATATTTGTTTGGTCTAAAATTCTACAGCAGGCATAAATATCTGGCTCTTTGAAGATATCAGTTGGCTTGTGAACGGCAGGTACTAACTGAGGAATAATGAAAATAGCTGTTAAAAATGCAGGGAAAATATGTACTTTCCTTGAATTGTAGATCAGAATAGTGAGAAAGGAAGCTGAGGTTTTAACTGCATGGCTGCAGAATGTCCAATGTACATGCAAAAGCATTCTGCCAAGGACATGGAAAGTAGACGCTGGCTGGAGAATGTTAGGGTCCCTGGAGGAGACAAAATGTGCTCACAAGGGTTGAGTACACCTCAGTGATAACTAGGGCTGAAGCAGTGGGCCTGATGAAGTTCCCACAACAATCTCTATCCATCCTTTTTTTTTTTTTAATTGATATCAAAGAGGAAGGGAGCAGGAGAGAGAGGTGTAAACATCAATGATGAGAGAGAATCATTGATTGGCTGCCTCCTGCACACCCCTACTGAGGATCCAGCCAGTATCCTGGGCATATGTCCTGACCAGAATCGAACCGTGACCTTGTGGTTCATAGGTCAACTCTCAACCACTGAGCAACACTGGCTGGCTCCATTTTTATGTGCATATATTGCCATTCTGACCTGCGAGAAAATTTAAAGTTTTGCTAAGGCTTGTTAAGAATCAACCTATTTCAAGTGACTAAAATCTTGCAGATTTCAATGTTACGGTTTTGTGGGGAGCAGTATGGGTAACATCCATGCTGGCACATGAGACCCTGGTTTCTCAGCGGGCTTGTGACTTACCAGTGAGTTCTGACAACCCATTGAATCTCTCTGAGCCTCAGTTTTCCCATCTGTGTAGTAGAGATATTTACACACTCTCAAGGGCTTTTGTTGCTTTTCAATAAAATGTGTACGAAGTGTCTGATGCACTATCTGGTGCAAGAGTGTTTGGGAAATGCTCAGTCCCTTCCCTTTCCTCCTGTATGTCATTCAAATACAGATTATTTTCTGATTTTGAGCAAGTTGTGCCAGGATGAGATGAAGATAAAAGCAAAGCTAAGAGCCCAGGTGTAGGGAGCAGCTACAGTGTTTGGACAGGTTCAAGCCTTGGACTGATGAGAGGGCACAGTCCTCTCATGGCCACGTGCAAGTCCCAGCTTGGAGGGCAGGGCCCTCCCAGCACAATTATAGCCAACAGCTGTAGTTGTAAGCTTGAACCTATGGTCCGAACACGTGGCCCACGTGCCTAAGTGATATAGGCTGCAAGTAAACAAAGCTTGATCATGTGCATGTAGGATTGAAACCTACAAGAATGTTGTAAACATCTTGATCACACCCTTACTTTGCCTCGTGGCATCTGCTATAAAATAAAGACACGGCTTGTGGGTGCGGTCACTGTCTCTCAGAGAAGCAGCATCCCACCGAGACCCAGCTTTCATTCTCTTGTCTGTTTTTTCTAAGCCTTTCACCACCCCCACTCAGGCTCACCCTTGGCCGTGCTGGCGCGGCACACCCAGGTGTGAGATTTATTTCATTTTTTGGATGGATTATGTGGATATTTCAGGACAAGAGAAAACCCCTGCTTTATGTTTCCTATAAATGAGCTAGTTCTTGAACTATTAGCTTTCTTACTGGTTCATAAACCTCTTGGAAGGCAGTTGAGAGAGGCAGTGAGGATTTGAGGGCCACACTGAGCAAGAAGAACAGCTGAAGAGGAACATTTCAGGTTTGAACAGCACTTTACATTTTGTTCATGTAGCAAGCACTATTAGAAAAAATAAAATTAAGCAACACTATTAATAAGATCCTCTTCAGTGTTGGAGTCTCAACTTATTCCCAACTCTGCCATCTTAGGTGGCAGGTTCCTCTGAAGGTCAGGTTTCAGGAAGTTCACAGACACTTATCAGGCAGGCCATCACCCTAAAGCTAATCATTCTAATCTTTACATTAATTGTATTTATTTTATTTGGATTGGCCTGTGTTAGGGACGGAACGTTTGTGTCCCTGCAAAATTCATGTTGATATGTCCATCCCTGAGCCCCCAATGTGACGATATTTGAAGTTGGGGTCTTGGGAGATAATTAGGGTTAGATGAGCTCATGAGGGGTAGGGTCCTGGTTTAGCGCCCTTATAAGAAGAGACAACAGAGATCTCTCTCTCTCTCTCTCTCTCTCTTTCTCTCTCTCTCTCTCTCTCTCTCCCTTCCCCCTCTCTCCATGCACAGGGACTGAAGAAAGACCATGTGAGAACACAGTGAGAGGGCATCCATCAAATGTCTGTTATTTAAACCAATAGTTTGTGATATTTTGTTATAGCAATTCAAGAAGACTGATACAGCCTATATTTTTAAGATATTAGAGTAATAGAAACTCTCACTTTCTAAAATGCGTGTTACCAAATTTGAATCTTTCTACTTCTTGGAAATTTATTACTGCATGAGGTGTATTATATCCAAAGTCCTCAGCCTGACACTAGAGGCCCTCCATGATCTTATTTCCAATGAATTTCTAGCCAAATTTTTCCTCTTTATCCCTGTGTTCCAGGCAAGCCAGGCTGCTCCCTCTTGCCTTCCTGTGGTGTATCCATTTGCTCACAGTATTCCCTCTACCAGCAATGCCTTTTTCTCATGCCTCGTAATCCCACGGCTACCTTCCCTCAAATGCTCTTTCCCCATATCCCTTTCCACTCTAAAGTAAAACCGTCTCAAATGCAAAATACCAGAAACATAGCCTGAGGGAAAGGGGGATAGGTAGAGGTGGACAAAGGGGGGAAAATGGGGAAGGAAAGAGACTGCGTGGGGTGATGGGTGCGCGATGCAGTGCAGATGATGCTTTATTGAGTTGCACACTTGAAACCTATATGGTTTTTCTAACCAATGTCACCCCAATAAATTGAATAAGAAAGAATTTGTTATAAGAAAAGCAATATGTATGCCAATACAATACCTCCTCTCCCGCATTAGAGTGGAACTGCCCCACTTCAGAGATAATATATATAAGCCTTGCATTCCTCTTTTCAGCACAATATTATTTGATGGAATGAATGACTGAAAGCTATATAACATTATTTTTTGTTCTCACATTTATATTCTCTGGGTTTTGCCTGTGTATGTAGGAAAGAGAATGACTAAAAATCAAAATGAGAAAAACAAAAAACTAAATAAATTTTTAAAAGACCCCAGAGGACAGGTTTGTGATTTCCTCTCATAGATGTAGCTGTTGACATTTTTCAAAGCTCAGGTGTATATTGTATGTCTCATCTGTATGTCTTTTCTGCTCTCTTCAAGAGATTGTCAAGACATTCCCTAAAAGAAGATAGGAATATCAGAAAACTGCGGGAATTCAAAATTTGGGTTTAGAGTAATAATTAAGAATTAAATCCCTGTGTCAATATTGAATAAAGAATGTTTTATAAGGTGAAATTGTGAGTAATAAGTTAAAATTTAGGAATTTTGTATGGGGAAGGGAAATAAATGAAATAATAGTAAATGAAATTATCAAAATAAATTTGAATTTATAGAAATCTTTAAGAATATCATTTTCTGAAGTTTAAAAATATGAAATATTCAGAGAGAAACTTAATTCAAGTTGCTCTTAAAATGGTATTATTGCTTCTCCTTTCTTAGACTTTCTAACTAATCATTGTTGTCTTTGGGCAAGGATAAATTCTTTTCTTTCATCAAAAGGTGGAATAAGTTTAATCAGGCAGACTTTCATTGTCCTCACCCAACCTTCATCCTTTTCTTTCTTTCACTCAGCTTCTCTTCCTTTTTTTTAAAAAAAAACTTTTCTCTCCTCTTTTCTCTCCAACAGGTCACAGCTTGCCAGCTATTATCACCTTCTGAGACAATCCCTGGCAAAATGTTAAAAATCTTGGTGAGCTAATGAGAATTCTCGGTCTCCTCAGGCCACACTGTTCTTGCCCATTATGCCATCTGATTAGCTAGGCCATATTGAGGCACATGCTGGGTTCTCAGAAAACTAGGTCTTTAAATGTGATATAATTAATAGAGAACAGAATCTGGACTCGAAAACCTACATCTGAATCCCATCTCTGTGACTACCAGTTGTGTCACCTGATACAATCACAATCCCACTGACCTTCATCTTCCTCACAGGAAAACTGGATATTAACAACCTCCGCTCAGAGGGGGCTCTGAAGACTAACTGAGAAAATACAAAGCTCTTGTGTGAGAGAGCGTTGTGTGCTTATACAACCATGTATATGCCAATGTAACATTGGGCTCTTAATTCAAGAGGCTTCCACATTTCAAATTGCTACGGTGCATTCACAGCTTGAGAAGTAGAGGTAGGAAAATAACAATGAAAACAATATCCTTGATAATAATGCTGACTGCTGCTTATTAAAAGCTTATCAGCACGTTATTTATTCACATGCTTTACGGGTATCATTTCAATAAATCTTCACAATAACCCAATGAGGTAGAAACTGAGGCTCAGGAAAGTCTGGGTCACAAGTCACTGAATTGTCAGGCTGGGATTTGAACCTTTATCTTCTCTTACACCAAAGCCTGTGTTCTAGTAATGATGTGACCTGTTTATTGACAGCCATTCTGTCTTATCCACACCTCAGATGTCTACTTCTGTCCCTGGGCAGGAAAGCTGGACCCACCCTTACTCATGGCAGAGAGGAAGGCTCGTGCAAAGGACAATAGCTAAGAACCCCCTGAGGCTGCAGAAGTGGTGGTATTTTCTCAGTCATCCGTAGGACCAAATCAAGCCTTTTTGAGTCATGTATCTTGTCTTTAAGTTATCCCTGCTGAAAAAGCTAAAGCCAAGTATGACAAACCATAGTAGCTAACATTTTGGGCTTGACTGGCACATTCTCCCATCTCCTTTTCTTATATTTATAGCACCCCCTCTGTTTGCAAAACTCCTTCCCATTCCCCATTGCTGATGGAGCTATCACACACTGTGTCCCAAACTCAATCTCTAGCTGAAGGGTGGGCATGTGACCCAGGCTGGGCCTATAACAGTAACCCATCTCTTAGGCAACAGTTATTAATCTACGGTTGGGGACCTGACTCAGGAAGGTCAATCAGAGTCCATTCCCTGGAATGACATTTGGACTGGGAAGAGATGAAGTCTCTTTATTCAAATGATGCTAAGTAGAGATGTTGGAAAATTATGAACCTAAGGTTCTGTCTTGCCTTCCACACTGGCAAAATAGAGAAAGCACATCTTCAATAGGAAATAATCAGAAGAAATTATGAGAAAGCTGAGAGAGGGAGAAAGAGAGAAAACCTGATCATATTACTTTTATTCCTAGATCCAGCCTTGCCCAAGGCCAAATCCACCTCTAGGTTTCCTAGGAACCCAAACAAAAAAATTTTTCCTTTTTTGAGTTGAGCTAATTTTAATCAAAAGTCTATCTCTTGCAATCAAAAGAATCTTTAACATAGTGAAGAAAGCTAGAAAGCTTAGAGGTAGAGATGGAAATATATTAATAAATAGAAGATTTTATGAGATAGTTTCACTATTATAAACAACTTACAAGATAGTTCCACTCTAAGACAAAATACAAATTTGTGTACAGACCTATTGCAAAGATGGAGCTGTGCTTTCTCCCTGAACATTCCTCTAATTTCTACTTTAAAAAAGAAAACAGTCATAAGCTATTGGGGAAAAAATACTCAAGTGACAAAACATTTTGATATGCTAAACATTCAGATATAAAGATTCTCTGTGTTTTTATTCTTACTGCTGGCCTGAGGCTTATAGAGAAACACTCCCGGGGAGGTATTTATTACTATCTCCATACCACGCACCAAAAACCATAACATAAAGCTTTCAAGTCAATTTAGAAAGTTATTCATAGGTGATAGTGGGCATCTTGAGGACAATTCTCAAAACTCTAAAGGTGAGTTTTGATCTCAGTTAGAGTACAGTCCAAACTGCAGTTTACTGAATCCCACTAAATTAACAACATGAAGTAATAGAAGACCAATTTCTACATTTTAAATTTTGCTTCTTCTCCCAGTGTGAAATGCTATTAAAGAATGTTTCTATAACCTAATGATATAGATCTTGATGCTCTGGCTAGGTCAGTGGTCGGCAAACTCATTAGTCAACAGAGCCAAATATCAACAGTACAACGATTGAAATTTCTTTTGAGAGCCGAAAACCGACTTCTGCGCATGGGCCACAAAGTTTCAATCGCACTGTACGTGCGCGCCCGCACGTGGTATTTTGTGGAAGAGCCACACTCAAGGGGCCAAAGAGCCGCATGTGGCTTGCGAGCCGCAGTTTGCTGACCACTGGGCTAGGTAAACAGGCAGTCATGTGAGATTTTATTGTTTTTCTGAAAAAAATAAACAAACAGATTTCTGAGTAAATCAGACTTAATGAAGATAATTTACTTCATCATTTTTAGGCTTGGGACTGTATGTATTTACTCACTGAATATATTAGAGATTTTGGTAAGTACATATGAGTACCATATTTCAATTTTGAATCCTTTGAATTAGTTATTTGAGGCTACTTTGCTGACTTAAGTCATGCAATGTCAAGGTCGGTGAACTGGGTCAAAAGCTTTGTGATCTTCACCTCTTTGAATGTTAGGTACTTTATAGATAAAATTATAATATTGTGGTAAGTTGTCTATGCAGCCCTTCTAATCTATAACTTTCGATGAATACAAACACCAATACTAATCCCAAAGAATAGTGTTGTAGCATTCCTTTCACTTGTACAAAATCAGCTCATTCTTATTTATTTCATAGTTCTGGCATTTAATAAACATGAACATTGTTTTTTTGTGGGTTTTTTTAAATCTAAGTGATCATAACAGTCTAGTTGATTTATGTTCATAAAATATAAGGAACATACTTTTCTACCACTATTCCAAGGAGAAATGCTGACATGTAATTCATTGATTTGACTTATGACAAAGCACATGAAGAAAACAGTAGACTCAAGCATATTTAAAAATGCTCACTGAAATTTGATTAAAATATATGGCTTTCTGCATGCTAGTATTTTAGTAAGGACTATTGTACTATAGAAACTGGTTCCAAAAGTTAGACAGTCTGCCTCTAATAATTTAAATAATTGGTAGAAGGGGAGACCTAAATATTCTACATATTTTGTCCCATGACTTTTATTTTATTTTTTTATTTTTATTATTTTTTAATATATTTTATTGATTTTTTACAGAGAGGAAGAGAGAGGGATAGAGAGTTAGAAACATCGATCAGCAGCATCTTGCACACCCCCTACTGGGGATGTGCCCGCAACCAAGGTACATGCCCTTGACCGGAATCGAACCTGGGACCCTTGAGTCCGCAGGCCGATGCTCTATCCACTGAGCCAAACCAGTTTCGGCTTGTCCCATGACTTTTAAATTGCCGAAGAAAGATAAGGCTTTCACATCCTTATCATGATCACAAGAAAGAAGAGAGGATCTGACCAAACAATTCATCTGTCAACTCTCCAGTGATGGCGAGAACCTGGCCAATTAAAACACTCTATAAACTATGGATTTCATCAATTTTATAGATTTTATAAGTGATATACAAAATTGTTTACATGAATGAGAATTTCCCATAGCTTCATTAACTTACATATGTTAGTATAGTTTGCACATATAGGAAATAATTTATTTGTCATAGCAACTCTATGATGTAGCTACTACTATGACCCTGATTGTACGGATAATTTGGAAGATGAGAGAAGGACGCAAGCTCACAAGGGGCAGAGCCCACTGAGGAAGTCTAGTCATCAAGCCCAGTGAGGAAATCCAGCATCATGCCTCTCACCATGAGGAGGAGAAGAACCAAGATTGACTTTGGAGGATCTTGTGTGTTCACATCAGCTAGACCTTAGACAGTTTATAAATTGTATAATGCTTTCTACTGAATCCTGTTTAGAGGGAAATATTAGAGAGTTCTTATTTTACCTGAGGATGTCCCTGATAGATGAGAAGAACACTGAAGCTGTATGTGACGGTCACAGCAGGGGACATTTGAGCTGCCTAGCTAATGGGTAATGGACTCCAATGAACAAAGTACTCTCGTGATACAGGAGGACCTGGTGGGTAGGAGTATATGGCCTTTAATGTCAATGAATGTAGGACAGAGGCATAAATGTCTAGAGCCTGGAGGATTATGCAAGACATTGCATTCTGTTGATCACTCATGCAATAAGAGACAGTAACCCAGCGGGAAATAGATGTTCTGTGTCCATCTACATAAAGCCAGAGATTTCCTTCACCAATTAAGATCCCGAAGGCATATTCAAACTGTGTTCCTGGGAGTCAAGACGTGCAATAAGCAGATGACCAACACCAATAAAGATGGTGGCCATGTGGGCAGAGGGGCTGTGGTGACGTGAGGAGTTAAGCTGCAGAAGGTCTAAGTGCTGACAGGTGCCGGGGTTTACATCCCTGTGGCTGAGAGGCTTGGATCCACTTCAGACTTCACAGGCATCATTTAGGGCGGCTTCAGCAGTGTTACCCAGGAGCCAGTACCCATTAATAAACTGCTAGATGGGAACAAAAAAAAACAAAAGCAAAAATGAAGCCTTGGAATTCAGCCAGTGAACCTGCTCTCCTGAAACACTGTTTGCAACTTCTTTGCTGCTGTACATGTGATGCTAGTGTGCAACTGTGGATTCCATAAGCAGCAACTGCAATAGATGGAACTGAAAATCGGGAACAGAAAACATAGGAGTATCAGCTGAGTACAGTCCAAGCCCATGGAAGGTGCACAGAGAGCAGCTAGACATGGGGGTTACCAGAGATGGTGTAACTTTTCCTTCTTTTTTTCCTTTTCTTTTTGAAGAAGCAGAATCAAAAATAGCAACAAGCTCAGCAAACAGCCTCTACAGCTGCTCGGGAAGGAACAGCCTTCATTCAAATGCACTGCAGAAAATACAGCTGGTCACATTGGTCTTTTCAGCCTTCCTCGTGCACATATTTAGCAACACAGTCAGTGGTGGTATCTTGAATATAAAAGGCACTGATAGCTATCTGGGATAACTCCAGCTCAGTGAAGTTCTTCTTAAGGAGAACTTAACCAGTCCTTTTCCATTCTGCCCAAATTCAATCCCCTCTGCCTGCCCCAGATTCTTTGTTTTAAAATAGAAAGGCGTGGGGCCAAAGTAGGTTTACAGTTGTGAGTACATGAAACAGAGTTTATTTTTGTGTTATTATTTATTAATTATTGTATTATTTTCCATACAAGCAACGGTAACCCTTTTGCCCCACCCTCTATAGAGAAGTCAGAGTATTGGAAGGTGAGATTTGGGCTGGTCCAGGTTTGTGACTATACCAAGGAGATGGATAACAGGATGTTTCCTGTATTTGTTCAGGGTTAATATTCTCTTTTTTTAAATGTACTTTTCAAGTTATCAACCAACAATTCTTAATTTTGAAGTGGAGTACATAGAGGGATGAGGTCCCCACCCAGTTACAGTTTGAGAAATGGACTCAGCAGACAGGCATTTAGTGTCGCCAAAGCTGAGCAGCCTACAGTAGTAGAGCCTGCTGAGGACACCAGATAATGGAGATGCCGGCCTTTCCTCTGGGAAGATGTTGACACTCAGACATAGGCAGAGCTGATGCACAAATAATTTACAATACAAGGCAGAACAATTACATAGAAGAAAATGTAGGCACTAAACTCCTGGGCCCTGGTCTTAGAGAAGATTTTATGAATTTGATCCCAAAGGTAAGGGAAGTAAAGGCAAAAATAAATGAATGGGATTATACCAAACTAAAAAAACTTCTGCACAGCCAAAGAAACCACCAACAAAACAAAAAGGCAACCTACCACATAGGAGATGGTATTTGCAAAGAACAGCTCTGACAAAGGGCCTGCAACTGAGGTATGTACCCTTGGCAGGAATCGAATCCAGGACCCTTCAGTCTGAGGGCCGATGCTCTATTCACTGAGCCAAACCAGCTAGGGCTAAAAATAATTTTTTTAAGGTAAAATGAATGAAATGTGTGCGCGCGCGCGTGTGCGCGCGCACACACACACACACCTGCGCATTTTCTAAGGGGATAGAAAGAGGGAGAGTTTACACCAAGGAGAAGGAATCAAGAAGTGTGTAGGACATGGACCTGAAAGAATTAGCAGATGCAGACAGATGACTTTGAAATAGGATGGTGGGAGGAGTAAACTTGAGAAACCATGAAGTCACTTAGTTCAGATATAAAAGAAAAAGCCAGAAAGGGAAAACTGAGCCATATGGAAGGTTTTTGAGCAGGAGAGTGGCATGGTTAGGGCTGCTGTTTCAGAAACTATCCTACATACTCAGATATTTTACTTTTTATTATTGCTGCCCTCTGAATGCAGGAAGACCAGTGAGAGAATTATACAGAATAAGTTTGGAAATGTAAGATTATTTCTCATAACCTCTTAGTAAAAAGATGGAATAAATTTCAAATTAAAATCTTTATTCTAGACAGACAAGAAACATACAAAAAAAAAGAATTATGATTGCAAAGATTAATAATGGTCCCAATGCATACAATGGTTCATCTAATGCATTCTGACAAAATGGGGAAGGTTTTTTTTATCCTCATTTTCAGAATGGGAAGCTCAGGATTCGCCTTCGGTGTCAGATCCTGGTCCTGTATGGTCATGATCCTCTGTGGCCTCCCACTAAGCCCCCTCATGTTTCTTCCTGGCTTCCTTCGCTAGCAGTTTGTCCCTTGTGTTTTGACATTTAAAAATATATTCAGTAAAAACATCGAACAGTCTGTCAATCCTCAGAGGGAAGGCAAGGGAAGGTTGGAGTGGGGGGTAAAACATCAACCAAAGAACTTGTATGCATGAATATACTAGTAAGCATAACCAATGGACACAGACACTAGGGGGGAGGGGGCATGTGCTGGGGGGTGGGGGTGGCCAATGGGGGAAAAAGGGAGCATATGTAATACTATATGTAATACTTTAAACAATAAAGAATTAAAAATAAATAAAATATCTTCAGCTGGGTAAGAAGTCCTTCACTACCCTTTATCTTTCTGTTTTTCTTCTTCATAAATCTATTTTGGGAGACATAGCCTGCAAATGTAGTTGTCAAGGTAAACATTTCTTGTAGAGAAGAAAAATCTTGAAGTGTTTTGGAACTGATTAGCAATATAATGTGGAAGGAAGACCAAAAAAACAGCCCAGAAAACTCCCACAGACCCGTGTGACTATCAGAGCAATAGCACAGGAATTATGGACAGAACTAGACTGGTGCAACTAGAGCATATATTAAAAGAGAGTTTAGCCCAGCCGGCATGGCTCAGTTGTTGAGCCTCAATCTAAGAACCAGGAGGTCACAGTTCGATTCCCAATCAGGGCACATGCCTGGGTTGTGGGCTGGATCCCCAGTGTGGGGAGTGCAGGAGGCAGCCAATCAATGATTCTCTCTCATCATTGATGATTATATCTTTTTCTCCCTTCCTCTCTGAAATCAATAAAAATATTTTTTTTTTAAAGAGAGAGAGAGTTTAACTCTGAGGAACCCAGATAAACACTCACCAATCAGCACAATATCCTAACTTGACAGTCAAAGCCTCGCAGGTGTTACCCAGGCTACTCCTTTACCTACACTCAAATAGGTTAATTCAGTGGCCAATCCTCTGAGTTTTAAAATAGGAAAAATGTAGCTGACATAAATATCAAGTTTTACAAAGATTTCCTTTACATCAGAAAATGTAGAGAATAATGGTGTCTGTGTGAGCTATGCTCATTTATTTAATAGGACAGACTTATCAAAAACTCACCTTACCTCTCCCAAAAGGTCTGAATGGACCTGAGACTAAGGAGCTGCAGAGTTTCAGACAAGGTCTTTTTTTCCAGACTGCCATGTGGACATCTGCACTGCTTCCTGTACCCTTAGTAGCATCTTTACGCACCTTAATCAGATACTCAGTCATACGGTGGCCAGGCCTTTGCTTCCGGGAATTAAGAATAATTTCAGTCCCAGTAAGTGCTGGTATTTCTTTTAAATCAGTAATGGAAGAGACATTCCTGGCCAGCATGGCTCAGTGGTTGAGCATCAACTTATGATCCAGGAGGTCACAGTTCGATTCCGGGTCAGGGCATATGCCTGGGCTGTGGTCTCGATCCCTAGTGTGGGGCTACCAGTAGCCAATCAATGATTCTTCTCATCATTGATATTTCTATCTCTTTCTCTCCCTCTCCTTTCCTCTATGAAAGCAATAAAAATATTTTTTAAGAAAATAATGAAAGAGATAGATTTTTTTCTTGAATTTCAAGCTTACCAGGGTTAATAATGAACTTCCTGCCAAGTAAATCAATATAAAAATAAGATTTGTTAGCACTTTAGCTGGAAAGCATCAGAAAAAAAAAAGATTAAACTTGGGTAATAAGCTTGGAAATTTGCCTTTTGAAGTCCCTTGTTTTTCTAGAACTAAGCACTCCCCATCAGGAGGAAAGAGAGCTCAAATCTAGGCTTCTAGACTCAGAGAACCAGGAGTCATCTTTGCCTTATGCTGATCCAGTTTCATCCAAGACAGGAATACGGTAGGTATTTGCTCCGTGAGTGTGAGGGGGAATCTGTGCCCAGTGGTCAAGTTCACCTTTCTTCTACCTTCTTAGGAGACTCTCTCCTTTCCAAGCAGGTAGCTAGTGACCTCTTAAAGCTGGGGTCACTTGTGCCAGAGAAAATCACCTGCCAGACAGGACAATGCTAAGGAGTGAGAGAGGAAACTTGATCTTTTGGGGGAGATGTTGATTTTTAAAAATGCCCATTGAAAGGGATGATTCCTCCAAAACCATGAATCTTTCATTGTAGAGTTCCAAGCACCTGGGCACTGGGGTAGAGTTGAGTGGGTGTGATGGAAGGGTCCCTCGGGAGCCCCAAGCTGCAGAGGCAGCTGCACAACTAATTGACATACTTTTAGTCAAAAGCGGCAGCTTCAGGAGAGAGGCTGGTTCACGGGTAGGTCCTGGCAGGTACCTCAAGCTGCAAACACAACTGCAGCTTGGTGGGCCAAGGGAATCTACATCCCATCTGGTTAGGGGAGGAAGAGCGACCCCTCTGGGCCAAGCGGGCTTGCCTTGGAATGAGCAGAGATCTTGAGGAGTGGCTTCCATTGGGCCTTTTGGACACTAGTGAATGGAACGTTTGCTTTTCCTTTCTCCCTCTTTTGCCAGGAAATGCAAAGCCATGGGCGTAGCTTGCAGAGCTTTCTGTTATAAACGTTCACAGGGAGAAAGTCTGTGCTAGACCTGCAGTCTTTTGCAATTCAGGATTAAGGTATCAGGAGTACCTTATAGGAATGCAGACACTAAAGAGGAAGGTTTAAAAAAAAGGTGTTGTTTAAATATTTATTAAGTATGCTAAAGAAAATAAGAAGGCCCGAGGAAGACCCGAGGGCTAGAGTTGCCTGCAGCTAAAGTTTCTAAAGTGAGTCAGAAAAATAGTGTTTCTGAAGACATTCTGCTTAGAGGAGGCAGTCTGCATAGTTTTGGTAATATTTTTATAGTTAACCTACTTATGGGAAACTTCCCCCAAATGCATTTTAAATTCACTGTTGACAGTGTTTTGATAATTGGTGTGAACCTAAATTCAAATGCCTTTCCCCTTTTCTCTATCTATGTCTTTCCTCCTACAGGTACTATCTCTGCTCTTCTCTACAGATAATAATAGCATAATAATAGCATCCAGGTCTAGAAGGCAGCAGGGTTTGGCTTCTGCTTGCTGGGGAGACATTTATTGTATAAAGTTATTTTATGCACTATGGTGTCGGGCCCTGGAATTTAACACTTTTAACATCTCATATATGTGGGATGGTGGATGTAATTCACTGCATTGTTCACTTAGCTCCTGAAATGGAAACAATGGAAATATAATAATGTTAGTGATACCATTGTAATTAGTCCTTGTCCAAAACCTTTTATAACAGAGGCTTTATCTAATCCACCACTTTTGACCATGAAATTTAACAGGTGACTCATCTGGATCTCTACTCCATGAGAAGTGAGATTTATTTGACTGAGATTTCTAAAGCTCTTGGACTCCTGGTATTTCACCAGGAAATCTTGGTAAAATAGCACAAGAGTAGGAGTCAGACCTGGCTACTAAGAGCTGTATGGTCTTGGGCAAATTATTTCCTTCCTGAGTTTCATTACCTTTAAAAAAAGAAGGTTGAACTAGATGATTTGTCATGTCTAGTTATTAATAACTAGGGGCCCAGTGCACGAATTCATGCACCTTGAATGGCACTGTGGGCACTGTGGGATGCAAGACTGCGGTGGGCACAGGGGCGGGTCTCGGCCCATCCTCCACACCCCTGCCGCGGCCCCCGGTCCCCTGCCTGCCGGCAGCCCCGCTCCCGCCGCCACAGCTCCCATGTGCTGACAGTGCAGAGTGATTGGGGCCAGCGCCATCAGTGGTGCGAGCCACGGATGCCGGCCCTGACCGCCCCTCAGGCCGAGCGATCGGGACCAGCACCGGGCATCAGCAGTGGGTGCAAGCGGGGCCAGCACCGGCAGCAGATGCGAGCACTGGGCAGGAATGCAGAGCACGGGAGCAAAGAATTTTCAGTAATTACCAGAGGTTCGCCCTGATGACAGCAAATGACACCTCGCCTTGGTCTGGCACCCCCACTCACCTGCTCCAACATCCCACCGCGTCCAACACCCACCATGTTCTGCGCACACCCCCTGGTGGTCAGTGCACATCATAGCGACTGGTTGTTCAGTTGTTCCGCCATTCGGTCTATTTGCATATTAGCCTTTTATTATATAGGATAGAAAAGAAGCAAGGGAAGGCCAGACATTATAGGCATGTCATTTGGGCAGCTTCACCAGGAAGCTGCAACTTTGCACTCCCCCGAGAACCACTGGCCTATTCCCTACAAAACATTGGAGGAAGGGACCCAACAAAGGGAAGATAGATGCATTACCTGTAAAGCTGTGGTGACATAGGGAAGGTACTATCTATCAGTAAAGCCTGGGGAACCATGGATTGGCCAGAGTAGGCATGGACACTGCAAGTGTGCAAAAATTGGAGAATACGTAATCTTCTGAGCAAAGGAACTTTCTCTCTTGTTGCTCTTGGTGTGCCTGGCTCATGACTCCTGTGACTCTCGGCTCTCTTACATTTTGCCTGTATGGTCCGCGGACATGTGGATCCCGCAAGCAATGGACTAATGGGTTCCAGTGAGGACACACAAGCTATACTAGTCTGATGCTGGACTGGACCTGGCTCCAACATGGAAAGGAAACTCTGGACACTGCCTCTGATTTTAGCTATACTTCTTCTATGACTGGACTAAGGGAATTGGGACATTGGAAACTCAGGGATTTAAAGCCACACAAATAAAAATCATTCAATCTCCAGTGCAAGAATCAGAAAATTCTTTTTCTCCGGATATTGCAAGAAATCCACCCCCACTAGCTATCAGGGGAGACAAGGCCCTCTCCCCTCTGTTAACATTAGCATTGACTTACTTCATCTTTGAAGGTATGTAAGGAACTGAATTAATTCCAGTGGAAGGTGACTCAAACTTCAGCCATTGAGCCTGGGACCCACTGGCCAGGGCTGAGCAAAAAAAAAAAAAGAGGGGAAAAGCTTTGTATGTATCTTGAAAGTTTTATTTCTCTAAATTATCAGATAATAGAAAATTTAAGCAACTTATACTGATACTATTCTAGTTTACAGAGAGTGTTCAGTACACATTGCTTACTTCTAGTCATTGGTTCGTTGGACTTTGTTGGTTGATGCAGTTGAACATAACTCAAGGTAATAGAGATATGGGTGATTTTCTGTCCTAGTGATTAAATGGTATTTTTTTTAATTTTTCCTTAATTTTAGCACAATTTACTGCACAGTGAAATATAAAGATCTCAATTTTATAGTTCTATGAGTTTTGACAAATGTATGTAATGCACATCCTGATTGAGATATAGATCATTGTGAGATTATAGAAAATACAGATACTAGTATATTGATCTCTGCCCTCATTTTTTTTTTTTTTTGGTTGGTTGTTTGTTTGTTTTTTGGCACAAGACTCCTAAAACCTTTATAAATTCCTAAGTGATAAGAGAACTAGGAGCATCTTTGGTTCTAATGTAGCAACTCTAGTGGCTCCTGGATGAGGGCTGGTCACCAGAAAGACCAAGCCATGATTCGAAGCTCTGGATTTTCAGCCCCAACCCCCATTCTCCAGAGAAGGGAGGGGGGCTGGAAATGGAGTTAGTAATTGATCATGCATATGTAAGGAAGCCTCCATAAAAATCTCAAAAGGGGCTTGGAAAGCTTCCAGATGGATGAATAAACCCACGCATGGAGGGTGATACACCCCAACTCCACAGGAACAGATGCTCCGGGGCTTGGATGTGTGTCCCCCTGAATTCTATGAGCTGCTCTAGCAAATTAATCAAACCTGAGGCGGTGTGGTGGGAATCTTCATTCTATAGCAGGCTGGTCAGAAGCACAGGTGATTATCTGGGCTTGTGACTGGTGTCTGGAGTGTGTACCTGTGCCAGCAGTTGGGGCAGTCTCGTGGGACTGAGCCCTTGGGATCTGACACTATCTCCAGGTAGGTAAATCTCCAGGTAGATAGTGTCAGAATTTAATTAAATTGTAGGACACCCAGCTGGTGTCGCAGAGAATTGCTTAGTGTGGGAAAAATCTCCACACATTTAATGATCAGAAGTGAACTATTTTATGTGGGCAGTAAAAGGGACTCATAGGAGAAACTGGGTTTTTCCCTACGTAGGAATTTCATTCATGATACAAGCTTTTAACAAACTATAATAGAAGAGATTTCCTCGATTAGAAAATGGCATGATAAAAGTCCACAGCTAACATTATACCCAATGGTAAACACTGTATCTTGCTCTTTTTGGGTGGAGTGTCCCATACATGCCAACGAGGTTAAGATAATTGATGGTTTTGGTCAAACCTATATTCTCACAGGTTTTAGTGTAATGGTTCTATCAATTATTGAAAGAGAAGTGTTAAAATATTTAACTATAATTTAATTCAACTATATTTCTCCTTTTATTTGTCTCACTTTTTAATACATTTATTTTGAAACTCTGTTATTAGTTAAAAACAGTTAGGATTGTTATGTCTTCCTAGTGAATTGACCTCTTTATCTTTATGAAATGTCTGTCTTATCTCTGATCATATTCCTTGTCTTGAATTATACTTTGTCTGATTTTAATATGATCACATTAATTTCTTATGCTCAGTCCTTTCTATTTTATATCATTTCCATGTTTTCACTTTCAACTTCTCTTTATATTTAAAACTTATAAACTATATGCAGTTTGTCTGCTATGTTTTTATTTAGTCTGAAAAATCTCTGATCTTTAATGAGAGCATTTAGTTTACATACATTTATTTTTAAAAAGGTTTTGTTTATGTCTATCTTTTCATTGTTTTCTAATTATCCACTCTACTCTTTATTCCTTTGTTTCTCTTTTCCTGACTTTAAAAATATTATTTGAGCAATTTTAATCTACCTTGAGATAATATTTTACTACTTCTTATAAAATATGTAGTAGTATACTTTGAGCCACACTCCTTCTGTTTTTGTATTGCTGTAAATATATTTTTTCTACACATGTTATAAACTCACTGATACAGTGTTTTTGTTTATTTTGACTTAAAAATATCGAGTCATTTAATGTAAATATAATAAAAGAAAAGCCTTGTCTTATATACACACATTACATGCATATTTTTCTTCCCATAGAGTCAAGATTGTTTATGGTATCATTTATTTCCATCCAAAAAACTTTCTTTTGCCTTTCTTAAAGTGCACGTGGAAATTTTTCAGAGCTTCCATTTATTTAAAAATGTCATTATTGTACTTTAATGTTTAAATAATATTTTTCCTGAATTATAGAATAGAATTATATGTTATTACTTTTTTCTTTAACACTTTAAAGATGCTGTTTTAGCCCTGGCTGGTGTTTCTCAGTGGTTAGAACATCAGCCTGTGCACGGAGGGTTGCAGGTTCAATCCCCTGCCCAGTCAGGGCACATGGGAGGCAACCAATCAATGTGTCTCTTTCACATCAATGTCTCTCCCTCCCTCCCTCTCTCTCACTCTCTCTCTCTCTTCTCCTTCTCCTTCTCCTCCTCCCTCCCTTCCACTCTCTCTAAATAATCAATGGAAAAAATTTCCTCAGGTAAGGATTAACCAAAAACAATTTTTTAAAAAGATGTAATTTTATTACCCTCTGATGTACATTATTTCTGATTAGAAATCTGCTATAATTTTATTGTTGTTTATTTCTATGTAATGTGTCATTTCTTCTTGTTACTTTGAAGTGTTGGATTTTTTTTTGTCTGTATTTCAGCAAACTGCATAGATCTGTCTCTTGTAATTATTCTACTTATTTATTTTAATTTCTTGGGTCTATGGGTATAGAATTCTTATAAAAATTGGAAAATGTCTTTTATTTTTGTTCTGTGTGACATCTAACTAGGTTGCAGTTTTTTCTTTTATTGAGACATAATTGACATGTAACATTACATTAGTTTCAGGTGCACAACATAATGATTTGATATTTGTATATATTGTGAAATGATCATGATAAGTCTATTTAACATTTATCACCATACATACTTGCTATTACTGTTGCCACTGTGGTCTAAGGCTCAGCTAATAACCCTCATTTCTGAAATGCATCTCTATCTACAGTTAACCAACTTCTCTGATCTGACTATACCTATATTTGATACCTGGCCTCATTTACGTAAGTTGCTACTGTTTCTGGATCTATTAAGAGCTAATTTCTTCCTGTGATTCAGTGCATCAGGGTTCACTTGTATCCGCCATTCCTTGCTAGCCCTGTGGAAAACATGCTCAGAATTTTATCTGGGTTTTTCTTATTGCTTTTGAGAATATAAAGATTTCTTATCTTTTTCAAAATCCTAAATATAGCACACCTTTCAGAGGTGGACTGGGGCAATGTCAAATTGGTACAACATCAATATAAACAAAGCTAAGACAAATTTGGAAAACTGGTCTCAGAAGGATGCAGAGAAGACTTTTTCTGATAATTTGGTTCCTCTTTCTTGGGTGGGACATTGGCATGATTAAGATTCTCCATGGGCATGAAGGGCAAAACCACCTTCCGATTCTCACTTGTGTGGAGGAGAATTGGTGAGATAGATCACCAGCAATGACTATGGGGCAGAGATGGTAGAGGTGAGGTAGAGATTTGGGACAGTTCTTGCTTTTTGTGGTATTGCTGACTCTGGATTATTTCTTTCTTTCTTAGTCTTGTTTAGACTCTGTATTTCCATTTTGGAATGTTTTTGCCTCTTGTAACTCCTCTTCCATGCATTTGGTGACCTAAGATTTATCCGTGGCCTCCTCACACTTAGAAACAGATGACTCTACCTTTACATGATCAAGTGAGAACAAGGATTAGGTCAGGGAAAAGGGGTTAAGAAAAAAGACAGTAGGTTTATCTTTGGTCCAGCCTTATTCACCAGATTAAAAGATCATAAGCTTTTCATAGTATTAGAGTCTTTCTTTGCCTGGAGAATTCTGTGAGGTCATCACCGTTAAAATATGTGGTGATTATAGACAGCTAAGCAAAAAGTCCTTGATTTGGGAGTTTAGCCGAATGCTTCTCTCTTACAATGCTTGACATTTGTTCCCTATATTGTTGTGAGAAGCAGATGAGCTTCTATATAGAAGAGGACTTCTCAATCTATAAAGTCCTCTGTGAATAATAATAACTACTTATTTTTTATTATTATAACCTATATTTTTGTAAAGAGAGGTTGGCTGGACCAACCCATTTGGAGATGGACTTCCAAGTCAAAATAAATTATAGTTGGGCATCCAACATCTCTCTTAGGTGTGAAAAAAACAGAACTGAGATGACTTGCAGCTTCAATTCTTTTGATCACAAACAGTGTTTTGCTTTGGGCTGCACTATCTTTCCATTGCAGAGCTGGGTGATGCTGCCTGTCACTCGGTGACCTTGCCTGGGCTGGGAGATGGGGGTATGTCTTTTTCCTGAAGAATGTAAAATAGGCACTGTGGGCCCCAAATAGCAGAGTTGAGCTCCATTATGGTAATTGGCTTTCTATTCCATTGTATGTGCGTAAAACCTTATTCAGGGGACCGAGAAGGAGTTGCAGGGTCTATAATCACTGAAATGTCTGCCTATGTCCTGACAATGTGCTCTATGAGAGCAGTCACAGGGGGCGTTGAAGACAGCCCATATTTAGGGGTCTAGAGGTGAGCATCTTTAAAAGTCTTACTCTTTTTTATGCCCATGTAGTATGGGAAATAGCTGTGTAGAAACATTTGACCCCTTCATGTGACAGCGTGCTTTCCTCACATGTCGGGGAGATCTAGAAGTCTGCATCTTTGTTATAAGTGCTTCCCCCAAGCTCCCTACACACCAGGCTGCCTGGTGAGTTTTAAGGATCAAACTTATTTACTCACTTCAAAAACATAAATGAGCTCTCTTCTATGAGTTTCTTCTGATGTAGTGCTTTGATATCTAATTTACAGCCAAGAAAAAAGAAAGCAAAGTAGCATTTACTTGGAAAGGTTATCCACGTTCCTTCCCTAAGCGCTGGCTTTCAGCAGACACTTAGTGTTCCCAGGCTATCTCAGTGTAATGCAAGGGTCTGCATGTCCATGTTCTGTCTATTGTACGCTCCCCAAACAAACTATTATTAGTATCACCGATACCGTTGTAATAACCAGGTAATTAATAACTGGCAAGAAGCAAAGGGAAGCTGCAATTTAGATGCATGCCCAGTAAGGTCTGGGTGATGTGGGAAGATGCTTACCTGTCAGTCACTCCTAGGAACAGGTCAGTGGCCAGAATAGGCGTGGCCACTGCAAGGGCCTGAAATCTGACATACTCAACTCCTGAGCAAAGGAAGTTCTTTCTCTTGCTACTCATGCATGACTCCTGGTTTGCAGGGCTCTTACGCTCTGCACTCCTCCATGTGGCTCACAGCCATGTGGACTCCACACGATGGACTAACGGACTTTAGCCTGGTGCTACATCAGACCCAGCTCCGCCATGGAACAAAAAATCTAGACAATGGCTTTGCTTCTAGCTCCATTAAAGACCCAGCCGCACCTTTCCTATGACTGGCTTAAGGGACATAGGACTTTGCAAACTGAGGGATGTAACTCTACGCAAATAAAAACCACTCATTCTCCTGTGAGAGTCTCAGAAAATTCTTTTTCTCAAGATATCACAAGTACCCCACACCCTAGTGACGGAGAAACTCCACCGGTGCAATTCTCTGGCAACATTATTAGACCTCTGAATACTATGAGAAATATACTTCATTGTCTCCATTTGATAGAAGTATCGATTAAAGTGGGACAACTTCCCCAAGATTACATGACTGCTAAGTGATAGAGGTGAAATTCAAAATTCAAATCACTTAACCACTAGGCGTGCTGTCTCCCAGCCTCCCAGGAAGTAATTTTCCAGAGATTACCCAGCACATGAGTAATGGAACAAGGATTCAAATTAAGGTCTTTCTAATTCTCCAGCCTCACTCTTTCAACTTCTGCCTCATCCTTTTTCTTTTTAAAAAAAATATATTTGTATTGATTTTAAAGAGGAAAGGAGAGGGAGAGAGAAATAGAAAATGATGAAAATCACTGATCTGTTGCCTCCTATTGCCTCCTGCATGCCCTCCACTGGGGATTGAGCCTGCAACCTAGGCATGTGCCCTTGACTGGAATCGAACCCAGGACGCTTCAGTCCACAGGCCGACACTCTATCCACTGAGCCAAACCAGGTAGGGCTGCCTCACCCTTTTTCAAGATCCATTGAGGAGATAACAGGCAACCTCAGAGTGCTAAGAGGCAGAAAACTGCATAGATTGTTAACTCCTTCCCCAGAAAGTGGAAGAGAAGATAGTTAACATTTGTTTCACACTTCACATGTACAGAGCACTTTAAGATGTTCAAGACGTTCAGTGCTCACAATAACCCCGAGAAACAAGAATTCTTACTTCCACTTCCATCTGAGGAAGCCATGGCCAAAGACACAGGCATCTGCTCGAAGTCATAGCATTCAACTCTTAGCCACCCCATCGGGCTTCAGACTCTTCGGTGTTCCCAGTGTACAATTTTGCATAAACATTTCACCCTTTAGGAGGTTGAATTCTTATTTTCCTTTGAAATGAATCAAAGAGTTATGGTACCTTTTGTGAATGTAAAATTTGCATGAGATACGCAGTTTTTCAACTTCAGCATGGGCATTTGGATGTTCTTGCCAAAGTGAAACTTAGAACCTTACTTAGGGTTACCTCGTTATATTCATAGCAGTGGCTATGTAATGATATATATGACATAGTATCTGCTAATAATAACTAGTTTGCTTCCTTTTCTTACCCCAATTCTCCTTTTGCTAGGACTGCTGTACACTCTGCTTCCCATGGCCTTTCGCTGATGGTGGAGAAATGAATTCAGCAAGTGTATCCTTCTGTGGTCAGTAGTTAGACAGATGTGAGATATCAAGAAAGTTGAGGCAGGTCAGAATTTCATTGTTCTGGTTGTTCACCAGGACAGAAAGTAAATCCCAGGTGCCTAGCAATGGGCAAAACTGGGAAAACAAGGCCCTCGCCCGCAGGGTAACCTTCCCTCCTCAGCACATCACTGGGCAGGCGGTATAGACGCCCTGACACTTCATATTACTGGTCATTTAGTTCGGACCCTCCCCTGACCTTTTCTCCCCTGTTGCTAGTCATGTGGGAAGCAAACAAGGGGACCTGAGAATAGCCCTTAAGCATTAAGTCCCCAGGACAATGAAATTCTGACCTGCCTCAGTTGTGTTTCAGTTCTAGGCCCAGTAAAGCAGCAAGGTCACCGGACAAGTGACACCAAGGCTGTCCTCAGGACCAGCTGCATTGACTAATGACTGCCTGCCCTGGTGCCTACCAATCAGTGGAGACCACAACCCTGAAAGAACACACCTGAAAAGCTGATGAGTATTCTGTTGAGATCCTCCTCCAGGGACCTCCCCTAAAATCCCTTCCCTTAAAAGCCCTTAGGACAGAGTACCCTCTACGCCTGCGCCTTTCTTCTCCCCACCCCACCCCCACCCCAGCACATTTTGCCCACCTCTCTTTCTCCTAAGCTCCAAGGGCCCTCCTTTTGCCTCTATAATTTGTTTCCTAAGCCCCTTTCTTTTGTGGGTCACTTCCTCTATCTCCGTGACTTTTTTGTTTTGTTTTGTTAATCCTCACCCAAGGCTATTTGTCCACTGATTTTTAGGGAGAGGGGAAGAGAGAGGGAAAGACAGAGAGAAACATCGATTTGAGAGAAGCACATCAATTGGTTGCCTCCTGCAGGAGCCCCGACCAGGGCCCAGGCTGGGGAGGAGCCTGCAACTGAGGTACATGCCTGTGACCGGAATTGAACCCGGGACCCTTTGGTCCACAGGCTGATGCTCTATCTACTGAGACAAACTGGCTTGGGCTATCTCTGTGACTTTTGAAATAAACTTTCTCTTATAGTTTGAGTCTTGCCTCTGAAATCTTTCCTACCCAGAATTCAAGTACCAAGGTTGCTCAACTGAGGTCAGGTCAGACCCCACGGGTATAACACCTGGTGCGTTTTTCACCGAAACAAAACTTCCTGCCATGGGGGTGCACAGTAGTGAGGGCCTATTCCCATTGTACCCTGGGCTTTCTGGGGTGAGCAGAAGTAGAATCCTGGTATACTTCAGCCTCCTGCCTGAGTTCTGATTTTCCTGCCTGACATAATGGCTACTCAGGTCCCCAAGCGATCTGTGCTGGATACATTTGCTTTCAACTTTTCTAGCTTACTTAAAGGATACATTTGAATTGCTAATATGGGAGGTAATGTGATGCAGTTTTCCCAGCTCAACAGCCTCCAGGACAAAAAACCCTCAGAAGAACAACAGCAAAAAACATGTGATTAAGCCATTGAAAAGAGAGTAGAGAAAACATTCAAAGATAAAAAAAAATAGAAATGTATTTTCTAGAGAGAATGAAAAGTAGAACGTTTTTCTGCCTTTTTGAGGACATGCTTCTGATTAGAGAGAAGGTCTCTATGTTTCTACTATTTCTGAAGATGAAAATTTTAAGGTGAACTCAATTTCCCAAGTCAGGAGCAGGAGTAGAAGTCAGTGTCACCTGCCACAAGCTGCCTGTGGTAAGAAAACCACATTCTAAAAAAGGCTATGCTCTAAATATAACCTAGAAATTTGCTTTTATATGATGGCATCATCTTTTCATTTCAGAGGAACACACCCAAATAAAAGTTGAAACAATTTTCATTAAAAAGTTACATTGAGTTCTAAATTTTTACTACAACTGTAATGATTGTAATAACAATGACAAACTAAATGTTTTATTTCAAAAATATATAATATGGCTTCATATACACTACCAGTAATGTATATATATTAAAATCTGTATAATATATTAGATTCTATAAGTATATGGATAACTTTTTTTCAGTAAAATACTTATTGATTTGAAGCTTTTCAGAACAACACATTTAAGAGAAGGTAAATTCTGAGAAATAATACCAACTAAAAGTTTGCAACCACTATTCAACAAATCTATATGGTATAGATATTACATGTATTACTTCAGTTATTAAGTATTTACTGACCTTAAACATTATGCCATATACTATATTTGGTGCTAAGAATACAGAGATAGTAGGTTAAACCATAATTGTTGTTTTTATAAATTAAAAAGTTAATAGCAATTTAAACAGCAATTTAACGTGACATAAACTAATTCAAACATGATCCTTGTCCTTATGGGCTTAGTCTGGTAAGAAAGACAGACTTATAAACCGATATGTGCAAGTGTAGGGTGAATAATTAGAGCAGACTTTAAAGGGTAAGTTATATTTTTTTTAAAGTAGGAGCAGAATGGGTGGTACAGCAACAGATGGACTCGGTTACACTGGATTAGAACACTGAAGATGAGTTGAAGGACTGGAGAAAGGAAATGCAATACATCATTTCTAAAAGTTTGGCTGAGAAGCTGAGCGCATCATTGTGTGTGGATATGAGTGTGTTTTGGGACACATATGTTTGCTTTTCTTTTAAGAGGGGAGAAGGATGTTTATGCGCTGAAGGGGGCAAAGGGTCAGGAGGAAGGTTGTGGAGAGTGACCCTGAAGAGGTTAGAGGAGAGAGCATAGGGCATGGGATGTTTGAGTCCTGGGATAACATGGACTGACTGTGTGCACAAGACGTAGCAAGCAGGAAGCATGCAACAAATGTTTCTTGAACTGAAATAAAAGCAATGCTAGATTTTTCTATCTGATTTTTGATAGTACATTGTTCTTCTCTAAGGAAAATCGTGATTGAGAATCAATTCTGGGGAAGTCTTGAGATTTTATTTCTAAATTTTTAAAGTAAATAATGTCATGAGGAAAGGAAAATAAAAAGAAGGGAAACAAATATTTAAATGATTTTTGAACAGAGCCCAAAGCTTAGTAAAAGAACAGTTTAGGGTAGAAGCAAGAAAGAGCAACGTTCAATGCAAAGAGGATGAGCCATGCGGTGGAAGGATGCAGGAATGAAGACTGGATAAGATAAAGGTGTTAAAGATGAAAAAAATCATGAAAATGATGGGCTTTTAAAGCTTAGAGTATAGTATTCTAGAAGAGGCAGCAAGAAAACTATTAGTCCCATTTGACAGAAAGAATGTTGTTATTAGTTACTTTGTGTGATATGATGTCTGACTGAAGGCTAATCCATAGAGTGTGTGAGTCAGCGAATGGAGAATTAAAAGATGGTTACAGTGCTCTGTGCCCTGCTGAGGAGGCATCAGAATCAGGATGACTGCTAGAGTAAAATAATCCCACTTTCTAAATTAACGGGGTGGTGGGGGTGGGGGGAGAGATAAACAGTCAAGGAATATAAATCTTTCTAAAATTCTGAAGTTAAAGTAAAATAAATGAGAAAATTTTCAAATATTTCAGGTCAATTCAACTCCTATTTCAGAGCTCTTGCCCCACGGAGTACTTTCCTGAAAGGACAAAGCTTATATATCACCTCCATGGTGTAAAGACGGACAGGGGTTGGCGGCTGGTGGGGACCCAGAGCACCATCATTTCAATTCTTCCTCCTCCTCAGCCCGTCCCTTTCTAACCTGTCCCTTTCCCCAGCCTCCTGTCTGTTAAGGCATCTCCATGGATCTCAATAGTGAAAACTATTCTGTAATCTATTTAGTCTTTTAAAAATGATCCTTGATTTTGGAAATTTTATTCAAGTGACCAGTGGTCAACGTAACTCTCCAAATCCCAAGTGCCACCCCGACCCTGTCCCTCCCATCCCCCAGAACTCACTACTGCTGGCTTCCCTGGAGACTACACTAGTGGTTGGCAAACTCATTAGTCAACAGAGCCAAATATCAACAGTACAACAATTGAAATTTCTTTTGAGAGCCAAATTTTTTAAAGTTAAACTTCTAACGCCACTTCTTCAAAATAGACTCGCCCAGGCCGTGGTATTTTGTGGAAGAGCCACACTCAAGAGGCCAAAGAGCCACATGTGGCTCAAGAGCCGCAGTTTGCCGACCACGGCAATAGACCATGAGTGGCCCGGAATCACCAGTTAGCGGGCTGGGTTCCGGGTGGTACCAAGCGTGTATCTGGGTTATGTATGTTTGTTACTACTTCACAGAGGGGCTCTGCTATGTAGCACCCACTCCATCCCCATGTCCTTCGCCTTGTCACCAAGGGGAGGACAACTAGTATTACTAAGAGTTGGAAGCCTCAAACTGCTCACTCTTTGTCTGACACCCCAGAGGTCAAAGAGAGAGAGCAGATCAAGTAAATTGGAGATATTCTTTAAGCAAAGCACTGACGTTTTTAAGAGCATAGACTTCACCCCAGATGGGTCTAGCTTCAACTCCTGATAACAGGCATTACCTGCCGAGAGAGTTTAGCTGAGTCACTTTACCTTTCTGAGTCTCAGTTTCACCAAATGTACAAAGAAGACAGTAGTCTCTATGAATAGTTTTGTTTTTTAGAAAGGATATAGGTAAAATTCCTAGCACCATTCCTGGCTCAGGGAAACCACCCAGTAAGTAATCAGTATTAGTACTATTTTATATGGTCTATTTTTTTTCTCAACTTTTCTAGAACCTCATGATGAAATGGCTTCTTACATACAATGCATCAGAGCTGGGATAATGTATACACCAGAGTTGCCTGCTTAAGAACACAACTGAAGGTGGATCGATACTGCTAGCACCAATACTTCCCCCGTCATAACATTCTACTTAAACAATCAATAGACAAATAGAAAGACCTTAATGATTTAGCATATCATTAGCATAATGCAGTGTCTGCTTGGAAGGCAACCTGAGCTACAATGGGAAATTTGAAGTAAGTGATTTTTTAAAAGGCCATTCTGCTTTTTTGGCAACTCTCCATTGACAGCATGTTACTTTTGCTTTCTTTGTCAGGCACAGAAAAACAGGAAGCACAAAATCAATTCAGCCGGGGGTGGGGAGGGAGAGCTGGTGGAGACACAAGCTGTTTTGCGCAGTAGGGTCTGATCCAGATTTTGCAACAAGAGATGGCTATGAACTTGGCCAGGGTCTCCCGCTTTGAGCATTTTTGGACACACAGAGAAATTCTTCTGTATGTGTGGGGTTTGAGATTCTCTCCCCAGGACCTGGCTTTTTTTTTTTAAAATGCCTGCTGTGTGTGCAGGGCCGTGGAGTAAGTGGGGGATGAGAAGACTGAGACATGGACATAGTCACAGCTTTGCAATGTATTAGCTATGGGACCTCGATAAAATATCTTAAAAACTTATGACGTCTGTTTTTTCATCTATGAGAGCACTAAACAAAGAGGACGAGTTTCACACTCAAATTCCAAGTAAGGCAGGTGCTGTGGGAAAGCAGTGGAGGTGACCTGGAGAGGCTGGTTTGGGCTTGAGGCCAACCAGGTATCTTTGGCCCAACCTAAGGCATTAAAATTCAATAAAAAATAGTTATGTTTCAAGAGAGAACACTTGTTAGCTGTCCTTTGGAGCCCTCTGGACCAGGTTATGTCTGAGGTCCTTTTTGGTTCTATGATTCGGGCCACACTGACACCAGAAATAGCACCAAAGGCTCTTGAAGAATGTGCAACTAGAGCCACTTACCAAAGAACACTTAGCTACGCATTGTAAGAAAAGTTTCATAATGAACAACATAAACCGATGAACAAAAACAGATCCAGAGACAGAGAAGCATTGATCAGACCATCAAACCTCAGAGGGAAGGTAGGGGGACGGTGTGTGTGGGTGTGGGTGTGTGTGTGTGTGTGTTAGGGGGAGAGATCAACCAAAGGACTTGTATGCATGCATATAAGCCTAACAGAGACAGACACCAGGGGGGTGAGGGCATGAGTGGGGAGGTGGGGGGTGTGGCCATGTGTGTGTGTGGGGGGGATAAGGACACATATGTAATACCTTAACCAATAAAGAAAAAAAGAAAAAAGAAATTAAAAATTAAAAAAAAGAAAAGTTTCAAGTGTGTAAAAAGTAAGCTTGCTCTAGTTATACTAATTCTAAAACTAAATGAATTCCAGTTTAATTAGAATGAAATCTAGGATTCCTAGGTAGCTTTTCAGGAATTTTTAAGCATACCAAAAATGTAGTACTTTGAGAAAAATCTATTAGATGATATTAGCTCCAGAATCAATTATCATCTTCCGTGCAACTAGATACATACCTAGCAGACAGTGCTTCCCTTAATGGCCACTCAGCAGGGACTCAATCCATCTGTCTCCAGTAAAAGAAAGAGGAAGTGTTTTATTTATAGAACAACTAAAATATCCACGGTTGCTGTATTCTGCGTTTTAAAATAATGAAGAAACACAGATGCTGCTTCCCAAACTCTTCAGCCCAAGTAGGACTTTATTGATCAATTCCCAAGTCCAAAGAGTAAGAACCTAGAAGGCAATGACCCAAACTATCACGTGATGGACAAGCATCTCAATTTATATCCTTTAAAGGGCTCCTGATTCTGCAACACACCACGTCTTATAGATAGTGAGCTCCATGGAACATCAGAGACAAATTAGGATTTAAAAATAACAAAACAAAACAAAACAACCTCTTTGTTTTGAAATAATTACTCTGTGTGGGTTCATAGGAAATTGCAAAGACAGCACAGAAAAGACCAGAGTACCTTCACCCAGTTTCCCTCTGCTGGTTACTCTTGAGTACACTCTCAAAACTAGGAAACTTGACATTGGGATAAAGCATGTGGATGGTTCTGTCACTGCATGAGCACATTTGTGTATCCATCACGAGAATCAAGATACACCACTATTTCATTACCACAAAGTTCTCCGTGTGGTACCCTTTCACAGTCACCCTCATCTTCCTACTCCCACCATCCCTGATCCCTGGCATTAACTTGCTCTCCATCTCTATTACTGTGTCATTGTGAGAATGTTATACAATGGAATCATATGGGAAATTATACAGTGACTTTTTTATATTGGATTTTTTTTCACCTGGCATAATGTCCTAGAAATGTATGCAAGTTGTTCCATTCCTTTCTATTTTGGTGCATTCTTTTTATTACAGAATAATATTCTATGCCATGGGTTTAACTGTTCACCTATTACAGGACACTAGAGGCCCAGTGCATGATTGAATCATGCACGTGTAGGGTCCCCTACATGCTTTTGCTTTTCGCGGTGGAGCTGGGTGCCTGTCCGCTGGTGCCTGAGCAGACAAGCACCCAGCTCCCACACTTTTGATAGTCCGCGGCCGCTGAGGGGGGGCTACCCTGCTGTTGAGAGGCGCAATAGCTGCTGAGGGGGGCTGCCGCGGCCACCTGGCTACCCTGCCATTGAGAGGCGCAGCTGGGTGTCCACGGCAGGCCCCCTCAGCGGCCGCGGATCTGGCCATTGAGAGGCACAGGGGGCAGGAGTCCCGCCCCCTGCGCCTCTCAACAGCAGGGTAGCCCCCCTCAGTGGCAGCAGATCCGTGCCTCTCAATGGCTGGATAGGCCACCCCGAGTCCCGCCTCCCAGCCTCCCGCCGCCCAATCGTGGGCGTAGCGGAGTGATGGTAATTTACATGTTACTCTATTATTAGATAGGATTGTTGTTGTTTCTAGGTTAGGGCTTTTTAAAACAAAGTTGTTATAAACAATCACATATGCTTTTTTTGTGGACATAGACTTTTTTAAAAAATGTATTGTTGACAATATTACAGAGGTTCCCCTTGTTTGTACCCCTCTACCCATCCCCTGCCCCACCCAAAGTCTTCACTTTACAATTGCCTGTGTCCATGGGCTATGCATATATGTTCTTTGGTTAATCTCTTCCCATCCACCCAACCCTCTCCCCTTCTGAGATCTGTGGGCATGTTCCATGAATACATGCCTCTGGACCTATTTATTTCATCAGTTTATTTGAAAATGAAATGTATTTTTAATAAACACTGCCTTTATAATTATTCAAAGTGTATGTATACATTTTGGGGGGAACTCCCTATATATGTTATGTTTTCTTATCCATTCAGCTATCCTATGTCCTTTGATTGAAGCATTTGATCCATTTACATTTAAGGTTAATGTTACATACTTATTTATTGCCCTTTTTATTTCTTTATACATATGTTTCTCTTCTTAAAGCTGTCCCTTTAATATTTCTTACAATGCTGGCGGTGATAATGTACTCCTTTAGCTGTGTTTTTGTTTTGTTTTTTGTTTTGTTTTGTTTTGTTTTTTGTCTGGGAAGCTCTATATTTTGTCTTAAATTTTAAATGATAGCTTTGCTAGATAGAGCAGTTGTGGGTTCAGGTCCTTGCTTTTCATTACTTTCAGTACTTCATGCCAATCCCTTCTGGCCTGACATGTTTCTGTTGAGAAATCAGCTGACAGCCTAATGGGAACTCCCTGTAGGTAACTGTCTCTCTCTTGATGCCTTTAAGATTATTTCTTTGTCTTTAAAGTTTGTCATTTTAATTATGATGTGTCTTGGTATGAGGTTCCTTGCATTCATCTTGACTAGGACTCTGTGCTTCCTGAACTTGTGTGACCTTTTCCTTCTCCAGGTTAGGGAAGTTTTCTGTCATTATTTCTTTAAAGAGGTTGCCAATCCCTGTCCTTCATTTGATGCATTTATACCATTTACAGTTAGAAGTCCAATGTATCATGTACCATGAAGCCACCTATTAGATTATCTACATTTAATGTGGTATTGACATTATAGGGCTTACATGCCATTTTACTTTTTGTCTTCTGTTTGTTCTGTTATATGTTTTTCTGTTGCCTTTTCCGACCTTCCTTTAGGTTAAACATTTTATTTCAGAATTCTAGTTTTGATTTATCTGTAGCATTTTTAGTATATTTCTTTATATAGCTTCTGATACAAAGATTTTTAGTGGTTTATTTAGGCATTATATTATACATGCATAACTTATACAAGCCTTTTGATTCTTCTAGCTCAGTGGTCGGCAAACTCATTAGTCAACAGAGCCAAATATCAACAGTACAACGATTGAAATTTCTTTTGAGAGCCCAATTTTTTAAACTTAAACTTCTTCTAACGCTACTTCTTCAAAATAGACTCGCCCAGGCCGTGGTATTTTGTGGAAGAGCCACACTCAAGGGGCCAAAAAGCTGCATGTGGCTCGCGAGCCGCAGTTTGCCGACCACTGTTCTAGCTTAAGTGAAGTTTAGAAGCCTTTCCTTTTTTACATTTTTACTAAACCCAATTATAATTATATGTGGGTATATATTTCTTCTCCATACATTGAGAATCACATCAGTAATGTTATAATATTTGCTTCAACTTAGAAAATTTAGAAAATTCAAGAGGAGAAGAAAATGGATATTTAGTCATATTTTACCCCTTTGCCTTGGTCTTTCATCTGCCCTAATGTTTCAAGGATCCTTCTTTTATCATTTTCTTTCTTTTTAGACAACCTCTTTTCGTCATTCTTCTAAGGTAGGTCAGCCGGCAACAAATTATTTTTCCTCATCTCAGAATGTCTTAATTTTCCCTTCATTTCTAAAGGATATAGAATTCTCGTTGGCACTTTTAAAACTTTAGCACTTGAGAATATTGTGCCACTTCTTCCTGGCCTCTTAAGGTTTCTGATGAGCATTCCCCACACTAGGCCTTCATTGATACCATCCTGGCTAAGAGTGGCAGGAGTGTCTTATTACTGCTCTCCAAGTGACCTCCGCTCACGTGATGGGGGTGGGGGTGGCTATGTTATTCCTGTGTGGTGGTGAAAATTCTGACTTTGTACGAATCCTTTGATATCACCTCATGGAGGAGGTGAAAGAGCAATTTATAGCTACCAGATCATATGGAAATTCAGGTCTTAATTGACATCTCATGAAAGCAGGGAGCTCAGTACCATCCAGCAGGGTGAAAGTTTTGTACTTCCTACCCAGTCTTTGATATCACCCTGTCCAGGGGGTTGGGGCACCTTATTCTAGTCATAAGAGGGTAAGCATCTAGGCTCTACACTCAGTCTCTGGTGGCAAGGGTGGAAAAGCAGCCACACTTTTTCTGTGATGTTTGGCTAGAGCAGAGTGATTATTGCCTAAAAGATTTTCTGTGTTTCTAGATTGCTCCTTCCCTGGTCATTAGACTAGAGAGAGAAACATTTTATTGGGGCTTTGTTGCTGGTTTGTTTTTGTGTGTGCCCACTGACATTTCCAGGTTGCAAACTTGTTTAGTATTCAGTCTGGGATATAAAAAACAAGAAGAAAACTCAGGGGATGCATCGCCTATGTGTTCTGTGGGGCCTGAGTCTCTAGTCAGTCTTCCTTCTTCTCTCCCTTAGAGTCTCCTTATGTTTGTTATACATATAATGTCCAGGGCTTTTAGTTGTACTGAGTGGCAACTAAATATAGGAAGGTATTTCTACTCCATCAATCCAGAAGCAGATATTCCCCCAAATCAAATGTACTTGGCCCAGATTATTTCCATTCTTATACTGGTTTTTTTTCTTAACCCTTTAGCTATATTTCCCATGTATTTTCTAACCCAGTTATAGAAGGATATAATAAATGTAAGATAAAATTGTTTTAATTTTAAAAACTGGGATAGCCACACACAAAAAAAATATCAGGAAACGGAAATGCATTTTCACTTTTTTCAACCAAGCATTTATCTGAGCAGAACAGAACCCAACAATATGTTCTTTCCGTGGCTTGTATTGCTTCTACTTCAAAGCAAAAAGCCAGGCATTTAGGAGAACTGAGCTGTTTTAGAAATTGTATATGTTTCTTTGGGGGATAAATTTATACCAGACAGTAATTTAAGAACCAAAAAGAAATTGCTCTAGTAAATAAAAATGTGTATTATGACTGGATAGTATACTCTAAACATAACTCTATTTTTGAGTAGCACAAGGAAAATGTAAAAAGACTTCCCTGTAAAGGCAATCCTCACATAGGTCTTAGCAGCTGAGCAGCTGATGTATGGCTAGATTTAAGCTGACTGGCACAATATTGGTGGCAGTGGCCTATGTCTCACCTGATTTCCAATATTGGTGTCTTAGTGGCAAAGGCATTACTTTTCTGCTTTCCTGGATTCTAATTGAAAAGGAAATTGAAATTCAAATTAATGTTTTGGCAAAACAGTATGTAAATGATAATGAGCATATGTATTTATTTGTGGTGAGGCAGTTGAGTATCATTTAGATTAAGATTAAAATGGGAAGTCTACAATGTGATTTTCTACTTAACTTTATCCTCCTAGACACTGTTCTGCATAATGAACTGGTTTTTAAACACAAAAGTATTTTTATTTTTAATCCTCACCTGAGAATATGTTTTCATTGATTTTAGAGAGAGAGGAAGGGAGCGGGAGAGAAAAAGAGAAACATTGATATGAGAGAGAAACATCAATCGGTTGCCTCCTGCATGTGCCCCAACTAGAAATTGAACATGAACCCGGTATGTGTCCGAACCCATGACGTTTTGGTGTATGGGATGATGCTCTAAACAAGAGTCACATTGGTCAGGGTACACACACAGTATTTTGAAAAACTTTAGATCAATACACAATTTTTCATTTTTTTATGCTTCTTTGATATACTCAGTACTTTCACTGGTTTGGATATATCTGAAATACTTCTAATACCAAATTAATTACTTAAGACCTAATACAATACAAAAGGAAACAATAAAATGCAACTTTCCTTCTGATTTTGTGATAAAGTCAGTGAAAGCCCTTCGTATTCCTGAAATTCGCAAAATACTTTATAACAATGTTTGCAATATCTATTGTTCTTCAGAAATATTTGTTAAATTACCAGAAGTTATTCAAGATTTTTAATAGCACATTGTCTATAACTTAATTTTCTAAAAGCAGATAACAATGATTCACTTTCTTTAAAAAAAATAATAAGATTAAAGCTAGGTTATTAAAAAATTAGATAACCTGTGGAAATAATGCAGAGTTAAGTAACAAAATATTTTCTTTTTTCTCTTACAATAGAAATAAATTATAAAACACATGAAAGATAAGCATTTTGCTGTTTGCAATTGTATCACACCAGGACCTTTTGAGAACAGTATTAAACGAATCTAATAAATTTCCAGACTTTACCTTCTAATTGCAGTTCCTAATTTAATAAGACAAGATTCAAGAATGGTCCATGCAACTCATGATGTGGGGTTTTGTAATAACTTGTACATGCCCGGATCATCCAATTAAACATCACAATCCCTCTCAGTTACTGTAGCTCAGAGAATCTAAGCTTTGTGGTTGTAGAAGTGAATTTGTCATTATCTTTTTTCAAGTTCTACCAATAAGTAAGCTAAAAAATGGAAATAAAATCAAGTTCTGCTGACTTGAGCATTGCCTGTTATTCTGAATCTAATCCAAACTCTTATATTTACCATAAAATAGAAACAGTTTTAATGCTCCCTAACAACAACATCAACAAAAATGCTTGGCTATATCAATTCTCTTCCAATACTATTTTAGAAAATTATTAGCAGGAAGTCCGAAGACACTTTGTCAATTTGAAGCATTTTTACTGTGATGATTCCTCATTTCATTAAAACTTCTAAACTAAGTGTAGGTCCTTGAGCAGCTACTTTTATCCCAAGGGGCTTGTCTGTGGTTGCTGAGACAGCTACCAGGTGAACCAGAGGTCTCTTCATGACAATCAAGCCTAATGGCAGTTTATCCTTGAGCACAGACAACTAAGCAGTAGCTATAAGAAGTAATGGCTAAATAGAAGAGTATGCACATGTATATATTACATGTAATTATTTAGGTCTCATAAAATACAAATGAATAAATGTCTTCTATACATATTAATTCATTTTAATTTAATTTATTGGGGTGTCATTGGTGAATAAAATTATATAGATTTCAGGTGTACAATTCTATAATACATCATCTATATATTGTATTGTCTATTCATCACCCCAAGTCAAGTTTCCTTCCCTCACCATGTATCGCCCCTTTACCACCCTCTTTTATCTCTCCTACCCCAATCCCTTTTCCTCTTGTAATCACCTCTTGTCTGTGTCTATGTTTTTTCCTTTTGCTTAATCCCTCCAAGCTAGCAGGAGAGAAATAAAGAGAGAAGCAGCCCAGCTGGTGTGGTTCAGTGGTTAAGTGTTGACCTATGAACCAGGAGGTCACGGTTCGATTCCTGGTCATGGTACCTGCCCAGGTTGCAGTTCCATCCCCAATGTGGGGCATGGAGGAGACAGCCAATCAATGATTCTCTCTCATCATTGATGTTTCTATCTCTATTTCTCCTTCTCCCTTCCTCTCTGAAATCAATAAAAATATATTTTAAAGAGAGAGAGAGAGAGAGAGAGAGAGAGAGAGAGAGAGAGAGAGAGAGAGAGAGAGAGAGAAGAGCAGAAATGGGTGCCACAGACGCAGCCCAGAGCTCACTCTGGGTCTCAGAGAGGGGAGGAATCAGGTTGCCACCTGCACTCTCTGCAGTCTGGTAAAGTAAATAATTACAGTGAGCATTCCTGCCTGAGTGATTGGTAAGCACTGTGGCGGAGCCGAGTGACCAGGTGGGCACAGAGCACAGAGGTGTAGCTGTGACTGTCTAGCAGCTGCCATTGCCAGGCAGAAATCAAAGCCATGGAGCCTGGCCCCTCCCCTACCCCTCCCAGAGCCAGTAGCAGGCCCCAGAAGAAGCTGTAGCAGTGAGTGCTGGGCTACAGATCACATTATCTGCAGCGCTGAGAACTGAAGAGGCAGAATCATTTTTCCCTGAGTGGCAGACCCACGCATGCTGCAGCTAATCCCAGTGATAGGGATGGAGATACAGAGGTGAGGCAGCTGAGGTCTCTACTGCCACACATCAGCCAACCTCTCCCAGCTCACCCTGACCCACCCACTGTGGCTGAGCCCAGCCAGGGTACCTGGCACTCCTGTGGCAGTGAGGGCAGCATCTGGTCGCAGCGGACAGAGATGAAATTTCACAGGCTCAGAAGCCATTACCCACCACATCCCCCCACGAGGATGGTGTCCTGAAATGAAGGCGACCTGGTCACAGAGGAGATGCCACCTACTCAGGAAATACAGGGCATTTTCCACTGACCTGAAGAGATGCTAGAAGCCAGAGCATTGCAAGAGAAACTAAAAAACTGCACTTCAGCACCACCTACTGGAAACCAAAAGAAAGACTTCTTATCAACCTACTAAATAGAGAAGTGCTTGCTATCTATAATAATAAAAGCGTAATATGCTAATTAGACCCGTCGACCTTCCGGATGAAGCCAGGGCAGCGAGGGAAACCCAGACCTGGGTGCCAGAGGGAAGCCGGTGCCGGCAGACAGGGGGAAGGAAGGCCTACACTTGCACGAATTTTGTGCATTGGGCCTCTAGTTCTTAAATAAAAGGCAGATGTCATTCCCATAGATACCTAGGCAGAGAGGAACCCATCAAATGAGGCAGCTCAGAAATAAAGATGAAAAATCTCCAGGAACTGAAATATTCGATTTAAATGATGAAGAATTCAAAATTGCACTTCTAATAAAATTCAACAAGAAAACTCAGATAGGCAGTTTAATGAACTGAGAAATAAAATTAATGAGCAAAAGGAGTACTTTACCAAAGAAATTGAAACTTTAAAGATGAACCAATTGAAATTTTGGCAATGAAGAACTCCATAAAAGAGATGAAGAATGAACTAGCAAATTTAGGAAATAGAGCTGATAAATGAAGGAAAGAGTTAGTAGTATTGAAGATAGAAATCTAGAAATTATGCAGATGGAAGAAAAAAGAGATTTAAGAATAAAAAATAGAAAGAAAGAAAGAAAGAAAGAAAGAAAGAAAGAAAGAAAGAAAGAACTCTACAAGAATTATCTGACTCCATCAGAGAGAACAATAAAGAATAAGGGGTATTCCGGAAGAAGAAAGGGAGAAGGGAACAGAGAGCCTAATCAAACAAATGGTTGACTAGAACTTCCCAAACACCTGGAAAGAAGTAGATCTTCTGATCCAAGGAGCAAACAGAACACCCAATTATCTTAACCAAATAGGCCTATTTACTGGTAAGGCACATTGTATTAAAATTGTCAAAAATGAATAACAAAGAAAAATTCTAAAGGCAGCCAGGGAAGACAGTAAACTACAAAGGAAATCCCATTAGATTATCATCAGATTTTTCAGCAGAAATCCACAGCTAGGAGAAAACTATTGAAAGAGAAAATTACAAGCTGAGAATAATATATCCAGCAAAGTTATCCTTTAGATATGAAGGAAAAATAAAGACTTTTTCAGATACACAGAAGCTGAGGGAATTTACCACCACTAGACCTCCAAAACAGAAAATACTGTAGGGGGTTATTCTACCTGAAACGAAAGACAAAATAATACAAAAGTATAAGTAAGGTGACTAACAGATAGACAGAAGCAGGATATTGCAACCCTTTTTCAGAATAGGGTATTTATATACTTAAATATAACTTAAAGGTTAAAGGAGGTAAAAACATTAAAAATAGAAAGAAGAAGAAGACAATATCCACTGCAATTTGGAAATGAACTCACAGCATAAGTAGGGATAATTTGTGACAACAGAAACATAAAAGCAGAGGAAGTAAAGGTCTGAGTTTGCAAAGAGAAATGGAGATAAGTTGCATTCAGAAGAAAAAAGACTACTGTATATGTAAAACTTTCTTTTGCATAAGTATAATGGTAACCACACACACAAAAAAAAAAGAAAGAAAGAAAATTCAAACCTGAGAGATATAACTTTAAAAAAATTAAAAAATTAAAATAAATAGCCCTGGCCAATGTGGCTTGGTTGGTTAGAGCATAGTCATATCCTGTGCACTAAAGAGTCATGGTTTCGATTCCCAGTCAGGGCACATACCCAGGTTGCTGGTTTGATCCACAGTTGGGGCACATATGGGAGACGACCAATCAAAATTTCTCTCTCACATCGATGTTTCTCTCTCTCTCTCTCTCTCTCTCTCTCTCTCTCTCTCTCTCTCTCTCTCTCTCTCTCCCCCGCCACTCCCATCCTCTCTTTCTATTATCAATGAAAAACATATCCTCAAGTGAGAATTTAAAAAAAAAAAGAGGAATAAATCATAGAATACGACCATTAAAACAACAAACAGAAACACAAGAGGAAAGAAACAATGGAGACACAGAGCTACCAGAAAACAAATATAAACCACCTATAGGAAATCTTCATATATCAATAATCACGCTAAATGTAAATTAACTGAACTCACCAATAAAAAGGCACCGAAGAGCAGATTTGATCAAAAACAAAACCCAACCATATGCTGCCTTCAGGAGACACATCTCTTAGCAGCAAAGACAAATATAGACTAAAAGTGAAAGAGGAGAAAATGATCCTCCAAGCAAATGGCATCCAGAGAAAAGTGGGTGTGGCCACACTTATATTTGACAAAATAGATTTCAAGATAAAAAAGGTAACAGGGGACAAAGATGGTCATTTTATAATGACAAAGGGGACAATGTACAAGAAGACATAACCTTTCTCAATTTATATGCACCCAATCAGGGAGCACCAAAATATACAAAGCAACCACTAACAGAACAAAACGGAGAAACTGACAAAAACACAATTATAGTAGGGGACCTATGTACCCCATTGTACAGGCTCTGGTCTACTTCCAATTCATTCTACACACTTCAGCCAGAGTGTCTTTATTCAAAACTTTAATGTACATTTTAACAATCCTCTAAGTCCCTACACTCTCCCCAGCCTCAGCACGTGCTCTCAAACCATTCTTCTCCATGCTGACTGCTCTCCAATCACAGTGGACTTCTTTTATTCTCCCAAGTGCTCCAGGCACCTCCTCTGTGTAATGTGTTCTTCTGTCTGGAAGACTGTGCCCCTCTGCCCTCCTCTCTCTACCTTCTCATCTTCCTTGTCCTCTGATCAGTGTTATGACGTCTTGACAGAAGCTCTTCCTGATACTAGGCCAGAAGCTACTGTCTAATGCTCCCCAAATACCAGAGTACTAATCTCACTTTGTAATTATACACTCATTTGTGTAATTTTTAAATTAGTATTTGAGAAAATGAGCTCTATTTGAGAAAATGGGCTATATTTGTATACCTATCACAATGTTTGGCACATAGTAGGCTACTGTTTTTTCATGTAGGCTGGAGATGGTAGCTTGGGAATGTGGGGGCTGAAAAGGGCAAGAGAAGGTCACTAATTAGAGAAGGATAGGAGGTTCAACAACACGGTGTGGAGAAGTTGGTGCTTAGGGATAGTCTATAATGGACCAGGCCAATAATCTTTTGGAGCAGTGATAGCTGGGAGATTTTTCTTTGTTGTTCTTTTGAAATTCCCTTATGACACAGATTTCCAGCAAGTTAGTTAACTAGTACAGTCAAGTTTTCCTTATTTTCTGGGAAATAAAGATAAGATTTCATATAGGGGACTAACTAGATCAGCAAGAGGTAAAACAACATATTGAGACAGTAGTTAGATGGCAAGAAGTGATTAGGAAGGGAGTCCTAATAGCAGTAGTTTGAAGTCAGAGATAATAAATGACAACTTGGAGAAGAAACCCTCAGAAATCTTTGAGAAACGACGGAATGTCTTATACTCACACCATATGGAAGCCATAAAGTATTTTATTTGGATATTAAAAGAAAATTATGATCCAAGAAGATCTTAAAAGAACAGGATAATCAGTTTACACAAAGAGAAAGAATAGTTCAAGATTAACATTGATAGTGCTGGTTTGCTTAGGCAACAGACTCAGGAAATTATTCTATTGGCAAAATAATCACACTCTGAAGATAAATTCATCAAACTACCTTAGTCTGATGCCATTAAATATTCAAATCACTTATTGATTTTCCCTTGATATGAACCTATGCTTACCCAGCAAACTTCTGGTTTTATCCAGCTTCCCACATAAAACTAAGAGACACCGCCCTTCAGTGTTTATGACGGTTCATTTCTCACTGTGAGTTAATAAATTGATGTTCTGATTTTATTCATCGACCTCATGCATGTGTTTATCTTAAAAATGAAACCACTCTCCATTTGCTGTTAGAGTCAATTTTCAAAGTTAACAAGGCTAAGTGCTAGCCTCTGGACTGAAATCCTGCCATCCTTCGGGGTCCTGTCTGAGTGGGATCCTTTCCCAAATGATTCCCCTCATTCTCACTTGAGCATTTTCTCTGTTCATCTACCCTACATACAAGGATCTGTGTGAAAAACCATTCATTATAAAAAGTATAAATCTGATCCCTAAAAATTTTGAGAGTTTATAGCCTATTTAGGAAGAAGAAACATCTTTATAAATACCTTAATTTATTCAAAATATTTATTGATTGAATAGTACTATATGTTAATGATACAGAAAATAAGTACCAGCATAAAACTATTTTAAAGACAAATTAAAATAACTGCATTTAAGATTTTTAAAATTAAGTCAACTCCAGTTAGAAAAATTAAAGAAAAGCTACAGATAGGAGGGGAGCATTGAATTAGACTTGAAGGATGAGAGAGAGTAGAGGGAACAAGGTGTGTTCAAATGCTACAAGTAAAATAATACCATTTGTTGAGTTGAGTTGACTTCCCTCCTACCCTTCCTCCCCCCAATTCATATGTTGAAGTTCTACCTTCAGGACCTCAACATATAACCTTATTTGGAAATAGTGTTGTTGAAGACATAAGTACTTAAGATGATATCATTAGGATGGATTCTAATGCAATATAATTGGTTTCCTTATTTTTAAAATAAAAAATGAGACATTTGGACATAGGGATACACACAGGAGAATGTTATGTGAGTATGAGAACAGCCTTCAACTAACCAAGGCAAGAGGACTGGAGCAGATCGTTTCTTCACGGCTCTTAGAAAAAGCCAGCAGACACCCTGATCTGGAATATTTGGCCTCCAGAACCATGGGTCCAAAAAATTTAGTTGTTTAAACACCCCCTCCCTGGTGTGTGATACTACGAAATTATACCATTGTTGTAATAGGAGTTTCAGACATGAAAGTCGTAGGAAATAAACTAGATAGGCGCTTGAAAGGTTTATTTTTTCAAGAGTCATAAACAATTCAATGTTTTATCTTAAAGAGGATAGAAAGCGGCAAGACAATAATAATTTACCAATTCCCTCCCAGTTAACAAGTATTGTTAAGCAACTTTATCTCATTTATTTCTCGCAGGAAACCCTAGGGAATGTGCTATTAACATAGCTATAAACTGGACACCAGCGATCAGAACCAATCTACTCTGGCACTCAGTGTGTTGAGTGAATTAACAAATAATGTGACTGCCTTGCATGGGCTCAACCACTCAAAAGTCTTAGTGCAGTGCTTTCTGCTTGGGAGGTTTTTCATAATGTTTCTTGAGTACATTCCCAAATGTCCTGGCTCTCTCCACAGTTCCTACTAAATGTAAGACATAATTGATTTTATCTCTATTTTCAGGGTCAGTACCTCACAGAGGAAGAGTAATTTTCTTCTTTTTAATAGCAAGATCATATGAAACGAATTCTGTTTTAACCTGAAAATGTATTTTCACAACTATAACTTCATATGTTCATTACCTACATACCATACCCTCTTTTTAAAGAAAATTAATTCTCTGGTTTCTAGTTCATTTTCATCACTAGGACATGGAGAATATGCCAGCATGACTGGTCCGGGGAAATGCTTGTCTTTGGTACCTTCTTCCTGTTTCTATGCATTCTGCTCCTTTCTTCCTTCAAGCATTTGTAACCAGATTAAGTAAAAATTAGAAGGGTCAAAAGTCTTTATTTTGCCAGTAAAATCGAATTTTCTAAGGCTCCTTTATGCTTTGTAAGCCTGATCAACTATAGAGAGTAATAATGTAGAACTGCCCAGATCATTATATCACTCTGCTGTAATGAAACAAGAAGAGAAAGTCCTCACACCCAGGAAATAAAAACTACTGATTTTTTATCCCTTTTTAGGAAGCATCATAAACCGCTGTGGCTCAGTCCACATAGCTCACCATCTAATGTGCACTTCTGAATATTGTTGGTGTTCAAAATGGATTAACATGTAAATTCTCCTAAGTAAAAAACAGACTCAAACCCAAGCTGAGTTCCTTCTCATACTGAAGCCTATCTGTACCTGTGAAGACTGGTAGGGAGACCACACATGGGAAACTGAGAGCCTCCTGGAAAAGAAAGAAAGAATTCACCTCAAGGGACTAGAAAGTTGATGTACTCCAAGCTAAGGATTATGGGGAATGGAGGGTAATTTTAAGCCAGACATGCTGCTTATTGCTCAGGTTGACTTCAGGTGTGGTCTCCAAATGTCCTAAGTCCTAGGAAAAGAAGACCACCATACAATAAAGAATAAAGAGCTTTTCTGTAACCATTGTGGCAGCCCCAAAGAGGCTGAGGGCAGTCTGGGTGCCTGTGGACAGGAGATAAAAGCCACATGGGAAGTCACGGGAGGGTCTCTAAAGCCACAGTGCAGTTCTCGACCCTCCAGTGCTTCCCTGTTACTCAGCAGGGGACACGACTCTGAGCTAGACATTGAAGGACATGGTGCCTCACTGGGCTTCTGCCCCAGCGCAGGTAAGCTGGAGCTCTCAAGAATGAAGGAAAACAATGTTCCTTGCTGGTAGACATGTGCTCTTCCTTTTAGCTCCCAGGAGACACGGCTTCCTGGGGTCTCCCAGACCCGTTTGAGGGTGCCTAAGACGTGAATGCTTCTGCAAGGTGTGCAGGTAATCGATTAGACAAACACAGTTTTGACGTTGCCTGGTGCTCTCTACTCTCCCGCCACATTGGACTTCTATTTGATTCTGGAATATGGCAGGGTCATTCTCTCTGCAGTGCCCTTGCACGGCTGACCACTCAAAATGCCCCCTCCGCTCTTGGGTGGCTAGCCTTCCCATCACTGAAGTCTCAACTCAAATGTCAGCCTTTCAAAGCAGCCCTCCCTGAGTTCTCCATCCATCTTGAAACCAGCCTCGAAGTATGAAACCTGCCTGGTTGGTAGTTTTCAAATCACTTACAAGTACAGCATTTAAAAATAAATGTCTACTATATATGTATTATTGTTACGTACTATTTTATCATGTGTCTCTCCTAGTGAATTTAAGGTCTGAGAAGATAAGGACCCTACCTGGCATTTCCCTTCTCCATCTCTAGTGTCTAAAATAGTACTGGGCAAAAGGCAAGTTCTTAATAGGAACTTGTTAACTGCATGAGCCCTGACCATGCAATAAGTATGCAGGAAGAGGTTGGGATACAAAGGAATAATCTTATGTTATCCATATCTTACTATAAAGTGAGCATCTAGAATAATCTGGGACTCATGGTGAATAGGATATTTTTAAGGTAAAGGCATCATTATGGGGGCCCAGAGAGTGGCCTGGATTCCGGTGAGGGTCCCAAAGCTCATTGGCATGCCTCCTTCAGCCACCTCTTGGACTTCAGGGACAGGGGGTGACAGTGGTGCTCAGATGGCCTGCTTCTCCTGTTGCAAGAGTGAAGAACAGCCAGGCATGTAGCCTTGGCCAGGCAGTATCTTTAATCTCGCTGGAGTGGCACTAAGTAAGTACCTCCTGAGAGCATGCATGAGCCTCTCTTGCTCACATTTCTTTGTTCAGCAGTTGCCATGGCACCGACCTGCCTGGTTGACGTCTAAATATAGTGATAAAAGATTTCATCTGCTTTCAACAACTAGAAGACAAATCTGAGGAGCAAAGAAAAATAAATGTTCTTATGCCATTTTTTTTGAGGGGGGAGGATACTTTTTAATCTATTAATTTTCAGAAATAAGGAAGAGAGTGATTTATAGCTTTTATTTATATTTCAGAAGTTGTTTTTGCATTATCATATTGATGCTGTATTGAAGTTGGATTTCTTTAAAGATCATAAGCTTTTTTGGTGGTGGGGTGGTGAAGAACAAATAACTATGTTTTAGAATGACTATCTTAGTAATTCTCAAGTAGGTGTTACATACATGAAAATAACCCAGAAGAAATTCCCTGAGATCACTCAGAACAATCTAGGTTAAAAGGAGAAAATATATATTGAGAGAAAAAAGGGGGGAGGGGTAGAATTTTTCTATCCAAAACCATAACCTAAAGAGAAATGAGACACTGCATTGCTTTGTGGCCACATATTGTAGAACACTTCAGTTTAGGAATAGGCAAGCGGACAAACCATTACAATGTTCATATTCATTAAAAGGCCAATAAAAAAATTTGTTCCTTCTCATTTCCAAAATATTGAGCAACAACTTGAACTTTGATAGAACTCACAACATGTGAGGCACTGAGAAACAAAAGATAATGTATTAAATCTCTTGAACCCTCGCTTTTGTTCAATATGTGGACCACAGTACAGGTATGAGGTACAAGATGTACACAAATCCTGAACCTCATTAACTCCTCCTTTGAGTACTTCACTTAAGGCGTGGCACCCTCACACGAAGTTCTCTTTATTACAGGAAGTTCATGCCTATGCCATTTCCTCATCTAAACCACCTCACCCCACCAGTTTTGTTATATCCATTCAGGCTTAATTTCACCCAAAACCTTCCCCTAAAAACTCTACTTTAGATCACTCATTTTCCTTAACTGCCATAATGTTTACAATATAGTTAGAGAATAATTGATATTTCTTCTTTTATATAATTCCCTGGTTTATGTTTATAGTTTTGTCTCTACCCTCCCCCCTCCGCCCATGCCTTCCAATGTCTTTGAAGTCAGTGATTATTTCTTCATTTAACAAGCACACACACTAAATTGTTCATTACCCTGATCTAGTGGGGAAAAACGCACTAAACAAAAAAACGTACATACAAATATGATAAATCATGACAAGTGAAAAGAAAAAGAACCAAATATTATGAGAAAACAAAACAAAACACTGACTGAAACTTAGTGATAGAGGAGGAAATTGAAAGCAGATGATGTAGCACAACTTGTCAGAAGGGCATTTATGGGGGTGTCTCACAAGTCACTATGAAGGGTCCAAGATGTTAGTCGGAGGAAAAAGGAGGCCAATGAAAGGATGTAAGCAAGAGAGTGACATACTCTGTTATATATTCCATCACATAATTCTATCAAGCAACCAACCCAACTTTAGGCATAAAGTTTATTATTCAGTCCATGAAGAAAAGAACAGAGAGTAATTTAATTGACTTAGCACTGAAATACGTTTAGCTAGACTTGCTCAGTAGTGACCCTGTACTATTTATTACAAGGGAACAAACTCTGGGAGAGACTACAACATGCTGTATAATGTTCTTTCTTTCCTTTCTATTGGAAATTTTATCAACTTAAATAAATCGGTCAATTTACATAGATGGCTAGAGTTACCAATGTAGAGTTCAATCACTATTCCTAACCAAATTTTACTTTGAAGAGAAAATTTTAAATATATATATATTTTATTGATTTTTTACAGAGAGGAAGGGAGAGGGATAGAGAGTTAGAAACATCAATGAGAGAGAAACATCGATCAGCTGCCTCCTGCACATCCCCTACTGGGGATGTGCCCGCCATCAAGGTACATGCCCTTGACTGGACTCAAACCTGGGACCCTTCAGTCCACAGGCCGATGCTCTATCCACTGAGCCAAACCGGTTAGGGCTGAAGAGAAATTTTTTATCAAAAAGAAGTTTTAACATGTTTAGACTCTTTATTGAGTTGAAATAACTTATTTCTCTGTCAGTTGAGAAAAAATAAACATTTAAAAAGTGTATTATCCTCTCCATATGCTCTGAAAGGGGCAGCTTAGCTAAAATGATATGATATAGTTCATCAATATCTTGAAGTCTCTCTCCAGACCTATTCAAACATACAGATCAGTGGTGATAGTTTATTTCATGCCTTTAACCAACAAGTAGGTATTAGACACCTATGTGATTCACAAGGACCTATTCTAAATGTTGTTGGAGCAAAATCCTGGAGATGGACACTATTATGGAAATGCATTCTTCTGTTATCTCCTTGCCTTATTTGCCTGGCCTATTTGTGGATCTGGAATTTTATTTCCATTGTTACTATCTTTGAATAGAAAATTAAATGTGAAATTTAATCTCCATTGACCTTACAGCTGGTGTTTGGCTCACAAGGGGGAAAAGTCTATCATTTTCTAAATGAGCTTTCAGTTTATGGCAAATCCATTTCAATATTGATGTTTTCCATTTTTCTTTGTACATTGCCAACTCTAGAATGCAACAGATCTAATATTTGTGTCCTCGGTAGCTGGGTTGTTGTATAACTAATTTAATACTTTGACAGCACTTTATTTCAATGGTGAAATATAGTTGCTGTTTATTAGAATCTTTGAGGCAAGATAAAGTCTTACAGATAAATCTTACAAGAAAAGAGTATTTTGTAAGAATGCTAATGCAACTTTAAAAATGAAAAATCCCATTTCTGGTATTCTTACAAATGTTTTTATAGTCTAGTCCTAATGGAGCATTTTTCTATGTTAAAACTATATGGAAATTAGGCATAATTGGCAACTACACCTTTTAACTACCTTCTTTAACTCACTAGCCCAAAGCCATAATATGTGGCCATTCACTAAATTTATCAATCTAGTTAATAAAAGTATCTTATTTTTCACAAGATAATAATTTCTATACATTTTATTTTGTATTGAATGATTTCATTAGTCCCCAAATAATATTGATAAACATGTAATAGTTCATCATAGCATAGTAATTAAGAGTTAGTTATAGCTAAGATTTGGAAACAGCCTAAGTGCCCATCAGTAGATGAGTGGATTAAAAACCTGTGGTACATCTACACAATGAAATACTATGCTGTGGTAAAAAAGAAGGAATTCTTACCATTTGCAACAGCATAGATGGAACTGGAGAGCATTATGCTAAGTGAAATAAGTCATCCAGAGAAAGATAAATATCACATGATCTCACTCATTTGTGGAATATAATGAACATAAACTGATGAACAAAAACAGATCCAGAGACAGAGAAGCATCGATCAGACTGTCAAACCTCAGAGGGAAGGTAGGGGAGGGGAAGGGGAAAGGGGAGAGACCAACCAAAGTACTTGTATGCATGCATATAAGCCTAGCCAATGGACAGAGACAACAGGGGGGTGAGGGCATGAGTGGGGGTGGGGCAATGGGGGGATAAGGACACATATGTAATACCTTAATCAATAGGGAAAAAAAAGTTTTCTGTAGACAATAGGTTAGGATTAAGATTGTGTTTAGATTTAGGCTTAGGGTTAGAGTTAGAGTTGGGGTTAGGGTTAGATTTACTGTAAGAGTTCAAACTTTGGGAATTTTACATTCTAGTCGTATTTTATTATTCAGAGCAAGGTATTTAACCTGATTATACCTGATCTTGGTCATTACAAAAGGGGATATTAATAGTGCTTGAATTATGTAATTGTTTTACAGTTTTTATTTTATTTTTTAAATATTTTTATTGATTTCAGAGAGAAAGGGAGAGAGAAAGAAACAGCAATGATGAGAATCATTGATTGGCCACCTCCTGCAGGTCCCACACTGGGAATCGAGCCCACAACCCGGGCATGTGCCCTGACCAGGAATTGAACTGTGACCTCCTGGTTCATAGGTCGATGCTTTTTTATTTTTTGTTACCTCTCACCTGATGGTATTTTTCCATTGATTTTTAGAGAATAGAAGGAAAAGGGAGAGACAGAGAATCATCGATGTGAGAGAGATATATCGATTGGCTGCCTCCCACACATGCCCTAATGAGGGCTGGGGATGAAGCCTGCAACCAAAGCACGTGCCCTTGACCGGAATCAAACCCTTCAGTCTATGGGCTGACACTCTAACCACTGAACCAAACTGGCTAAGGCTCTATTACAGATTAAATGCTGATACACATGAATGCTTAGAAGAGTTCCTGGCACAATAAAATTAAGGTGTGTTGTTTTTTTTGTGGGGGGGGGGCGGTCAAATTTAAATCTGAAACAATGCTAGGACTACTGGATATTTTCTTAAGATAAATGCTTATTTCAAAGCCTTATAATGACTGAGAAGGAAGAGTGAACCGCTCTGCAGGGCCTCCTCTTTTGCTCCTGAGCCTTCCCTTTCTGAGCTTCAGGCTAGAGCACCATCACAGGGCTCTGTCCCTACCCTACCTGGGCTCTCAGAAATGCAGCTCTACCTTCTAGAGGCACCCAACTTACATGAGAGGGGTCACTTCAGTGTGAGAGGACCCCTGTTTAGAAGAAGAGATTACAGTTTAAACACATCAACTGGCATGGCATTTTCAAGACCAGTGGCTCAAACAGCTCAGAAGGCAGGGTTTTTACTGGGCTTCCTTACTCTGAAGTACAACAGGTTTTGAACTAAATCCCATTTTCAAATCCCAATCCTGTCTTTCATCAGCAACCAGCACCAGGATGGCAGGTTGACTGAACAGGGATTTGGAAACACACCCTTAGGTACTGAAGCCACCAGAAAGCCTAACAATAACCTCTAAAGGTAATAAGCCAAGGGTCAGCATCCTTCCACTGGCTATTATTTCAATCAGCCAAGGAGCTTGAAAAAATTCAAAGCTAGAGGGAGAGGGAGAGAGAGAGAGAGAGAGAGAGAGAGAGAGAGAGAGCGAGAGAACCACAGGAATGTTGTCAAATCTTTCCTGGCTAGAGACTCCCTATTCTGACAGTGCCCTCTGGGTCCTGTAGTGTCTTCTTAATTGACCTTCTAGGGGTTGGGAATGATTTGTGTTTATTATCTACACCTATGGTTCTCAGACGGGGGTGGGAGGGCAGGACTCCGGGAATAAACTAAGTCACTTCCGGGGAGGGAGACAATGGTTTCTGTCAAGAAAGGGAAAGGGGAAGAAAATAACGTTTATGCCCTACACAGTTTTATCTAATAAATTGGGGTAAGCTGGTCAGCTTATTATTCATTGTGTATTCCTTAGCTATCCTTGATGCCATCTAGTTCTATTTTTGTTTGTATTTTTGTTAATCCTCACCTGAGGATATGTTTTCCATTGATTGATTTTTTTTTATTTTTTTTTTAGAGAGAGTGCAAGGGAGGGAGAGAGGGAAAGAGAATGGAATATCCATGTGAGAGAGACACATCAATTTGTGGATTAACCTGCACCCCTGGTAGGTGGCCTTGACCGGAAATCAAACCCGGACCCTTTGGTGCTTGGGCCAGTGCTCTAACCACTTAGAAACACCAGCCAGGGTGAAGTCAACTAATTCTAATCAATTATAATATACCTGGAAAGGCACTGTGCTCTGATCTGCAAATGATCTTTTTCAGAGGCAACATATCATCTTCAAGAGAGAAATTCCTTTTTAAATTTGGAAGTACCAGTGACCCTCAGGACAGGGTGATCATTTGCTTCAAGGAAGTTTCCTTTTAGGACTTGGACACGCTTCTAAGGAGCCCAAGGTCATTTTAAAATATTATCCCAGGAATCAGGGAGGGAGACATTTACCTTTTAAAGAAGTATGCTCTCACTTAAGCCAGTGAAGTTCTATTTCAATTAATGGAGCAGTGAACTATTTCCTAAAGAAATGTGGCAGTGTTGAAGAATTCATTCACCTTCTGAAGGTGAAGAGGATGTAAGTTGGTGCAGCTCAAGCACTCAGAATAGCCCCTGAGGTAGGTAGTAATTATCAGCTTTCTATTTCAAATGGGGAAAACAAGGCAGAAGAGTCGAATGATTCTGTGTTAGTGTTCAGGATAGTCTCTGTCTCTTACCTTGAGCACAGATGTGACTGAGGGCTGTGATCATGACAACCAGCCCTGCTAAGTGCTGGACATTGTCCTAAGTGTCTTCCAAGGTGTATTTTCACAAAAGCCCTAGGAGGTTGGTGCCATTTTCATGTTTGTGTTATAAATAAAAATAAAAAAAAAGAAAGAAAGAAAAAGGTGGCACAGAGTGGTTCAGAGTTGAGGAGCTAGGACTAGAAGTAAGGCAACCTCTCTGTGAAGCCCGTGTTCCTAAGTGTTGCAATTGCCTCAAACCAAGAGGTGGAACTGCAATGACTGGCCATTAAGTGAGCAGGGAAGGAAAGGAAAGGATGAGAGAACCCTCAGCAGAGGGCATATAAGAGGGAGGGTCAGAGGAAGACTGATGCTTTCAACCAGGAAAAAGAAGGGTCTGTGGGGCGCACACTGAGTGTGAATTGGAAGAGGCAAGGTCTGGAAACAGCACTGTCCTCCTAAGGCAAGATACCTGGTTGACTTTACCAAGTCACAGTCATCAAAACCTATAAAGTCTGGGAAAGCAAATACCACATATTTTCACTTATATGTGTGCCGGGGGTCCTGATCCAGCATTTAGAAGTGTTCAAGAATCTGGAGAAGGCACTGTGTGTAAATTGATTAAAGAGTCCAGAGATGAAACATAATATTGGAAGGCATTTTGGGGGCCAGAAAAGACTTAACTAAAGGAACTAAGTTCTCCCTTGTCCCAGGACCCCTTGATTTTTATTAACACAAATTGTCCTAAGGCAAAGTAGATAGACATCAAAGGCCAGGGTTTAGTAAACAGAATCCATTGTCAGATTGGAAGAATTGCCTATGGCTGTTCAGGTGTTTGGCCAGTAGGAGACAATAACATATAGATTGAAATGCCTTCAGCTGTCTGGCAGCAAGCAATCATTTTATGCATCCTTTTCAGGTTTGGGGAAATGCCCTCAGCCATTTCCAGATGATTCAGCCCTGCTGACATGCTGGAATTGGCTTCTGGCATATGTGGAATGTAAAGAACAAAATAAATGAACAACAACATGCCCAGCTGGCATGGCTCAGTGGTTGAGCGTTGACCCATGAGCTAGGAGGTCACCTTACAATTCCTGATCAGGGCACATGCCTGGGTTTTGGATTCAATCCCTAGTATGGGGCATGCAGGAGGCAGCTGATCAATGATACTCTCTCTTACCATTGATGTTTCTATCTCTCTCCCCCTCTCCCTTCCTCTCTGAAATAAATAAAAAATATATTTAAAAAACAACAACAGAAACAGACTCATAGATACAGAGAACAAACTGATGGCTGCTAGTTAGGAGAGGGCTTGGTTAAAAAGGTGAAGAAATTAAGAAGTACAAATTGGTGCTTACAAAGTAGCCACAGAGTTGTAAAGTACAGCATGGAAATATAGTCAATAATATTGCAATAACTATGTATGGTACCAGGTGAGTACTAGACTTATTGAGGGGATCACTTTTTAAATTAAATAAATGCCTAAACACTATGATGTATACCTGAAGCTATTATAAACTAATATTGAATGTAAAAATATATATATATAATTATGTTAAATGGCTGAAAAGAACCTAAAGTGAATGTAAAAGATACTGGAGAAGACAGAGCCCAAATAAGCAAGAATACAGTTTATAGGGGATATCTACCCATAAATAAGGTAAACATAAACAGAGCACCATTTTGAAAATATTGAAAGAACATTCACATCAAATCAGAATTCTATACCCTCCCCCTGGAAAAATATATAAAGTCTGTGCTGAAAAAAAAAAATATCAAAAGGAGGAAAATGATCTGATTCCTTGAAAAAATAAGTTGCCTAAGATACTACATTTAAATGTCCATAAAAATATAACCACAATTCAGAAGAAAGGAAATAGAATCAAAAGTCAGGGAACCTGAAAAAGGACCACTCACTTTCCTCTTGCTGAGCATCTTTCCCCGCGTCTGTTGAGGACCCTGAGCACGCCAGGTGTGCCTGCCACAGTAACGATGGAAGGAACGGCTTCTCTCCCTGCAGCAGAGGCACTCGTTACCCTAAGCTAAAAACACTCATGATTGGTCCACACCTAAACTGAGTTTCATGCGACCTCTTGACCTGGTTTATTTCCATTTGAAGTGAAAGATTGAGCTACAGCAAACCAGGACCTTTGCATCATCATCAATTTCACCATGTGATTTGATGACGCATAAAGTTCTTTGGTCCACAACTTTGTGGTTAAATCTCATTGAAGGCTAAAGCACTCACATTAGCTATAAGATTGCAAATGGGGATGATCTATGTTGTAAAGATGTCATTGTCCACGTTTCCAGCTCCGTCCAGAGGTGACGCCTCCACGGGGGTCCTAACCCTGTGTGTAAGCGTCCGACTGCCAGAGGTGATAAGTGTGCAGTGTTCCATAGTCTGGGAAACATATGGTTAAAGAAAGTAAAGAAATATGGTCCTTTTGAGTAGAACAAGTGTGGTCAATAAACCTGAGAAGAGAAATCTGGGTCATTTTCAATAAAAAGCAAACTTTTTTCTCCATCACAAAGGTAACCTTTCTGTGGGTTTTACTAAAGCAGCTTCCTGGTATTTACCTTGCACTTCTATAAAAAGAGTAAACCTGAGAGAGATTGAGCTGAGATTATCCACTTAGCTGTAAAACAGACTTGGGTTCCCTTTCTCTCCGCACCACTCACTATCTGTGTGTCCCTATGTAAGTTATTTAAAGTCTCTCGACCTCAGTTACCTTATAGATAAGAAAGAGGTAACAGTCATGTCTCTCACAGTGTCTCTGTGAGCAGGACAAAAATATAAGCAGGACGAGAGAAAGTGCGTGCAAAATGCTGACAAAACCCCAGCATCTAGTTCAGATACTCACAATGATCCTATAATTATTCACACCGTCTGAGATTTCTGGCTCTTGACCATTCCTCCATCACTTGTGTTCTGGGGACAAGTGTTCACTAAGTGGCCCATTTGGAGTGATCTAAAATTAGAAACAGATCAAGGAAGAGCATTGTTCAAGGTTTTCAAAGAGATAAAGCAATTTCTTAAGGGTCACCTTTTTTTTAATTTGAATGAAAATGTATTTAGCAAATTAAATCCTGCTCTACGGTGCACCGCATCGTAGTTGGTGGTAGACACAGCAAAGCATTGGGAGTCACCTTGTACCTGCCAACCTACTACCCAGAGAATACATCTGTAAGTGATCAGTAAGTAATACAACTTAAATACTTGTTATCTTCACTAGAGCAGTGTTTGGATATTGGGACATCAATTGTAGAATTTTAGAACTGAAAAGAAGAGGCCATTTGTTTAACTCATTCTTTTGACAGATAAGGAAAGAGATTTAGAAAGGCCTAATGCCCCCCAATATAGACTTTGCATTTGACATTTAAGTAAAAGTACTAAAAGGACTGGCAGTACACTCCTAAGCAGTAAGAGCTCATTGGGTGGCACGTACCTACTTAAGTAATTTAAGGTATCATCAACCCCAAACATTGGTTGACTTTTCGGTATTTTTGTCTCAAAAGCAAGATGAGTGTGTTTGGGCGGGATAGGCGGCCTTAAACCTGCACCCTCAGCCACTGGGCCTCCTTCGGCATTGGTGAAGAGCTTCAGGAAACGGAACCCTAGACTCTGGATTCCAATAATTACAGGCTGTTGTTGTTCCTTGTGATTAAGCCCCTATCCCAGTGGTCGGCAAACTCATTAGTCAACAGAGCTGCAGTTGGCCGACCACTGCCCTAGGGTCACTGACTTGCCCTGTGCTGAAGTTTCACTGAGTAGACCAGATGGAAAGTAATTTCCATCACAAGTAGTTACACCGGCCCCATGCTACTCTAAGTAGCAAGAAGTTACATGGTCCTCAAAACATTATTTTAAGATTAAAGCTAGAATCAATTGGGGGGAAGAGATGCTCTGATTGACAAGGCATCTAAGGATTTTCTCCATCACTGAAATTCTAAGAATAAGATCCCACTCCTTGGAGAAGTCATTCTGTGGCTCAAGGGGAAAAAAACACATTGTGTTCTTGGCTTAATCTGGTTTTGCAACACCACTTTTTTTTTTTTTTTTTTTTGGTACTAACTCTTTCCATGGCCCACCTTTTACTCTGAATAACAACCCTCATAACAAATGAAGGAAATGATTTTTTAAGACTCCTTTATATGTGGGAACATATAGGAGAATTTGCTAAATTGATAATCCTGTTGTTGTTTTTCACATTAATTCTACAGGCCAAATTTTTTAGAGAAGAGAGCACCCTAACTGGAGTAGCAGGATAATGCTAAGTGCGCAAAGAGGAATAGTAAAACCAGCAGATCTGGTTTTAAAACGGTTCTTCTATAAATATAAATGCATAGAATAGATTTTTAGGAAAATATTTTACACCCGGCAGAAGTTACTTTCAGTCTTTGATGAGCATATCAAAGACTGTGAAATCTCTCCTGTATTTTATTTTATTTTTGGTTTTATGTAGTGGTTGTCAATGCCACTATTTCTAATTTACTGTCCACAGGCACATATAATATTCTTCTGGTTAAGAGGGCAGAAAACATAATGTCCTTCAACTCAAGGCACTTGTTTTTGCTTTTGCCATTAATTAGTTGACTAGCATAGATGTCAAGTTTAATATAATCACCATCATCTGGCTGCTCACTTACCTTGAAAGCCATTTCACTGATGTGCCAAGTCGACTCATCTAATGAAGCAATTGGGTTCCTTAGTAAGAAATCTTTACCAGAATGAAGTGCCTCAGTGATGGTATCTTGACCTAATCAAACTAAATTAAAGTCTAAATCCACACAGATTTGCTTCAAAGGATGACAACCCAACTAGACCTAGACCAGGATTTTTAACAAGGATGTATGAATTTTAAAAGGCATAACCAAGTAGATCATTCATACAGAAATGCCACTTCACTCCCCAGCAATGTCAGACTCCCTGTACATACAACGCTCTCCTCCCTCTCCTATCTTATCCTAGCCTCCAACCCTCTAAGCCTCCCCCTTCCCAATCCTTTTAGTGGGATAAGACCTAGTTATGTTTTTTTAAACCTAGCTCAATTATCATTTACTTTTAATAGCCTTCTCTGCTCACCCCCAAATTTACCTCTAAGTCGTATTGATTCTTCTTAGTGCTTCTGTAATTCCCAGCTGCCTCTGCATACCTTGTCAGAGATCTTCCTGCATGTACCATAGTTACATCTTAGTATGGCTTACCCATTCACTGGAGTTATAAGTCTCAGTGTACGGTCCATAAATGAGGGCATAATAATTACCTAATTATCCTCAGGTGGGCTAGGGCCTGAACTAGATCAGAGTCTAGATATAATAACATATATTTTATGTATATATGATCTAGCAATATTCATTTTCAAATAAGTTTCCAAGAAGATATTTATTTGCACCAAACACAGAGAATAACATAGAAGACAGCATACTCCATGAGGGCAAAAAGTATGAGTTCTTTATCTATATTCCCAGAACCTTAGCATAGATGGAATAAATGAGCGCAAAGATGAGTGAGACAAAACAATACAGAAACAACAAAACCAAAAGTTTTTTTTTTGGAAAAGATAAACAGGATTGACACAATTTTAGCTAGGTTAAGTGGGTGGCTTAAAACTTCTTAAATATTAGGAAATATATATTTCTCACAGTTCTGGAGGCCTGAAGTTCAAGATCAATAAGATCAGTGTCCTTACAAAAAGAGGTATCAGAGAGCTTGCTCCCTTTCTTTGCATGCCCAGTGAGTGAGAAAAGCCCATATGAGTACACAGGTAGAAGGTGATTATCTACAAGCCAGGAGGAGAGCTCTCACCAGGAATCAATTCAGCCTTTACCTTGATCTTAGACTTCCAACCTTTAGAATTGTGAAAAAATAAATTTCTGCTGTTTAAGCTACCCAAACTGTGGTATTTTGTTATGATAGCCTGAATAGACTAATCCACCAAACAAAAATGACAGAACACTCAAATTACTAAAATTGGAGGAAAAAAAAGAAGTTATTTTATAGAAACTAAAATGGTTTTGAATAAGTACTAAGAACAACAACAACAAAAGAAGAATTACTAAGAACAGCTGTATGCCAACAAAGAACAGGATTAACAGAAGAACAGGACTGGAAAAGATAATATAGTTGCTTAATAGCTAAGACATCAATTGCCGCCCTAGCCAGTTTGGCTCACTGGATAGAGCATCAGCCTGTGGACCAACCGGTCCCGGGTTTGCGTTTGATTCCGGTCAAGGGCACGTACCCTGGTTGCAGGCTCCTCCCCAGCCCTGGCCCTGGTCAGGGCTTGAGCAGGAGGCAGCCAATCAATGTGTTTCTCTCACATCCATGTTGCTCTCTGTCTTTCCCTCTCTCTTCCCCTCTCCCTAAAAATCAATGGAAAAATATCCTCAGGTGAGGATTAATAACAACAACAACAAAAAGACACGAACTGCCTTTATGACTGTCCAGTGGTACACCCTGAAGCACTGGAATGCCTCTGTCGAGAACCCTGTGGCTGTAGTCTCCTTCTGTGCTTGTCCCTTTGTTTTTCATAACACCAGTGCTCCCAGATGGGCATATTCTATTTTGGAGGCAATGAGATGCTGTAGCCGAAGCAACTCTGAACACGTCCTCCATTCTGGAACGTCACTGGAGCAACACAAACCATTAGGATATGGTCCCCAGAGAGGTGCAAGTCAATATTGGGCCAGGTCACATTTGGGCTTCCTGACATTTGTGGTTTAATAGTGTCCGCTTTGTGGACACACTGTTATAACCCTCAGTTTAAATGCTCTTGTTTCATTTTCTCTGTGGCCCTGTTGCAATGTGTGCTACACAGTAGATCGGGAACCAGAAAATCCCATGCAAGTCCCCTGCATAGCTTCCCAACTACGTTGAGCAAATGCCTGCCTGCCTCCAGACCCCCTCCAGATAATCATCTAGATTATCCTACTTTTTTTTTTTTAATGTCAGAGGAAGATCAAATCAGCAAGGGCATATTCACAAAACACAACTGCTAAAAATGGTGACTTTTATTGGAAATTATAATATCAATAATGCCACTCCAAAGACAAGAGCCCCTTGTATAAATTAGTTGAGGAGAAAAAAAGAAATGAAAATAAATCTTTTGTTGGCATGAAGGAATGATCATATACCTAAATACATATGCATACATCTACATTATTTGATGCCTGGTATTATTAGGCTGGTAGTGACTATTCCTGACATTCCATCACATTGAAGCCTGTATTTTGAAATTCTGACTCTGAGCAGATTCGCTGCAAAGGGCTTTCCTGATAATTAGCTGCAGCTCCTGTGGGGCAGGCACAGAACCCGGAGTGTGATTATCAGTAAACTCTTCAGACCTGAAGGAGCCGTGCAGGGAGGCCCTCTCTCTGTGTTTGTCATGAGAAACTCCAACATACTTAATAGCTCAAGAGACCAGCAATGCCAAATTGACACGCCAGCTGTGCAGACCTTCAGGGTTGAATTATTATTATTACTCCAGTAGCTCTCTCTTAATGTAGCTTTGAATCATCACTGAGGGTCCTGTGCCAGCAGCTAATTACAAAGTTCTAACCCTGAGTGACTGCCTGCTATGGAGATCCACCAGCCAGTGAGTGCATGCTTTAAAATCACTTTCGAATTAATTTACCAACTGGCCCGCCACTTACATCTATCACAGGAGGAGAATGGTGAAATTGGCAGGCGGGCCTGATGATTAATGTTTGCTGTTTGTTTCATGATCCTACCAGCTTCAACACTTAACAAAAGATAAAGAGATTTCCTTTCTGTTCTTACAAAGAAAAACAACAAGATATTCTTAGGTGCGGGCTTGTAAACCTTTAAGGAGAGTTTTTTCCTTGCTTTTTTTCTTTATTGCCAGGACAAATGAGTCAGGATCTAATCTGCTTACAACTGAGGGACTTGCACAGAGATTTTGATGTGATCAGAGGATTATCTTCAGCATCTCAGATACTTAAACTATTCTTTTCATTTTTAGCAGGTCAACCAAGGTGGCAGATACTTTTGTCAAAAAGCATTTCCAGAAACTCAGTTTATTACCTTTTGGGGATTATATGTTCTGAACACATAACAGCAAATTTGGAACAATAGTAATGATCTCTTGCATGCTCACAACAGTGAAAATGGGTTGATATGGGGTGACTTTGAAGCTTGATTTCCATAGGCAACCACCTGCTGTTCTCCTCCAATTATAAACAATTCTGCAATTTTTAGATCATCTAATAAAAATCAGAAGAAGTGTATTTTCCAATACAATAAAAACCTTTAATGCTGTAACTTAGCAATTAAAATATTTTTAAAAAATAAGAACCTTGCCGGGACCGGTTTGGCTCAGTAGATAGAGCGTCGGCCTGCGGACTCAAGGGTCCCAGGTTAGATTCCGGTCAAGGGCATCTGCCTTGGTTGCGGGCACATCCCCGGTGGGGGGTGTGCAGGAGGCAGCTGATCGATGTTGCTCTCTCATCGATGTTTCTAGCTCTCTATCCCTCTCTCTTCCTCTCTGTAAAAACTCAATAAAATATATTTAAAAAAAATAAAATAAAATGTGATTATTACTAGGATATAATTTGGTAAAATTTATAAAAAAAAATAAGAACCTTAAAAAAATAAGAACCTTGCATGATAGCATGTCATTAACACAATTGTAAAAGAGCAAACCAAATCACGCTAACAGTTTTATCATTGAAAAGGATCTGGCCTTGGCTGGTTTTGCTCAGTGGTTTGGCCTGTGGACTCAAGGGCCCCGGGTTTGATTCTGGTCAAGGGCACATGCCTAGGTTTGTGGGCTTGATCCCCAGTGGGAAGAAGTGGGAGGCAGCCCATCAATGATTCTCTCACATTATTGTGTTTCTCTCTTCCCGATTCTCTCTCCCCCCACTTCCTCTCTGAAAACACACACACACACATACATACATACATACATACATATATGCTGTCAAATTCCTGCCTGTATGGAACCGGGCCTCAGCCCTTGAATACTTTCTGTCCTCCAGAAATAGGTAAGAAAAGGTGAAACACAAACACAAGAGAATGCAAATGATTTGAATTTTTACTTGATGGCAGCCTCAGCTTTCTCCATCTGCAGCATCTCTGCTGTGCAGACCCACTGTGTTTATGGCGGCTCCTTTACTCCCAGCTGTTCACGCTGCTCTCTCATACACCTGTGCTCTCTGAAGAGAGGCTTTGGGGACCAACCCAGAGCACAAAGACTGATCACAGCCAACGACAAAGGTCAGCTCAAAGCTCAGGTTTTGGTAGGAACATCATTGTGATTTCCCAACTTAAAGCACAAACGCAAAAAAAAAAAAAAAATAGTTACACTCATGGCCTTTGATACATACTGCGCTTGCTCCAGGAATTATAAAGATGAGCATAGCCTCTGTCTTCAAGCATCTTTAATCATTCTTCTTAAATTACCTGAAAAGAGAATAATGGTACTGAGATGCTGCTTCTGCTTCTAATATTGCTATAGAATAATCTAGAACAATGCTTTTCTATCAAAATGGAAGGTGTGCTACATATGCAGTTTTACATTTTCTTGTAGCCTCATTAAGAAGGCAAAAGAGCCCTGGCTGGTGTTGCACAGTAGTTAGAGCATCAGCCCACGTACCTAAGGGTCACTGGTTTGATTCCTGGTCAAGGGCACATACCTGGGTTGCAGGTTCAATCCCCTGCCCCAGTCAGGGGGCATGTGGGAGGCATCCAATCCATGTGTCTCTCTCACATCGATGTTTCTCTCTCTCTCTCTCTCTCTCTCTCTCTCTCTCTCTCTCTCTCTCTCTCCCCCTCTCCCTCTCCCTCTCCCTTTCCTTCCTTCCACTCTCTTTAAAAAATCAATGGGAAAAATATCCTTGGGGAGGAGTAAAAAAAAAATTAATTTAATTTTAAAAAAAGGTAAAAGAAAAAAAGTGAAATTAATTCTAACAATACGTTTTATCCAACACTATTCTAAAATATCATTCAGCTTGTAATCAATATAAAAATACTTCTTTGTACTAAATGATTGAAATCTGTGGTATGTTTTACAGGTAGAGCACCTTTCGATTTGCACTAGCCATGTTTCAAGAGTTTGTCACTGGTAGCTATTATACTGTACATGGCATGTCTAGATTGCAAAATGTAAATTTTGGATTTCCGTTGATGCAGGTGATGAATTTGATCATATGTATTTTATGCATTATTGATCCCAGTGTTACTATTTTTATTTTTTACTACATTTGTTTAAGTTTTTGCTTCCTCGTTGGTTTTTTTTGGGGGGGAGGGGAAGGTGAGAGTTGGAATTTTCTCAACTGTTGCCTTCTTCATACGAGGTGACATACTCTAATAGAAACGGTCCTAATTAAGTAAAAGCCGTGACTTTTCCTTAAAAACGAAGATGCTGTTTGCTTGGGGACATGAAGAAATAAAAAACTTAATTAAGAATTAGGTCTGAAACAAAAATATACAGTTCAGCACAAACTTCTAATTCAAATCCCACTGAATACAGTCCTAGGTCCCCACTGTGGTTCTCTGTGCCTTTCATCCGCCCAACTCTGCCCTCTGTTCCAGCTTCCTTGTTTTCCAGGCCCCTAACCACACTCCATGATCTAGTCATACTGAATTATTTACCCTTTCCCTAGCTGTGGTCGGCACACTCATTAGTCAACAGAGCCAAATATCAACAGGACAACGATTGACATTTCTTTTGAGAGCCAAATTTTTTAAACTTAAACTTCTTCTAATGCCACTTCTTCAAAATAGACTCGCCCAGGCCGTGGTATTTTGTGGAAGAGCCACACTCAAGGGGCCAAAGAGCCGCATGTGGCTCGCGAGCCGCAGTTTGCCGACCACGGCCCTAACGTGATCATACACAAGCCAAAAAGGCAGGTGTTTTTACCACTCTGTCACAGGTAAAGCATGTGAAGTTCAATGAGGGTAAATGACTTCCCAAGCTCACGCACATACTAAGCGGTGAAGCTGGGAAACGGGTCTTTTGACACTTGCAGTGACCCTGCCCCTCTCCGTAGGAGGCAAGTAGACCTGGCTCTGCAGCCCCTTTGGGAAGAGCATCCTTGGTTGCTCAAATGATCTAGTGCAAGTAGCCAGACCAAGCTTCCTGCCTGTTCACTTTTAGCTTGCTGCTCTGCATGAGACAAACAAAATCTTTTATCACAAGCATTTGACTTGTATCTTGCAGTGGAACCAAGCATGTCAAACTCACAGCCCAAGGACCCCATGCCTCATTTATTTGGCCTGTATTAGCCTTTGAATTTGACATGCTTGCTGTACACATTTACAAAATACAAAAAGGCAAGGAATTATGGTTTTGTTTCCATTTCAAACTGTACTAAGTATTTAACTTCTGTTATGTCGAAGGCAGATCGGTCTAAGAGCCTGACAAGGTAATTTGAGGGAACATTACAAATGATGCCTTTGAAATTACTGTTGTGGCTTTGGGTTTTTCTCCTGTTGTTTCTAACAACCTACTGTTTTACGTGGGTGAATAAAAAGTTGTTTTCGCTTAGGAAATTGCTGGTATTACAGGAATGAGTTTGTGGGTTAGCAAATATTTTAAGGTGAAGACACTTTTTTGGAAATGAGACTTAACACCTGGCAACTGCTATCGTGGTCCTAGGAGCCTGGAGAAGAGGTCAGCCAATGCCAAGCAAAGCAGAAACGCCTGAGGTGCCTTGTCAAATGGTCGAGGAAGGAATGGAAAACCTTAGGGAGGTGGGTGAGCTGGAATGAATATTTTTTGTGCAGCCAGAAGACCCACCAGGAGATTACATTCCATGCGGCGGTCCAGAGGATACATCATTCACCAAATCCATGAGGAATGTGCTGGTGAGAGGGGTGCCCACATTACTAAGTAGCTCGGTGATGGCTCCTCTGCAGCAGGGCTGACCATAGAGAGGCAGTCCCAGACTGGGCCCATTATGCCATTCTAGTCTCCAAAGTTATAAAGGCCTGGGGGTAGCACTGGACCACCAGAAGCCAGCTGGCCACAATTACTATGACTAGGATGGTCAGAGGGGCGTCCAGTGGGGCTTGGCCCACGGGGAGTTATAGACCTGCTTCGCGGAGAATGATACACCTGTGATCAAAAAAATAGGAGAGCCACCAAAGCATGCTACTTGGCATCTATAGTCAAAAAGAGTAAGAAGACTGAAGGCAGTTGTCCCCAATAAAACATCACAATCCCCTGTGTATTTCTAAGACCTGAGCAGACTTTCAGATTTGGAATCATTGATTAAAGAAGAGTTCAGGTTCCTAGGAAGAAGGACCCCACAAGACCACAAAAGTATAAACTCTAATGGTTCTCCCAGTCTGTCCCAAAGAGACACATGGCCATTTACTTGGGTGATATATACTGAGGGAAGGTGAACACCCAAGTATTTTGAGTACTACTTGACGAAGAGTCTTAATTGATGTTATAACTGGAGACCTTACGTGTCATCATGGTTCCTCTTTAAGGTGGGGGTGTAGGAGTGAAATTAATAAGTAAAGTCCTGACAGTCTGCAATAAAGTTCAGCCCACAGAGTCCCAGTCATCCTTTCCCCAGGTCCCAAATGTATGATTAAAATTGGTGTAATTAGCAGTTTTATATTTCTTATATTTTCTTCTCAATATTAACAAGTATTTTCATATGAAGTTTTATTTAATTCTCACTTTTTTCTATATATATGCTTTTTAAAGAATTTTGGATTTTATTTTTTATATCAGCACACCTCTATGTTTTTATTTTTTCCCCCATTGTGAATTGTGTATTTCATTGTGGATATACTGTCTACTCTATTTTAAGTTGTTGACTTAATTTTTCAAAGAGAAATAACTGTGATTATAAGTACTTTATGCAGTTAGTAATGTTTTAAGACCTGACATTTCAGTAAAGCAACATACACTTTATAGGCTTACTACAATGTCAGTCCAAATATTAATATTTAGGAACCATCAACAAAGAAATGAAAAAAAAAAAGAAAAACCCTACCAATTTTTAAAATCTTCACTTAAAATATTAATAAAATATATGTAAAGGCTTCTTTTTCTAAAGTCATTCTTCTGTACATATTAAAATACAGTTTCAAATAATTTTTTAAAATTGCCTTTGTTAAATAAATTACATGCTAAGTATGCTGGGACATGAGAATTTACATTTGCAGTAACTGCATTCTCAGATATCTACTTCTAACGTCTCCTTTTCCAAAATGTACTTCTATGTTGCAAAAATTGAGTTTTTATTTTACAGGAAGGATCCTGTTTCTCAAATAGGCAGGGAAGATGTCTTTATCTGTTCCAGATGCCGACTGCACCCCTGTATGGACACTGGCCAAGTAAAGCACAAATGTCACATAAGAACTTAGAGCAATAAACTGAACGAGCAACAACGTCACGGTCATTACTGGTGTGAATACTAAGAAAGAAGCCTTATTCACTGATGTGTATTATTAAATGGATCCAGAATTTGTACTGGGAAGTATTTTGTTAAGGTTATTTTTCCTTGAAATAGGACAAGTCAATCTTGTTTGCTTCCCCTAAATGGTGGAATCTTTATTGAGAGGATGTATGGACTAAGTTACTTTATTAAGTATTTCTTTTATGACTTTACATACTGTCATTTTTTCTGAATCTTTCCAAGACCCAAATTGGAATATTAATATTCTAATACAGCCCGGGGCTGGGTGGCTCAGTTGGTTGGAGTGTTGTCCCATATACCAAAACGTTGCAGGTTGTGGGTTTGATTCTGGTCATTTTAAAATCACAGACTATTTGCTGAATGTCAAGATTTGGAACACCGTTAGAAACGTTATTTTATATTAGTTATATTTTGTTCACTGTCATACATTTTTACATTGATCAATATTTTTCATTTTTCAAAACCAATGTTTTCCCATTCCCTGTTTCCACTGGTTGGACACAGATGATGCAAAACCATAGGGGTTGGTGAGTTACGTGATGGAAAAAGCCTGGCTCCGTAAATCACAGCTTGGAGGAGGGTCACCTGGTCACCTTCTGTGCTGGGAGAATGCAAGAGAAATGAAGGTCTACATTGGGAAGACTAACATTTTTTATCTATTTGAAACTTCAACTAGAATTATTCTCAATAATTAGTTCAATAATTATAGTTAGTTCAAACTTTCAACACTTATTTTTATATGATGTTGAAATGCTGGTTTTCATGTGGATTTATTTTGATACTTGGATTTTATGGCCATTGTAACTGAGAAAGATACTCCACAAAATTATATGTAAATCCAAAGGGAGGAAGTGCATCATTGTTTGCACTTCCTGGATTTTAATAATTACTCTTCAGTGCCATTCATCTGCTGCAAAAGTTATGTTGTTGAAATTCAGCTAGTAATTATGTCAATCAGTTGTTCTTGAAAACTAACAGGGAAGGTGTTCACTTTATATTTTAACCCTTTGCACTCGCTTGCTTTTTTCTCGATTCCTTTATTCTACTCGGGATTTAATTTTTTAAATACCCCAGATTTTACAAAGCACGGCAGTAGAATAAAAAACTGGAGTTTCTTTTCATACAAACTTATTTATTTGGATTTTTTTATATTTCAAATTATTGATACATTCAAAGAGTAATTTTAATCTCTATAATTGTTCATGGTGTGATATTTTTTGAAACATTCACCCACATGAAGACCTGGTTTACAGTCACATGTTTCGCAAATATAAATCGTCTCTCTTCTTCCTCCTTTGATTTTTCTGTTAGAACAAACAACACAATCTTTGTGTTTTTTGTTAGGGTGAGGTGTGATTATATGGAGCTTTCCATCTAAATGTTGCTCTAAGTTAGTGGATAATAATCTACCCCTGGAAGTTAGTGTACCATCTCTGAATTCTCCAACAAGATCATGTACTAGTTTCCTAATAAATTTCACATGCGTTATCGGTTTTTCATTTTTTCTTTTTTGGCATTCTTTGTACAATATATAGGAATTTACAACACTGATCTCAAGCCCCCAGAAAAACAATTTACGCCACCATTTTAGAGTCTGCCTCATAAAACAGTATGTGCCTGTGTAGTTATCAGCTATATCAACACCCCCCATAAACTTTGTATAGTTGGTCACGACCTTGGGTTTGAGAATTATTTCCTTCCCACCACCACGCACTCTCCTTTCCACAGACTCAGTCTCTGAAGTGTCCCATGTACTGAGCATTGTGACTATCCTCTTGTCTTTCCACGCAAGAAGCATTACATTTTCATCCCTGAAAGCCACTATCTCTCCTTTCATTAGCTTTGGATGTTTGATAACAGGTGGATTATCTTTCCTATTGGGCATTATTGTCCCTGTCAAGTGTGTTTTTTCCTTGAACAATTCCTTTGCAAGAGTGACACTAGTATAATACCTGTCAGTGAAGAAATGATAACCTTGAGAACCAGGTACTGAGTTCTTCAATCTTTCATGAAGCTGTAAAACCATTCTGCTAGTAAAAGGGAGATCAGGTCTCACCAACATTTCAGATGTTATTCCTCCATAATAAGGGACAAATGAATGTACGTAACCACATTTTGAATCTGAGAGGACATATAAACGAATACCCCATTTTGTTGGCTTTTTAGGATTATATGTGATGAAGTGTATCTTTCCCTTGAAACCAACAACAGCCTCATCAACAGCAATCTCTCTTCCAGGACAGAATCTCTCCCTAAATTTCATTTCAAGGTATGACAAGAAGCAGTTTACCTTCTCGGTTCTTGTTCTCAAATCTTTACTTGACTTTTGGTCGTTTTTCAAGTGTAACATCCAAAATATTTGCAAGAACCTTTCTCTTTTGAAAACAGATCGAAAAAATGGTATATGAGACTCAAAATTCATGGACCAATAACTCTGCAAGTTGGGGTGATTCAATACACCCCTATTTAGTATTACACCAAGAAAAGCCTTCATTTCCTCTATCGTCACATCTTTCCAATTATTCCAAGTGGGTCGCTGGGATAGTTCTTTCTGGCTAATTTTATGCCTAGCATACTCATTTGTCTCATCCGTTATATTTTTTATCAACGTCTCAGTAAAAAACAACTGAAAAAAGTCTATTGGTATGGCACATCCAGAAGGAACTTGAGGTCCAACATGTAACTGACCAGTGGAGAAAGGGATTCTGCTAGGCTCTTTGTCATTCACAGAGGTAGATGTCCACTTTTCTTTTTCCTGTTTTCCCCTAGAAACGTAACTTTCACTGGGTCTTATACCCGATTTCTCAATGATATCACCTATATCTCCATCACTCTCACTCGAATAAACAATTGTGCGTCTTCGTTTTGCCTTTATGAATTCAATGTCACTGTCACTGTCAGTACTTTCAGCCAGGTCTTTGGGCAAAGCAAGGGACTTTTTCCTTTCTGTAGTTCCACTAGGACCAGCGATTTGTTCATCATCTCCACTCGCATCCTCGGAGAACTCACTTTCGTCACTATTACATTTTTCACTTTTTTCTTCGTTTTCGAAGTAAAATTCATCATTGCTGCTTTCTATGTCTTTGGAAAACTTATCCATCCTGAGGAGGGGAAATTCACTCAGAACATGCAACTGCTAGGGGCAAACCAATCATCCAACTAAACCCTGTGTCATGACAACATCTGTGATATGCTAATAGAAACCTAAACAAACCTAGGAGACGAAAAGATAAGGAAGGTTCTTTACCAAGGGAAGATGATGCAAGCTCAAAAAGGCATGATGCAAGGACTCATGCCTTGGACCCTCCTACTCAAGATTGCTGCCTATGCAAAAGATAAGCTTAGGTGGTGGCATCAGTTGAGACGGCATTTACATTTTACTTGTCCTTTCATGCTAATGAAAACAAGAAAAGATACTGGAAAAATAGACAAAAATCCCCCTTCCCCCCACGGTGAAACTACATGTCGAGTGTGGCTCGACATACGAGCTGCTACCGATGCTAACCGCGTCAAGTCACACTCGACATCCGAGTGCAAAAGGTTAACAAATAGAACAAGTATTTATTGAAACTATTCATTTGGAGTCTTTTTAGTGGTTAGAAAACTCTGTTTCCAAATTTTTAAGTCTATATTCAAAAATATTTTTATAGGTAGCACATACATACAGTCCCCAACTTACAATGGTTCAACTTGGGATTTTTTTACTTTATTATGGTGCAAAAGTGATATGCATTTAGTAGAAACTCCACTTCAAATTTTGAATATTGGTCTTTTCCTGGGCAAGCACTAGGCAGTACATTCTCTCTCGTGATTCTGGGACTAGCAGCGGGCGGCAGCTCCCAACCAGGCTTGTGATCACGAGGGTAAACAATGGCTACTCCACAGTGTATTGTGTTGCCAGCATTTTTTTGTTGTTGTTGATATTGTGTTCTGAGCATATTTAAGGCAGGCGAGGATAAGCCGTGATGTTCTATAAGTTAGGTGTATTAAATGCATTTTTTACTTACAATATTTTCAACTTATGATGGTTTATCCAGAGGTAACCCCCATTGTCAGTCAAGGAGTATCAGTATATTGTTTTCAGCAACTAATATAATGGAGATATATTTCCAGGTAGCCATTTTCAAAATTGTCTTTCTATGACACAGATTTATTTTTAAAAGTAATAACATTTTATACATTTTTAAAAGTCACTTTAATCTTTAGAGAGCAATTAAATGCATTAATTTTTTTAAAATTTATGTTGGGTAGCATAATAATTTCTAATAGTATCAATAACTTATAGAAAATGTCTACAAATTTTGAATTTCATTTTTTATAAAAGAAAAAAGTAATTCTTTAAGTTGAATAACTTTTTAGTGCTTTGCCATTAAATAAGTGAATTGTGTGTTTAAAATATTTAGTGATCACTCCCTGTTTCATTACAAAATGCTATAATATTCTACCATGTTTTAAAGATCATATTTTGTAATTTAGCTATACATCTATTGTATAGATACGGATGTTGTCTTGCAGGACTTTGTACATTCCTGGTTTCAGCTTCTTTGCTACAATGAATAATTTAGTGAATATTATGAGAGGTTCTTGCTTTGTACCTTATCCTGATATTTTTTTAATCCAGTCAAAATAACTGTTTCATTAGTGATTACACTTATACATCTTAGCCACAAAATACAATTTTTATTAATAATATATTCACTTTGTATATCTTCTCTGCTACCTCTTCCTTTAGTGATCCACAAAAAAAAAAAGTGTTTTTTTTTTTTTGCATTTCATAATTGCTTTGCTGGCTATTGAATAAAACACCTGTAACATGTTAAAACACTTGTATACTTTCATCTAATGATATAGTTAAGCATTTGTTCAAAGCTGTGTAATTTATTGTGTGTTTTTTCCATTTTAACCACTATTTCCTATGTGTATCCCAGTAATGTGAGTATTTGCTCACAAAGGAATACATTTTAGTTTGTCTTCATGTTGTTGTCCATTTGTTGCCTTGGCCACTTTTAGTTGCTGCAATAGGAAAAGCGAATGGTTCTCCGACACTGTGTGGCTTTTTGTCTTCTGCTATTAGTAAGAAATCTCAAACTTTAAACCTTCAGCATAACATCTGATGACGTTTTATAAAATATGAATTGTGTGTTAAATAATTTAAACTAGGTAAAAATATGTAGGCTTTTTAAAAGAAAATATTTGTTAATTTTTATTTATTTTTAAAAAATAAATCTTTATTGTTCAGATTACAATTGTTCCTCTTTTTTCCCCCATAGCTCCCCTCCACCAGTTTCCTACCCCACCCTCTGCCCTTACCCACCCCCCAGTGTCCTCCTCCATAGGTGTACGCTTTTTGTTCAGTCTCTTTCCGCACCCCCCACTCCCCTTTTCCCCCTGAGAATTGTCAGTCCACTCCCTTTCTATGCCCATGATTCTATTATATTCACCAGTTAGTACTGTTCATCAGATTTTTTATTCCCTTGGTTTTTAGATTCACTTGTTGATAGTTACCTATTTGTTGTTCATAATGTTTATCTTTATCTTCTTCTTCCTCTTCTTAAAGAATACCTTTCAGCATTTCATATAATTCTGGTTTGGCGGTGATGAACTCCTTTAGCTTTTTCTTATTTGTGAAGCTCTTTATCTGGCCTTCAATTCTGAATGATAGCTTTGCTGGGTAGAGTAATCTTGGTTGTAGGTTCTTGCAATTCATCACTTTGAATATTTCTTGCCATTCCCATCTGGCCTGCATAGTTTCTGTTGAGTAATCAGCTGACAATTGTATGGGTGCTCCCTTATAGGTAACTAACTGTTTTTCTCTTGCTGCTTTTAATATTCTCTCTTTGTCTTTTGCTCTTGAAATTTTAATTATGATGTGTCTTGGTGTGGTCCTCTTTGGATTCCTTTTGTTTGGGGTTCTGTGTGCTTCCTGGACTTGTAGGTCTATTTCTTTCATCAGGTGGGGGACGTTTTCTGTCACTATTTCTTCAAATAGGTTTTCAGTATCTTGCTCTCTCTCTTCTCCTGGGACCCCCATAATTCGGATGTTGGTATGCTTGAAGTTGACCCAGAGGCTTCTTACACTATCTTCAACTTTTTGTATTCTTTTTGCTTTTTGCTTTTTCAGAGGAGTGTTTTTTGCTTCTTGGTATTCCAAATCTTTAACTTGATTCTTGAGATCCTCTAGTCTGCTTTTAGGTCTCTGTATAATATTTTTTATTTCAGTCAGTGTATGCTTAATTTCTAGTTGATCCCTTTTCATATCCTCGAGGTTCTTGTTTAATTTATCGGCCTTTTCTAGGAAATTCTTGAAAAACCTTATAACCGTGGTTTTGAACTTTATATCCAGCCTCCATTTCCTTTAATTGTGGGCTGCCTCTTTGTCTCCACATTTTAGCTGCTTCCCTGAGTTGATGGAGTTGCTTTGTGTGTTAGGTGTCTTAGCAGAGCCCAGTAGCTCAGCCTCCCCAGTTACCTGTGGTGGACCCTCTTGGTGCACCCCTTTGTGGGCTGTATGTGCAGTCTTGTTGTAGTTAAGCCTTGCTTGTTATTGGTATCACTGTGGGGAGTTGATCTCCAAGCTAATTGGCTGTGAGTATCAGCAGTGTCTCCGCTGGGAGGGCTTCTGTGCTCAGCTTGCATGGGGCGGGGTCTCTGGTTGGTGCAGACAAGCTTTGATTTCCCGTCAGCCCTGCCCTAAGAGGGCCTTGTTTTCTGTATCCCGCAACAATGGCTGCGCCCCTCTGAGAGAAGGCTGCTCTCGAGTTTCGCCTGCTGCCAGACAGGCCAGCCTCTCCCAGACCGCCGCTGGATATCAGTGCAATAGGGAGGCTTTGTTTTCCTCCCCAAACGAGAAAGCCAGCAGCGCACTTGGTGCTCTCCCTCTCCGCACGCCTTGAGCAAGCCAGTCATGTATTCAGCCGCCTGCCCTCTCTGCGCTCACAGATCTCTGCACCTCCACAGCTCCCAAAGCTCAGCGTCCCTTTCTCTTTTAGTCTAGTTGTAGAGCATCCACTCAGCCAGCTTTCCGGTGGTTCTGGACGATGTCCGCTCTGTTTTCCAGTTGTAGTTTCAAAATTGTTGTGGTAGGCAACAATTAGGTGTTTACCCTATGCTGCCATCTTGGTTTCTCCCAATATTTGTTAATTTTTAAATATCTTGCACATTTTTATGACATGGCTACATGCCACTTTTTTGCTAATATCTGAAGGTACTATATATACTTTAAGAAAAATTTTATTGTTAAGGATGGTAGTGAGTGCAAATTTATATTCTGAGAAGTCTTCTTGATAACTTTGTGTGGGGTGTGTGTGTTTTTGTTTAGTTTTGCATGACTTCTTGGGAAATTTCCATTTGTTTTTCACTATAACACGGTCAGGAAACACCAGGTGTGGAACTGCCAATGCAGCTATCTCACTGGATCTGCTATTCTGATCTTTAAGTCCTTGGTTTCTTTGCGGGGTCTTTTTTTAGGGGCCTGTCCATTTTGTGACAGTTCATTGAATTGAAAGTACATAATAACATGCCTAACTTCTAACCTTGTATATTTTCTGAAACACAGATACAAAACATTCCTTTCATAATTTTTACACTAAAAAAAAGAAAGAGAAATAGAGGTTCTAATATTTTCTTCTCGTAACCCATTGGATCATGTTACAAACCTTTGGTTGTGTATATCCTTCTTTGAAGCCTTACTGGTATTGCTGGCAAATACGACAGCAGGACTTTCAAACAGTTTTTTACTATGACAACAACAAGAATCCATTTTATATTACAATCCTACTCATACACACCCATAAATGAACAAAGTTTGTATAAAATAATACTATGGGTGATGCTCTCTATTATTTCATTTCATTACAGAGGCTTTGAACTGAAGTTTGGAAAAGATGGGGGTAAATTATGTAATGTAGCAGCAAAAACAAGTTGCTGTGATACAGACAGACAATAGCATGGTGGTTACCAGAGGCAAGGGATTGGGGGATAGTAAAGGATAAGGGGCTAAACATGTGGTGGCAGAAGATGATTTGACTTTGGGTGGTGGGCACACAATGCAATATATATATCATTTACATAGAAATGTACACCTGAAACCTATATGACCCTATGAACCAATGTCACCCCAATACATTTAATTAACAATAAACTAATTACAAAAGATTATTCCAATGTAAAAAATGCAATTTGCTACATTGTTTAGATTTTTAACCCCTAACCTGATCATGAGTTTCATTTACATGAAGTTTCTATTACACTAAGTAGAGAAATTACCTTCATTTCACTGTCCATAAGAAATATAGAAGAGTGAAATGAGCAGTGTTAAAAACTTTGATCTATTAGTTAAATGCTACACATATCCATTCAAATGTAACAATTGATATGCAATACTGAGCAGTACCTTGTTTAGCTTCATTTCTCTTTTCAAACATAGACCAGGTTATAGAAAAGGAACTTTAATTATAGCACTATGCCCTCAACATGAAACTATAAAATGACAAAAACAAATTGGGGGGGGGAGGCATTATAAACAAGAATTCTTTCATAATAGAATTCAAAGCATATTTGGTTATTGACATTTTTCTAAAGTAGGGTGGCATCTGAGCAGTTTTGCTTCCTGTCAACACTGTGCATGTAACATCACCAAGCCCAGCCTTTGGAAAATGATGTCGAGCAGCTAGACTGAATTTTCAAGGCGTCTGCCAAGACTCTCTGGCATTTGGGATTTGGCAGAATGTTGAAAAATAAATTTTCTTAGACAATTCTGGTCTTTGCTGCATACCCAAATGTCTGAGAAGTAATTCCAAATGTTCCTCTGATCACGGGTGTATTCCCTCACATCTCTTGCTTTTGTTACTTTTTATCTGCCTGGGTTAAGACAGCAAGTCACACCCGCTTGGGAAGAGATCTGAGGCCATGCTTCTTTACTTTGTTTCACGCAACCCTTTCAAATTCCCTTTAAAAAGCTACTGTGATTAAAATTAATACTTTTAAAGGTAAACTTACCAAATTTGGGTCATTATTTTAAAGACTTTTTAAAAATATATTTTATTGATTTTTTACAGAGAGGAAGGGAGAGGGATAGAGAGTTAGAAACATCGATGAGAGAGAAACATCGATCAGCTGTCTCCTGCACACCCCCGACTGGGGATGTGCCCGCAACCAAGGTACATGCCCTTGACCAGAATTGAACCTGGGACCCTTCAGCCCACAGGCTGACCCTCTATCCACTGAGCCAAACCAGTTTGGGCTTAAAGACTTCTTTTTAATAGCAGTTTTAAGGTCATAGGAAAATTGAGAGTAAGGAACAGAGATGTCCCATATACTCCCTCCCTTCACACATAAACAGTCTCTCCCAGTATCAACATCCCCCACCAGATGGTACCTGTGTTACAACTGATGAATTTACATTGACATATCATCACCCAAAGCCCATAGTTTACATTAGGGCTAACTCTTGGTATTTTATATTCTGGTGGATGTAGACAAATGCATAATGACATGTAAGCAGCAATCTATGTATAGAAAACCCTAAGCAACCATTTAGACCAAATGAACGGAATGACCAGAACGATTGGTCAAGTAGTTGCTATGATGTGCATTGACCACCAGGGGGCAGACACTCAACACAGGAGCTGCCCCCTGGTGGTCAGTGCACTCCCACAGCCAACCCCCCATGGCCGGCCAAACTCCCGTGGGCCCCTCCCTTATCCCTCCCCCAACCCCCGGCTGGCAGGCCCCAATTGGCCTGGTCCCAATTGGGACTGGGTGAAACAACCCCGATCAGCCCTGATCACCAGCCAGGCCTAGGAACCCCACCTGTGCACGAATTTGTGCACCAGGCCTCTAGTGTAGTATAATGCAGAGTAATTTCATTGCCCTGAAAATCCTCTGTGTTCCATCTATTCATCCCTTTCTCTTCCTTAATGCCTAGAAATCACTGATCTTTTCACTGTCTTCATAGACTTGAAACCAACTTTTCTGAAATGTCATATAGTATACTAGAGGCCCGATGCATGAAATTTGTGCAAGGGACTCAGCCCCCACCACAATGGTGGCTGCCTCTGCCTCAGCCCCCCGCCGCGGCTTCATCAGGAACGTTGTCTAGTCTAATTAGCATATTACACTTTTATTATTATAGATAGCCTCTCAGATTAATAGTATGAATTGCCAATTATTAACAAGGCTTCACTTAGTAATATACATTGAAGTTTCTTCTTTATCTTTTTATTGCTTGATAATTCATTTCTTTTTAGTGCTGAATAATATTCCACTGTCTAGATGTACCAGTTTATTTATTAACTAGAGGCCCGGTGCACAAAATTCAAGCACAAAGGGGTGGTCCCTCAGCCCGGCTTGCGTCCTCTCACAGTCTGGGAGCCCTCGGTGGACATTCCTCTTGCAGTATGGGACCCTTCACTCCTTAACGCCCACCTGCTTGCTGCTCCTTACCGCTCGCTCGCAGTTCCTTAGCGCTGCCATGGAGGCGGGAGAGGCTCCCGCCACTGTCGCTTTGCTTACCAGCCATGAGCCCAGCTTCTGGCTGAGCAGTGCTCCCCCTATGAGAGCGCACTGACCATCAGGGGCAGCTCCTGTGTTGAGCATCTGCCCCCTGATGGTCAGTGTGCATTATAGCAACCGGTCGTTCCACCATAACGGTCACTTAGGCTTTTATTATATAGACTAGGGGCCCAGTGCACAAATTCGCGTACCTTGGAAAAAACTGTGGGCCACGAGGTTGCAGTGGGCACAAGGTGAGTCTCAGCCCATCCTCTGTGCCCCTGCCTGGCCCCGCCTGCCATGGCCCCCAGTTCCCTGTTTGTCAGCAGCCCTGCTCCCACAGCCGCCGCTCCCACAGCCGCCACTCCCACATGCTAATGGTGCCAGCCCTGCGTGCACCTGCTGACAGCATGGAGCAATTAGGGCCAGCGCCAGCAGCAGGTGCAAGCGGGGCTGGTGCTGTCAGCGGGTGCGAGCAGCGGCTCTGGCACTGGCAGTGGGTACAAGCGGGGCTGGCACTGGCAACAGGTGCAATCACTGGGCAGGACCATGGCACGTGGGAGCAAAGAATTTTCAGTAACCACCAGAGGCTCGCCCAGATGACAGCAACGGGCGCCCCGCCTTGGTCTGATGCCCCTGCTCACCTGCTCCACCATCCTGCCACAGCCGACACCCACCATGTTCCATGCTCTGCCATCTGCTGCTGACGCCCGCCATGTTCTGCACGCACCCCCTTGTGGTCAGCACACATCATAGAGACCAGTTATTCAGTTGTTCCGCCGTTCGGTCTATTTGCATATTTGCCTTTTATTATATAGAACTAGAGGCCCAGTGCATGAAAATTCATGCACTGAAGGGGGAGTCCCTCAGCCCAGCCAGCCCCCTCTCTCAGTCTGGGAACCCTCAGGGGTGGGAGGCGACCCAGAAATCAGAGGAAGGCGATGCCCCCATCATACCTCTGCTGCTGCCACTGCCGGCAGCACAAGCCTCAGCCGGCCCTGGTTACCTGAGCCTCGGGCAGCCCTGGGTGGCTGGGCAGCTGCCATCCGAGGCTTGCCTGCACCTCAGGCTGACCCTATGTGGCTGGGCAGCTGAAATCTGAGGCTTGCCTGCACCTCAGGCTGACCCTGGGCGGCTGGGGGGCTGAAAGGACTGGGGGACTCTGGCGGGCTGAGGGAACTGGGCGCCACCATCTTGTGGCTATGAGCACCGCCATCTTTGTGATGGCATGACACTCAATTTGCATATTCCCTCTTTATTATATAGGATTCACCTACTGAAGAACATCTTGGTTGCTTCCAGGTTTTTGCAATTACAAATAAAGCTGCCATAAACATCCACATGTAGGTTTCTGTATGGATGTCAGTTTTCAACTCCTTTGGTTGACTGTCAGGGCCACAATTGCTGGATTGCGTGGTAAGTGTGTTTAGTTCTGTAAGAAACTGCCAACTGCCTTCCAAAGTGGCTGTGCCATTTAGCATTCCCACCAGCAATGGGAGCTCACATCTCCTCCAGCATCTGGTCTTGTCAGTGTTTGTTTATTCTAATAAGTGGGTGGTGGTATCTCACTGTTGTTTTCATTTGCGTTTGCCTGATTACATAAGACTTGGAGCATCTTTTCATATGCCTATCTGCTATCTGTATGTCTTCTCTGGTGAGGTGTCTGTTAAAGTCGTTGGCCCATTTTTCAATTGCGTGAACCTCACAGTGTTTCTTAGTTGTCTTCTCCTCCCTTTAGGTGGGACAGGATGGCTAGCACTGAGTATTACGCACTTGCCCCTCTGTCAGGTCAGACAGGTTCCAATAAAACCCCACAGTTAGGCTCTGGTTAGACAGTTTCTCCTGAGGGTTGGCCTTGCAAAGAAGAACAGAGTGCTCAGGCATATTGCAAAAATGGTTCCTTTCCCTCTTCCTCGTGGAGGTGAAGGGAACCCCCCACCACAACCCTGACAATATCTACTGTGAGAACCTGGTATAACTCCTAGAAGTAAAACTCACAGAAGTGTGGGGCTCCTAATGACCAGGTCCCCTTGAGGTTTTGAACTACCGTATTTTCTAGCGTATAAGACGACTTTTTAACCCAGGAAAATCTTCTCAAAAGTCAGGGGTCTTATACGCCGGAAAATACGGTAATCCACCCATCATTTGGCAATAACTCACTTTAATTCTAAATTGTAAATACCGTATTTTCTGGCATATAAGACCCCCAACTTTTGAGCAGATTTTCCTGGGTTAAAAAGTCGTGTTATATGCCGGAAAATACGGTATCAAACCTGTCTACTTTGAGCCTCCAGCAATTCATCCATTACAGTTTAACACTTCCTACCCTGGCCTTGGTTCCTGTGCAGATTTCAGCTCCTGACTCTATGCTCTAGTAAGTTGCAATTCTCTGTTTTTGCTTGTTGGTCTCTAATTTGTATTATTATTATTTATTATTAGTATTATTTATTGTGCAGTTTGTTCAATAACTTTTTACTTGTTGTTATGAGAAAATGGTGACTTCCAAGCTCCTTACATGTGGAACCGGAAACTGGAATTCCCTGGGTCATTTGTCAGATTTGTAATATTCTATGCAGCAGACTTTCCTCTGATTCCAACACAGTCACACTGTTAGAGCAGGCAGATAGAAAGATAGGAGCTGGGAGAGGCTGGAAAGGCAGCTGGGGCTTGGAGGAACTAAGTGTGAGACGTGACAAACTGAAAATAGACAATGGAGGCGTCAGGCCCTATGCAAGCAGGAAAGATTCAGAGCCCTCCGGGATGGGATCTAATGGCATAATACCTAGATGAAGGAGACTTACAAATTAAAGACACTTTTTTTTTTTTTAGAAATAAGGAAGGGGGAGACTTACTGAGGAGCACTCCAGTCTAGGATATAAATGTCCCAAACCCCACCCAAGCGGGGCACTCGGTTTGGCCAAGTGAGTTGCCCGCTCAGATCCTATCTGAGTGTATTTCTTTTCTACAAATAAATCCTCACTTGTTTTTGCTGCCATTTGTAGTCTATTGTATGAATTCATTCCTACAAGCAAGACAAGAACTGGGTTCACAGAGTACTGTCTCTAGACAGAGACCCCCTTGACCACTGCTGACAACGCCATTATGGGACCCATCACTCGGCAGAAGGATGTGTTGACCCTCTCCCCCTTTCTCTTTCCCCTTCTTTTATTAAAGCAAGATAACCATTTCCTCCTAATCTTTGAAATAATCATTATTCACATCTGTAAATATTGTTTATACTATATTTAGGCAATGCAGAGAAAATTATTTTGTGGAATAGGATTTCTCCTTCATATTGAATTACATGGCATTTGCTAGGCTCACAGCATTTTGTAACTCACAATAAAATTCAGTGTCTCTCTCACATTGATGTCTCCCCCTCCCACCCTTCCACTCTTTCTAAAAATCAATAGAATAAATATCCTCAAGTGAGGATTAACAATAACAAAAAAAGAAACAAAAATAGTTATACATTTTAAAAAAAAGACTAAAAGCTTGACTTAAAAGCCATTTTTAAATATAAGATGATATTATATCATAAATATATGCATCATTACAAATTTGAAAGAAACCAGACAAAGGAAACACAGGTTATAAAAGTGAAAATATGTAAGAAGGCAGGTTTTATGTAGCTTCACTAAAAACTGTAGGATTTACCATAAAGTCAAATGGCAAGTGAGTGTCTATCACTTACATTTGATAGAAATCCGAGTAAGGAAAATGATTCTTTACATTAGATGGTAAACAAGTCTTTGCTTTACAAACTATGCATGATCAGAAAAAGAAAAGATCTCTTCTTTTGGTAGAAAATAGCATTCTTTGCCAAAATCCTGACAGTGAATGCCAAGAACTACATGAGTCAAAAATTTGCTGGCAAAAATAAATGCAAAAGTTTCAAAATTTATCACATTTATGAAAAATGCTTGTGAAATGTCTTTACTGTCTGTGATCCCTAGGGGCATGACTATATTATTGAAGCCAAGAGTCACACGGTGACCCTGAAATATAAAGCTAGATCTAAAAGCAGGGCAGCATGCTCCTCTCAATAGTTCAGCCGGGATTCATAGTGGTACATGTTGCTCGCATGGGATAAGTACCCCACCCTCCTTGGTAACCAACCTATACAGACTTACTGGCAAGAAATCACCTTTTCAGGAGACAGAAACCGGCCTCCATTCTCTGATGTGAATAAGCAGTTTAAAAAGTGTATGTGGATTACAATAGAGGGCTCATTTGCTGATCTCTACCCTCATACCACTTTCCTCTTCCATGTTCTTGGACTTTTACATTAGTACAATACTGTCTCAACGTCCTCCTAACTATGGAATCAATCCTTTGTCTGAACACCTTCTTATGTTAATATGCAATATGCAAACCAGAATTAAAGCAGAGGAACTCTGTACTGAAGATACAGAGTTATAGAAGAGGAGGGGGAATACCCCATGTCATATCCACAAAAAGTCCCAGCTGGCGTTTACTTGGCTTTTATATGTGAAGTGATGGAAAGGTAATCCGCTGGGAAATAAGATTCTATTTCCCCTGTATTCCTCACCTTTGGGTGCATATTAGCATGCATGATGGAAGAGTGGGTGAAGATTCATTCCCACAACAAGCTTCTAGAATGCTAGAATCAAGACACGATGGGGGATACAAAGTATGTTTCTCACTCATGGTGTGCTCCAATACAGTTGGATTTTTTAAATTGTCATTTAATTATATATTGACTTTAATATTCTAATTAATTAGATAATTCAAATATCACATCTATGCATTTTAGAATTAAACATTTCAAAAAATAACTTGAAAAATTAACTCAATTTCTCAGTCTTTAATTGTTTTCTCCAAACATTATTTAGTTCACTGTTGGATTTTGATTTTAGATAAGTTGGACTTTTTTCTAAATACTATTAAGCAGGTTCAAAAAGTATTTTTATTCATGTTTTATAATAGTCAAGCAAATTGAAGCAAAAATGTATATCTTAAAATCACACAAAATGAATGTCTTGAAGCAGTGGCATGGGTCAAGATGATAAACCTGTCACATTTGGACTCACATCTTACCAATCTAAGCCACCTATAAATTGAAATAAAAACAAATACATGGAAATAATGTTTTCTTTTATATCTTGAAATTTAAAATGTGGGCAGACTCAAGTGAAAGATTCTGGACAGTATAACAAGCAGGTTGAAAATTGTAGCCATTTTCTCTCTGTTTCTCCCTTCTTAATTTGTTACTAAAAATGAACTCAGTGAATATTTGTTGTCTTTTCTTCATTGAACGTGGATGCTTTCTGATAAGAGAATTTCCATGTTTGAAAATCTATCACCAACTAAGAGCATAACCCAAAACTCCTAAATTACTTGTTCCCTGGAAATCTATGCACTCTTGGGACTACATTCCCCAACACTTGCTTTAAGAAACAGGAATAGCCCTGACAGGTTTGGCTCAGTGGATACAGCGTCGGCCTTCGGACTCAAGGGTCCCAGGTTCCATTTCAGTCAAGGGCATGTACCTTGGTTGTGGGCACATCCCCAGTAAGGGGTGTGCAGGAGGCAGCTGATCGATGTTTCTCTCTCATTGATGTTTCTAACTCTCTCTCCCTCTCCCTTACTCTCTGTAAAAAATTCAATAAAATATATATTAAAAAAATAAAAGAAACAGAAATATAGTATAATAAACTTAAATAATCCTACCTAATAAAAAGGTAATATGCAAATTGACCATACCATCGACACGCCCACAAGCCACGCCCACAAGCCAATCAGAACAAGTATGCAAATTAACCCAACCAAGATGGCTACAGCCACAGAGAACAAGGTTTCCCAGGTAACAGAGCAAGCCAAGCTTTCCGCGAGCTGTTGCAGGCCTAAGCCTCCACTCAAGCTACAAAGTTTCAATTATAGAAGGTAAACAAATTCAAACAGAAATGGCGGCAGAACAGAGCTTGAGAGAGCAGGCCAGGGTTGCCGGCGGCAACAGGGGAAGCAAAGCTTTCCGCACACCCTGGCAGGGCCCACCCGCTTAAGGCAACAAAGTTTCAATTATAACCCCAACACAAATGGCTGTGGGCCTCTGAGGGAGCCCCAGGCTTGGCTCCGCTCCAGGCTACAAAGTTTCAATTGTAGAAAGTAAATAAATTCCAGATACCAGGGCCTCCGCTTGGGTTGCCAGGGGGCATGGCCGGCCTGCAAACCACCACAGGCCCATCGCTCAGGCCTCCCCACGCCCCAAGGGAACCCCCACCCTGATCCAGGACACCCTTCAGGGCAAACCAGCTGGCCCCCACTCCTGCACCAGGCCTCTATCCTATCTAATAAAAGAGTAATATGCAGATTGACCATCACTCCAACACACAATATGTCTGCCCCCATGTGGTCAAAGATCCTGCCCCCATGTGGACACAAGATGGCCACTACAAGATGGCCAGCAGGAGAGGGCAGTTGGGAGGCACCCGGCCTGCAAGGGAGGGCAGTTGAGAGGGACCAGGCCTGCAAGGGAGGGCAGTTGGAGGTGATAAACCCTGCAGGAGAGTGCAGTTAGGGGTGACTAGGCCGGCAGAGGAGGGAAGCTGGGGGCAAACAGGCTGGCAGGGGACCAGTTAAGCATCAATCAGGCTGGCAGGGGAGTGGTTAGGGGGTGATCAGGCTGGCAGGCAGAAGCGGTTAGGGGCAATCAGGAAGGCAGGCAGGTGAGCAGTTAGGAGCCAGCAGTCCTGGATTGTGAGAGGGATGTCCGACTGCAGTCGGACATTCCTCCAGGGGTCCCAGATTGGAGAGGGTATAGGCTGGGCTGAGGGACAACCCCCCTCCGTGCACGAATTTCATGCACTGGGCTTCTAGTCTACATATATAAAAGCCTAAGCGACCGACCGACCGTTTGACCATTTGACTGTTCAGCTGGTAGCTATGATATGCACTGACCATCAGGGGGCAGATGCTCAACACACAGGCATGGAAACATGGAACAGACTGATGAATCTCAGAGGGAAGGGGGAGGGAGGACTGGAAGAGATTAACCAAAGATCTTATATGCATGCTAGAGGCCCAGTGCATGGATTTGTGCACCAGTGGGGTCACTCAGCCTGGCCTGCGAGGACCCGGCTGCAACTGACAATTCAACATCTCCTGAGGGGTCCTGGATTGCGAGAGGGAGCAGGCCAGGCTGAGGTACCCCACTGGTGCACGAATGCGTGCACTGGGCCTCTAGTATGACATAAAACCAGTAAACCTAGCATTTTTATTTTTTCAAAGTGAAGGGCTTCTTTAAAATTTTCAATAATAATTCTTAGACACTTACAGATTACGTTGTAGCAATGCAGTTCTATTTAAATGTGTTATTTTATTTTATTATTTTATAGAGAGGATTAAATTCCACTTTGAAAATTATTGCATGTGTTACTACTTAAGAACAATATGGAATTAATCTAAAATAATGAAAGAAGTTAAAATAGTAATGCTTCATTAAATGTCCCTAAGTATATTTAAAATATCACAAAGTGGTATGGTCAGCTTAGAGGTAATTATTTTAGATTCCAAACACGGTACCTTTTTAAAAACTCTTGGGAATCAACGTAACCTGCGACAGCCTGAGGGATGCACTGCTCCACCTGTAATTAAAGAACAAGCACCGTGGGGATGCTGAAGGGCAGACAGACATTGGAGGGCACCAATTGACTTAAAATATGTCTCCCCCCACCCCTCTTTTTTGGCAGCTTGTGAATATTTTTGTGTGCATTTAACTTGTGCTGATATCCTTATCTCCTTAAAAATATAACATCAACACAGTTCAAATAATCCTATTATATCTGTGGCTTTTAAGAATCTTTTCTAGGTAAAAACAACAACAAAAACAACAACAAAAAACTAAAGTGCAGTGACTCTGAGTTGCCCGTGGGAATGGAGCTGGTTAAGGCAAGCCAGAATTGGAACTCAGGTACCCTGAGGCTTGATCAGGTACCCTGAGCTCTACTAGTATAGAAGCAATTAGGAATTTTAAGCACTGCCACAGTCAATGATATACAGTGTTTCCAGAAGCTTCCATGCTCTGTTTAAAGTTCCACTAAGCACATCATTGCTTGTCAGCTGTTGGGACATACGTAGCTAAGATGACACAGGATCACTTTTGCAGGAAAACAGACAGTGTATCTTAAAGGAGAACCAGAAGCGCCATCAATTATTACAGCCTCTGAATACTCAGCATTCAGCCTGCAGGAGCTCAGAGGGCCACACAGAGTGGTTCAGAATTGAGTTTATGTCTCAGGAGCTGAAAACAAGCATGCAAAGGGCACAGAAGGAAACCAAAACTTGGGTCACTGCCTAATCTTACCGTGAACAGGATATAGAGAAGGGGAGAAAGGTGAACTTCCCCTGGAGGTATTTTTCTTCAGAAGCAACAAATCTAAAACGAACAAACAAAAAACACACAGTGGAATAACAATTAGTAATCCAGCAGTTCATAGAGGATGAAGAGAACATGTGTGAAAATCCACTAACCTTAGGGTAAGAGCTATTGAATTACTACCAATATTCTATAGACAGCCTGATACTTTTACTTTTCTTTCTTTTCATTCCTGAGGCAAATAGAATGCTAATTTGTCTCAATTCAGTTTCTTCGTTGTATAAACTTAGAGGTCAATACAAAAGGACAAATGTGCTTAAGTTCCATCTGCAAAAGACCAATATTTTACATTCACGTTTCCATTACTAGTGCACAGGTTTTTATACCTATCAGCCTAATTGAACTGTTCTGGATTTTTAAAAAAATAGTAATAAGCACCATTGTCTTTATCCTAAACCCTTCTCTCATTCTAGCAATTTCAATCTTCAATGGATCCATCTACAACCCCTTGACCTTCTCTGGCCAGCGATCTTCATTACCCTCCACTTAACCACAGTTTGGTGGACAAACCCTGGGTTTAGTCATTATCAGAATTCTCAATCCTTTGAAATCTTCAACAGTAAGAGTTCATTCTCTCATTACAGGCCAAACACAGCCAGCTGCTTATTTCTTCCCTCTCCATCTGCTCACTCACACCACTAATCTTCTTAACACTTTTTCTTTCAATGAACCATTAACCAGTTCTGCTAGTCTGACTTCACCCCCTAACTAACTTGAATCATAATGGCAGTGACATGAATATTTATTTTCCATCACCTCATTTTCCTTTCTCATTTTTCATTCGGCCCCACCTATTTTACCAATTTCCTATTAAAACTAAAACATAACTTATCTGTACCTATACTTGGCTTTCCATTGTTGTGAATTACCTGTGTATACTTTTTAACCATTGACCTATCAGGGGATTTTGTCTCTCTGATCTGGATGCTAATACTTATTTGCTATAAGAGTTGCGTAAGTTTAAACTTCACATTAATATTTTATTTGTAGAAAGTGCACATATCTTCTCTCAGGGTTTATATTTTAGTTCAAATATAATGTATTTTATTTCACAGAAATTTTAAATTTTCAGTTATAATTGACATATAACATTGTATTCATTTTAGGTGTACAACATAGTGATTTGATCTATGTATATATTATGATTGCCACAATAAGTTTTGTTAACACCCATCTCCTCATAGAGTTACAAATACTTTTTCTTGTGTTAAGAACTTTTAAGATCTACTTCTAATCAACATTCAGATATACAGTGAAGTATTTTTAACTATAGTCTCCATATTCTACATAACATCCTCAGAACAATTTTTCTTATAACTGGAAGTTGTTACCTCTTAAGCACCTTCACCCATTCCCCCCACCCTCACCCCTGTCTCTGTCCACCACCAATCTGTTCTGTTTCTATGAATTCCATTTTAGGGATTACACATATAAGTGAGATCATACAGTATTTGTCTTTCTCTGTCCGAATTATTTTACTTAGCATAATGCCCTCAAGGTTCATCCATTTTGTCACATGGATATATAGCCAAATTTATAGTATTTAAGTGACAATAAAATATAGTTTAAATAATCACATCATTGTAAAGGTAATTTTAAAAATTTAAAGTGGAAACTGGGAAAAATACTGTAACTTATTTCACACAAAAAGTTGATGCCCGGCCAGTGTGGCTCAATGGTTGAGCATTGACCCATGCATCAACAGGTCACTGGTTTGATTCCTGGTCAGGGCACATGCCCAATCAATGTTGATGTTTCTCTCTCATTGATATTTCTATCTCTCTCGTCCTCTTGCTTCCTCTCTCTCTCTAATGTCAATAAAAACATATCTTTAAAAAACGTTACTACATAAACATATTAGAGTGTCTGAAAATAGAGGAGTAAAAGTTGTTATTGGTAAATGGGCTGAAAAATGTTTGTATAGTTTAAAATCTGAAAATGGTTCCCTATGAAAAGATTCTCAGCCTCACTTATAATAAAAAACATAGTCCAAAACCACATGGAGATATTTTCATTATAAAATTACTTTTCAAAAAATATATTATGTTAGCAAAAGGGTCCATTTCTTATCTTCCAAAAGACTGAGCCAACACAGAAGACAGAGCAATGTTTTATATGTCTTATATAACTCAATAGCACTTTAATAAGTATCAAGGTAATAATTAGGAGCTAATACTGCGGACGTTACTAAGGATAATTTGCCACTCTTCATGTTGCCAATGCCCTCAGAACTAGAAAAAGGCAATAGATTGAGGAGTGCCAGTGGGAAAAAAAATCACTGTTATTTTCCCTGCCTTAAGGTGATTCTGTTGCTCCAGAACAGTACATTCAGTAATCTTCCTGTCTGGGTACAATTTGAAAAAAGTGGCAATCACTATTGAAAAACAAAAATCACCAAAAAACAGTGGCAAGCCTATTTTGAGGTTTTCAGTCTTTTTCTGGCTTAATCTAGTACATTAAGAAAAAGCATTTTGAATCACGGGACAATGTACCTAATTCACAGCATTACATCCTCTCTTAGGTTAGTAAAGATCACAGAATAATTTTTAATCAATCCAGTCAAAACAAAGGTTTAAAACAAAACACATTTTAAATCAGATAGATTCTCTCACTGTGAGAGAATGGTGGCTGACTGGGGCACTTAGTCTGATTGGAGAAGTTAATAAATTGAGGAGGGGGAGGAGCTAAGGAAAAACAAGATGCCCTAAGTTATTTTGATTCACAGGTGATAGGAAACATGTCTTGAAGATATTTATTTTTAAACATGTTCTTGCAGCTCTTTTCAAAAGCTTTTCACATTGGATGATATAATGAAAGGGCTCAATTCCAAATATTATGACATTTTATGCAGTCATTATTTAAAATACTTTTTAAAATGCCAAAAAGAGCATAATGCTAATGAGAAGAAGGCAATTTTGCATAGTCTTGTCAGAATTAGAATAAAAACGATACTCCCTATTGGGAGCAGAAGCTAAATCCAGAATTAATATACTTAATAAAGGTATAATACTTGGAAGGATATAAATCCATAAGAGAAAAACAATGTTCTAACTTTTTATGAATTGTAAAGTGAACAAAACTCATAAAAGGGAAAACAAATTTTTAGTGTCACTAGAAAACTTCATTTGGCACAAACGTTAAATATGCATTGAGTTTAAACTATGAACATAATATTAAAAAAACACCAACCCATACATTTTTAGAGCTATAGTCAACAATTGGAGGTACTTAAATAGATTTTCTCAGTAGAGGACTACAGTTACCCCCTCATAAATATAGCTTGAGAATTGAGTTAAATATTCCTCCCTTAGGTCATTTAGTTCTTCTGGTACTTGTTAGTTTCAATATCTTATGTGACTAGCAATCTGACATACAGAGAAAGCAATAGCAGTCAGCAGGAAAACCTTGGTAGGTTGAGTTCAGAACACCAGGTCCTTCTATACCAAATTTTCTAGAACTGTAAACTTCACTGAAAAAATCTATCTGTGAACGCCAGAAACTTTTGAGTGCCAAAGAGCAGAGTCCTTGATGTCTCATTTTTGGTTGCGTTAAGAAGAAGCTTGTTCAGCCCTGGCTAGTGGCTCGATTGGTTGGAGGTTACTCCCACATATGAAAAGGCTGTGGTTTGATTCCCTGTCCGGGTGTGTATGGAAGGGTTCCAGTCTGGATCCCAAGTGGGAGACAGCTGATCAATGTTTCTCTCTCACACTAATATTTTTCTCCCTTCCATTCTCTCTCTCCCTTTTTCCCTCTCCTCCCCCCTCAAATTATGTAATCATGTCAATAGATGCAGAAAAATTATTTGACAAAATTCACTATTGTTTCATGATACAGACTCTCAACAAATTAGTATAGAAGGAATGTAACTCAACATAATGAACTCTAGAAACATGAGACTTAATGATTGATCCTACGAAAGACAATATAGTAATTTCTTAATGGTTTCATTAATTTCCAATTAACAAAAATATATATTAATTGATCAGTAGAACTTTAAATTAACAATACTGAATGTGTATACACTTAAGATTTAAAAAGCAGTTGATGTTTTATAATTTTTCTTATTTTTTAGAAAAGCTATTTCTAAAAACAAATGAACTCCTCAGATTTAAACATGAGAATTTCTGATTATTTTTGTTTTAGAATTGCCAGGTAGCACAGGAACAGAAAGTCAGAACAGACACTATTAATTTAAAGTTGATATCAAGAGGCAAGCCCAGTAGTTCCAAGAAAAATTGTGCAGAAGAACTGCATTTGTTTAAAAAATGCAGATTCTAGGATGCAGGGCCCAGTAATCTATGTTTTAACAAGAACCCCTAGTAATTCTTTTGCAGTCTAGTTGATGAAAACCTTTTAAAGTAAAAAAAAAAAAAGTATAAACTACCATAAGTATCACCAATGGCTGTCTGCTTTTCCACAAAATTGTCAAAGAGTACGTTTTTAATTCAATTGCTTAAATTATAAACCCAACCACTGTTCCATAAACAGCATTTAATAGACTTCACAATGCAGGTAATTCCGGACACATTACTTAGTGATGTAAAATAAATTCTGGTCCTCAATGTCCAGAGCACAAAGGAATTTGTTTACCTGGAAAAAAAAATCAATGATCTTTGAAGAACTCTAATTGCTGGTCAATACAAGAAGACAACAACAAGATTAACATATCAATGATTACAGACATACATAGGAGATATTGTGGGTTTGGATCAAGACCACTACAATAAAGTGAACATCTTATTAAAACAAGTCACACAAATTCTTTTTTCCCGAGGGCATATGAAAGTTATGTTTACACTATACTGTAGTCTATTAAGTACAATAGCATGATGTCTAAAAAAAAATCAATGTACATATCTTAATTAAAATATTTTATTGCTAAAAAGTGCTTTTAAAAAGGCTCATCATCTGAGCCTTCAGCAAGTCATCATCCTTTTGTTGATGGAGGGTCTTATCAGTGCTGGTGGCTGCTGATTGATCAAGGTGGTGGTGGCTGAAGGGTAAGGTGGCTGTGGCAATTTCTTAAAATAAGACAATGAAGTTGGTCACATCGATTGACTTTTCTTTTTATGAGCAATTTTCTGTGGCATGCAATACTGTTTAGTAGCATTTTACTATTGCACAGTAAAAACTCATTTCAAAATTAGAATAAATCTTCTCAAACCCTGCTGCTGCTTTATCAACTAAGTTTATGGGGTATTCTAAATCCTTTGCCGTCATTTCCACAGCATCTTCACCAGCAGTAGAATCCATCTCCAGAAACCACTTTATTTGCTCATCCATATGAAGCGCTTCCTCATCCATAAAGTTTTATCATGAGATTGTAGCAGTTCAGTCACATCTTCAGGCTCTACTTCTAATTCAAGTTCTTTTGCTATTTCCACCACCTCCTTCCAACACTTCCTTCACTGAAGTGTTGAACCTTTCAAAGTCATCCATGAGGGTGGGAATCAACTTCTTCTAAACTCCTGTGAATATTGATATGTTGACCTTTTCCCACCTATCACAAATATTGTTAATGGCATCTAGAATGATGAATCATTTCCAAAAGGTTTTCAATTGACTTTGCCCAGATCCATCCAAAGCATCAGTATCTATGGAAGTTATAGCCTTCTGAAGTGTATTTCTTAAACAATAAGACTTGAAAGTGAATTACTCTTTGACACAGCTTCAGAATGGAGGTTGAGTTAGCAGTCATGAGAACAACGTTAATTTTGTATATCTCTATCATAGGTCTTGGATAACAAGGTACATTATAAATGAGTGGTAACATTTTGAAAGAAATACTTTTTCTGATCAGTATGTCTCATCAGTGGGCTTTTATATATTGTAAACAAATGTGCTATCATCCAGGCTTTGTTCTTCCACTTACAAAGCACCGGCAGAGTAAATTTAGCAAAATTCTTGAGAGCTTTGAAGCCAGGTGTGGGTTTCTCCTCCCTACCTACGAAAGTCCTAGATGGCATCTTCATCCAACATAAGGATGTTTTAATCTACATTAAAAACCTGTTGTTGAATGTAGCCACCTTCATTAATCTTGGCTAGATTTTTCAGGATAACATGCTGCAGCTTCCACATCAGCACTTACTGCTTCACTTTGCACTCCCGTGTTATGGAGATGGCTTCTTTCCTTAAACCTCATGAACCAATCTCTGCTAGCTTCTAACTTTTCTTCTGTAGCGTCCTCACCTTTCTCAGCTTTAATAGAATTAAAGAGAGTTAGGGTCTTGCTCTAGACGAGGCTTTATCTTAGGGAATGTTGTGGCTGGTTTGATGGTCTATCCAGACCACTAAAACTTCCTCCATATTAGTAAAAGGCTGTTTCGCTTTCTTATCATTCATATGTTCACTGGAGTAGCACTTATAATTTCCTATGAGAACTTTTCCTTTGCTTTCACAACTTGGCTAACTTTGAACCTATCTCACCTTTTGACAAATGGTGTTTTTTTTCTCACGGCCCGATTTGAAGGATTGGAAGAAGCTGCCTGTGGCACCAACTTGACAAGCATTTGAGGATAATCAAGGAAAGTGGCTAATGGATGAAAGATGTCTGTCTCAATATGTGTTCGCTCTGCTGCTGTCCACAGCAGCCCCAGTGACCAGCTCCCAAAAGACCGAGTTGATGAGGACCAGCATGAAGTGCAGTGAGAATGACTTTAATCAAATTGATTGTTTTCTTTTCACCTTTCCTTCTTGATATTACCACCCATACTAAGAGAAATGTGCCATTACCTAAGACTAAGACTTCCACTTTAAAATGAACATATGTTGTGTAAAAGTATTTTATAGCAATCAAATGTTATGCACCTCTTCAGTTTCTTTCTACAAAGGCTACCTAAATATTTCAGGACACTTATGAGGTGTCAGAGTCTCTAAAAGAAGGAAGAAGGAGGAGGTGAATGAGGAGGAAGAGGAAAAGGATGTGGAAGAAGAAGAAGAGGAGGAAGAGGAAAGAGGAAAGAGGAGGAGGAGGAGGAGGAGGAGGGGGGGCAGGGGAGGAGAACAAGAAGAAGAAGAAATAGAAGAAATAATATGTGTACTCCAGATATAGGCTGATCTTGGTCAGGTGTTGTCTGGTACTTCTCCCAACTCTTGAAGTTTTTCAAAGCAATAATTGTGTCTAGCACAAAGTGATCCTTCCCAAGGGTTTGCTCCAGCACAAGGAAAGTGAAAACCTATTACTAGAGTCAGATCAATAGTTTTTTGAAGCCACAATACAGCGACAGACCCAAGCTGGCCCTTTCAGGAGGCCACAGATCCAATCTCTCCTACCGCACTGTAGCTACTTTCTGCAAGCAGTTCCCGTTCAGTCTTGCCATCATCTTGGTACTCATCTAGCCATCTGCTGGGGAAAGAGGGAAGACAATTATTATGAAAATATTAAAAGAAGGCACATTACTTAGAATAAAAAATAAAATGCTTAAGGATTTAAAGAGGTCTTCAGAGAGGGGCTCAGAAATTAAAAAATCAGTTAAGATTTCAAGCCACATAAAATGATCTTTAGGAATTCAACTTCAGCAAACCTTTGTCCTACATTCAAGTTATATTGATTCATCCTAAAATGTCAGTTTTTAGAAACATTCTATGATAACTTTACAAATATTCTAATATATCTTAAAATCAGTAAAAAATTCTCATTTGGACTTTCCTTAGTGGAAATCTTTATGTCTCTCCTTTCATGTAACTGGTGTTTAGTTGCTAAAGCAGACTCTAGAATAGCAATCTTCCAGAGATATATAACACAAGGCACATATATTTTTTTAAAGTAAAAAAGAGTAAAGATTAAATTAATAAATATTTTTATTTTAATAAACTCAAAAGCTATTTCAACATGTAATCAATATAAAAATTATTGAGCTATGTTACTGCAATGGTCTGAATGTTTTTGTCCTCCTACCCCCAGAATTCATATGTGGAAATCCTTTGAAAGGTGCTTAAGTCATGAGAGGAGATCCTTTATGAATGGAATTAGTGGCTTTAAGAAAAAAAGATTCTGGAGCCATGGAACAGACTGACATAGCTTGATGTGGGTTTGGGGAGATGAGAAGAGATAAACCAAAGAACTTATATACTTATATGCATTGCCCATGGACATGGGCAATAGGGTGGTGAAGACCTGTATGTGAGGTGGGAGGAGGGGAGGCACTGGGAGGAAGAGGGTAAAAGGGGGAAAATGGGAGATATATATAATACTATCAGCAATAAAAATATACATTAAATTTTTAAAAATAAAATGTAACTGGGAAAAGAAAAAAAAAAGACTCTAGAGAGATATCTTGCCCTTTCTGCCATGTGAGGACACAGTGAGAAGTTAGCAATCTGCACCCAGAAAAGGGCTACAACCAGAAGACAACCATCCATTCTGGGGCCTTACTCTTGGACTTCCAGCCTCCAGAACTGTGGGAAATAAATATCTATTGTTTATCAGCTACCCAGTCTATGGTATCTTACTATAGTAGCCTGATTCACCTCATTTGTATTGTATTTATACCATGTTCGAATAATGCTTTAGCATTCACAGTTCATACACATAACTTTGTTTGATTTTAATTCATATGAACTAATAAAAACAGGTATTCCCATGATACTTACACGTGAGGAAACTGAACCTCAGAGAAGTTGATAGTAGTACCCACATTCACAAAATTAGCAGGGAGCAGAACAAGTGTTTGAGGAACAGAATCAAGAACCTGTTTTCTAAGTCCTAATCCAGTTTTCTTTCCATTTCAGCATGCTTATTGCAGAAGAGAAAATTATTAAATATTCCAAATAAAGAGAAAATGACTAGTGCTGATAAAGAACAGCTTCCTGAGGAGAGAAGGCCTTGAATTCTGGTCTCAAAGGAGGGAATGATGCAGGCAGAGGGAAGGCGGGAGGCATGCTGATGACACAGCTGGAATGAACTGGGCAAAGGGGAGTATAATGAGGTAGTAAGTTACCACACACCTGTTGCATGGAAACAGCACCTCTTGATTGCCATCTTCCTCCTCAGATTTAACAACAATACTCTCAAGAAACCATCCATTACCTGGATAAATTGACAAAGGAAGTCACTTTGACTCTTTAACATAAAATATACTAGTATTGTGATTTTATTCATAGACTCCCAAATGTTCTTTTTTAAGTACACTTGTCAGAAAATTTGAATACAAAAAAATGCACATCACAATTATACCAGTGGAGAAATGAAAACATGAGTGACGATATAATAACTCAGAGTAGTAGAAGCAGAAGAGAAAACAAGATTCCGTATTAGGGGCACAAAATCTAATAATTCTGAAGAAAAAGGACTTAAAGGCCAAGAATAAAGAGAGAAGTAAATTCACATGAATGCTTGACAATACATTATTTATAGAATATTGATATGTTTAAATAATAATGTAAAGTCACAATCAATCATCATTCTTAATGGTGAAAATTTAGAGGTAACCACTGATTAATCACTTGTCAATGTGATTAAGTAAAGGGTAACAAGAAAAGGAAAGAAAGAGAATGAAAAGTAATGTGGTGGAAAAGAGGAAACAGAACTTTCATCATTCACAAATAATGTGATTTTCTAAATTAAAAACCTAGAGAAATTTCAGAAAATAGAATTAAAAGAGGTGAAAAATGGTAAATATGTGCTAAATATATAAAAATTAATTACATTCCTATTGACCAGAATGGAAGAGTTCAGAAGCATAATTCAATGAAACTTACAGTATTGAATTGCTATAAAAATTTAAGAATGTATTGGTAAATCTAAAGACTGATGTAGTATAATTTGTAGAAAAATTATTTAAATTTAAGGAATGACATAAACAAAGAGCTATCCCATATTTGTAAGTACAAAAAAAATTAGAGAGATATAGTTCCCTCAAACCAATCTAAAACTTTAGTGTCATTAAATCAAATTCACCACAGGGTTTTACAAGAATATTGATGAGCGGATGATAAAATGTATGGGGATGAGTGAAGCCCAAGACGGTCAGAGCCCCTCCATATCAGAGTAAGGTAAGAGAGTCAGACTAACGGTTATCAAAATGTCTTATAAATCTATGCTAATTACAACAAGGCAGCATTGTTGTTGGCATACGTAAGCTGACTGATGGAACAGAAAAAAGAATTCAGGATTGACCTACACATTTACACAAACGTGATACAGGCAGTCCTTGCTTTGTGCAGTGGGGCAGAACCACATGAAAGACAGCACGCTGAAGCCCTGCCAAGCCATCTTACTAACTAATGGGGAAAATTATGATTGTTCATTGTGAAACATGTTTGCTGAAACATCAAAAACTCTCTTACTGCTAGTTAGAAAGATAGAAGAAAATAAAAATTGTCAGCATGAATATTTAGTATACCGCAATTTAAAACAGAAACATTGAGAATTATAAGGTCTAGTTCTTTGTACATAAAATTTTTAAAAAGGCTTCAAAAGTATTTGATGAACAAGAATAGATCCAGGGACAAATGGCAGGGGAGGGGGGAGTTAGCAACCAAAGGACTTGTACGCATGCATATTAGCATAATCAATGGGCACAGACACTGGGGTGGTGGGGGCTTTCCCGGGGTGGGAATGGCTGGGGCAGGGGGATGGTCAAGCGGGGGAAAAGGAGACATATGTAAAACTTGGGCAATATTTTTTTTTAAAAAGGAAAAACAGTATTTTGAATGGTGCTTGCCTTCTTTATAATATACAGTAAAGAGCAAGTATCTTTTCTATTCCCCTTTCTAAGTTTCAATCAGCTTCCAACATTTTATCACTCTGTGCTGTTAATGTTGTACAACCCCTCTGAGAGTTCCTTCAAGGTGAAGTTTTTACCAACATCACTTCCTCTGGGACGTGTTCATCCTTTTTGTCACAACCACTCTTCGCGCTTATGGTCAAAAGCTCCCTTCACTAGGTTTCTCTGCTGCTTAGAGAGTCTCTCAAATGGTGGCAGTGGCAGCATTCCCACAGTCACATTTTTCTTCTGTCATCCCATTTGTGTTTGATTTGAACTCCAGCATTATCACTTTCTATTATTTTTTTTGTCGTGCTTTCATCTTTGAAGTATACATTTTTGTAAAATGTCACATGCGTTGATCACAAGTTAATAATTTCAGTTCATTAAAATATATCACAAACTGGACAAAATATTGTGGTAGTAACTGCTAGTTGTTTTCCCCTTCTTCAGTTACGGCGGTGTTAGAGCCCACATTTCCCAGGATTCTTTGCAGCTATGTATAACATATGACTAATTTTTCAGCAAGACAACATGAAGAGAAGTAGTGTGTGCAGTTTCCACCTCACTTGCTTTGAAATGACTTTTGCCTTCACCCTAAATATTATCATCAAGAACATGTATTTCCACAGAAGAAGAAATTTAAAAAAAATGAAAGAATGCTGAATCTTCTTAGAAATCAGGAAAATGCAAATTAAGACCACAATGGGATACCATTTTATAACCATTTAGAGAAGGCAAATATTAAGTGTTCCAGGTGTTTGTGGGGATATTGCACAACAGAAATTCTTGCTCACTGCAGGTAAGAGTAAAACAGTACAATCACTTTTGGGGAAAAAGTGCTTGATCTTATAAAGCTAAATATAATCATATTCGTTGATCCAGCAATTTAATTCTATGCATTTACCCTGCTGCAGGGTTTCTAAGCCTCAGTACTATTGACATTTGGCTTAACAATTCTTTGCTGTGGAGACTGTTGTGTGAATTATAGACTGTTTAGCAGCAACCAGGCCTCTACCCACTAGATACCGGTAGCACCCCCAATCCAATGTAATAACCTAAAAAACCTTCAGACATTGCCAAATGTCCCTGGAGAAGGCAAAATCACTTCCCTTGGGAATTCCTATCCTAGCGGAACTCCTGTTTTTATACACTAGATGTACACAGTCTATTCGGTTTGTTTGCGACAGTCAAACTGGAAAAAAAACACATTTTATTAACAAGAGATAAAAAATTTAATTATGTGAATCATGCAATAGAATATTCCATAGACATGAAAATAAATTATCTATAGCATCACCTAAGAAAACGAGTGAATCTTAGAAGCATAATCTTGAGTGGAAAAATAAGTCATGAAAGACTTCAGATAGCCTATCTTGATTTTTACAAAACACAAAAACTGTCAAAAGTATTTTCAAGGATACCTGCATAATTAGTAGAGCCTTTTTTAAAAAGCAAGGATAAAAACATCAAGAAATGATAAGCCAAAAATTCAGAACAGCTACTTTGGTGAAGAGGATAGGAATAGCAAATACAGGTAGAAACACTGGTATTGGTCATTTTCTAGGCTCAGAGTGGGGGGTGAGTTATCAGACCTTATATAATACACATTTTGAAAATCATAGCCTACATTTTCTATTATAGTAATTTTCTTTTCTTTTAGTGAAAAATATGCAGAATGTATAAAGGAGAGTTTAGTTAAAGACTTTTAACACTATGCTATAGAGCCCTGGCTGAGTAGCTCAGTTGGTTAGAGCATCATCTGCTAAGTTTGTGGGTTCAGTTCCCAGTCAGGGCACATATAAGAATCAACTGATGAATGCAAAAATAAGTGGAACAACAAATGGGTGTTTCTCTCTCCCTTTCTCTCTCTGTCAAATCAATAATTTTTTTAAAAAAATTAAAAAGAAAATTATGCTACAGTAATTACTTTCAACCTTTCTTAACTGAGGTCAAATTGCCTTACCCTAACAGAGAAACCCATCAAAATTCCCAACTATCCTGCCAAAATCTAGCTCTCACCTTCAGCCGGCCTATCATGTTGTTTGTGTGTTGCTGTTTTTTAATGCCTATCATGTTTTCATCATTTCTTGGAGGAGAGCTTCATATTCTTCTGGTCTAGGCAAGGTCCCCTTACCATGTGGTACAATAACATCCTGTGTGTCACTTTAACACTATGTGCGTATTTTATTATACTTGCTTATTTCCTCTGTGTCTGCTCCCACTAGGCCCTGCCTTGTTCACATTTGAAGGGCCGGGCATAGCAGGTCCTCCACAAAGCACTCTTTTCTTTTCTTTTTTAAAATTTTATTTTATTGCTTAAAGTATTACAAATAGTAGTACATATGTCTCCTTTTTTTCCCCATTGACCTTCCCCCGGCCTTCCCTACCCGCCCCCTCCCTCCCCGCACATGCCCTCCCCCCCCCCCCCCGCTCGTGTCTTGTGTCCATTGGTTATGCTTATATGCATGCATACAAGTCCTTCGGTTGATCTCTTACCTCCTCCCCAACCCCCAACCTTCCCTAGCCTTCCCGCTGTAATTTGACACAAAGCACTCTTACATCAGAAGGCAGAGCTTTTCAACAAATGGTCTGAGGACCACATGAATCAGAATCCCCTCAGGTGCTCATAAAAAAAGAAGCAAACAAGCAAAAAACCAGACAGCTTATTTCTGATGATTCAATAACTACTGAATCAGAATCTCTGGGCGTAGGCCCAGGAAGCTATTGTGTTTGTTTTAAGATATTCAGGTATTTCCTAAATATTTTGAGTCTTTGCTAAGTTTGCTGTAAATGTAAGGCTCTACTGAGGCTTTCTCTTTATTCTATTTGAGGTTAGATACCCACAGATACAACTTTGTTCAAGTTGAAAAAATAATGTTGGGGGAGGGGCATGGGAGAGGGCAATGGGAGGAAAAGGGGCATATGTAATACTTTCAACAGTAAAGATTTATAAAAAAGAAAAAGAATAATGTTAAGTAGCTTCTCTTTTTAACAATGGGAGGGAAAATAAAAGGTTTGCAAGTTTCGCTGAAGTGTTTCCTATACCTGCACAGATTTTGTTAATCGGTGTTTCACTGAAAAACAAACAAACCAGTATTAAGACGTCTGTAGCTTTTAGCTCTTTAAACATTAAAAATAATAATGTTTCTTTCCTTTTTTCCTCCCATCATTTTTTTTTAATCAACCAAGTTGGTAATAACACCTTACCCTACAAATGTCCAGCCTGCTCCTTCAAACAAACCCCTAACTCTTCCTCCTTTGACCAGGGAGTCACTGGGGATTGCCCTGTAGGTGCTGTTGCTATTGTTACCACAGTGCCTCAACAAGGTCTCTTACAGCATTTGGGGTTAGATCTTCTGTTTCTCTCTCACAACCAAGGGGAGTCTCAAAATGATTTTTTAAAAACTAGAGCCTGGTTAAGCCAGGAATTCCTATTAGCTGCTCTGTTTGATTCATGCCCAAGTCTACAATCTTGACTCTCATCAGCTCTTCTGCAAATCCATGCACGGTTTCCAGGGAGACTTGGGATAAAAGCTAAATCTCAATAGAAGTTTCCATCCTTCATGACACCGTGTATAGAAGACAGTATATTATGTCTTTCCTCCCTCTATTTACTGTCTTATTTCTGCCTCTTTCTAATAATTTCCTCCATATAGTCCTCAACTCATTTTATCATGCATCTATTTTCTTCCTATACAACGTGACCTTCCCTTTTCTTCTTCCTTTCTCTTTGGGTTGTATCTAGAATACCCATGTTTCTTTTTGGTAAAGGCCATTTTTAAGTTCTAAGCACTATATTTGGTGCTAGGAGAATAAAGTTGAATAATATGTTATACCATACATCAAAAAACTAAAAATCTAGCAAAAGGGAAAAAAGAAGTATAGAAATAAATGGGTACTTTTAGGTCCTATGATACAAGTTAAAATATGTGGTTGCAGTGAAGAATGGAGGTTCTGGAGTCAAACAAACGTATGTTTGAATTTAATACATCTAAGGAAAATAAGGGAGATATTTAAAAATTAGAATTGACTAGACTAGTTAACAGATGTGGGAGGGGTAGAAGGTGAGGAGAGAAAGGGAGAATCAGGATGATTTCCAAGTTATTGGTTTGATAAAAGAGTGTGGGATAGGGAACCCAGCAGAAACACATCTGTAGGGAAACATGATAGACGCAATTTTGAATATTACCTAGTAGGTCTGAGTACTTTACACACACACACACACGAAAATTTTCCTAGAAAATTTTCTTCATAATAAGTAGCAGTGAGCTTTTTAAGTCCTATAATAAATATAATCTGACAACACTTCATTTAACTCTAATTTCTTAAAAGAAAATTTTCTCATCTCAATTTTACATGAATTGTACATTCACCATTTGTTTCACCTGCCTTTTATGTGACTTTTTATAAATATTCAAAACAAATTTCTTACCAAGAAAGCAAATCTTACCGGGACCTGTGCCATCATGACTAATCAGAACTTTCTTCAATTTTCTAAGAGACACTGCCTCAATGGAAAAAATATCAACCTGTAAAAGAAACGGAGTGACTATTAGGACATTCCCTTTATCTACTAAAATAAAAGCATTGCAATCAGTACATTATTAGTAACTACAGTAAAATATTACTATATTGCTCTATATTACTACTATATCATTATTACTACCACTATAAGAATCACCATTTATTATGTTATGCACAAAGTCCTATGCTATGCCTTATGGAAAATATACAAACATGTAATATAATTCTTCCCCTCCTCAATCATACAGTCCAATAAAAATATTTTAAAAATTTAATCACAACATTTATTCTAAGTCTACTACTGCTAATTTCTTACTCATTTTATTATTTTATTTTTTAAAAATATGTTTTTATTGCCCTAGCTGGTTTGACTCAGTGGATAGAGCATTTGCCTGCGGCCTGAAAGCTCCCGGGTTCAATTCTAGTCAAGGGCACATGACTGGGTTGTGGGCTCGCTCCCCAGTAGGGGCCGTGCAGGAGGCAGCTGATCAATGATTTTCTCTCTCCCTCTCCCTTCCTCTCTGAAATCAATAAAAATATATTTAAAAAAAAACAATTCCAACTTAGGTATGTAAATATTCCTTTCTAACTTAGAGTTAATTGATTGCCAATAAGAAGGTGGAAAAATAATAAATAAAAATTGATACTGAGGTCCTAGAGGGACCCAGTCCCTGCTGCAGACAGCAGTGACGTCTAGAATACACATCTTGATTATACTGTCTCCACCTCTTTCCTTCTCTCCTTCTCTGCATTTCTTCTCTGTGCTTCCTGGATCACCTCCTGCCCAGGATCTGCCCTAGGCTCTGTTTTGGGAGAATTCACACGAAGGTCTCACTTTTCAAGTGAGAGTTTATGACAGCCTATCTTTACTGCTGGGCCCAGACTGAATCCCAGCCTGATGAAACCTCTTCAGTCTCCACACAGCATCACAGGCTCTTCATTGTCATTTTCTGATTGACTTCTTGCTTCTTAGCTTCCATTTACAAATGGCTGAAAGCTATGGTAAATAGCTTCTCCTTTGGACTTTCTTCTTTCCAGAATCTTGGGCCCTTAAGCCTTAACTTTCTTGGCAGCTCTCCAACGCCTTTACAACATAATTAAAAGATGTTTATCACCCTAGCCGGTTTGGCTCAGTAGATAGGGCATTAACCTGTGGACTGAAGAGCCCCAGGTTTGATTCTGGTCAAAGGCATGTCCCCTGGCTTTGGTTGGGGTTTGTGCGGGAGGCAACCAATTGATGTGTCTCTCTCACATCGATGTTTCTCTCTCTCTCTCTCCCTTCCTACCACTCTCTCTAAAAATCAATGGAAAAATATCCTCAGGTGAGGATTAACAACACCAAAAATAAATAAATAAAAGATATTCATCAAACATTTCTAATTCCCATTTTGTTACAAGTTAGACTGCTAGCTGGAAGTAGAACTTTGATTGTTTTGTTTTTACTTTTGTTTTTGTTTATTTTTAACTAGAGGCCCGGTGCACGAAATTCATGGATGGGGGTGTGTGTGTCCCTAAGCCCAGCCTGCACGCTCTCCAATCTGGGACCCCTCAAGGGATGTCCGACTGCCCGTTTAGGCCCGATCCCAGTGGACATCCCAACGGGCAGTCGGACATCCCTATCACAATCCAGGACTGCTGGCTCCTAACCGCTCACCTGCCTGCCAGCCTGATCACCCCCTAACCACTCCCTGCCAGCCTGATCGACGCCTAACTGCTCCCCTGCCAGCCCGATTGCCCCTAACTGCCCTCCCCTACCGGCCTGGTTGCCCCCAACTGCCCTCCCCTGCAGGTCTGGTTGCCCCCAACTGTCCTCCCCTGCAGGCCTGGTCACCCCTAATTGTCCTCCCCTGCTGACCTGGTCACCCAAAACTGCCCTTCCCTGCTGGCCTGGTCACCCCTAACTGCCCTCCCTTGCAAGCCTAGTCGCCCCTAACTGCCCTCCCCTGAAGGCCTGGTCACCCCCAAATGCCCTTGCCTGCAGGCCTGGTCACCCCCAAATGCCCTCCCCTGCAGGCCTGGTCACCCCTAACTGCCCTCCCCTGCTGGCCATCTTGTGTCCTCATGGGGGTGGCCATCTTTGACCACATGGGGGCAGCCATCTTGTGTGTTGGAGTGATGGTTAATTTGCATATTACTCTTTTATTAGATAGGATAGGAGAAACTGGGACTTACTATGGTTGCATTGTTCTGGTTCAGGCCCACCTCAACTCAACTCCAGAACAGTAAGATGCACACCAAGAAGTGACCTCACCTCTCTGTACTTTCTATTTGGTACCAAATGAGTATCTCAGGAATTTTCTGAGTGTGTGTCTTTTTAGATAAAGAAATTACAGGAAGGGTGTGGGGTAACAATTTATAAAGATCTTTCCATTACCTGTCCATGTTGAAACTTGACTTTGTTATTTTTGGACTGATAAAGCCTTCGATTCCCTGAATCCCCCCTGGAGCCGATGAGGTTGATAAATACATTAGACTCTGTCCCAGCACCTGGCCTCCTGCCAATGCATATGTAGACTTCATAAACCACCACTGAAATGTCAGAAATCTCATATTATTTTCCTCATTTTTATTTTCTCTTTGAATTTATTAGATACCCTGGAGAAAAATCCGACTGTGCTTTAATCTAGTTGGCATGACTTTCTCTATGGTACTTGGGCCCACTCCTTACTCCTTTTCTTATGTCTACCCCTATTCAAGCATATTCTCCACCACTTCATGTTTATCTCCTTCATGCAGACACCCAGCCATCCCCACAACTACTGTTTTAAAATAATTATTGTTAACAATTATGCACTTCCATTAACCACTACACTTTCACAGTTATTATAAGAAGTTATACTTAAAACACACACACACACACACACACACACACACACACAAACTCTTCTCTCTCTTAATTAGATGAAAGTGGCAATTTTTCCCCCCTGAAGTTGGCCTGTTCTAATCACAGCTGGTCACTCATGCTGCTCCTTCATGGAGATTACTATTCTGTGGGGATTTTTAATAATCTTGATAGAGAAGAAATACAAAGATCCTAGAGAAGTGCAAATTTAAATATAATTCTAAAGAAAGAGCTCAGTGAGGTACCAGCAAATTTTAATCCACCATTTTTGACTTTAGAATTAAGGTAATTTCTGAGACACTGGTAAAAGTCACTAAAATTAGAAAAGAGACTAGTCTTGCTGGCACTACTAATATGAATAATATCCTGGACACAATGAGTACTTGTTATTTCAAGTTCTAGAATTCTTTATAAGTCATACTCTGTGCAATTGAACAGTTGCATTTATAGAAATCTACATTAACATTTTCGAAAAAACTCAGACATAAAAATCCAACAAGAAAACAAGGTACGTGAGAAACATTGCCTGTTTCCATCATGCCTGACCTTTAAAAAGACAAATGTGGTATATTGGGAAATTGTGTAAGCAGAGAAGATAAATCAGCTTCTTGTGCAGTCTTACATATTCTAAAATACCCCAGAGTGAAAGCCGGCTGAGCTGAAGCAAAAATTTAGAACACTTCTCATGAATTTAGGACAATGAAAGAAATCTTTTAAACCACCTATAAAGGAGATCTGGTCTCACAACCTGTGCAACTACCTGAGCTGAATTGGCTGAAACTTACACTGGAATGCTTCATGAAAACAAGTATATGGACAAGCATGATTGGAAGTCTTTACAGGGAGACCATGATTTTGTTTACTGGAATTTTTTTCTTCATTTCAGATAATAAGTGAACTTGTTTACAACTAAAAAAAAATAAGTACATTTAAAATATTAAAACAGCCCGGCTTGGTGGCTCAGTGGTTGAGAGTCGACCTATGTAGCAGGAGGTCACGGTTCAATTCCTGGTCAGGGCACATGCCCCGGTTGCAGGCTGGATCCCCAGTAAGGGGCGTGCAGGAGGCAGCCAATCAATGATTCTCTCTCATCATTGATGTTTCTATCTCTCTTTCCCTCTCCCTTCCCTCTCTGAAGTCAATAAAAATATTTAAAGAAATATTAAAACACAAAGTTAAACAAACTAATCGTTCATGGTTTAAAAAGTATACACCAAAAATTATTTAGAACAGAGACCATATATTGGTAGCACTAAATGCAGCACTCAGCCCTCCCTCAACCATTGTACCTGCCCCGTGATCAATTTATGCCCCTTCCCTGCTACCTGCACAGACCTCAAATACTTCTCAACACTGTGTTCCCAGGAACAAGTTTAATACACACAAATGGACCAGAAAATTTCCCTCCTAGATTTAGGCAGCTATTGACAGAGAAATGTCCTAAAGGGAAGTCATCTTCACAATTTAGGATGATTTGGGGTAAATTATGAAAGAATGTTAAGTAAGTATGTTCTTAATGTCACCAGAATTATCAATGATAATTATCAATTATCAAAAAGCAATAGCCGTGTTGACGGGATTGTCTATTGCCAAAGCCATTGTCTACCCTCATGCTGAGCGTATCCTGCAGGACTGCACTTATCCGGGTATTGTGTGTCTTGGTCTCCGTGTCCTAAACCTCATGTGCTGTTATGTGCAGTGCTCACGTCTTTTTCCATTTCGAACCCCTACCTCCCAGCACATGTTAAAAGTTTACTGAATAATACTAAGTGAATGCCTTTTACTCCCTCCATCTAGGAAAAGTGTTGTGTGCTGCTCTCTGCTGGTTGCCCACAGAACTGCTCAAGCATGAATCACCTAAACCGTTCAGTGGCAGCTCACTAGACTGCGTCTCAAACCAACCCCACTTTCCCAGGATTGTTTTTTGCTACTAACTTTGCTCTCATTGCCCAGATTATTTCAGGGTCCAGATGGCTTCTGGCCCTTTGGATTTGTCTTCTGGTCTTAGATCGATATGTGCTATCAGGAATTGACAATAGAATTTGGCTTCCTAGACTGAGCCTCTCTAAAGACTACCATCCACACGGGAGTGACTGAAGAAGGCAAGGGGTGGGCAAGGAATTACCACTGTCAAGTACTTCAGACCAGACATGTGCTAGAAAATTCTCTTAAGTGAGCTTATTTAAAATGCCTCTTTACTACTATATGCAGTATGGCCTAGTGGTGTTATTCTATTTTGGTTCAAACCATCCAAAAATTCTCAATCTGTTACTGAAAAAAAAAAAATCTCCGTTTTTAAAATAAGCAATAGAGTCACATAAAAATATCATCCTTCCAGCTGTAACCCTAAAGTTGCAAGCTTTCATTCTCCTCCCAGGGTACATGGTTGAAATTTTCATTAGGAAGAGACAAAGGAACTTACCCTAGAGGGATGTGCCCCTGTGCAAATGTGTGCAGGTGGACACACACACACACACACACACACACACTCCCTGCCCTGAGTGGGAGCGAACACATTAATGCTCAGTGAAACTCATGGGACCTTAAATTGTAAGTAGGGCCCAAAATGGAAAATTCTCCACCCAGGGCCTTCCAAATATTAAGCTCCCCAATTCAGAGATGGTGGTACCATAGAATCTCCCAACTCCTTCCAGCTGGCAAATGACCATGGGACCACGGGGCCCTGATTTCTCAGTCCCCTTCCCTCCATTCATGGAGACAGACTCTCAAAACATTTCAGGTCCTACCAACCTGGGGTGACATAAACAAATAATCACTGTGCCTAAGGTCGTGAACTTTGCACTTGTGCCCCCATCCTTGTCAAAGTGCACACAATAGCTTTAGTGAATGTAAGGGTTTTTTAAATTATTATTTTTTCTAATTAGAAAAAAAAAAGTAACTGTTTATGTTTGGAGGACTTCCCTAGTGCCATGTTTTTATCATGATGTTCAAATGTTCCTAGGTAATTCTCAGTGACCTTGCCCTGTCGAGTCCTTATGCCCTGTCGTGTCCTTATGCCCTGTGTGAGGCGGCTCCTCTCTGCACATAGGTACCTGTGATGCTGCTCCGACCACCTCAGGAGCATAAGCATCACTCCGAAACCTGGGGAACTCTACAGGCAGCACAACTGAACTTCCCAAGACAAACCCCTCGGCTGAATCTTTAATTTGATTTAATTAATGGACTGTTTCAGTGCTTTCTCTCTGTCACCAAGAATGAAGCTTTCTCAGCACTCATCGTGGTGAGATCACGTTGATACAAACTGCCCAAGGAAATCGGATCTCAGATACAGATGGTAAATGAGATTCAGTGGTAAGCATGTGCCGACACTTTAGTCTGCACTGAAGGTTTGTGGTCCAAGACTTTATACACATTGGTGTTTAGGGCCGAAGCTTCATGTGCCTCTAGGTGGTAAAATATTTATCTTACCTTTGAGCTGTAGGAGGAAGTCCCAGGGTGGGGAGGGAAGTGGAATTGCTTGCTATTTTGTAGAAGGTCACCAACAAGGCCTAGTGAAAAGATCCCTTGGACTGGAGACCTGACCCAAAGTAAAGGAGCTGGCCATGCAGAGGCCTGGGGAGGTACAGCACAGCAGATAAAATAGAAGAGCAGAGGCCTGAGGGCTAAGGGGACAGCTTGCCTGGTGCCCTGAGGGAGCACTGAGGCTGGAGCTGTGGGGAGGGTGATAGGCCTTGCAGGAAGTTGTGATGATTTCGCTTTTACTCTTGGTAAGTGGGGAAACCTTTGGAGGGTTATAAGTAAAGGAGTGACCTAACCTGCTTGGTATTTTCAGGAGACCACACTGGCTATGGGGCTGAGAATAGCCTGTCCTAAAGCCAAGGTGTTCTTTGTGTTTGCCCTCCCATCGTGATAGCAGCTCAGTGCTATGAAGGAAGCAGCAAAGAAAGACAAGTCAAAGGGAGACTGCAAAGGCACTGCCGAGTGCCTGCTATGTGACAAATACTGTATTCATACCTTTTCACATACTCCTGATGGACACATATTTCTGGTTTGCCTGGAATGGTCCCGATTGACACCTGTTATTCTCACATACTCATTAACAGAGTCTTTCTCCACTCAAAAAAATGTCCTGGTTTGGATGGTGAATTATAATGGTTATCATGATCTAATCCTATATAATAAAAGCCTAGGTGGCGTCACACCCTCGCGTGTGATGTCATCAAAAGATGGCCGCCACAAGATGGTTGTCACAAGATGGCCTCCACAATATGGCCACCACAAGATGGCCAACAGGGGAGGACAGTTGGGGGCGATCGGGCCAGCTGGGGAGCAGTTAGGCATCAATCAGACTGGCAGGGAAGCGGTAGGGGGTGATCAGGCTGGCAGGCAGGTGAGCAGTTAGGAGACAGCGGTCCTGGATTGTGAGAGGGATGTCCAACTGCCAGTTTAACCAGTCGGACATTCCCCGAGGGGTCCCAGATTGGAGAGGGTGCAGGCTGGGCTGAGGGACGACCCCTCCCGCCCCCGCACAAATTTCGTGCACTAGGCCTCTAGTCTAATAATAAGATTAATGTGCTCCATTTCATAGGCAAACTAACTAAAATTGAGAAAAGCAGTGCAACTTGCCCTCATTCCAAAGCCAGTGATTGAGACCAAGATTTGATCCAGACTCTGCTTCTCTGAGCTCCAGCTGTTTCGTCAATGAAAGGGTCTGTCTGTCCAAAGCCCACATTTCCCCCTTGAACCTAGGTATTGTGGTAAAGGCTAAAGCATTAAAAGAAACCTGCTTGTTTTTTTCAAACTTATCTTAACTCGGCTATTATCATCCACAACTTGCTGTAAGATATCAGAAAATGTTTTAGAAACACACATATTTTCTCACTATTAAAAGACTGATAAATGTATATATTTGGAAGCAGACACGTTTCTATTATGCTGGTACTTTCTTAAAGTCACAAATAGTTATTTTCTATTTTGGAGCAAACTGCTAAGCACACCTGTGCACTCGCAGAAACCTAGCATCAAACACTTCCTCACGCACAGAGGTGGCCCAAGACCTCACCTCGCATCATCATCTGTCTCTCCTGAAGAAAGCCTGGAGCCAGAGCATGTGAAGCAGCTATGGTGAGCTCAGTTGACATTCTTATCATCTCTGGGCCATCCCCACCGGCCATTAACTAAAGATTTTTAAGGACAACCAACCAAGGGCGATCAGCAGCTCCTGGTGCCTGTTCCCAGGAACAGGGCAGACGGTGAGCAAATCGGAGCTGGTGTCGATGAGTTCAGCTTGGCATACCAGCGCCCGGGAGGAGATTGCTCTGATCCCACCAGCTATCTAGCTCAGCCCCCGAAGAGTGGTGATTTATAGACAGATACTCTCAGAAAACCTTTTCTTTTGAAAACATTCCAGTTATCATTTGAAAAGAAGAGGCAAAGTCACAAAATTAATTGGCTCGAGTGTTAAGTGCCAATGATAAGGGAAAGGACTCTTTTCTGTGCCACTAAATTTAAAAAAATAAATAAATAAAACCATCAAGGGTGTCACTAGAACTCTACCCAGCCTGGCAAGCCTAAGCATTAGTAGCTTCATTAAAAACAAAAAGTTCCCCTACATTATTCTTTGTGTTCTTCCCTGGGCTACTTCAGAAAATGTTGACAGATGGACAGACATATCCCAAAAGGAAGGTCAACCCCTCCTTTCAAACCCAGAACAGAGAAGCACCAATGCAATGGTTTGAGTCTGCTCTGCCTTCCCTTGATGTCACAGGACTAGGAAGTGAACCTGTCGGTGGCACCAAGAATGACTTTCCAAAAGCAGTACTAAGCAGGACCAGACTGCCCCTCGCTCCTCAGTAGGTTTTGATCCCTCGTTAATTCCTGAACATTGATGTGTCGTTATTTTTTTTTTATTTTCTTATTTTAATGATTTCCCCCTCAATGTCTGGGAAAAGGGCAGCTGAATTGATTTGCCAGAACTGGAATAAAGTGAAAGGAGTGGATCAGATTAGCTTTAGGTGTCGTGTATTACATAACATTACTTTATAGGAGAAATTGCTGTAAGAAAGGGTTGGTGTGCTTCAGCTAAGAAATTACCCCTCTAAATGGGAGATGCTAATGGATAAAGTTTCATTAGCTAGTTTGGGAAACGGGTGAACAGAAAGATGCAGAGGAGACATGCTGAGTTTTTATTGCTGCTCAAATTAAATGAACCCCAAAAATCAATAGTTCATTTAAAGTACAATGAGTTTCTTTTGTATCTTGAATTTTTTTTAAACCCACACAACTGCTTTCTACGTTTTTGCATACAATATAGTTGTGCAATTGAGTTTAAGTAAAGTTCTTTTTTTTTAAATAATGCAGCTTTTAAAAACACAATACATTGAGAAATAACTAGTATATCAGACCAATAAGATTTCTTCTGTTTCTTATTGGCGTTATGGATTTAAAAGTTCTTCTATATATCACTTTCAGAAAGAAAGGATTCTTGACTGATGTTAGCAACTTGGTGAGTAGTATAGCTAGGTCCTAGAATTCTAGACTGCTAGATATTAGCTCTAATTTTTTTCTCATCTAGCCTCTGTAATTGCTAACATTCCTATATTACTTAAGACTGATTCATGTAGCAGAGCATGAAGCATTTGCTGAGTCTTTAAAAATTTTTATTCAATTTATTTAAACAACATAAAAAAGACAGTTTATCTATTTTTCCCAAACCCCAACTCTCTCCACTTGTAATAACTAATCTGTTCTCTGTATCTGAGCTGGTTGTTTTTTGTTTGGGTATTTTTCTACATATAAGAAAGATAATACAGGATTTTTCCTTTTCTGCCTATTTTATTTCATAGCATAATGCCCCAGATATCTGTCCATGTTGTTGTAAATGTCAAGATTTCGATTGATAACCACTTATATTATTTCCATACCTTGGCTATTGCAAGTAATGAACATGATCGTGCATATATCTTTTTCAATTCGTGTTTTCATTTTCTTTAGATAAACACCCAGAAGTGAAATTGCTGGACTACATGGTGGTTTTATTTTTAACATTTAAAGGAAATGCCATACTGTTTTTCATAGTGGCTGCACCATGGCATGCCTACCAACAGCAGCACACTAGGATTCCCTTTTATCCACATGCTCAGGTTGGGATGTGGTAGTTCAAAGCACCAGTGAGCTGTGGAGGGAAGCCTTCTGAGGAGAGCCGAAGAGAAGAAACTGATGAAAGGGCAGAGAGAGGGAAGACAACAGACTGAACAAGTTAACTGAAGCCATGAAAACTGAACAGCTTCTGGGGAACAGGAGCCCTGTCTGAATCATCTTATGTCCTCTGGTTCCCATTACACTAGGCAGCTAATGACCACTGTATACATATGTTTACCTTTATTTGTGTGGAATGGCAGGCTAGACCATGAACGGGTATTAAAGATGATTAGGGTGAATTGCCTAATGAAATACTGGGGCTCTAAGCAAGAAAGAGGACAAGGCTGAAGATGAAATGTTAGTCCTCTGTGTAAAGTTAGCAACAGGAGTTAGGGAGAGGCTCAAAAGGACAGTGACAAATCAAGTATTTAAACCCATGTGTTCAAGGAAAGAGAACCACATAGAGGTAGTGATTAAAAAAAAATTTTTTTAATGGAGCAATCAGTAAATAATTTTGTTTGTATCATATAACCGAGGTCAGGGTTAGAGGGTAATAGCTAGTATTTATTACATGATTCTATGTACCAGGAAGACTAAGTGCATTATCTCATGACTCAAAACAATCACACTTTCATCATTTCAGAGATGAGGTATTCTGGCTAAGGTTAGCACAACTAAATACATCATCAAGCCAAGACTAAACCAGTGTGTCTACTTCCAGAGTCCCTAGAAGTCTCTGCCTATTCAAATGAGAGATCAATAGTGTCAAATGCAGTAAAGAGTTCTAGGACACAGAGAAAACACACAGACACACAGTTAATTTAGGACAAAATGGCCATTCGTATCCACTGGGAGAATATTTTCAACACAGCAGTGAAAACAAGGTTATTATCAGAGATACATGGCATGGACAGAGAAAAATTAAGGCAGTGTGTGAGTTCACAAACAAACAAAAACCTGAGTGAGGGATTTAGGTGCTCCTAAATTCATGACTGATAATATTTACTAACAGTACAGCCAAGAAGAAAGCCACATTGAAACGACTAGCAAACCATTTGCAGAAAGATGAATTGACGACACACATACATCCTTGTACATTTTCACCTTTGAACAACCATGCAAGTGTTAATCCTAAAGCCTGATGTTCTAAATAAGTAAAGCTACAGCCTGTACGCTAAATCTTCCAGCATCTGTTTTTGTGCAGTCCAGGAGCTAAGAATGCTTTTCACTTTTCTTAATGGTTAAAAAAATTAAAAACAGAAGATTATTCCTTGATAAATTGAAATTATATAAAATTGTAACTATAGTGCCCACAAATAATTTTTTTAATACAGCCACACTATTACTTTACATATTATCTATAGGACCTGAACAGTTTCAAGACTTCATGGCCCACAAAGAATAGATATTTAGTGTCATCTTTACTGGAAAAGGTTCCTATTCTCTGTTCTGTATCATTTCAATTATTTTCATCTTTAATATCAATCACAAAGGAAGCAAAATTAAATACCTGGCAAAGATGCTTTATTAGTTCTCACAATGGGCATTTCTTTCCATCTATCGCCATCGTTTTCATTCTCAGCTATCCAGGAGTCAACAGTTAGACAAAACAGCTCACTTGTGTCTATGTTTTCAAGTTGAATTTCTTCCAGATACCACCTGGGATCCTTTCCACTGTTGTCATGTCCAATACGTATTTCGTAGATTTCACCAATATCTTTAAGATTAATCTGCAACACAAAGGAGAAAGGGGAAATAAAACTTCCTACATCTCTGATATGATTTATCAAATTACAAATTCATATTCAATTTTGAACTCAATATCTACTCCCCCCCCCTAAATATTTCTTACTAATTTCCTTTAAAACTAGTTACTTGTAAATGCTAGTACTTATAGCGAAGCATAAATTCATTGACCATGGACAAACTAATATATTAAATCCAGCTAATTTTCACTATATCTTTTTTTAGCAACTCACTATTATTACCTTGAAAAATAAATGTTTTATTGTAATTATTGATATTCACTATTTATTCAGTGGTTAGACCTAAAGAAGACAATCTAACTTTCTGGAGTCTATAATACATTTTTTTTTCCTATTAAAGTGGGGTCCCAAGGAAAATAAACCATATATGCTTCTGAGTTCAAACTAGGGCTAATCAAATAGCCCTGAAACAGAGTGACTTTGTATTGGAAAGTGTGATTTCCCGCCCCCCCCCCCCCCGCCTCCCCCCCGTTTTACTAAGAAATAATTGACATGCAGCACTGTACAGGTTTAAGGAACATAGCATGATGGTTTGATTTACAATGCGTTCAACTAACATCCATCTTCACACATAGACTAAAAAGAAGAAAAAAAAGAAATTTTCTCTATATGATGAGAACTCATAGAATTTATTAGCTTTAGTCATCATGTTGTATATTATACCCCTGGTACTTATTTACCTTATAACTGGAAGTTTTTACCTTTTGACCATTTTCAAAAGATCAGAATTCTTAGACATGATACAAAAAACATAATCCATAAAAGAAAAAATCCCTGATAAATTGAATTTCATCAAAATTCAAAACTTTTGCTCTGTAAAAAAACCTACTAACAGGATGAAAATTCAAGCTACAGAATGAGAGAAAATACTTGCAAATCACATGTTTGAAAGAGAACTAATAATATCTAGTGTATATTATTTATATATTCACATATATCCATATTTTTCTATAGAGTATATATCCTTTAATAAATGTGGATAGATATAAATATGTAGATAAAAACAAAACCAACTTCTCAAAAATCAACATTTAAAAAACAACAACAATAAAATGGTCAAATGATATAAGGAGCCACTTTACCAAAAATGATATGCAGATTACAATAAGCACATGAAAAGATGTTTTGCAATAGAGAAGTATATATTAAGACCACAATGAACTATCACTATACATGTATTAGGAGAGATAAAATAAAAAATTAATGACTACACCAAATGCTTGCAATGATGAAAAAAAAAACTCATGAGATCACTGATACATGTTATATGTAAATTGCCGGTGAGAGGGTAAAATAGTAGTCTACCTGGAAAATAGTTTGGCAGTTTCCTAAAAAAAAAATAAAACAAATCAATTAAACATATACTACCATACCTCTCAGCAATTACACTGTTGGCCTTTATCTCAGAGAAATGAAAACTTAGGTCCATGCAAATGCCTGTACACAATTGTCCTAACAACTTTATTTATAATAGTCCCAAATTAGAAACAATCAAAATGTCTCAGTAGGTAAATCGTTAAGCAAACTGTGGTACAGCCACACAATGGACTACTATCAGCCATAGAAAGGAATAAACTATTGATACATGCAACAACTTGGATGGATCTGAAGGGCATTATGCCAAATGAAGGGAAAAATAAGCTAATATCAAAACGCCATAGACTGTATGATTCCAATTATATAATATTCTCAAAATGTCAAAATCATAGAGATTAAAAACAGAATAGTGTTTTCCAGGGAAGGTGGTGGAACATGGCTGGGGGTGGGGTCTGTGACCAGAAAGCAATAGCACCAGGGAAATCTTTGGGGGATGAAAGAGCTCTATACATACTAGGCACTTGGCTAATTCACCATTTTGGAGCCCACATAACCCCCCTCTTTACTTGGCCATTGTGTATGGCATGGGGTGGAGGCAGTCCTTCCTCACCTCAGTGTAATACAGTGTCTACTTCTTCCTGGACTATTTGAATTACTCACAACGCTCTGTACCTTTTTCTTCCTTCCCATACAGATAGAAACAAATACATTTTTGTACATAAATAAAATAAGAAACAAAGCATATATTCATGGTATACACAATAAATTTTCAGGTTTTAAATTTAATACATTTGTATCTATAGAAGATATAAACAATTTGCACAACATAGAAGAGAATTTACTTATCATTTAAATTAAATTATTAATGATTCACTTTTCTAATTTCTTTCTTTTGTATTCCAGGTAATGGAAGCTATGCTGTGCTGAATGACATCAAAACTATCCAAAATCACGGTTGATACATTGAAAGCTAACACTCCTACAATCAAATATGCTACTCGCTGGGTAACTTTTTGTCACAATTTGCAGATTGTTTAGGTCCTTTACAGAAGTTAATTTATTAAAATTTCAAATGACCTGGAGCTTTACAGGAATCCCATTTATTAACACCCCTTTATTTATTAAAATCATAAATAATAAAACATAAACTATTATATATACCCTTCTTTGCATGACTGCATTTTCTACATTTCTTATTCTCTTTTCTCTTTTGAATATAATTACTAATTCATGGCTTTTCACAGTCTCTCCTTGTTCCAATTAACTGTTATGATTATTATCACTATTATGAAGATGGCACTTCCGGCGTAGCCAGTGAAAGCCCCTTTATATTCATTCTCTGTCTGTCAACACCGCCCTTGACATTTTTGAAGCTATCATTGACTCCAGAAACAGAAGGATGTTCCAGACCAATTCTGTTGTTTTTTTCCTGATCAAAGACAAAGAATGAATGTATCCTGATTCTTTTAAGCGGTATGTATTATTCGAGACAAAATACAGGCACCAGCAGACACATGTGGGTTGTGTGTGTGTGTGGAAATGCAGCTGCTGTTGGGACAATTAATGGTGACAGATTAGTAAAAACCATTTCCCGCTTTCCCCCTTATCTTGATGCTTCTTCTCAGGGTACTCTTTCCTGATGGATCTTCTTGTGGATTCCTGGGGACATCAGTACTCTTGCACGGACATCAGTCTCCTAACTGTGTTCTGGGCCCTGCAGTCATGCACCTCACGTCTCCCAGATCTTCCCACATGTCCAGCCCCACCCCTTCTCTGTCCTCTGTGGTGAGGTCAGAACTGACCGCCTCTTGAGTTCTCTCTGCAGTCTCCAGACCTTCACTCATAGATCCCACCTCACCACAAGGCCCTCTCCTTCGGCTACTCCATCATTTTCTCCTTCTTTGACTCCATGGTTTCTGGGATTGGCAGTATCTCTGCCTTGTTCTGAGACCCTGGCAGTCATTTGCCTCTGAAAGTTTCATGGGGGCGAAGACAGATGGCTGGCTTTTCCCAGTGGCATGCACCCTGAGCAAGGCGGGGTGCTACCACACACCTTCCACCTTTCCCCAGGCAGGGGCTCTCCTAGAGGGGACCTGGGCCTCGAGCTCTGACTCAGTTCCTATTAGATGTCCTGCATCCCAGGTCTGTGGTTACTCTTAGTTTTCCACGTTGAGATTTCTCACTGTTACCGAATCTTAATGTGTTGTGAGATAGATGCTGTTCTGAAAAGCCTCGGGCTAAATAAATCTGATGGCTTTTTATAAAATAGCATTTCTTAGAAGCAAGAGGACAGGAAATGTCCTGCCAGAACAGGCCATCATTAGCATAAGGTTTATTTCAGCTACGGTTTGCATTTCTGCACAGACACTGCTTATTGAATCCATTTCACAGTTGAGGAAATTGAGCTAAAGTAACTGGTCCAAGGTTGCATAAGAAGCACGCAAATTAAAAATGCAGATGCAGTGCACATTTGGTTCAAAACTGTCAGTCAAATTATTTCCTAACCAGGGCAGCTTAACATGGCCTTGGCATGAGAAAATGACCTAAGCCAGTGTTGTTAACATACGGAATCTATGAGATGTTAAAAACGATTAAAGAGTTTTATTTGTATCTTTTTCCTTATTTTATAGAAAAATTCTGCTTGTGAGCATTTAGGTTGGTCAAACTTCCTGGTAGAAAATACAAGCTCTATAAGGAATGGTCACATTTTCCAATTATGAAATGGCTTTCATAGTTCTTTTCAGAAAGTAAAATGAAGTAGGCCACATATTAATTATGACTTTCTCTGTAAGTGGAATTTTGCAATACTTTAACCCAAGTCTAATAAATTAAAATAAAGAGTGCATATTACTTTTAGAAAAACATATTATGTCTGTATGAGCATCAATAGAATTAACAGGTGGAATAATGAGGTATTTTAAAGTCATTTAACAAAAAAAATATTTCCCTACATATATAAGGGAGGAAATTATTTAGAAAATTAACTGTGACCATTCCCTCTGTATTAAACATAGTTTTATTCTGCACACACACATAAAGACACATATTTCACTTCTACAAAGTCACCAACTTTTTCTGCATAGTTTTCAATTGCCAAATATGAACTATCATTCTGAAAAACATTAACAGCAAATAGAACTTCAAGGCAAGCATCTATTTTTTTAAAGTACAGGGTGGGGTAAAAGTAGCTTTATAGTTGTTTGCATGGGAAATAATACAATAATTAATAAATAATAATACAAGAATAAATTTTGTTTCGAGTGCTTACAAGTGTAAATCCCCTTTTGCCCTATCCTATATTAGAATTGGTATTCATAATTTCTCCCTCTCTCTCTCTCTCCCCTCTCTCCTCTCTCTCTCACACACACATTTTTGTTGTTGTAAAAATGCTTTAAGAATTAAAAGGCTGGAATGCAGCTTGCAATGCTATCTAGTCCATTTGTCTGCTGTTAAGGGGGGTCTACAAATGGACCATCCAAGACTATGAAGAAAATTTCAGATTTCCTTTGTAATCTACTTCAAATGTTAGGAATATTGTTATCAAACTATATTATCCACAGTATGATAAATCAACATTGGACATGCTCATACATTAGAATATTAAAAGTGAACACTGTCCTTGAATTGGTGCAAATATTAAGTACTGATTATTAATAGGCCATTTATTTAATAAAATCACAAGAAGAATTTCTAATTAATTTATTTTGATGGCTTTATTGCAGTATACTAGTAAGTGAAATACAAAAAGCTATATGTATTTAATGTACGTAATTTGATGAGTGAACACATGCACTCAACTACCAAAATCGAAGTAATAAACATGTTTCTCACCTCAAAAAGTTTCTCTTTTTTGAGGTGAGAAGAGAGGGAGATTTTAAAGCTTGATTCCGACTTGAGAACTAGACAACAAGCTTTTCTCAGCTTAGAGCCATTCAACAAACATTTCGTAAAGTATTTTGAAAATAGTTCTTCTATATACCACCTGACTTACAAAAGTACGATTCAGTCGCAAGGGATAGAATTCTGTGGTGTGTGGAGTCAGAGCAGGAGAGAGCTGTATGAGCCTCTCAAATGACCTAAGCCACACACACACACACACACACACACACAAACAGACAAATGCCAGACCATGCGCTGAGGTTCTTTTTTAGGCAAAATTTCCACTATTTTCAATGGGTCCATAGGAACTATCACTTTGTGACCAACAGTATTAAGGAAGCAACAGTACGTATGACATATGACCCCTCCCTCAGGGAGCACAGAACTCAGACACACACTCAGTTACAGATGCCATGAGTACTGCAAGAGGGGGCTGTGGAGAAATGGAAACTGTTGATTTAACCAGTCTAGGGTGTCAAGGAATCCCATTTTATATTAAAACTAGAGGCCCGATGCACGAAATTTGTGCACTGGGGGGGAGGGTGTCCCTCAGCCAGGCCTGCACCTTCTCATAGTCCGGGAGCCCTTGGGGGATCTCCAACTGATGGCTTAGGCTCGCTCCTCAGGGCAGTCGGACATCCTTAGCACTGCCACGGAGGCAAGAGAGGCTCCCGCCACCGCCACTGTGCTCGCCAGCCATGAGTCGGCTTTTGGCTGAGCAGCACTCCTGTGGAAGCGCACTGACCACCACAGGGCAGCTCCTGCATTGAGTGTCTGCTCCCTGGTGGTCAGTGCGTGTCATAGTGACTGGTCATTCCACAGTTTGGTCAATTTGCATATTAGCCTTTTACTATTCTATATAATAAAAGCCTAATATGCAAATCAATCGAACGGCGGAACGACCAGTCACTATGATGCACACTGACCACCAGGGGGCAGACACTAAACACAGGAGTTGCCCCCAGCCCACAGGCATCTACTGGTGGTGACAGCCAGCCAAGGCGGGTGCCAGCGGGGGCCCCCTGATTACCCCGGCAGTCACTCCAAAATTGGCCATGATCACCAGCCAGGCCTAGGGACCCAACCCATGCACAAATTTTGTTCACCGGGCCTCTAGTATAGGATTATAAGTAGTATTGATGATAATATTCTGAAGGTGGATTTGGGCACAGTCGGTTAGAGGGAAAAGCCTGGTAGCAGGGCCATATAATAAAGACGCTGCAGAAGTGCAGACGTGAGAAGACAAAGTCTGGCTGAGGTTGGAAGCAGTAACATTTGCAATGAAATCTGCACATCACAACAAAGCAAGAGGGATAGAACCTTATGTCTATCAAGGAGATTTGAAAGTTCCTGGGAACAACACTTTGACAATCAAATTCAATAATAATAATAATAATAATAATAATAATAATAATCCTATCTAATAATAGACAAATATGCAAATTGACCATACCTCCAACACACCCACAAGCCATGCCCACAAGCCACGCCCGCCATCCAATCAGAGTGAGTATGCAAATTAACTCAACCAAGATGGCTACAGCCACAGAGAGCAAGGTTTCCTAGGTAACAGAGGAAGCCAAGCTTTCCGCGCGCCCTTGCCAGGCCTAAGCCTCCACTCAAGCTACAAAGTTTCAATTATAGAAGGTAAACAAATTCAAACAGAAATGGCAGCAGAATGGAGCTTGAGAGAGCAGGCCAGGGTTGCCCCCGGCAACAGGGGAAGCAAAGCTTTCCGCACACCCTGGTCGGGCCAGGCCTCCGCTTAAGGCTACAAAGTTTCAATTATAACTCCAACACAAATGGCTGCCAGCGCAGTGGGAGCCCCAGGCTTGGCTCTGTTCCAAGCAACAAAGTTTCAATTGTAGAAGGAAAATAAATTCCAGATACCAGGGCCTCCCCTTGGGTTGCCAGAGGGCATGGCTGGCCTGCAAACCACCACAGGCCCCTCGCTCAGGCCGCCCCATGCCCCAAGGGGACCCCACCCTGATCAGGGACACCCTTCAGGCAAACCAGCTGGCCCCCACCCCTGTACCAGGCTTCTATCCTATCTAATAAAAGAGTAATATGCAGATTGATCATCACTGCAACACACAATATAGCTGCCCCCATGTGGTCAAAGATCATGCCCCTATGTGGACACAAGATGGCCACCACAAGATGGCCAGCAGAAGAGGGCAGTTGGGAGGCACCCTGCCTGCAAGGGAGGGCAGTTGAGAGGGACCAGGCCTGCAAGGGAGGGCAGTTGGAGGTGATCAACCCTACAGAAGAGGGCAGTTAGGGGTGACCAGGCCGGCAGAGGAGGGAAGTTGGGAGCAAACAGGCTGGCAGCAGAGTGGTTAGGGGGTGATCAGGCTGGCAAGCAGAAGCGGTTAGGGGCAATCAGGAAGGCAGGCAGGCAAGCAGTTGGGAGCCAGCAGTTCTGGATTGTGAGAGGGATGTCCGACTGCCCGTTTAGGCCCGATCCCACCGGTGGATCGGACCTAAACGGGCAGTCGGACATCCCTCCAGGGGTCCCAGATTGGATAGGTTACAGGCTGGGCTGAGGGACAACCCCCCTCCATGCACGAATTTCGTGCACCGGGCCTCTAGTAATAATAATAATAATGGCAAAATTCAACAGATAAATTTTAGAAAATCTTTTTTTTTCTTTTTTTTATTAAGGTGTTATATGTGTACATATCTTACCATTACCGTCTACGGCCATACCACCCTGAACGCGCCCGATCTCGTCTGATCTCGGAAGCTAAGCAGGGTCGGGCCTGGTTAGTACTTGGATGGAGACCATTACCCCCCCCCCCACCCCACTCCCATACATGCCCTCACCCTCCAGAGTTTTGTGTCCATTGGTTATGCTTATATGCTTACATACAAGTCCTTCGGTTGATCTCTTATCTCCCCCACTTCTCCCTAAACTTCCCGCTGTAATTTGACCTTCTGTTTGATGCTTTACCGTCTCTATCTATCTTTTTGTTCAACAGCTTATAATTTTCTTTATTATCCATAGATGAGTGAGATCATGTGGTATTTTTCTTTCATGGACTGGCTTATTTCACTTAGCATGATGTTCTCCAATTCCATCCAGGTTGCTGCAAACAGTAGGAGTTCCTTCTTTTTATGGCAGCATAGTATTCCATTGTGTAGATGTACCACAGTTTTCTGATCCAGTCATCTGCTGACGGGCACCTAGGCTGTTTCCAAATCTTTGCTATTGTAAATTGTGCTGCTATGAACATAGGGGTGCATATATGCTTTCTTATTGGTGTTTCCAGTTTCTTAGGATATATTCCTAGGAGTGGGATTACTGGGTCAAATGGGAGTTCCATTTTCAGTTTTTTGAGGAAACTCCATACTGTTCTCCACAGTGGCTGCACCAGTCTACATTCCCACCAGCAGTGCACGAGTGTTCCTTTTTCTCCGCATCCTCGCCTACACTTGTCGTTTGTTGATTTGTTGATGATAGCCATTCTGGCCGGTGTGAGATGGTACCGCATTGTCGTTTTGATTTGCATCTCTCGGATAATTAGTGACTTTGAGCATGTTTTCATGTGTCTCTTGGCCTTCCTTCTGTCTTCTTTTGAAAAGATTCTATTTAGGTCCATTGCCCATTTTTTTATTGGATCATTTATCTTCCTTTTATTAAGTTGTATAAGCTGCCTGTAGATGTTGGAGATTAAACCTTTATCAGTGATAACATTTGCAAATATGTTCTCCCATACATATTTGGGATTTCTTGTTGTTTTGTTGATAGTTTCTTTTGCTGTAAAAAAGCTTTTTATTTTGATGTAGTCCCACTTGTTTATTTTCTCTTTAACTTCCATTGCCCTAGGGGCAGTATCAGTGAAGAAGTTCTTTCAGCATATGTCTGAGATTTTGCCGCCCGTGGATTCCTCTAGTATTTTTATGGTTTCCCGTCTTATGTTTAAGTCCTGTATCCACTTTGAGTTTATTTTTGTATATGGTGTAAGTTGGTGATCTAGTTTCATTTTTTTGCATGTATCTGTCCAATTTTCCCAACACCATTTATTGAAGAGACTGTCTTGACTCCATTGTATGTTCATGCCTCCTTTGTCAAATATTGAGCATATTGGTTTGGGTTGATATCTGGATTCTCTATTCTATTCCATTGATCTATATGTCTGTTCTTGTGCCAGTACCATGCTGTTTTGAGAACAGTGGCTTTGTAATACAGCTTTTAAATCTGGTATTGAGATCCCTCCTACTTTATTCTTCTTTCTCAGGATTGCTGTGGCTATTCGGGGTCTTTTTTTATTCCAGATGAATTTTTGGAGAGTTCTTTCGAGGTCTGTGAAATATGCCGTTGGTATTTTAATGGGGAGTGCATTGAATCTATAGATTCCTTTGGGTAGTATGGACATTTTAATGATGTTGATTCTACCAATCCATGAACATGGTATATTCTTCCATCTGTTTACGTCTTCCTCTATCTCTTTTTTCAGTGTCCTGTAGTTTTCTGCGTATAGGTCTTTTACCTTCTTAGTTAAGTTTATTCCTAGGTATCTTAATTTTTTTGGTGCGACGATAAATGGGATTGCTTTTTTAGTCTCTCTTTCTATAAGTTCACTATTGGTGTATAGAAAGGCCATAGATTTCTTGGCGTTAATTTTGTATCCTGCTACATTGCCGAATTCATTTATTAAGTCTAGTAGTTTTTTGATAGAGTCTTTCGGGTTTTTTATGTACAGTACCATATCATCTGCAAATAAGGATAGCTTTACTTCTTCTTTTCCAATTTGGATGCCTTTTATTTATTCTTCTTGTCTATAGAAAATCTTTTTAACAAACGATTAGCTACTATAAGCAAGAAAATAATTGCCCATGGAATAGGACTAAAAATTACAAATGTTCAGAAAATGCCTTTTCAAAGAATCTTTTTTTCTTTTTTAATCCGCACCTGAGGATATTTTTTCCATTAATTTTAGAGAGAGTGGAAGAGAGAGGGAAAGATAGAAACATCGATATATTTTTGGTTGCCTCCTGCACATGTCCTGACCAGGACCTGTGCCGGGGAGGAGTCTGCAACCAAGGTACGCACCCCTAACCAGAATCGAACCCGGGTCCCTTTGGTCCCCCCCTGACCAGAATCGAACCCATGTCCCTTCAGTACACAGGCCGACCCTCTACCCACTGAGCCAAACCAGCTAGGGTTCTAAAATATTTATGCTAAGATAAAAACAACCAGCTTAGTTCCCATCCCTCTTACTGAAAGCCTTTTGAGAAGCAGGGAACTCCAGCATACAAGTCACTTTAAAATATTGCTTTGTATCATTTTTATCCCAAGATAATTACAAGTTCATGTTGGTGCCAAATGCAAATTATGTTTATTTTGTTCTAAAAACCATGGCAGGGATTTTAATGGCATTCACTAGAACATATGGTCAGATGTGTGCATTCTTTTGAAAGATTACTCAAGTATGTGCTCAAACACATATGTAACACTGTTTAGAATGGGGCTAGTGCTCACTGGTCTAAGCTCTCATCAGTTGATTGCATTTTCAGGTGAGCTTTTACACTGAATGCTCAGCAGTACTGACTGATGAAAATCATACTGTTTGCCAGCTGGAATACTGTCAAACATTTTCAGCTTTCTTTTTCACACTGCATTTGGAAGAAAATGCTCTCACTATCACACTGCATCACAAATGACTTTCTTAGTCCCACCTTAAGCTGAAGTTGCTACTTAATTTTCAGCATTCACCTAACAACTGCAAATGTCATGCATGCAGTTCTCTGTATCAAGGTATGTTGCACAATTAGCTCCGGGAGAGAGTGCTATTTTTCCTAGGAAAGCCATCAAGCAAAATAGATTTTTATTTTCCTTATGGTACAATGGCTGTGAAAGAAACAGTCATCTTTATGTACAGCATGTCTTTCTGGAACAAGGTTGAAGTAAATACAGGGAATATGTTTGAATGTAAGGGTTTTAAGAACAACTCAGTCCCTTACTACTTGCCTCCTGCATGAATCTTTTTCATAACTCAATGTCAGCAGCAGATCCCATCTCTTCCATTTAACTCCCTTCACTGACACTGTCTCGCCAGGCTATTTAGATGTCCGGGGAGAATTGGACCTCCTCTGGGAGCATCTACAGAACTCCCCCTGATCCTGATTCAAATGTTGCAGCACAGAATGAAGAAAAAGAATGGAGGAGTAAGAATATGAGTCACTTATTTGTGATAGCATAAGGTGTTAACAAGCGGTATGTGCCTCTACTCTTCAGAAAGACCTGCAACTTCATGTATAGACCCACATTCCTTTCTAAGTAAAGGCAATAAAAAAAGCAAATGCCCAAGAAGAGTAGGTAAAGTGTAATGCAATGAAGGTCAGAGTACCAAGCGAAATCATTTGGATAATTTAAAACTATTCAAGTATTTTCTGGAACTAGAACTTTTAGCTTTATAAATAGCTCATCTTCTTCATTCACATTGTAAAATATGCATTAATTATTTATCCTATAGGACAGATAATATTGGCAGATAGAAAGAACTTACACATTTTAGTGGACTCTATGAAGTGGATCTTGGTTGAACTGGATGTGGCCATCAAGAACTATTTTAATCACACAACAGAGTTTTCAGATAGAAAAGAAGGACAAATATGTAAGCAAGTGTATATATCAATGTCTGTGCATCAGACCCACCTAAGTTCTAGAAAGTTATTTATCAATGCAGGAGTAAGTTTTTTAAGAAACAAATGGTAAAAAATGAATCTAAGTGAAAAATAAAAAAAGAAAGGAAAGCTTTGCTCACATCTTCTTGATTAAGAAAATCAATCTATCTATCTCTCTTCCCTCTCTCTCTCATATACATATCATTGGTTTCTCTGGAAAACCCTCATGCAAATGCACTACACCTAGTAGCTCTCTAGGTTAAGGGATAAACTCAAATCTAAATGAATGAATAGACAAGTATCAGAAATACATGAAATACACATACAATACATCATACATTTATGCTCATGCAGTCAAAGGAGGAAATGGATATAGTGAGATGATGGCCTAGCTTATGGCACATTTTAGCAAGGTAAGTCTCTAGCTATGTACTACCATGATTACTTCTGACTAAAAGGAAAAAAAAACATTATTCCCACTTCAAAAGAGTTGCTATTTAAAAGACAGGTGATACCCTCCTGCCTGGTTCTCTGAGATGCATACCTCAGTCTCTAACATTGTAGGCAACATGATAATGAAAGACTGACAGAGTTTGATATACCTGGACCCAAAAAAAAGGTTGTGTACCCATTGTTCTTTTTCTAAATATATCTTCTTATCGATTTCAGAGAGGAAGGGAGAGGGAGAGAGAAATAGAAACATCCAAGCTGAGAGAGATTCATTGATCAGCTGCCTCCTGCATGCTCCACACTGGGGAATAAGCCCACAACCCGGGTATGTGCCCTGATTAGGAATCGAACCATGACCTCCTGGTTCATAGGTCGATGCTCAACCACTGAGCCATGTCCGCTGGGCTGCCCATTGTTCTTAAAAAGTTACCTGTTCTTTTGCAGCCTACATTATAGCAGGTGGAAGAAATTTAATTAGATGAGATATGTAGAATACTTCAAACAAACAGGGCCCTTTACAGGCAATCAATAAATATCATTTTAACACTCCACCATACAAATAAGAATGAGACACCTCGCCTCTGCCACCAGAAACCTGCTTATTCTATTCCTTTTTCTCTCAGAAACTGAATTCTCTGGCAAATCATACTTTAAAGACAACGGTAGCTTAAATTCATGCACTTAGCTTATTTGGGGCACCACAGAGTACACGTTTGGTAACCTTAACAGCAGTTCTGTCTCAGGGCGAGGAGACCCATCCATCTCCTATGGAGGCACTAAATGTTCTTCCTTATCCATTCCTAGCAATGATTTTTTTAAAAACAAAGAATATTTTTATTAAGAATACAGGGAAAGAAATGGAGGGGAAATGCAAGCCATTTCTGTGACAGGTAATATTCCATTTTCAAAGTTATCACCAAATAAATGTAAGCCTGAGTATATAAGTTATGAGCTCTTAAGGCACATATGTTCGCATACAGCAAGGTATAAAAGTTTAGGAATTGTGTTTCTGAAACAAATGTGGGGGTGAAAACAGGAGAACTGTATTTGAAATTTTAATCCAGTGCTATCATTACTGCTTGCCAAAAACTAGTTATACTTCTTTGCTAAATGTAGGCAGGGAACCTTGTAAAAAGAGGTCAATTTCTGTATTTTTTAACCACATATACTTATGACAGATGTCTATGATTTTACATTGAGAAGATGCCCATCTTTAAGCTCTACAATTGACACTAGGTTAAGAAAAAAACAAAATAAAGTCTACGTTCATTGACTTCTTTCATTTTTTATACTAGACACACCCATTCTGCACAAGAGCAGCATGATCTCCACTCAGAGAAATGAGTGTCTCTTAGCAACTAACATATATACTGGAGGTGCTGGTACCTATAAGGACCCATCATTCACAAAGTTTCAGATGCCTTATGTAATGACAACATTCTCTAACGGTCTGGAAACCACTGACAACATTCATGTGCCCTCTGTGGTACCTACAGATACAAGCAGGTGTCATTGCCAGCAATGTCATAACTAATGTCTGACTTAGGTTGCTTATATTTTCCAGTTGTATAAACTCAGTCACTGTTTTGAACAAAGTTTGATTAACCTGGCACAGTTTCACAGGGTATCATATACAACAGGTAAAGCCATTAACATTAGAAGATTCAAGTAATGAGTGTGAAATATGCTATTGGGGTTTCTTTTTCCTTTCTTTCTTTCTTTTTTTTTATTGAGACTTGTTTTGTCAGAGAAGTTCAAGGTTCACACCAAAATTAAGATTTCCCCTCTGCCCTCTTTCCCTACACGTGCAGAGCCTCCTCATTATCAGTATTCCCCACCAAAATTACAAATTTGTTACAATCAATGAGCCTACATCGACTCATCATACTCTCCCAAAATCCATAGTATACATTACAGTTCACTCCTGATATCTTATATTCTACTAGAGGCCCGGTGCATAAAATTCGTACACGGGTAGGGTCCCTAGGCCTGGCCAGCGATCAGGACTGATCTGTGGGGCAACCAACGGGGGATGCCCATCTTGGCTGGCCTGGCGCCACCCGCTCACCGGCCCTACCCTCCACAACCGCTGCTGGTAGACTCCCTACCCTCCACAACCGCTGCTGGTAGACTCCCTCTGTGGGGTGACTGGCGGGGCGATCAGGGGAGCCCCTGCTGGCAGCCGCCTTGGCTGGCCGGGGCAACCCCCCCCCCCCCCCCCGCCGCCGCCAGTCAGGGTCTGCAGGCTGGGGAAGCTCCTGCATTGAGCATTTGCCCCCTGGTGGTGAGTGTGCGTCATAGCAACCGGTTGTTCTGCCAGTGGTTCCGCCGTTTGGTCTATTTGCATATTAGGCTTTTATTATATAGGGTAGCTTTGGACAAATGTGTAATGCCATTATGATCTCATACAGAATATTTTCAATGCCTTTAAACCCTCTGTGCCTTGCCTATTCCTCTCTCCCACCACCCAATCCCTGGAATCCTTTTACTGTCTGCATAGTTTTGCCTTTTCCAGAATGTCAGATAATTGAATTCATACAGGCTGGGGATCAAACCTGCAACCCAGATACGGGCCCTTGATCAGGAATAGAACCCAAACCCTTTGGTGCATGGGCCCATGCTCCAACCCCTGAACCACACAGGCCAGGGCACTTTGCTAATATTTTGTTGAGGATTTTTTTGTATCTATGTTCACCAGAGATATTGGTCTGTAGTTACTTTTCTTGTTATGTCTTTGTCTGATTTTGGTACTATAGTAATTTGATCTCATAAAATGAGTCTGGAAGGATTCCTTCTGCTTCCATATTCTCAAAGAAATCTTCCTTAAATGTTTGATAAAACTTATCAGTGAACCCACCTTGGCCTATTGCTTTCAGTTTTGAAGGTTATTCATTGTGATTTCATTTCTTTATTAGATAAAAGTTATTTCTTTTTGTATGAGTGTTGCAAATTGTGTCTTTCACAAAATTGGTCCATGTTATCTTGACCCATTATTTGTTTTATTTCAAATTTATACCTCTAGTTTAGTGGAAAAGTCACAAACACCATTCTTATTTACTCTGATGCTAGAGCCCAGTATTCAAACTTAGTGAAGAATGTCAAGGACAATAACACTGCTGTAATATGATATTTCATCTGAAAGTCAGCTTAGCATTAGAAAAAAATAACCAGTGAGGCATAATGAATTCATAAAAATGCATAAATACATTCACAAGAATAAAAGAATTAATTTACTGAAACAATGTTCAGAAGATGCTTGAAAGGTCTGAGCAGGGGAAAAAACCAAAGATGTTGATAAAAACTCTGTATCCAGGATGATCTAAAACATTCTCAATAACAAATATTTTGTCAGTATTTTCTCTAATTCTAGACACTGACAATGTACCTTATGGAATCTGTCTCCTTTGTCAGGGCTCTTCAGATGTTGATAAAAATAGGAATAATGTGAGCAGCGTTTCAGAATCATATGCTCCAAGGTGAAACTTGAGCAGCTCTATGTGAAAACTCCACACATGTTTCTACAGGCACGCAAATTTAGTCAGCAATTCCATGTGCATTTGAAATGAGGAAATATTCTTTATTAGTAGGGGGTAGCACTTGATATATAAACAAAACATCAACCTTATTGATTATGTTGTTTACTTTTTTTATATAGTTGATTAATTTGAGTCAACTTGACCTGTCTTGAAATAGGAGTAACATAGGAAAGCCCCCTAATATTAGTGGGTTTCTATTCAAATTCTTGCATCCCCTTGTAGTTTTTGTTTAGTATGGGTATTTCTTGTGTTATTTTATGCACTGGTATTCATAACAGTTTTATCTTCCTTGTGGAATGTAGCTTTTAACATTACAAAGTGTCCTTTTTATCTCATTTAATGTTTTTTGGCTTTAATGCTTGTCGTTGTCAGTTTGCAGCCCTTGTTTTCTTTCTTCTTCTTTTTTTTAAAAATATATTTCTATTGATTCCAGAGAGGAAAGGAGAGGGGGAGAGAGAGAGAGAGAGAGAGGAACATCAATGATGAGAAAGAATCATGGACCGGCTGCCTCCTGCACACCCCCACTGGGGATTGAGCCCGCAACCTGGGCATGTGCCCCGACCAGGAATCGAACCGTGACCTCCTGGTTCATAGGTCAACCTCCAACTACTGAGCCACGCCGGCCGGGCAGCCTTGTTTTCTTACTATTTCTTTTTGCTTGGTAAATCTTTGTCCACATTTTTTTATATTAGCCTTTTGAACCAGTAAATTTTAAGTGGTTTTCCAAGATACTAACATTCGTGTGTTTTATCCCACAGTAGATACATTACAGTCTCAGATTTAGTATCAAAACTACTGCCAGCTAAATTATTACTATATATCTTACTAGGGTTGGTAGTCAAATTTCTAGGTTTTAACGTAACTTGAAATAATTATTTGCTGTGTCCTTACATCATCCAGATACACAGGTTGTTTCATTTTCCTTTCACTTTTAGGGGTTACTATTTTTTTTAATTACATAAAATATTTATATGTTTCCAAATCAAAACTGCAATATGAGGTTTATTCAAAGAAGTTTAGTTTCCCTTCCTGACACCTCTGACCTAGCACCTCCTTCCACAAATGTAATCATTTATTAGCTTATAGTTAATCTTTCAAATGTTTATTTTTTAAAATTCAAGAATATATATGTGTAAATATGTGGATATATATGGATATATTCACATAATGTCCCTTTTCTTAAATAAATAGTAGCATATATGTTTTCTCTACCTTTTTAACTATTTAATATATCCTGGAAACTTAATAATAGTATATGAAAATAACTCTACTCCTTGATACAATAAGGAATTATATTAATGAACTGATTCAACAGCACTTTTTTTCTGAATAACATTTGGGAGATGATACTTTGTAATTCCATTCTTTTTCATACATTTTTCTGGACCCTTAATTTTCTTAGGTGAATACTTATGACTAAGGAATAAGCCAAAGTTTTTAGTGATTTTTTTTAAATATATAAGATTTTGCAGTCTTGGTTGCCTGACAAGTTTAAGAAGATATAGGGAATGCTCAGCAAAGGGATAACCACTGCTGTGTTTGGGGTTGATAGTTTTATATTTGGGAAACACAAAGAAGACCGGAGGAAAAATGAGCCAGGAATCCAAAGAGAGGCCAAGGTCCTTGCTCCCTTGAGCCACATAAGCTACCTGGCTTTTATAGAACGACATCTCCAGCTCACCTTGATCCCAGATGAAAGGCCCACCAGTCAACAGCTATAAAGGATTTAGCTTTTGGCTGGTCCCAAGAGAAAATGTAGATCCTTTCTCTGAGCCCCTAAAGCATGTTCATCTATACTGCTTAATGGGCACCAACTCATAAAATTTCTGGAATCCTATCTGTCTCATGTGTATATGTCCTTTTTCTTCAATGTGATTGCTTTGTATTTTATAGTTCTACTAGAGGCCCAGTGCATGATTAAATCATTCACGTGTAGGGTCCCCAGGCCTAACCTGCCATCCAGGCCATATCCACTGCCCCACAAAGCCTAGCACGCTCCGCGGACACTGCTAGCAGCCTGCTCCCCGCTTTTGATGGCAGGGGGTCCGCTGGTGCTGGAGCGGACACACAGCTCCCCGCTTTCGATCGCAGGGGAGCTGGCTGTCTGTCCGCTGGTGCACCAGGCCTTTCAAAAGCCTCCAGCGCGGCGGAGGCTTTTGAAAGGCCTGGTGCTGGAGTGGACAGACAGCCAGCTCCCCCGCTTTCGCTTTCCATCGCGGGGGAGCTGGCTGTCTGTCTGCTGGTGCCGGAGTGGACAGACAGCCAGCTCCCCCGCTTTCGCTCCCCGCTTTTGATGGTCTGCAGCAGGACGTAGGCTCGCTGCCACAGAGGCCCCTTCTGTGCCGCAGCACAGCCATGGCACAGACACTGGCCCAATCGGCCACCCTGGCCACCCTGAGTCCCGCCCCCCCCCCCCCGCACCTCCTGGCCAATTGTGGGCATAGCGAAGGTACGGTCAATTTGCATATTTGTCTGTTATTAGGTAGGATACCTACCAGAGGTCTTAAGACAGTGTTGAAAATATTGTGTGCTCTATAAACACTTGATGAATTACATTACAATAAATAATATCCTTTGAACACCCTATCTTTAGAAAGAAGGAACAATTTGGTCTTCTTAAAATTATTTTTGAGAAACTGGATCAAACCTTTTGTTTATATTTTATTCTATTCCACCTAAGAACTGTGATAGGGGTTTTCTAGTCTTCCTATTCCAACTTGAAGATATTTCTTATTTTTCTCCTTAAAAAGCCTATGTTCTTAAATGTCTAATGCATGTACAATATCAAAGATCATGATTAGAGGGAAAATTTTTAATTTAAAAAGTAAATTTTCTTACTTATAGGCTGTTTTCATCTAAATTAGGGTATACTAAAAATTATCCAGTTGTTTAATATTATTGGAGAAGAAGAAAACATAGTAAATATTATTCCAAGACTATTTTACCTTGATTTATAGTTCTTTCCTGATTATGACTTTAATTTCCCTTGCTATAGTCTAGGGCTATTTATTCTCTTCTTTGAGAAAATGGAGCATTGTAGATTTATGTTTCTAAATAATATCTTACAATATCAACTGGTTACTGATTAACAACTTCAGTTAATAACAACTGATGAGATAATTAAGACTTCACTGCTCATCCTAGAAAACATGGATTATATGGGGTGACAGGATAGAACCCCAAACTGCAAGCAATTTAGGAGAAAATGGGAAGAGAAAGAAGTGAAGCAACAGGGTAAGTTCATATTTCAAAAGGTTTGTAAAGAAGGGAAAGAGAATGGTCAGTAATTCAAGAGCAGAGTAAGGGTCATTTTTAGAATAGGGAAGACATAAGCATGTTGGTAGTTTGAAGGCAAGGGTTAAATAGAATCATCAACTTTACTAAATAGCTAACATTTAGTTCAGAGTAGACATCAGCAAATGCCATTTTTTTCTTCCCACAAAAGTTTTGGCTTCTTCAGGAGTGGGCATGCCAAACTCTTTTGGTAACCCTCCAATAACCAAACAAAAATGATTGCTATCTGAGGCCAAAACCTTTGTGTTTTAATATTTAGCTGTTCTGAGAAAATTCAGTTATTAGAAAATGATCATCTGCTTTCTATAATTTATTCTGTATTGGGGTTTTGGTTTCGGTAGTTTATTCTATATTTAAGTAGAGAAACTGCACTGGCTTCTCTTGATAAGAATTCATATGTGAAAATTTGGTGGTCCAGATATATATGCTTTTAGAAAATACTCCAAGTTTGGTAGCTGAAGAAAAGATTAAGTTAAATTGTCCCTGGGATCTGCCACCCACAGGAAAGTCGGCTGTGTTGGCAGGACACTGCTTAGTGCTGCCAAATGGAGTCAAACTCCATTACTGAACTCCAAATTTCAAGTCCACCAGGAAAAGGAAAGAAAGGGAGGGGAGGGGAGAGGATCGGAAAGGAAAAAATAGATTAAAAAAAGAGGATGGATAGGAGGAGAGGGGAAAAGAAAAATATAAAAAAGAAAGTCATACAGAGTTGTGCCAAAATCAAAATGACACACTGGCATCAATGTAGTTAATGGCTAGTAATTTTTAGATCCACATGGACATCTGACCTTTAAACAATGAAAAGGCCCAAGATAAACGTTCTTGCTATTACTTATGCATTCACTGCTTTACTCTAGTCCAGCCAACCTAGTCTTGGCTCCCTCTATTCCTTCCTCCTACTCCAGCCTCCTGACATGTTTCTACATAGAACTCCCATGCCAGCAATAGCCACCTACCAGCCATCTGCCAAGCTGCCTTCCTGCCTTCATTCATCTGAAAATTTATTTTAAATTTCACCCCATCAAGATGCCTACCCCAATTTGTGGGCAGAAGTATAAAGACAAGAATATTTTATACTTTATACCAAGTATTTTGATTTTTAACTCTTTCAATATGTACAATAATATTATAAGGTATTATTGTACCCATTTTACAAAGGAGGAAATTAAAGCTTAAAAATGTTAAGTGATTTATCCATATTCCCTTAGCTAGCAAAGGTCAGAGGTAGAACTCAAATATAGGTCCTCTAATTCCTACTGATCTAAATTGCATTTTAAAAGGCAAAAAATGTATTTTACATTTTATTCTAGGAACATAAGGGATATTCAAATAATTGTGAAAGTGCCCTATGAGCTCATAATATTAAACCTATCTATCTACAAAATTAATTATCTTTATATAGTACTGAACCAGAAACAGGAAACTATTTTCTAAGAGTGAATGGCTTAGCCATTAACTTTTCCCAAGCAACAGAGAATACTATTTAATGTTTTGATTTACAAAAATGCAATAAAAAGCTCAGCTAAATCTCTGGAAAGATTTATAAGTAAATAATAACTATACAAGAGACATGGGATGCCTTTATTATGCCCTCAAGGTGAGAATGATCACAGGAAAATTCAACAATGAATGCCTCCGGTGAAAGTAACAAATATTAAACACATTCCAGCAAAGTCATTTCCATTAAACTTTCATGCTTTCAACAGATATTCATGAGTGTCTAGTCTATGCTAGTCAATGGATAAGATTAACAAAGGTGAACAGAATAGCCAAAGAGCATATATGCATATCCCATGGACACAGACAAAAATGTGGGTAGGGCCAGAGGAAGGGGAGGGGAGGGCCTGCGTAGAGGGGGGCAAAAGGGAGGGAAATAGGGGACATCTGTAATAATGTCAACATAAAGAAAAAAATAATTCATGATTTAGCGAATGAATGAGATCCAGCCCCTGCAGTCTAGGAAATCCCCTCTATTTTCAAACTTTCTGCTATAATGGACTCTTTGTTCTGATTTTTGGGTTGGTCATTTTTCTGAGGATGTCTCATTTCCTTCAGTCTAGATCTAAGTGACATTTCAGGTGCTCCTATAGGGCTGACCCTATAGTCTATGGAGGGTAGCTTCCAAAATTAATATAAGGTCTTCCATCACTTTGCAATTCCTTTTATGAAACTAGATTCCTCCTATAGCATACTACACTCAAGTTCCCCTTCAAGACCTATGATTGGGTTAGGGAAACATTAGAGTTGCCTCACATTGCCACATATAACATGAACCAGTTATACAAAAGGAAAATTTTCACTATTCTGAGAGTAATGGGATAGTCAATGTTTCAACTCCACTTGCCTGGTGGCTCTTAAATTCCATGGATTTGGTCACATGACATATTGTAGGCTCAAAGTCACATTTATATTGGGCCAGTTCTTACTTATCTTCAGAAAGTTATAGAAATCACAGCTAGAATTAGAAGATTTTATAGAGAAATAGAAATTTCAGTAAAATAGAACAAAATAAAATAAAGATAAAAACAGGTAGAGAAAGACTTCTGGAATGGCATATTGAGGCCTTTCATAGATCCATTGCTCCATAAAACAATGGCAAATCTTTTTAAATCAAATTTTCAAAAATTCTGGAAGTTAATCAAAGGGTCACAACAATCTGAGGAGCATTTATTCAATGAAAGCTATGAATCTTAGTAAGAACAGAAGGGTTAGTGCATTATAACTTGGTCTATTTCTATTTCTCTCTCCCAAGCTCCACAATACCCTTAAAAAAACAACAGCACTGCAACTATGGCAGCTGAGAAAAACAGCAGGAAGACAGTCTACATAGTCTAACTATTGAAAGCCAAAAACAAGAAGAAAATTTAAAAAGTGGCAAAAGAAAACAATTCATCACATGTAAGGTATTTTCAAAAAAAGTTAGCAGCTGACTTCTCATCAGAAATCATGAAAGCCAGGAAGTGGTGGGGTGACACTGTCAAAGAGTTGAAAGAAAAAATTGTCAACAAAATTTTTTGTCTTATATGACAAAAAAGCAGAGAGTTCATCACTAGCAGAATTTCCCTACAAGAAATACTACAGAGCCCTAGCTGGTTTGGCACCGTGGAGAGAGTGTCTGTCTGCCTGTGGACTGAAGGGTCCCAGATTTGATTCCAGCCAAGGGCACAAGCCTGGGTTGTGGGCTCGATCCCCAGTAGGGGGCATGCAGGAGGCAGCCAATCAATAATTCTCTCTCATCATTGATGTTTCTATCTCTCTCTCCCTCTCCCTTCCTCTCTGAAATTGATAAAAAATATATTTAAAAAAAAAGAAATACTAAAGGGTATCCTTCAGGCAGAATTAAAATGCAAACAGAAGTAATTCAAATCCATACCATCAAGAAAATTAAAAGACTAACCACAAAATGGGAGAAAACATATGTAAGTCATATGTGTGATAAGAGACTCATATCCAAATAATATTAAAAAACTCTTCCACTTATTAGTAAAAAGATTAAATAATGCAATTAAAAATGAACAAAGGATTTGAATAAACATTTCTCTCAATGAAAATGAAGATATACAAATGCTCAACAAGCACATGAAAAGATGCTTGATATAATCAATAATTAAGGAAATCCATATCAAAATCACAATGAGACATTACTTCACATCCACTAGGATGGCTAGAACCAAAAGACAGACAATAACAAATTTCCATGAAAAGAGAAATAGGAACCCTCATATATTGCTTGTGAGAATGTAAAAATGATTTAGTTACTTTGGGAAACAATTTGGCAATTCCTCAAAATTGTAAAACATAGAGTTACACATGATACAGTAATTCTATTCCTAGGTATCTACCGAAGAGAAATGATAACATATATCTATACAAAAACTTGTATGTGGATGCTCATAGACACATTATTCATAATAATCATATTCCTAGAAGAAAATTAGAAACAATTCAAATGTCTATTAACTGATGAATAAATACAATGTGATATATCCATACAATGGAATATTATTTAGCCATAAACAATGAAATAGTTATACATGCTACAACATGGATTAACCTTAGAATATTATACTAAGTAAAAGGGGGAAAGGCCATACACAAAAGATTCTATGCTGTATGCTTCCATTTATACAAAGTATCCAGAGCAGGCAGATCTATGGCGATAGAAAGAAAATTCCTGGTTTCCTAAGGCTGGAGAATAAGGGATTGGAAAGACACTGCTAATGGGTATCAGCTTTCCTTTGGGGTGATGAAATGTTCTAAAATTAGAGTGTGGTGATGGTTGTACAACTCTGAATATACCAAACACCCACTATGAATTATTTTTAAATGGATGATTGCTATGGTATTTCAATAAATCATTTTTAATAAAAAGGTAAGAAGTAAAGATAAATTGCATTGATCCACAGTCACACACTATAACTTGAAAAGAGGTGCTGAGAAATTTTAATTAAAAGGTATTAAGAACTATGTATGGCAGAAACAGATACCACATTTTGGGGTGTGTATTGATGATTTAATAACAATGACATTTTATCAATTGCTTACTATATCCTGCGAGGCACTGTGCTATAAATTAGACACTTTTCAAAAATTTTATTATTTTTAATCGAACCACAGGATATATTTTTACTGATTTTTAGAGAGAGAGTAAGGGAGAGAGAAACATCAATATGAGAGAGAAACACCAATCAGTTGCCTCAATCAGAATCAAACCTGCAACATGGGTATGTGTCCTAACTGGGAATCGGAACCGCAACCTTTTGGACGATGCTCCAACCAACTGAGCCACCTGGCCAGGGCTAAATTAGACACTATTAAAAGTACTTTGTCAGAAAAGGAAGATAAACAACCCAATCAAAAAATGGGCAATGGACCTAAATAGATACTTTTCAAAAGAGGACATAAGGAAGGTCAAGAGACATATGAAAACATGCTGAAAGTCACTAATCATCCGAGAGATGCAAATTGAAACAACAATGTAGTACCATCTCACTCTGTCAGAATGGCTATCATCAACAAATCAACAAATGACAAGTGCTGGTGAGGATACGGAGAAAAAGGAACCCTCGTGTACCCACACCCCAATAGGGGGCGGGGCCAGCCGCCAACCACCCATGGACCCTCCTCCCAGCCAGCCCAGCCCTGATCGGCCCCCATTGGGGCCAGCCGGCCGGACCCCACCCATGTACGAAATCATGCACCAGGACTCTAGTTACTTATAATAGTAAGAATCTAGAAGCCATTTAAATGTCCATCAATAGCAAACGAAATGGTAAACTTCAAATACGCAACATTTATTTAATAAAATTTATAATTAGGAAGACTGTGTATCTCCTTTTGCAAATAAGAGACTACAAAAATGTTTATGTACTATAATATTCATAGCAAACACTCACTGAGCATTTTAGGCACCACACTAAACACTTTACATGGATTAATTCATTCAATCCTCATGATAACCCTCTGAGGTAAGGGTTATTGAGGCACATAGCAATTAAGTAACTTGTACAAGTAGCCATGCTAGTAAGTGCTAAATATTGGCAATTCAAATCTTGGCCATCTGACTCCTTCGACCCTGTCTTGGCCATGAGGCTCACCACCTTTCCATTATAGCATCATACTCCACGGACATGAACAAGGACGAGAAAAGATAGTCAAAATGGAAATATTTGACCTGATGGTGGACTAGAAGTAAATTTTTCCATAATAAGTTTTAAATTTTCTAAAGTTCATATACTGTGCTGCCTTTATGCAAATAAAAAGGGGGAACAAACAAAAACTTCTATTCCTATTATTACTCCTGTTTTCCAACTCCATCAGGATAAAAAAGAAATCATGTTTTCCCAAAAAATGTCATGTAAATGCGAAATAGACACAATTCTCTATTTCATCTTAGGGACTGTAGATCAGGAGATATCTTTTAAGCAGGTGATAGCATATCAATTTTACCTTGAACATATCTGCAGTGTTGGGGTTAAACAGCTGGTGTTTCCCAGAGCCTAAAATAATTGGACCTGAACATCTTGCTTCTCCATAAACATAAAGGGATACTGTTGCTGTGGTGCCTGCATTTTCAATATCCCCAGTGACAACAGTCACCTTCCAATCTCCTTCTGCAAAGGAAAAAGAAAATCAATAAGAAATTGTGGAGGAAAACCATATTAATATTAGGAAAATTCTACATAATCTACTTAGTTGTGAAATGAATAATTTGTGAAATCATGAAGTATTAAGATAATTGTTAATTATGGACTCCTTTTGAAGCTAGCATGTGGAAAAGTTTTAGAAATATTATAGCATTTTAATTGCAAAGCAAATAAGCAGTGAGCTTTTTCAGGACAGCATATATTTAGGGCAAAAATGCTGTGTTGGAGGCACTTAATATTGTTTGGCTGGAAAAATTAAAGTTTATTTAGGCATCACTGTCAAATCTTTGAGTGGGAAGAATGACAGACAGACTGATAACCGGACACTGTAAGTTGTTATCTGTGCTAGGAAATGCCCTGTCAGGTTGAGGTTAGTAATACAGTCCTAGCAGAATCACGGTGAGAACACAGAAGACCAAAATGAAGCAAAAAGAGCTAAAAACGTTTTCAAGAAAGATTGCTGGAGTCCCCTAAGGGTTGGAATGAACCAATAAATAAGGAGCAACATGTTGAAAGCAGGACTTACAAAAGGAGTTAGGTTTGGGAGAGGAAGGGTGTAGAAAAGATGTATTTGAAATAGAGAAAGACAAGGTATATTATAAGCAGACTGGATCTCTGTGGTGATGGTGGAGGCACAGGAAGGCTGAGGTAGCAGGGCATGACAGAAAACATCTTTTAAAAGATCTACAACTTGTACTATGTCTGGTTGGGTTGGAAAAATAAATTGAGATAGGATTTCTTTATCATTCTGTGCACTTTGGAAAATTATACCATCAAACCCACAGCAGTAAAACCTGCTCAAGCTGAGCCCACACCACGTAGTCAAGCATAACAGAGGTTAGAGTCTTTTCCGCTAGAACTCTACGCAGGGCGTACAAGTCTACCCATCCAGTTTATCCCTGGATTGAAGGGACAACTTAAAGATGTCTTTATTGTTATTTTCAAAGGCTCCGCCAATGCATACTGCCTTGTGAGTATTTTTAACATTTACAAAGATGAGTAAGACCTGCCACCATTCTGGACACCAGAGTTTTCAGTCACTCCTCCACTGAGATGTTATCTTTCTTTTTAATACATAATGTTATTCCCTCTCCCCAATACAATCACAAAGATCATTTGATTATCTCTAAACTGTTTAATAAAACTTGCAACAAGTAAATTTCGCATAATGTTACAGTTGATAAAAAAAAATTAGAACTTAAGCCTCAGTACCAAATGCCAAAGGAGAACTCAAAAGGGTTCACTCTACACTCCACCTTGTAGCAAGATTGCTCTGAGGAATTTCAGTTCATCTGGGAAAATAGGAAGCTTTTCCAACTATAGTCCCATCGAGAATCCTATCATGGTATTAGTTCCTACAGAAAGCCTTTTTTTCACCTGTGCTTGGATGCGTAGTTCAACAAGTTACAGAATCTCTTCCCTTTTTATAGATCTTCTTTCCCACCTCATCCTTACCTCCTTCCCCTGCCCTCTGAGACTACCCTGGGATTTTCATGTCATGCTATCACAGGGAGAAGGATAGGAATGACTTTGTTCATGGGCTTACGTATCTTGTTCAATCAAACAGAGACAGGGAGAAAAAGATGGCGACCGGCAGGAAGGTAGGGAGAGAGAGAGTGTGAGTGAGGAACCCATAGAGGAGAGTGTAGACGTGTGTGGTGTGTGTGTGTGTATGAGCTAGGGTCAGTTAGATTCTGCAGGTCTTCCAAGGGGCTCCCTAACCAGGCAGTCCTAGACGGTGGAGCCCCGTGCACAAAGCGGACACTTCTCGGCGGCTGGTGCGGACGCGGAGACCACGCCATCTTGAGAAACAGAGCTGCCTGAGACTCGGATCCTGGCTTCCGACACAAACCAGGACCCTGCAGCCACTGGGGACAGAGAACTGCTATCACAGCTTCAGACCAACAAACAACAAGAATCCAGACTTCCCCGCAGATTTCCATGAGTCAAAGAGCCTATCCCCCTCCCCGCAGGCGCGCGGAAAGCGCCATAGTAACTGATAGACCCGCCCCTCGCCCAAGCTGCCGAGCTTTGCGCAGGGACACGCTTCCCCGTAGGGAATTTGGCGCGCACGCGGGACAGAAGCAGCTCCCAGTCGGGGAAATCTGTCAGTGTGCACAGAGGGCTCCCCTTCAGGGAATTTGGGGAAATTTGGCTTGCGGGTCACAGCTCCCCCTTCGGGGATTCTTAGAACGTGCACAGAGGGGCTTCCCTTTGGGGAATTTGGCGCGCAGGACGGACTCCGCCCCCCTTCCGGGACTCTGGGAGAGTTCACGGAGCCAGCTCACCTTCAGGATTTTAAGAATGTGCGCTCTAGCCGGTTTGGCTCAGTAGAGAGAGCACACACAGGACGCAGCTCCACTTCAGGGAATTTGGCACGCCGGACACAGCTGCCTGGGATCCCTGACTCACAGCGCATTCACACTAAGAGCCAGCGACCCCAATTGTTGGTGCATGCACACACAGGGACCCTGATTCTCAACGAGAAACCACACAAGGCAACAGAGACTTTGACACTCGAGTCTTGGTGCAGACACAGGGAAACTCTTGACTCCTGGCACATGCTAAGGATCTCATTTTCGGCACATACCAACAGTGTGGTGCAGACAGGGCCCCTGATTCTAAGTGTGCACACGAGACCACCCGGAACACTGGGAACACTGACCCTGGGCAAGTCTGGTTCCCACCAACCAAAGGCAGCCACACGTCCTAGTGTCAGAGCACTTCAGTGAAACTCGGGTGGAGCGAAGTCCCCACAGCACACGGCCCAGGTCCACACAAACGGAAGCTTGAGCTTTCTGGTAATAGCCAGAATGGGGAAACGAAATAACTCACAGAGGAAAGAAAATGTGGAGTCGCCAAGAAAGGAAATTAGTGAAACTGAAGCTTGCAACATGACCGAAAAGGAGTTCAGAGTAATGGTCGTGGAATTTATACATCGGATGGATGAGAAAATCAACAACTTATGCAAGAATCAGGAAGAAATGAAAAGTGATATAGCTACAATCAAAAACACCATGGAAAGTTTCAACAGTAGACTACAAGAAGCAGAGGACCAAATTAGTGAGTTAGAAGATCAGGTACAGAAACAAGCTCAATCTGAACAGCAATTGGAGAAAAAAATTAAAAAGCAGGAGGAAAGCCTAAGGGAGCTTCGGGACAAGCTGAAACGAAGTAACATGCGTATAATAGGGCTGCCAGAAGGACAAGAAGAGCAGCAGGGATTAGAAAATCTATTTGAAGAAATAATGACAGAAAACTTCCCGGATATGGGAAAGATAAAAGTTACGCAAGTACAGAGAGTCCCAAGCAGGATCAATCCCAAAAGACCCACACCAAGACATGTCATAATTTCAATGGCAAATATAAATGATAAAGAGAGAATCCTAAAGGCAGCAAGAGAGAGACAGAGAGTTACCTACAAAGAAACACCCATCAGATTGTCAAATGATTACTCAACAGAAACACAACAAGCTAGAAGTGAATGGAAGGAGGTATACAAAGTGTTGCAAAGCAAAGGACTGAATCCAAGAATACTATATCCAGCAAGACTATCAATCAAAATTGAAGGGGAAATCAGGAGCTTTGCAGACAAAAAAAGCCTCAGGGAGTTTATCACCACCAAACCAGCAATGCAAGAATTGCTAAAGGGAATACTGTAAAAAGAAGAAATAAACAGGTAAGAAGGAATACAGACACAAAAATAGATATGACTACAAAGAAATACCTTTCAGTAATAACTTTAAATGTAAACGGACTAAATGCTCCAATCAAAAAACATGGAGTAGCTGAATGGATAAAAAAACACGAACCATATATATGCTGCCTACAAGAGACCCACCTCAGAACAAGAGACTCACACAGATTGAAAGTGAAGGGATGGAAAAATATCTTTCAGGCAAATGGAAATGAAAAAAAAGCTGGGGTAGCAATACTTATATCTGACAAAATAGACCTCAAAGTAAATGCCATAACAAGAGATAAGGAAGGCCACTTCATAATACTAAAGGGAGAAATCCAACAAGAAGAAATAATTCTGGTAAACATATACGCTCCCAATATAGGAGCACCCAAATACATAAAAAAAACTCCTGGAGGATATCAAGGGAGAGATTAATAGCAATACAATCATAGTAGGAGACTTTAATACCCCCCTATCACCACTGGACAAATCCTCTAAACAAAAAATCAGCAAAGAAACAGCAATCCTAAATGACTCACTAGACCAGATGGAATTAATTGACATCTTCAGAACATTTCACCCCAAAGCCACAGAATATACATTCTTCTCAAGTGCACATGGGTCATTTTCAAAGATAGACCATATGCTGGGTCACAGGCAAAGTCTCTTCAAATTCAAGAAGATAGAAATTATATCAAGCATCTTCTCAGATCACAGTGGCATAAAACTGGAAATCAACTACAATAAATACAATCCAAAGAAATCAAACACATGGAGACTAAAAAGCATGCCATTAAACAAGGACTGGGTCACCAGAGAGATCAAGGAAGAAATAAAAAACATCATGGCAACAAATGACAATGAAAACACAACAATCCAAAATCTATGGGACACAGCGAAAGCAGTCTTGAGAGGGAAGTTCATAGCTCTACAAGCCTATTGCAAAAAACAAGAAACAAGGGTAATAAATTACTTAACCCTACAACTCAAAGAGCTAGAAAAAGAGCAGCAAGAAAAGCCCAGTGTAACCAGAAGGAAGGAAATAACAAAGATCAGAGCGGAGATAAATGACATAGAGACCAAAGAAACAATACATAAGATCAACAAAACCAAGAGCTGGTTCTTTGAAAGGATAAACAAGATCGATGGACCTCTAGCCAGGCTCACCAAGAAGCAAAGAGAGAGGACCCAAATAAGCAAAATCAGAAATGAAAGAGGTGAAATAACAACAGACCCCGCTGAGATACAAAGGATTGTTACAAAATACTACAAACAACTCTATTCCAACAAACTGGACAACCTGGAGGAAATGGACATATTCCTAGAAAAATATAACCTTCCAAAAATCAATCAAGAAGAATCTAAACAGCTCAATAGGCCAATAACTATGGACGAAATTGAAGCAGTCATCAAAAAGCTTCCGGCAAACAAAAGCCCGGGGCCTGATGGCTTCACAGGAGAGTTTTACCAAACATTCAAGGAAGAACTAAAACCTATCCTCCTCAGACTATTCCAAAAAATTCAAGTGGAAGGAACACTTCCAAGCTCCTTCTATGAAGCCAGCATCACCCTAATACCAAAACCAGATAAAGACAACACAATGAAAGAGAATTACAGACCAATATCCCTCATGAACATAGATGCCAAAATCCTCAACAAAATTCTAGCAAATCAGCTCCAGCAGTACATCAGAAAGATCATACACCACGACCAAGTAGGATTTATCCCAGGAATGCAAGGATGGTACAATATCCGCAAATCAATAAACGTGATACATCACATAAACAAATTGAAAGATAAAAATCACATAGTCATATCAATTGATGCAGAAAAAGCATTTGACAAAATCCAACACCCTTTCTTGATAAAAACTCTCAACAAGGTGGGAATAGAAGGCTCATACCTCAACATAATAAAAGCTATATATGATAAACCCACAGCAAACATCATACTCAATGGACAAAAACTAAAAACATTTCCCCTAATAACAGGAACGAGACAGGGATGCCCACTCTCACCACTCCTGTTTGACATAGTACTGGAAGTATTAGCCATTGCAATTAGACAAGAAGAAGAAATAAAAGGCATCCAAATTGGAAAAGAACAAGTAAAGCTGTCTTTATTTGCAGATGACATGATATTGTACATAAAAAACCCGAAAGACTCCGTCAAAAAACTAATAGAGGTAATAAATGAATTCGGCAATGTAGCAGGATACAAAATTAAAGCCAAGAAATCTATGGCCTTTCTATACACCAATAGTGAACTTACAGACAGAGAGACTAAAAAGGCAATCCCATTTACCATCGCACCAAAAAAATTAAGATACCTAGGAATAAACTTAACTAAGGAGGTAAAAGACCTATACACGGAAAACTACAGGACACTGAAGAAAGAGATAGAGGAAGATGTAAACAGATGGAAGAACATACCATGTTCATGGATTGGTAGAATCAACATCATTAAAATGTCCATACTACCCAAAGCAATCTATAGATTCAATGCACTCCCCATTAAAATACCAACGGCATATTTCACAGACCTCGAAAGAACTCTCCAAAAATTCATCTGGAATAAAAAAAGACCCCGAATAGCCATAGCAATCCTGAGAAAGAAGAATAAAGTAGGAGGGATCTCAATACCAGATTTCAAGCTGTATTACAAAGCCACTGTTCTCAAAACAGCCTGGTACTGGCACAAGAACAGACATATAGATCAATGGAACAGAATAGAGAATCCAGATATTGACCCAAACCACTATGCTCAATTAATATTTGACAAAGGAGGCATGAACATACAATGGAATAAAGACAGTCTCTTCAATAAATGGTGTTGGGAAAATTGGACAGATACATGCAAAACAATGAAGCTTGATCACCAACTTACGCCATACACAAAAATAAACTCAAAATGGATACAGGACTTAAACATAAGACGGGAAACCATAAAAATACTAGAGCAATCCACAGGCAGCAAAATCTCAGACATATGCCAAAAGAAATTCTTCACTGACACTGCACCTAGGGCAATGGAAGCTAAAGAGAAAATTAACAAATGGGACTACATAAAAATAAAAAGCTTTTTCACAGCAAAAGAAACCATCAACAAAACAACAAGAAGACCCACTGCATGGGAGAACATATTTGCAAATGGCATCACTGATAAAGGTTTAATCTCCAACATCTACAGGCAGCTTATACAACTTAATAAAAGGAAGATAAATGATCCAATAAAAAAATGGGCAACAGACCTAAATAGAATCTTTTCAAAAGAAGACAGAAGGAAGGCCAAGAGACACATGAAAACATGCTCAACGTCACTAATTATCCGAGAGATGCAAATCAAAACAACAATGCGGTACCATCTCACACCTGTCAGAATGGCTATCATCAACAAATCAACAAACGACAAGTGTTGGCGAGGATGCGGAGAAAAAGGAACCCTCGTGCACTGCTGGTGGGAATGCAGACTGGTGCAGCCACTGTGGAGAACAGTATGGAGTTTCCTCAAAAAACTGAAAATGGAACTCCCATTTGACCCAGTAATCCCACTCCTGGGAATATATCCGAAGAAACTAGAAACGCCAATCAGAAAGGATATATGCACCCCTATGTTCATAGCAGCACAATTCACCATAGCTAAGATTTGGAAACAGCCTAGGTGCCCGTCAGCAGATGACTGGATCAGAAAACTGTGGTACATCTACACAATGGAATACTATGCTGCCATAAAAAAGAAGGAATTCTCATCATTTGCAGCAACCTGGATGGAATTGGAGAACATTATGTTAAGTGAAATAAGTCAGTCAATGAAAGAAAAATACCACATGATCTCACTCATTTATGGATAATAAAGAACATTATAAACTTGAACAAAAAGATAGATACAGAGACAGTAAAGCATCAAACAGACTGTCAAATTACAGGGGGAAGGTTAGGGAGAGGTGGGGGAGATAAGAGATCAATCAAAGGACTTGTATGCATGCATATAAGCATAACCAATGGATGCAAAACTCTGGGGGGGCGAGGGCATATATGGGAGTGGGGTGGGGGGGCAATGGTAAGATATGTACACATATAATACCTTAATAAAAAAATTGGGGAAAAAAATCAAACAGAGACAAACAGCAGGGAGCCATTGAATTATATAATGCTCCTGTGACCTTCCCATCTGGAATTAGCATGTCACCATGACAGGAGCTTTGAAGGTGGGGTCACTAATGAAATGTCTTCCGTGGTGATTTTTGTTGATTCTCAAGTTTTCCTGGGCATCATTTTCTTTTCTTCTGCCAGAATAAAATAAGTATTTTCTACTATTTTGTATAGTTTGCTTTTTTAAATATGATCACTTATCTTTTCCAAGAATGTCTCACTATCTAAAATACAAAATGGTTATGATGAGAGATTTAAACAATGCATGCAAAGCTATTAACCCCCATTGATTTCCCAGCTTAAGTAACCGTTTCCAGTCACGCTCCCACCAACCCATAAACACCAGGTTTATTCACAATCGGCAACCTGGACAAAGCAGCCACATCCTGCTATGTCCGAGAGCATATTTAAAGAAGGCCTGACTGATATCTACTAACCCACTTGCTCTTTTGCAGTGACCATTTTATTGCTCTATTAGGAGGTGGAGTCTGTTCCCCTCCCTTTGAGTCTGGGTTGCCCTTGTCCAATAGAATGCATCACAAGTGACATTCTGAGATTCCAGGGTCTAGACAGGCCTGGGTCTATTAGAACATTCCCTCTTAGACCCCAAGAGTCTCCAAGCAAAAGTCACCTACCTGAGCCACATCAACCCACTGAAAGGTGCAAGATAATAATAAATTATTGTTTAGAGTCACTCAATTTGGGGGTGGTTTCTTGTGCAGTAACAGAAAACTGGAATGGCTGCTGAAAGCATTTCACAGATAAGAGCTCTCTATTATCTTTTTACTTAAAAATACCATTAGTGTGTTTACCAGGAGGTCTGATTATTAGCATGTATGCCAGGGGATTTGATGGAGGCATCACTTTCATTTCCCAGGTAAAGGGGGGAAACAGATTGCAGGCCTGCTGTTAACCTTTTCCTTTCCAAAGTTTTCCTTATTAATTGCAGATTTATTTTCAGGAAGGCATAGGTGGTTTCTGTTGGTGAACAAAGTCCCTATAGCTAGTGATGTTGAATAGCCCCTTCCTTAGATCTTAACATTTTATCTTTCTTATTCTGCACAGAATTCTGTCACAGAGCTGGCAGGCATTTGACTCTGTAGCTCAGAAAATGGACCCTGTGGTTGAATATAGAAACATCTGTGTCTAGACACATTTTCAGTTACTTGGCAACTACCCACTGAATACAGTACTCAAAGAAATGCAGGGAAGATGCATGTAAATTAAGCTCTTCCCATGTAATTGTTAGTCCAACAGACAGAGGGAAAACTCAAAGCTTAAGTCACCATGATGCACAGGGAAATCTATGGAACAGGCAAGCTTTGCCTGATGACACACCAGACAGCAAGTACAGTCACTTACCTCAACATCAGGGTGCAGTAGGATGCAGTGAGAGTGACAAAACCCACTGCTCCTCTGCAGACGGCAACCTCTCTGAGTACTTGGTGTATTTGACTGTGACTTGGTGGAGAGGTTGAGCATTGTGGCAGAGGAAGATGGAGGAGAATGGGAACAGCAGGTGACTTGGGAGCAAAGGCTCTAACATTAACCAGATTCACCCCCTTCCCCAAAGCACTGTGAGGATCGTCCGGACTTCAGGGCGTGAATCCAAGAATTCCTTCCACCCACATCCCCTTTGTTTCCAGAGGGAGGTCAGAATAAATAAAATGACCTCCATCTTTACATCCTTAGTGATATTTTAACATGGCTCATAGATTGGCATGCCTGTCAAATGCTGAATTCAACTCTGTTCATGATACTGATGCCCACAGCACCCCATCAAGCAGCCTCTGCCCCCTAAGAACCCATTCCCCCCGTAGCCACTTTCCCTTGCACCATCCTTTATCTATCCTAAAGGGCTCCTTCCCACCTCTGGGACTTTGCCTGAAATACCTCTGCCAGAATGTTTCTCCTCTAACTCTCTTCTCCTCCTCCCATCTGGTGAACACCTTTGATTCCAGGCTCAGCTCACAAGTTACCTCCTCTAAGAAGCAATTCCAGACATCCCTCGCAATAATTGGAATGAACCCATCTCTCCTTGTTTCTGTTGGACCCTGTGCACACTTCAATTCTTAGATATGTGAATAAACGCCATCTGTTTGGGAGCTCCTACCCCCATCTACCCACCGAGATTGTAAGCCACTTGAAGGCCAACTTTTGGTCTTAAATGTCTCCATATTCCCATTGCCTCATTACTAGTACATTACTTCACACATCGTAGTCTCTCAAAAAATGAAGCAGTGAATGATTTATAAAACCTTTTGGGATCCATTAAGGAGTATTTTTTAAAAGACTGCATGTGTGAGGAAGAATTTTCAAGGTGTTATCAAAATGTTTCAGAACAATATTTAACTATTTTATAATTTAAAAAAAACAAGTCCTTCTAATGAGGTTTCATTAGTGTCATTTTTTGGTACAAAGGACAAGGACATTGTTATTTACCTCGTAATTCATCTTGTTATTAGTACAATAATAATAAAAACAATACTGACCTTGTATCATCCAAATTTTGAAGGGCATGTAAATATATTTAAATGAGATTTAGCAAAGATACTATAAACAGACAAATTATTACTTTATTCTAATTTTTGATAATTTCATCTCCAAACAAGTCTATGTAAATGAACTCACAAGTCCTTCAAAATATAACTTCATGAGATTTTTTTTGAATTTTTTAAGTACTTCAGAAGAACTTTTATTTTTCCAAGAGACAAATAATATCAATCCTAGTATACATGTAAAGCAATCGAGAAATTATGTGCTGAATAGCACAGGAGTTGGGACATTTGATACAGAATTAGAAACAGCTATGCTGCTTAGAATAAAAGGGTTTCAAATAATGCTCAATTTTCTTCACTTGAAGTTCAGAAAACAACCATAAAATACGATCAGAAATGAATCTGTTATATATTTTATATGTCCTGAGTATAGAGTAAATCTTTTGTCATTGCAATGATTCTGATTATTATTTATTGTTGTGGGACGTAGTAAAAGACACCCCAATTTACAGGGCTGAATAGAGATAACCAGGAGTATAAATAGTTGGCGGTAGTGGGGTGTGCTGCCTGCTCCAGCCCAAATGCTTGTTCAGGGGACTGTTGCCAGATGCTCAGGACCCATAATGCATTTCAACACAAGGAAAAAATGTAATCTAAAAATTAACATTTATCGGGTACACGTTTTATAGATATTATTTTACCTAATCCTTACAGCAACCCTGGTAGTTTCTATTATTGTCTCTATTGTATAAGAAAGTAGGAGGCATGGAGAAACACAGTGATTGCTCCGGGCCATGCAGTGAGCAAGGGATGTAGTGAAGATTTAGAATCTGCACTATCACCCAGGATGCTCAGGAGCCTTTCTGCTTGTTGGCAGCTGGTTGTATCTCACTGTTAAGGAAGGGTTAACTATTCTTCAGTGCAGTTTACCATGAAGCCCCTGCCTCTCTGTTTAGTACATTCAACTCCACTTCAAACCTTGATCCTTGTCAGGGAGAATAGCATGATAGCTAAATGTCATGTTCTTTCCATGTGCCCCAGAGTCCCTGTGGCCATCCTCAATCGGGATTCTAGCTTCTCATCAATGGCATTTCCATCTTGCCTTTACCCCAAATTCCCCTCAAGCTTATCCTTCATTGTTGCTGCTAAACTTCCCCCATATCCCTGCCTTTACTGATCATCCACCTTACCTTAGCTAACATAGAAACCTATTCTTACTTCTCTTTGAGTATTTACTAACAGTTCTCAAGTGCTTCATTGGCCACCTCCAAGCAATTTACTAGATCCAAACCTACCTTCAGATCCACTTCACGGTATGCCACTCATTAGGATAGCAACTCATAATCCTCAATATATCCAGAATTCAAATCTTGACCTACATACATATGCAGGTCTACATGAACTACCCTCTACCAATTCCATGGCTATAATTATCTATTGCTTTGTAAGAAACCATTCTAAGCTTAATAGGTTAAAACAATGATAATCATTTATTTTGCCAGTGAATCTGCAATTTGGGCCAGACTTGGCAGAGAAGGATCATCCCTGCTTCCCACAGTGTCAACTGGGATGGCTCAACTGCGGACAGGAGGATCCGTCTCCAAGATGGCCCTCTCAGATGACTGGCAAGTTGGTGCTGGCTGCTGGCTGGAAGCTCAGCCAGGGATTGGGGAAATAGCCTGTGTGCCTCTCCATGTAGAGCTCTCCATGTGGTCTGTGCTCCCTTATGGCCGTGGTAAGTGGCTGGGTTCTAAGGACAAACATCTCCAGAGAGAGATGAAGAGAAAAATAGCCAGGCAGAGCAGTACTGGTTTTGGTGACCTGCTAGTATACAGCGGAAAAGTCGCATAGCATGACACCTGCTGCACACTCGCAGTCTCAAAGGTCTCCCCAGGTTGATCCTGCCTTTTGATGGGGGATAGCCAAGGTCTGGAAGAGCACATGGGAAAGGAAATGTTCTAGACATTTTCAGCAAATACAGTCTGCCACATCTACCTTTCCAGACTTGCCATTCAACATTTCTCAGCCTCTCTTCCATCAGGACCACTAGTCTCTAGGTTAGTGGTTCTCAACTGGGGCTGATTTTGCCTCAGAGGACATTTGGTGATGCCTGAAGATATATTTTGTGGTCACAATTTATGGAACAAGGTAGGTGTTATTAGCATCCAGGGATGATGATATGTTTGACAGTCTCCCACAATAAAAAAGTTATTCAGCCCAATTAATAGTTGTAAGGTTGAGAAACCTTGCCTCATATTAAGAATCACTTAATTATATTTTACCCCAAACTGTACTATGCTTTCTGTGAATTATCTCTAAACTGTTTGAGAATAAACTCTTTTGGCAATGTTTCTTCATAGCTGTTAGACATTCTGAAGATGCTAGGATCATAGTATTACTGTTTCAATGTCAAATCCATTCCATTCAATTTCTATGTTGGAAAATGGATATTTTGTCTGTCAGGGAAAGGTGTAAAACAAGGTTCTAGAATCAAGGAAGGCTGAATGACTATCTAAACACTGGCTATTTAACTTGTTTTGCATATTGCTTATCTGCATTTATCCATTGCATTCACATCAGCTTTAAAATGTGAACATACTAATAATACAATTGTAGTTGATTTAAAGAGAACCTAATTTAAAAAGCTAACCTCAAAAGACTTAAAAAGAAAACTAGAAATCAATATACAAATTTAATAAAGAAAAAGTACAATGAATAGAAATTAATCATTTGAAAAATGATTGTTTCTCTTATATTTAAATTATTGAAAGGAAAAAGCATTTGGAGCTAAGGTCATTTATGTTACTTTCTTTATAAATCAAGCAATAATTTAATGCCTGTGCCTATATTCATTTTAAATATTTTTCTATCAATAGTTTAATAATATGCAATAAGAATATACAAAAACTGGTCAGTGTAGGTCATCTTGAAAAAGAAATGGGTTATTTTAGATGATTAAAAGATGAAAAGTGGCAACGACATTTACCATTTGCTTCCTCTTGTATTTTAGGTTGATGATTTATTTGCATTTCTGCAAAAAAATAAAAGTGAAGTGCAGTTAATAATAGATCTGTCTAATGATATAAGTGGAAGAAAAAGAAGTATGAGTTTAACTCTTTAACAGTATAGCAAATCCTTAGACTAATTTTTAACTTACAGTAGGGCATATAACATTGCAAGACACATCTTTTTATATGTTTTTATTTTCACTGTGAAAAATAATTATAAATTTGATGCAAAGGGTAAACTATCAAAGAGGACATTCTGGGGACAACTGGGGATTATTCCATGACATCCAGTTTATCAAAATCATCTTGTACTTTCTTGTACTGAAGATTTTGTTAATCCTCACCTTGAAGATAAAGTTCCATTTCTGAATGAATTATGCCCTGAGACATAAAGGGAAGCCATCTGAAGAAAAGAAGAAAGAAAAAGAGAAGAAAAAAGAGAGAAAATTAATTTGTTTTGCTTAGTTTTTACAATAAGCCTTATTCTTCATTGATTTTGAAAATTAAAAGGTAACTATTAAAATAGCTTTAAATCAAACATGATCCAATATGCTATGGACTCATCACTGGTAAGAATGATGTCACAACTGTGGCTTGCAGAATAAAATACATAAATTACTAACCCAGCTAACCATCTACCCCTTCAGGTTTACCAGTCCTCAATCAGGAACACTTGTAAATGCAACTGAGGCCCCTGGGGAACACACTCCACACACCAAGCTGTAACAAAGGCAAGCCGGGTCTAAGACTGAACCTGATACGTGGGCTAGGTTTAAAAGTGTGGCCTGAGGATAATTTGGCACAGAAAAATAAGCTCCACCATTTTAATAAATCCTCAATCTTTAATATAACCTGTATCTTTAACATCCTCTGTCTTGCTTTCTCATAGCTTTCTTTAATATCTTTCCTTCATTGTCTCCAAAAAGAATATGCCCCTAAAATTTGGTGAAAATATTACCACTTTGGAAAATGTACTCAGAGTGAATAATAGCTAATCATACCAAGCTTCCCTCTCAACCAAGCAAATTCTGTGTTAGAAGTTCCTTTTGGTAGAAAAAGCCAAGGCTGAACTCAGAAAGCCACCCTTCCCACTTGCTGGCTTTGTGATACTCCTCTCTTTACTAAGTTGCCTGCCTCACAGAGCTGTTGTGAATCTGAAACGAATAGTCACATAACAATATTTTATATACTATTAAGTGGTACATAAATGTTACTACTTTACCACAATAACCAGTTTTTGTTATTCAAATGATTCCACATTCAAACATACTTCCATTCCTTCCATCTATTCAATAAATATTTAGAAAGCACCTTTTGTGTGGCAGGCACTTTGCTAAGTGCTGAAGAAAATTTCAGTGTGAAAGAAGAAAACAGATGTGTAAAGGTATCAATTCACCAGTTGATACCTTTAGGTGTTGTAGGTGATGTAAGAAATAATTACAGATATTATAGGAGAAGAGGAGACTGACCACTTCTTAATGGCAAGAATGGGGAAGTAAAGGAATAAAGAACAAACAAATTTCAATAAAGATATGATACTTGAGTGACAGGTTGGACAGTAAGTAGATGTTTGACAGTCAAACAAGAGGTGAGGAAGGCACTGTAGGGAGAGAAAATAGCACTGGCAATGGTACAGAAATGAGACTCCATGTGGCTGGAGCACGGGAGCTGCTGGAAAAGACATGAGAGGTGGGGGGTAGGAAAATGTGGTGGTTCCTGAACCCCAAAATGCCAAGGTATTCCAAGGCTGAGCTGTGGGACTTACTCCACCACACTGGCCTTGGAGTCACCAGACGGTGCTGGAGTTGGGGTATAAAGGTGAACTGTGAGCTCAGACAGTTCTACTGAGCTGTCAGCACTGCTCATCTTTCCACTTTTCAAAAGCTAGGGGCTTGCTTATCCAAGAACACCATACATGTTATGAAGCCACCAGCAGAAAGCATGCTTGAACAGCCCAGATCACCCCAGAGTTATGGGCTAAGTAGAAAACACAAATACAGAAACAACAACAAAAAAACTAGAAAAAAAACATTTTTCCCTAGACTTTTAAGATGAAAGCAGACAACCATGGAATGTGTTTGAGTGATCTTGCCCTAAAAAATATGGGTTGTTCCGTGGGAAAAGAGCATAAAAAGTTGACATAGCATAGATCTTGTCTGTGATACATTTTACATGTGGCAACCCCTGACTCACATTGAATATGGCAGAAGAAATGCTAAATGCATGTAAGAAGGTTCTATGTCTCCAGCCACATACCGAAAAAACGAGCAAGACTCATCCCTGCGCCTCATTCTGTCAGTTTCCCACCATCACTACTTGTCAGTTTTGTACCAAGGATTGGCTCAAACTGACAAAGAAGAGACCAGAAATCTGCAGCAGCACAAATACACTCTCAGAATAGCAAGAAATTATTAAGAGTGGCCTCTTTTAGGGGGAAAAAAAAAATCTGGAAAGGCTGTTGGACAGTTCCCAACATTAAAGATTCAAAATGCCAAAAACAGCCCGAAGTTTCTTATTCCATGTCCACAATAGATTGGGTTTTCACATGGAAACCTCTTCTTATTCAACCACATTCATGGGTCTGGGGCCCATCTGCTTCCCTGGGACTGAGAGACCAAGTGACAATACACTCAGCGCCTCCGTGCCAGCGGGGAGTTTTCCTGAGACTCAGTAAGAATCTAGAGAGCAAGGCTTACAGGCAGGAGGGCCAGGTCAGAAATGGAGGGTGTTGCTTCCTGGACTTGCCATTATGGGGCTCAAGGGAAATCCCAAATTATCTAGATTTTAATCGTTGTCTTTTGTCTTTCTTATGTGCTGTTCTGAGAGTTCTCTCTAAAATTTCCCTCACTTAATTCCCTTATGAAATTGTTCTATCGCGACGATTTTAGCAATGTATAGAAACCAACATTTAAACAAATATTCTTACTATGTATGTGATAATTCTCAGTGTTAATCTTTTGGTCCTTTTGTGACATATAGCACATTAAAATATCGAGAAATTGCAAGATCATTTTTAAGTATATTTTTATTGATTTGAGAGAGGAAGAGAGAGGGAGATAGAAACATCAATGATGAGAGAACCATTGATTGGCTGCCTCCTGCACGTCCCCTACTGGGGATCCAGCCTGCAATCTGGGCATGTGCCCTTGGCCAGAAATGAACCCTTCAGTCTACAGGCCAACTATCTTTCCACTGAGCTAGGGTGCAAGATAATTTTTACTTGCAATACTTACCAATAGATTATTTACTTAAACAACAATGAGTGATACATGCTGTGGAATACTGAGTCAATGATACAAATCCACACACCTAAAACCCACACATACACTCACACACACAGCACTGTCCACACTGCAGCACACTCTCTTGAAGAACCAGGGAGACCAGCACTACCTTTCACAGGTGAAGATGGACTGGGACGTGGTGCCAGGTTCCCTGACGATGACCTTCTCACAGTACCAGTACTGAGATTTGTCACTGGCCTCACAGCGCAACAGCACCTTCTGCAGCTTGCCAAGCGACACTGCTTCTACTTGAAACGTGTCAGTCTGGTGCAGGAGACAGAGGAAAAGCCCACAGAAATAACTTGAGTCCAGCGCATGACAAATGCAGGTAATAATAATAGCCCAAGGATGGCCTGAGGCGGCATAATACTTTAAAAGAGATAATGTTACTACAGCCAGCATCAAAGGGGGTAATAAGGAAAGAAAAATAAGCAAATTACTTTTTTTATCTATTAAAAATATATTTCTGGCTGTGTTTCTTTCTCTCTTGCAGTTTTATTTTCTCCCTTTGCAGTAGTATCCAGTGTAACAAATAAATAAGCCCTAATACAAAGCTTCCGGTCCATGGCTTTTCTCTGGCTTGGATTCCTGCCCCTGTATGCAGCTGATTAGGTGGTCAGCTTGCAGCCCGTGGCCCCATGTGTAGCACACTTCGTTTTCCTGAATGCTGATCTACTTTGAGGCACGTAGGCACAAATTTCTCCTCTCTCCCCACCTCCCCTTTCTCCCTTCCATTCCCCAAAAGTTCTCTCCTGTACCCCTCTCCATAAATTACATAGAGCATATTCTTGGGGTTGTTGTGAAAAAGCATCCTGGCATCTTCATTCCTAAATCGGGTTGCTTTGTCATGTCAAAAAGTTCCTGAATTTCCAGAGAGATGTAGGACCTAAAGGAAATGCTACATTGATCAGAATAAAAAGAACTCCTTCGCACATTACTTCCTCGTAGATTGTTGCTGGGAATAACCACCCTAAAGTTATCTGAGAAAAGGGTCATGAATTTAACTGTGTCTGAGACATTCCCAGGCATGCCATTTGACTATTGGCCACTTTTCTCTATTTAGCGGTAGAAATGCTGATTCGGGGCTGCTTGTTTTGCTTACATTGCCACCAGGTTAGATTTCAATTTGGTATTTCATGACATATTACTGGATGTCAACTGTGGGTTCCACATTTTTTTTATGGAAATCTCTTGTTTAGACCAAACCGAAACCATTACTGGTCCCATGACATTTCTGTAAATCAGATAATGATTATGCATGTTCTCTGGGGTGCCTTTAAAGGGATATTTCTTGGTATGCATCACCCGCTGTAGCAGATATAATTGACGTGCCCTGTCATCTGAAGCCATTTCTGGGCTCATCGGCTGCTTTGCTAGCTGGCGTAGGCATGCTGGCCGCTTTCTTTCTCAGTCCCTGTGCTTCACTGCTTCTTTGCCTGAGGACTTTCCATGGTGGGACAATTTTGAGGGATGTTCTGCAGAGTTTCTCTAAAGGTACCTAACAAAAATAAGTTCCAGTAGTAATTAACTCATTACTGTCCCTATATTGGCTTTTCCCCATTTCCTGCCTCACTTTCCCCACTCTTCGCCTCAAAGGTACTCACTGGGATCCCCTCCCAGATAAACTGCCTGTACTCCAGTCTTTGTCTTATGGTCTGCCGTAGAGCAAATACCTCAAGGTCCAGAAAGCTTTCCTGAATCAGCTTTCTGGTTTCTTCTTGTCTCTGAAAGTAACTTAACTTTTGAAGATAAAATTAAACTCGGTCTACTATGTCTGTTGCTGCCTTTTGATTACATCGCTGGACACTTTGTAGAAAAAATGACAACAACCAGACCAATCAGTGGCTAACGACGTGAGTTGTGGCTGGTGTGAAATTACTCTGGGGATAAACCAAAAGATTGTTGCCACAGTTTCTTGACTGCAAAATTCTCGCAATCATTCCGCATTTCCATTACATTCTAAGCAGTGAGGAAAATAACAGAAAAATGTGAGATCTATAATGAATCAGGGAAGAAAACACTTTTCTACCTCTAGTTCTAAATTTTAAAATCATGCCACTTTTTTATGTACTGATTGTAACTTTAATTTCAATCTATAATACATATTCTCCACTCTGTGGTAAATGATGAGCTGTCAAATCTGAGCATGTAACTTCACACAATACTGCAACTAGCAGGTACTGAAGCTTCACAACTGATCACGAAGTGGAAGGGTGAGCATGTGGGACTGATGGAAAGCTGGGAAGATTCTCCAGTGGAAAACTTCACTAATCACTTGGCGTAATAGTAACAATATCATGGTATATAAAACTGTATTTCTGCTCATAATTTATAACTCAGTTTCACAGCAAAAATTAGGCATAATTTTGTGTTTCCCCTCATCCATACCAGTTCTAGTTTTCCTCTTCATTCTGATGACAGTTTCTGTATAATGTGCCATGATAAATAAAAACTCAGGTGAGCTTTAACACTTCTGATGTTTCAAAATACCTCATGAACTATAACTACAAAAAAAGTATGAGAAACAGCATTCTCCAACTGGTTTGGGAACCTTAATTTTTAAAAATATACCCTTGAGTTACATAATCTCTACTCTTAATTTCAGACACCCTAAATAGCACTGTATTTCTATATATTGCAAAATAACTTTAAAAATTAACTGTATTGCCTGGCTGGGTGGCTTGATTGGTTGGATCATGGACCCTTACACCAAAAGGTTAGGGGTTCAATTCCTTGTTAGGGCACATTCCTAGGTTGTGTGTTCAATTCCCGGTCGGGGGGCATACAGGGGGCAATCGGTCAATGTTTCTTTCTAACATTGACATTTTTATCACTATCTCTCTCTATTCCTTTATCTAAAATCAATTTTAAAAAACCCATATCCTCAGGTGAGGATAAAAAAATCTAACTGGATCGATTATGTATCTCAGCACAACTCCTCAGACACCTAATCCATAGAAAGATTCATATATATATATATATATATATATATATATATATATATATATAGAGAGAGAGAGAGAGAGAGAGAGAGAGAGAGAGAGGACAAAATAAATAATAAAGGATTTTAATGTGTGAAAATGATATAATAGGCACCAGGTAAGATGTTTAAAGAAAGTCTATTGTGTTATTATGTGAAATGTACTATAATGACCTTTCTATAACCTCTCATCTTTTAGCACAAACTTTGTAACTTTCAGTCAAAAACAGAGCATGTTCATGTATATTTTTCTCTGATATCATCTCAACTTATCTTTTTCTCCTTCTCAGACTATCACTAATTTTGCGTGTCTTTATCTTTGTTCTGTTATGCAAAGCTAGTATAGTGTGTCCCATTTTTCTTTTGAGAACAACTTCTAAAATAAAGCACATTAGGAAGTCGGGTCAGGAAACTTTGCTCAAGATGTCCTAAATTGAAAACTTGAAGCACTGTGAGCACCTTTCACTTTCAATCATATACGGGCACCTTCAGAGAGACTGCGAAGAACAGGGCAGGTATCTGTGCAGACTCACCTGTCCTCTTTGAAATCTGACTGGCATGTTGGAGTTGCATAGCAGTCTAAGGCCAGAATCTCCCCTCTCCCCATAGAGACACAGGGAAGCTTCCGACTATTTCTGCTCGCTTCAGTTGCCCAGTATGGACGTCAACATGGTATCTCACTACTGGCAAAGCAAAGGGGAGAGAAACAAGAGGAAATCCATCACATGGGAGTCCTTACAAATAGGGCCCAGATCCATGGGCTAGGCTACAGTAAAAACAAACAAAAAAATCACATGAGAATTCCCTTAATCTGGACTTTCTGTGTCTGAGAGGTTTTTTTATCTTTCAATTATTAATTTTAATTTTAAATGGGCATTTTCACATCATGAACAAATGCCCAGGGGGCTTATAGCTTTTTAAGAAAGGAAAATAAAAGATTTTAAAGGCTGTTATTGTTTTTTATGTGTGGCATAGGAAAAGATTTCATGCTTAGTATTTTAGCAGCAAAGGTGACAATGTTATTGTACATGATGCTTAAAGTTTAAAATTATGCAGGGTTTGATGAGGAAATAGATCATTAGTGAGGTAATGACATTAGGTAGCCACTGGCCCAGGCAAAGCCAGAGAAAACACAGATGTGACATTTTCCTTTGTCATAGCCTCAGCCCCTGAGACTGTCGCTGGACAGTAAGAACCTTTTTGAGATTATGTTTAATCCCAGATCCACCAATGACTCATGCTGTGATGCTGAAAAAGTCACTTCTCAATGGGTAAAACAACTCTCTTGGAAATAGAAAAAAAATTCTATAAATAGTTCAGAAATAAATGTAAGCAGCTGTAAAACAATCTGTATATGAAAGATACGTTACTGCAGATCGTCACACACATGGAGACATCGCTTGTCCTCCTTTGATGGCAGGAAGCTCACAGACAACATCCCCATCGGCTTGGATGCGAGATAGCCACACATCTGCTGCAAAATCTAGGGTCTTCTTGCTCTTCACATGCTGCATGGTCACCTGAGATTAGAAGAAACAATAACCAAAGTGTGTGATTTCCAATGTCTCACAGAACTCAGAGTTCAAAACGCAGTCCAGGGATTACCAAATGCACTGCACACTCCGGTGGCGGTCATTACGATTATTAGTAGTAGCAGTGGCTGCTGCTTACTAGGTAATATTTTTTGCCAGATAAATGACTTATGCTGAGTGACTTATTTTAATTATCTCCTTTAACCATTGCCAATTAGAAATTTTTAAATTCTTATAATTTTATAGATAAGAAAATGAAGGCTTCAAGATTTGAAATAGACTGATTCAAAGCTCTCAATTTCACCTATAGCAACTGGTAAACCAGCAACCTATAGGAGAAACTCCAAAGAGATTTTTGTGTTAAGATTAGTCACCAAAGCAGGCATACGGCAGAATTCCACAACCTAGCCACATTCCTGCTCACCTCCGAGTTTTCACATACACACTTGTATATCTGCCTAGAACAGCTTTCATCTGATTCATTACCGTGTTGTATCTGCCCATCCTTCATTACCTAGCTTAGACATAACCTCTTCTAAGAAGCCTTTTGTGAGACCCTGATCTGGGTTAGGTGACCTTATTTTGTGATCCATGGGAGCCACTTATTCATGACTATGACTTAACACCTAATATTTGACTGATGTGATGGACATAACATGTTCTACTCAACATGGTACTTCTACCAGCTTTCACAAGACAGTCCTTAAATTGTTTGTTGAATGAATGATTAAATAAATGAAATGGGTATTTGTCAACACAGGTAATTAAACTAAATCAGTACACCTCATTGGATCACTAATGTCTGTGTCCTTACTTGCTCCAACCAAAGGGACATGAAAAGAACATTGAGTATGAAGTCATTGCTTTGTCTCCTTGCAATGACAATTTTTATAGTGGATTTTCACAGCACTGCACTGGGCATGGTTGGGAGTTTAACAAAAAGAAACTGTCTCTACCACTAAGAAGATATTTACAGATTATCTGTGAAGTATAGACACAAAATATTTTAACTACATAAGAATATATTATAGCATACATATCAATAAATACTTATTAATGTACTCTAAGTTCTATGTGGATTTTGCATAATGCAAAGGTTAGGATACAATAAAAATAATATCAGATGGAACCCAGTAGATGTTTCAGATAAACAAGGGTCATTATAAGCAGGTGAATGGAAGTCTTCTAGATTCTGGACTTACAGTCTTCCCCAGGAATCACACAGTTTTTACAAGGTCATTCTAGCTGAAACTCTAACCGTTCCTCCTCTACACCAAACTCCCTATGGAAATCGGCAAGAAACCACTGGTTTATGAGGTGCCACTATTCCTTCATCTTTAGAAGTACCCACTGATGAGTCTTAGTCATCTTTCTTAAACAACAAAACCCTACTAATTCCACTAAAGAGCCTTTGGGATTAGGACTCTAAATGAGTTCCATTTACCTTCTCAGTCATGATGCCTCAAATAAAAAAATGAATCTAAGTTAATTTGTTTGTTTGGTTAAGCAATTAAGAGTTGCAGCAGTGGTTCTCCACTGAATGAGATCTTTGCCCCCAACCCCCAGGAGACATATGGCAATGTCTAAGACATTTTTAGTAGTCACAATTGGGGAAGCTGGGGAGGGTGCTACTGGTACCTAATGATAGAGACCAGGGAAGTTGCTAAACATTCTACAATGTACAGTACATACCCCCACACACAACAAAGAATTATCCAGCCCCAAGTGTCAATAGTAGTGCTAAGGTTGAAAAATCTTGGGATAGAAAGATACATAGTTGGTTAGTAGATAACTCATAATTCAATAGAGTGATGTAGATAGATAAAGAAAGATACATTTATTGATCTTATTGCTGGTTGTGTTTGTTATTGTTTTTACAAAAATGTCAATTATTAAAGTCATAAAGGGGGTCACAATTCCTGGAAGACCAAAATGCATAAGCCCAGGACTAAAATGAAGGCCAACTGGAATAAACTTGGACTTGGATCAAAAGACTTTGATTTATGTCCTGGCCCTGCTACTTACTAGATGTATGTCCTTAGGTGAAAGTTTTACATGATGACCTGTGATCTTCAGGTCCGCATTTGCAAAACTGGTATTATACCTACCTGCCTCACCAGGTTGAAGATTGAATGTTTTAGAGCAAGAATGAAATTAAATTAAATTGAAAACACATTATGAAAAAGACAAATAGGAAATTATTTCCCAAAGCAGAGCAATCTCAAGTGTGAGTTGCAATACCAAGGGATATTGCAAGGGAGATTCATTTTAGAACATCTGATTTTCCCGGTTGGCCGTAAAAGGGTAGTGTACCTAAGAGCCAAATCCATGTGACAGTTATGTGATATTGAGAACTGCTTATCATCAATTCAAAAATGAATTACAATATCCTCAGTCAGGATAATAATATTACCAACCTTGTTGTGGCATAGAAATTAAAAGTGATGATCTATACCCTGAGTGCTCAATAAATGTTTGGCGGTGGTGGTGGTAATAGTAGTAGTATCAAACTTAATCACAGAAATTAGAGATCAGAATTCTTAACTGTTATTTGGGATTGCTTGTGGTTCCTCACTCTCCAATATCCTCCTAGAGACAGCACAAAGAAAACTTCAGACAAACGCTCAGTTCTTTAATAACAGAAAGAGAAATTCTATTTTAAATCCCTGAGTTCTAGGTAGAATGACCTGGACAATTCAGGAAGACAGAGAAAGGCCTCCTTCACCTCTACTCCCCTAAGTCAATCTAAAGGAGTTTCTCCTGCTACCTCTCCTAAGGTCCCTACCCTGAATTCTCTACATCAGTCGAGAGCTCCATAAACAAAAGGCAAAACCCCTAACTTCAAAAGAAAGAGATCTTCCAAGTCTTTGGGAATGGAAAGCTATCCTTTAACCCCTCTTTCACTTATTGCATCCCCCGCCCCCCATCCCCATAAAGCTCCCTGACACATCTAGTCTCCTACATTCCTAGTTGAATAATCTTTGCATGCTTTTTCTGAGGTGGTCCCCATTTTGATTTGCAATATCAGGCAGGAACACATTAGAGAAAAGATGTCCATTTATCTAAACCCCAGGGACCTGCATTATCTCTACTCCTCTCCATGTGTTTACCTCTTCTGCTAATGTCCTCCCTATTTAGCCCTTCAGAGATGGCCCTGTCGCCTTTCCCTACATGTCCTTAGTGCCTATCTTTCATGCCAACCAGGACTCCCAATGAAGTAAGTATCAGGTCCAGGAAGCTCAGAGAACACACCGGCCGGATCAGAGGGCAGAGTGAGCCAACTGCCCTTCTCCTTGGCCCAAGCTCCATATATTCCTTTCCTGCCTGTTATGACCAAGACTAAATGCAATTAAAAACCAAAAATCATTATTACCACCACCTACATTTATATTGTACTTTGTTTTATGAAATACTCTTCACATATATTATTAAATTCTAAATTTAATCTTATCTTTTCTTGGAAGAGAAGTAATATAAAACCAAATCAAACAAACACTTTCTGCGAACTAAATTTTTGTAGCTAGTTGTCTGCTGGACACAGGCTATAAAAACAAAGAGTGTACTAGGAGAGAAAAATACTTTTAGAAATACTACTCTGAAATGCCATAAAGCTTTGTTCTACAAAACAAAAAATATGTAACATTTCTATTCTTATTATATATTCAATTTATCCAATGCTTCTTTTAAAAATAATAAAGGCAAATAGCCCCCAACACATTTGTGGGGCCCTTAATGTGTTTAAAATATTATACTAGACTAGAGGCCCAGTGCATGAAATTCGTGCACTTGTGGGGGGGGGGGGGGGGAGTCCCTCAGCCCAGCCTGTGCCTTCTTGCAGTCCGGGAGACTTCAGGGGATGTCCAACTGCTACGGAGGCAGGAGAGGCTCCAGCCACTGCCACTGCGCTGTGAGCCCAGCTTCTGGCTGAGTGGTGCTCCCCTTTGGGAGTGCACTGACCACCAGGGGGCAGCTCCTGCATTGAGCGTCTGCCCCCTGGTGGTCAGTGCATGTCATAGCGACTGGTCATTCCGCTGTTTGGTCAATTTGCATATTAGCCTTTTATTATATAGGATAAAGTAATAAAGCTTTATGGGGGTGGAGGAATCTAGTACTTGGGTCAGGTTAGCAAGTACTAATGTCAGTCATTAGTATTTTCTTTTTGGAGTTGGAAATATGAAAATAAAATAAGGTCTAAATGTGTTCTCAGAGAACACACTAAGTGTTATTACAAATAAGATACAAAGTTAAAGCTTGACTCTAAGTCTCCTTATTTCTGGCACTATTCCTTGTGATGACACCCTATTTGTTACAAGGACTGTACAAGGAGCATCAATTATGGTATCTACAACAGACTGAAGGTCTATCAAATGCAAGAATGTATCTTTGGTTCAAATAAGCTGACACAACTTTTAGAATATTTCTATAAACTGCTGGAGTCTTTTGAGATTAAACATTTGACTGGGGATTTGAGGAGAATAAGAAGCAGGTGCTTCCTGCTGTTCATTGAACTAGAAAATCCTCAAAAACAAACTATTTTCCTCACTGCATTTCAGAACTTGCTCTTTCTTTTCCATGGTTCTTTCTAGAACCCTGAAGTGAAGAAGTAACTGAAAATGAACAGGAAATGGAAATATTTACAAGATGCTTTAAAACTTCAAAGGTAAATAAATAATTTCTTACCTAGTTTAGCTAATCTCAAGACTGCTGGGAGTTCATATCAAGTAGGTTATTATATCATATCAAGAAGTAGTAGTTTAAAAAAACAAATGTCCCCTGCTGAAAACCTAAATGTTAAGCAAAACAAACAAACAAAACATGTTTTCACCTATTTTAACTTGGGACACCAGGAATAACTTCAACAAATACTTGTTAGAAGCACTGGCTTCCCTAAAATAATAACATCCCATGAGTCCTCTCGTTGTTCATCACGAGAAACTATTTGGCTATAAACAATACATCATGATTGATGGGGTGGGGGGGAATCCTCCTGGTGTACATGCTAATAATGGCAGACTTTCTTTTAGATTTTCTTAGTCTACATAAGGAAGCCTTTGATCATTACGAACCGACCATTATCTTTCTGAAAATGGCATTTCCATTTCGCTTTCAGATTGGGACATCATCTAGTATACTTCTAGACTAAAACAACCTGAAGCCCTGACTTTTGCTTTAGCTTTGACAGAGCTGCCAAATGTGAGCAATATAAAAAAGTCAGTGTGGCTGAGGGGAAAAAATGCAGTCATATTAAACTTCAAAGCCAAACCTTATGTTGGGGTAGATGTAGAAAAATTGTGAGTTTCCAAAAATATTTTTTCATTGAAACATATATTCATTTTTCTTCTAAAACAAACAAATAAATAAATACTTAAAGAACGGCAGTGTCTTTTTCATATAAAATATTCAGCATTTGTTTTACTTTCCTAAATGAATAGAAACCATTTTAGGACTGGCCTCGATAGAAACTAAAGTTTATTTGTTGAGCTCCCCCTGCTGATTTAGAACAGCAAATATTAGTTATTTCATAAGAATACATTACCATAAAAACTCGCTCTTGGTTTCTTAGAAACCTCAAATTTCTGGGTTATTTTAAGAAACTTCAACCAAGTAGTTAAATACACCTCCTAAAAATAGCTGCCTGCAACAGACATAGAGTGGCATTTACAATGTCTGAATGAACACATTGAGGTTATAACACCTCAGTCAGGCTACCTAACCTTTCTGAGAGAATAGGAGAAATCAATTTACCTCCTTCAGTAAATCCTCTGAAGGACAGATGTAGTAAGAGAAGCATTTTCACTGAGATATGACAATTAAAATTAAAACTCCAAGGAGAACAAATCCACAATCTGGTTTCTAGTCGGGTTAATTATAGAATGAACTCTTTGAAGAAAAGAACTATATCTTAGTCATGTCGGCATGCTCTAACTCCTAGCAGAACCTCTTCCACATAATGGGTGTGCTAGCAGTACTTGATGAAGTACTTTGATAATGAGTACAATTGTGTATGCCTTTATGCATCTGTACTCTTCTTTATTTTAACACCGAAGTCCACAAAGGAGAGAACTGTTGCTCTCTTCCTCCCACCCAGACACATTGAAACATAAAAGGGAAATTATCTTGGTCCTAACCTGTCTCAAAATATAGAGTTAATTAGAATAGGACCATGCTAGACTTAGTAAGAAAAAGGGAAAAGTCCTTTAAGAAAAGGAAAATATTGATTAAAAGGAATATCCTATATAATAAAAGCCCAGCAACCAAAACAGTAGAACAACCAGAACACCATGGCTCCTCACCCTGGCTGGCCCTGCCCCCCAGGGAGCAGTTAGGGGTGATCAGGCAGGCAGGCAGAGGTGATTAGGGGCAATCAGGCAGGCAGGCGAGCAGTTAGGGGCAATCAGGCAGGCAGGCAAGCTTTTAGGAGTCAGTGGTCCCGGATTGTGAGAGGGATGTCGGCCTGCCAGTTTAGGCCCGATCCGGTAGGGATCCCTGTGAGATCGGGCCTAAACCAGCAGTTGGACATCCCCCGAAAGGTCCCAGATTATGAGATAGTGCAGGCCGGGCTGAGGGACCCCTCCCCCCCATGCATGAATTTCATGCACCAGGCCTCTAGTATAAAAGATATAAAGATCACCTAATTGTTTCACTAGCCAATACATATAGATGAATTGAACTTTATTTTGCATAGGGATAAACTTCAGGTGAAATTGTAAAATATTGGAAAAAGAAATAACGACTGAAGTTTAATTATCAAACAGAGGGAGGGAGGGGACATATGTAATACTTTCAACAATAAAGAATTATTAAATAAAAATTTAAAAAATATATCAGACAGAATATGGTAATCATGTACACAGAATGTACACCTGAGAAGACATGATGTTGATAGACCTATAAGTCAGTGTGTTGATCAACTGACTCCACCCAAACAAGGTCACACAATTTGTGTCTAATAAATGTCAGGCTATTTGACGACCATTCAAATACAAGGAATCAACTTTAGCTTTGCAAACAGACATTTTCCCTCTCATTAGGAAACAAATCATTTTACATACATAGTTATTTCATGATAATCTATGTGCAGCACTGAAAATAGAAATATGCAATCTTCAAGTTACTTTCCATTCACCATCCCTCCCTACTCTGCCCATACTCAACACCTCTCTGCTCTTTAAAATCCTCCTTGTCCACAAAGCCTTCCCAGTTCCTCCAGGGCAATGATTTTCAATCCGTGTGCTGTAAGAATTTTTAAAACATACAATACGTGGCTATTTAGTCAGGGCACTGACCTCTTTTCCCTTATATTGTCAAATTTAAAAATGACAACAGCCAATACAATAGCCATCTTGTGTGAGTGAATCAAAATTATACCTTTTTTTTTTTTTTGTCAGATTGGCAAAAAAAAAAAAAAAAAAAAATTTTTGGTGTACCACAGAATTTTAGTAATTAGTTTGTGTGTCATGAGATGAAAAAGGTTGAAAATCTCTACTCTAGAGCACACATGTATTTTTCTTATTAGAAATCTACTGTGATTGGGGTCTGAACATGCAGCTTAGCCTTTACTCTCTAATTATTGTATTTGCTACTTGATTTTGTTTCTTCACCCAGATTGAAAGCAGAATCTATGGTTGATTCTAAGTTTATATCCTTGCAAAGGCTAAGGCCAGACTTATGGCAAGTTCATTTCCTCTTATATATAACATCATAAAGCAATAATTGACCTAGCTTTTCTAGGTTAAAATGGTTTCTTGGAATCTCATATTAATAGCTTCTCCCAGAACTCTCCATAGCTCTGGAGAGCTCAAAAGAATGGATTAGTACATAGGCTAGTCATTTTCTAAATCATACAAATTATAAGTGATAACTATTATTGGATTCATACAAACATTAGTCATATTTCCAGATGTGGAACTATTATATAAATGAGTCAAAGATGGCCTCTGTATATTGTCCCCTACATTGATTATTTCTTCCCTAAATACTGAAACCCATTAGCTTAAAAGCCAACTGGCAGCAAACTCAAATTTTAAAAATAGTCCCTATGACAGATATATGAAAAAATGCTCAACTTCACTAGCTACAAGGGAAATACAAATCAAAACCACAATGAGATACCACTTCACACCTGTTATAATGTCTATAATCATTAAGACAAGAAATAACAACTGTTAAAGAGGATATGGAGAAAGGGGAACCCCTGTACACTGCTTGTGGAATTTAAATTGATACAGCCACTATGGAAAAAGTATGGAGATTCCTCAAAAAATTAAGAATAGAGCTACCATCTGATCTAGCAACTCCTCCTCTGGGTATCAACATGAAAACTTTAAAAAATGTCTTCATAAAGACATATATTCCCCTATATTTGCTGAAACATTATACTAGTACACAGTAGACAAGATATGAACACAACCTAAGTGTCTTTTGATGAATGGTTAGAAAAAAAACGATGTGGTACATGTACACAGCAGAACACTACTCAGTCATAAGAAAGGATGAAATACTGCCATTTGCAACAATATGGATAGATCTTAGGAGTATGATACTAAGTGAAATAAGTCAGATGGGAAAGGACAAGAACTGTATGATTTCATTCATTTATATGTGGGATATAAAACAGAAAGCAACAGGACCTCCTGTCAAGATGGCAGAGTAGGTAAAGGCTATGCCTGCCTCCTCCTCCCAGGACCACATCAAAATGACAACTAAATTATAGAACAACCATCCTTCACAACCACCTGAAGACTAGTTGAACAGAACTCCTATAACTGAGGATATTAAGAAGCCATGTCAAGACTGGTAGGAGGGGTGGAGATGCCGAATGGGCTGGTCCCCTGTGCATTAGCTAAGAGTCAGCAGGAATATCTCATCTGTGGAGGAACCCCCTGTGGAGCAAGGATTCCAGCCCAACACTGGGCTCCCCAGCTGAGAGCGCCAGTGCCAGGAAGAGAAGTCCCCACCATATCTGGCTGTAAAATTCAACAAGGATTTCATCCCGGTGAGATGGAGGGCTGCTGTGAGTTCAGGCATTGTCGTAGGGACTGAGAACAGACTCACTCAAGTCACAAACATTAGCCTTAAACTCCAGAGAAGGACAGCAGCTCAAAAAGTGCCAGGGACATATGAGGAGGAATTGAATTATCTGTTTTCAGGGCAAGTGTTAGAGGGCAGCTCTCAACCTGGAGTAAAGTATCAGCAAGAATCACTGTCCTTTTGTTGATCCTTCCTCCAAACCAGACTGCAGGCACATGTGAGTGCCAAGTCTGAGTATCCATTAACCAGGCTAATAGTACTTTCTTTCCACCCGGTTGATTCTTTCAGAACCTGTGCTACCCAATTCACACACCTGGCCATAATCTCTTTCCAAGGCTAATCCACACAAGTGACCAATCAGGGAATGCACTAAGGACTTTCCTAAAATCTCTGAAAGGTCCACAAACTGCAAACAAGGTGTGTGATGTACCTATTGCTAAGTGGCCCTAAGCCCAGCACTAGTGAACCAACCACAGTTGATAGTGTAACCACTCAGAGGCACAGCTGATGAAGGAAATAGACATATAAGTCCAGAAAAAGCAGAGAGTCCCAAAGAGGCCCACACCAAGACACACCAGTAGTAAAATGGCAAAGATTAAAGACAAAGAGAGAATCTTGAAAGCACCAAGAGAAAAGCAATTCATTATATTCAAGGGAGCTCCTATAAGATTTCTCAACAGAAACTTTGCAGGCCAGAAGGTACTGGCAAGAAATATTCAAAGTGATGAAAAGCAAGGACCTACAACATGATTACTCCACCCAGTAAAGCTATCACTTAGATTAGAATCAAAGGATACATAAGAGCTTCCCAGACAAGAAAAAGCTAAAGGAGTTCATCACCAGCAAACCAGTATTACATAAAATGTTAAAGGGTCTTCTTTAAGAAGAATACGGGGGGAAAAAGATTAAAAATATGAATAATAAAATGGCAACAAATACACATCTATCAACAATGGAATCTAAAAAACAAAACAAAAAAGCAGAACAGAAACAGACTCATAGATACAGAGAACATTCTGGTAGTTGCCAGATGAGATGTGGGTTGCAGGGATGTACAATTTGGTAGTTATAGAATAGTCATTGGGGATGTAAAGTTCATAGGGAATATAGTCAGTAATCTACACTAATAAAAGGGTAACATGCTAATTGACTGTACCTTTGCAGTGCCCACCAGCCAATCAGGAGTGAGTATGCAAATTAACCCAACAAAGATGGTGGGTTAATTTGCATACACAAGTGCCAAGTGGCTGGGGGCGTTCCACACCACCCCAGCCACTCAGGGCCTCTGGGCAGCATGGGAAGGCGGAAAGGCGGCTCTAGGCCGGAGTGGAAAGGTGGAACTGGGCCAGAGGAAAGGCGGTGCCCGCAGCCAGGGGAAGGAAGGCCCATTCTTGCACGAATCTTCGTGCATTGGGCCTCTAGTATTATAATAACTATCAATGGTGTCAGATGGGTATTAAATTTATTGGGATGATCACTTAGTAAGTTATATAATGTCTAATCACTGGGTTGTACACCTGAAATTAATATAATATTGTATGTCAACTGAAACTGAAAAATTTTTAAAAATTGTTCACATTAATAGCAACAATTAGGAAAATATGTTATCTTTCTCACTGGTTAAGATTTCTGCGTATTTCTTTTCATAATAACTATGAAGCACAAAATATAAAACATTACCTTCTGTAAGTTCCATTCAGGTTGTTCACTAGTTGCATCATGTCCTATCCTTATTTTATATATCTCTCCAATGTTTCTTATTTCAACCTGAATGAAATGCAAAGGAGAAAAAAATACAGAATGTTTTAAATTCAGCACATTAAATTTTTGTCTTCCTACCGAATGCTTTTTTTTTTTTTTTTTTTTTTTTTTTTGGTTCCTAATAATTGAAAAGGTCTCAGGGACCCTTTCAGAGTCTAAAAATTAAGCCCTTTCCAGAAGCTATCAGCAGATTACACAGACACAGAGTATAAGACAGAAATATCAGGAGATTTGACTAAAAATATGCGGAAGGAGTTAGATGAAAGAATAGGATAAAGAACAGACATATGCTCAGTACTCTGACTACATTTCTCACTAGAAACCAATGTGTTTTGAGATGAATTCCAGTGACATAAACAAGAGTTTTTATTTTAAGAAAATAAGCAACTTTCATCAAAGCTAAATATGGTGAGTTCTACAAACTTAAGGAAAAGTACCAATGAGTCTAGAACTTCCCTTTACTCTGAAAACCCTCTTGTTTATCTCAGGCTAAGACACAGATGTTCAAAGTTCAAGGAAGCGAAACAAACCTGTCCACACAGTATGTACACTTGGCAAGTTTTTTATATGGTCCAAGAGTATTTGTTTATCTAGGTAGCATTGTGGAAAACTGACTTTGGAATCACTCTGAGCTCAGTTTGTATCCTAGCTGTTGTAATATGAGTAAAATATGGTGTTTTACATCTCTCGTCCTCAATTTCTTTATCTGTTGAATGGACATAATATCTACCGCATACAATTTTCAGTTCAACTAAATAAATGTTTAACACAATAATGCAGGCATTGTGCAAGGCCACAGATATACAAAGATGAAAATAATGGCACACTCCCTAACATAGAGATATTTATAACCTAGTGAGGAAGACCGATTTATAAGCTGACACTTTCTGTATTACAAAATATATCTAGGACACTGAACTCTGAGTATTAAAAAAGGTGAAATGCCACCTTACTATTTAATAGCTTAAATAATAGCAAACCATCAGAATTTCATAATCTCTTTCATAACACTTCCCATACTTAGAAATATTCTTAAGTGCTCACCACCACCATCACTTCCTCCCATAGACTATAGAGCTAGACCAGCCTGGGGATATTACAACACCAGGAAGGAATATGCTGGCATTGACTGGGAGGAAGAAATAGAGGGCTCTTAATCCCATAGAACCAACTTCTCCCCCACTTTCTTATACCCAGAGTTGGTCTCAGTGGCAGAATTCAAACTAGCTCTTCCCAGCAGATGTAGCAAGAAGTTATCCCATAGTCCAAACCTGGTTTCTCTCTGCAAGGTAAGCCAACTTTTATATATAGTACTTTTGTCCCAAGAATCTAGTAGCACTTAAGGGCAAACTTACTCTTTTTACACATTCTAAGTGACAAAAATAAAAGGATAACTGAACAGTCAGGTTACCTAGTATATGTGACTTCATGCCTGTCTGCCTGTTACTCTGGAGAACTGGAACTACCATGCAATCAGCTCAACTACATGTCAGCCAGGGGGCAAGTGCCCGGCATGTATTGTCTCTTCCAATCTGCAGAGTACCCCTGGGAAAAGTAAGGCTCTTTAAAGAAAGAATCTACTTTAAAGAATTAAGAAACTCAAAGAGGTTAAGTTAATTTGTCTAAGGATACACAGATGGATACATAGCTGGTGAGTTCCAAAGTAAAATTCAAACACAAGCTTGTTTGATCAGAAATATCCCACTGTCCTCAAAAATGGCTCACTTCAGGATTGGAAGAAAGGAAAAGAGAACGAAAAACTAATTCAGAAGTGGCAAATGATAATGGGGAAAGAATAAACAAGTCAATGCCTACAGAAGAGAGAGCAGATAGGAATGAGCTGGCTAGTCCTAATTTAGGTTCTCAGACTATCAAGAGGTCCCAGGTGCATTGTGCCTTAAGCCCTATGCTTCTCAAACATCAGTATAAATACAAATTACATGGGGGTCTTTTAAAATGTAGAATCGGATTCAGTAGATCTGCTATGGGGACTGAGATTTTGCATGTCTAACCACCTCCCAGGTGATGCCCGTGCTGCTGGCCTGAGGTCCACAAGGCCCTCACTCCTACAGGTCTTTCATACCCATCCCTGATCTCTACCACTTAGGCAGTATCTTAGAGCTAAGTCCTTGCTCTCACTCCACAGTAAATAGGAGGAGCTAGAAGAAAACATATGCTGATGCCATTGACCAGGAGAGAGAGTCCTCAGTAACTATAACATTCGTCGAGCACTTCCCATCCACCAGGGAGAATGCATATCACATACACTCCCAGACATTCTTTTAAACTCACAACAAGCCTTTTTAGTAAGTATTTTATGCTCCACCTTTACCAAAAGGGAAATTCAAGATTATTGAGGAGAAGCAATCTGTTCAAGGTCAATCTGGCTTTGAACCTGGTCTCCATGACTCCAAGACCTCTATTCTTAACATTTACTACATTCCCTATATATCCATAGAATTTTTTAAATGTATATATTTTTTTATTTTGGTCATCAGACTACCCTAAAATTTAGAAGAAAGAAAAATAAACACATATCACTGCCTCTATTCTACATGTAAAAATAAGGCTGGCCTGCGGAAAATAAGTAATATATTCAGGGTCACACAGTGAATACATGGAAAGCTAGGACTCCAATCCAGCTCATATGATTTACAGTCTAGCGCTGTACCTGGGATCCTCAACCTTGACTGCACTTTGGGAACACTTGGGGAGCTTCTAAAAATCTCAGTACCCAGGCGGTACCCTAGGCAAAGTAAACCCGAGTCTCTGGAAGCAGGACCAGGCAGCAGTAGTTTTTAAAATTCCTCAGGAGATTCCAATGTGCAATCAATACTGAGAATCCATCCTTTCCAAGATTGAACCCTGGGTAAATTTTTTCAGAAAAACATTGACAGGATTTACCAGCACACAACTGCATATACCACAGGATATAGTATGGGTAATCATAGACCTGTGGGTTGGCCTAGTGATCTAACCATAGCATACGTATAGTGAATTCTAAACAATCGCCTTCAAATAATCTTTTGAAATACATATGTGCACTGAGCAAAAGTGCTTTTTCATGACTTCATAATAGCTTTTTTTTCCCCCTAAAAATTGGCAGAAACAGAATGCCAGGCACTGATCTGAAGATCTAGAAACCATGGGGGTATTCGTGATTGGCAGGAACTGCAGCTTCAAACAGCCTTGGCTTCCAGTAGCTTGAGTTGACCTCAATCATTATCTATCCAGTCTTATGATACTAAGGAATATTCTCCAGGGAGCACAACTGATTTTCAACAGCTCTCACCCTGTGGGGATGGGGGTGGCGTGGGGATTAGTGAAGTAGAATGTGATTGTCCTAATTAAAGTCTGTCCAAAACCCTGAGGAACTAGGAGAGACAACCAGTGATACTCAAAACAATGCAGCCCAGTTTTCTCTGATGCTAATTAAAATAGAGAGATATTCAAATGGACATTGGCAGAACTTCAAAATATGGCTTCTGAAGATGCCAAAAAAGATGATTTCACACCATACAGCTCAGCTGAGTGACATCTAAAAGCATGTGCAAGTATAAAGAAAAAAGGGTTTTCATTATCAGAAGAATCTCTAAATCTGGTTATAATTTGAACTGAAATTGATGATTTATGGGGGCAATTTCAAACCAATAGCCTAAAAAATTATCTTTAAAGCAATAAATTTCTTCTATAACTTTCCTTGTTTGGCCCTAGCTGGTTTGGCTCAGTGGGTAGAGTGTCGGCCTGCAAACTGAAGGGTCCTGGATTCAATTCCGGTCAATGGCACATGCCCGGGTTGCAGGCTCAATCACCAGTAGGGGCGTGCAGGAGGCAGCTGATCAATGATTCTCTCTCATCATTGATGTTTCTCTCTCTTCCTCTCCCTTCCTCTCTGAAATCAATAAAAAATATATTTAAAAAAAAATAAACTTTCCTTGTTTGTATAAGATATGTGAGGGGAAAATGTTTCCTTTGATGATTACAATAGGCATTAGGGTAACTTATGGGAATTCTAATAGACCAGAAATTTATTTTACACAGAACACACATGCACACACAATCACACCCTCCTGTATTATAGAAATACCTTTGAAATGGTCAAAAAACTATATTCCTACCGATGTTGTTTACCTGAAACTCATCCTCCTGTCTTGGAAGGAAGAGCTGCTCTGGGCTGTCCTTGCTAAGACGTATTGGTCCAGTGACTCCTTCATCTCCATACACCCAGAGTGTGACATTGGCTCGAGTCCCTGTGTTTCCTGTCAGCACTAACACCTTCCATTCATCTTCTGACAGAAGAGTCTCACTGCTCTGGGAAGGTCTGATTTCTTCTATGGGGTAAAAAAGCATTAGTGGCAGATCAGATGCAATGTCAGGCTGACAGGATCCTTTGTCTCATGGAGCCCAAGGACAACAAAACAGAGCAGGGGCGGGGGTGGGGGCGGGCAGGGAGGCACTGAATTGCTACAAACTCCAGAGAGCTGATTTGTGCTCATCTCCTCTCAACAAGGCTCTGGTCAACGGAAACTGGACTACTGAAGAAAATCCAATGAGGACAATAAACATCTGAAATGCCTGGCAATCTCTCACTTGTCCTCAACACTTCAACATGGATGTGTGCTGGAATTTGCAGTCTGCGTCCATAGATTTCTCATAAAGCTGCCCGCCTGGCTCGCAGGTTTTTAGACAGAGCTACTGCAATATAAAGTAACACAGAAAAGTGGAATTAAAACACATTTTCAAATGAGATGTAAAAATAGCAATTTTTAAGGAGAAAAACTTTCTGAAATAATTCTAGGGGTGGGAGTGGGGAGGAGCCCTACGGGAAAGAGCAATGTAAGGATCAGAAACCACAGATAGAACTTTCACAAATGCAAGTGGTTTCTGGAGTGCTTAGAGCAGGTTTGTGTGTGGGGGCAGGGACCACATAGCGGCAGAGTGTCCCAAGGCAGCCGCCATCAGCCAGGAGGAGCCAAACAGCAGTTCCTTGTTTGTAAGAGATGCTATAAAGGGAAGTTCCTAACTTGCTGTCTTCTGTGCACTCTGCTTAGCCTGTTGCCTCATGAAGGAGATACCGGGGAATGTAGTGCTAAGAGCATTGCCCCAGCTACTCTGTATTGGTTGTCTAAATTGCCCCAATATTTGCATGTTAATTCTTAACTGAGATTTCCAGGTAGAAATCATATATTACAGACTTAGGTCATGAATTAAGATTTCCTTATGTCAAATGGTTAAAAGGAAGCCAAGACTCCCTACATGTAATTATATTGATTGAAATAATAGGCAACCTTAGAAAGCACCTAGGATCTTAGTACAGCATTAGCAATGATGACAACCAACCCAGGAAGTGGCTAGTTACTTCCTGCTATAATAAACAAATTTTAAAATAAAATAAAAAGTATGCCAAAAAATGTATTTGCTGGGAAAGGACTTACCTTTATCTTTTAAAGGTGCCTCCTCTTTACTGTCCTAGATCATCTCTATCACTATAATAGCAAGCATTTTTTTCAATTATAATAATAATCACCATTTATTAAGCTCCTATTGATACGCTAGGCTCTGTGTTGAATGCTTCATATTCATTTTTTCATCCCATGAAGTAAGTAAAATTATGTTGTCCATTTTAAAATGAGAAAAAGAGGTGAAGTAATGTGGCCAAGTCATATAATAAGTAAATAATGAAATGTCTAAATTCAAAGCCTCTGTACTTAACATAGCTGGATAGCTGTTCTGTGTTCATCTAAAGACAGTTCAGCAGGACACAAGATTTTATTCAGTGCTAAGCACTGTCCTAAAAACTTAGCATTCATTAGCATGTCAACCTTTTTCAATCCTCACACCAGTCCTATGAGGTACTGTTCCCTATGAGACAGGTAAACAAACCAGGACTTAGAAGTTAAGAAATTTGCTGATAGTTATACAGGCAGTAACAAAAAATTAAACTTCAAACCCAGGCAGAGCAAGGTTAAATCCCACGTCATTCTGGGTGTTATATCAAAGGCAGCTGACCTAGAAAGGTCACAACTATTTTTCCAACAAGATTTCATGATACAATTTAATTTTCAAATATTTTATGTAAATACCTGACAGTTATTTGTAGCCTATCACCATCAGGAGCCTTGCAAACATACTTGGAATTTCTTCAGAGCCCAGCAACAGAAGTCAGATCTCTACTGATGAAAACTCCACAGGACGTCCATGAATCCTTCCCAGAGAGTAACTGGTGATCTAGGATACTCTTTAGGATGCTAATTATCTACTTAATATCTTATGAATATCTTTGACTCAGCTAAAAGGATCATTTTTACTCAATTCAAGAAAACTTCTTTTAGTTCCTATTATTTGTTAGGCACTGTGTTAGGTTCATTGCTCCCTCAATATTAATGGCAGAGATTAAAAGTTTGAAAGATAAATAATGACAGTCTCACTCTGGATATATGCACTATCTAGTAGGAAAGGCAGACATATAAATACTTGGATTTCAAAGATGCAAACACATGCATAGGAAACAAAAGAAACAGGACAAAGTTCATATGTAGCAGAGTCATTAACTATAGCAGGTGGCAGGAAATGCTCCTAGAGGTAACTTGGGTGCTGGATATAGAAGGATGAACTAGAATTTTTCAGAAAGTGAAGGGAAGGGTATTTCAGATAAAGGGAATACCTGTCCAGCATGTACAAAGACTTGTAGTAGAAGGCATTATGAAAGAACTACACTAAGTGAAATGTGCTTGAACAAGACAATGAGATCGTGAAAGGCATTGGGCAAGTTGGAAGTTGGCACACCTTTGTGCAGACAACAGGAATAAGTCAAGATTCTAAATTATGGTGGTGACATGCTCTGAGTATTAGAAAGATCTGTCTGAAACAGGGCGGGCTGTATATAGCAGGGAGAGACTGAGGCAGGAAGCCCAGTGAACAATAAAAAATGAAAAAACAATGGGGTCAAGACACCATGGTTTCTTGGTTTTAGTTTTTTGGGTGTCCAAATACGAACACATGCATGTGTGAGTGTGTGTGTGTGTGTGTGTGTGTGTGTGTGTGTTTAGCTTGTTTGTTTGATTTAATCTGCAAACATGTTATTGTCTCTAAAGTCTCTTCTTCTTGCTATAACATTTGCACAAACATAACAATCATCATGATGCCGTGTTTCAAAATTCATGACTTAATATTGTATAATTAATAATATAGAACAATGAATTAAAGTTGGTGCTGTTATCAATTAAAAATGAGTTCCATCTAACACCCTGATCTTTTGGAAATGAACCAAAATCCATTAGTCTCAGATAATAAATTTATCCATTTGAGAACCATAAAAGCAGTTGCTTTTGTTGACAAGAGGTTTAAAATATTCTAAGGTGGGAGAATATTTTATGGAGATTCTGAATTCATCATCTGACTCATTCAGGGGCTCCCTAAATAAAATCTATAGTACCTAAAACATACTCAGATTTCTCAAAAATGTTCTTCATGAGGGTGACAGAACACTAATTAAGCACCACTCAAGTTGACTCAGTCAATATAAAATAAAATAAAGCTAAGCTACCTCTGGTGCTGTTGATCTCCTGAAGCTCGGAAAAAAAATTTTAAATTACACACAGACATAAATAACAAATTAGCTGATTCCATACATAGTTCATGGGTTGATCAAAGTTGAGGTCAACTAAAGGCATGAATCATCATCAGAAAGTGTGGGCATAAAAAGACAAGTTCCATAAACCTCTGTGTGCTTTTTCAAGATAGTGTTTAAGAAAGCTGATTTACACTAAAATGTGAAGCAGACACTGAAATCAAATGTCCCTTAATTTTTGATAGCACAGTATCACAAAAATGATTATTATTTAACCCTATTTTTTAAAATGTAAAATAATCTGGGGAAAAAAAAAAGTTAAAGCATTTTCTCCATAGGTATCATGCAAGATAAAAGTATTTCTAAAAAATTAACACAAATAGTGTTGTTTTATTCATTAACTTGTCAGTTTCTGGGTGTAAGGAAGAGTAGGCTTTTATATAGAGCACAGGAAGCACAATGCTGGCAGGGATAGCTAACAGAAAATAAGATCTAGCAACCAAGGCGATCTCAACAGGCTAGAATATTGGACTGATACCAAGAAGACAAAAATCTAACTGTTATCAAGGTAAAGGCCTAAATTTGGTTTAAAAATCAGTTACATCTTTTTCAGTGAAAGAATATTATAAATACAATATCCTAGTGATCTTAGTATATACCAAAAGGGCAATAAAGATGTGCTCTAAGCAACATTATATTGACAGATATATGCGGTCCACATTAAAGAAATACTATTATTCTAACTGTCCTGATTAAATGAGAAGACAGTCTCCTATTTAGACTCACACTTTAATATATATATATATTCATGGCTTCCAGTCAAGATGGCATCGTAGGTAAACATGGCACTTGAATCCTCCCACAACCACATCAAAATTGCAACTAAAGAACAGCCATCATTTAGAACTGCCTAAAATCTAGCCAAACAGAAATCCTACAACTAAGGAAATAAAGAACCACATGGAGACTTGTAGGAGGGGCAGGGGCACAGAATGGGCTGGTCCCACACACATGTGGCGGGTAAGTACTGTGAGGGTATCTCAGCTGCAGAGGTCTCCGCTGAGAAGCCAGGGGTTACAGCCACACAACAGGCCACCCGGCCCAGAGTTCCAGAGCCAGGAAGAGAAGTTCCCATAATTTCAGGCTTAAAAACCAGCAAGGGTTGTGGCTGAGTGAGATGGAGGCTGCTGGAGTCCCAGGTGTTCCACTTAAACAGCCCACACACAAACTTACTCTGACTTACTTTAAGCTCCAGGTCTGGGACAGCTGCTCAAAAGGCACACAGGGAGGGACTTCTCTTCCTCAATCTCTTCCTAACAAAACTAGCATCAAAATTCAACTTGGTCCTAAAGTAAAACCCTGCAAATTTAACCTTTTGCACTCGGATATCGAGTGTGACTCGACATGGTTAGCATCGGTAGCAGGAATCGAGAAAAAAGCAAGCGAGTGCAAAGGGTTAATGACATACACCTCTACTTACTACTACAAAAACACTATTTATTGTATATTAGAGGCCCGGTGCATGAAATTCGGGCCGTTTCACCTAGTCCTGATCAGGGCATGCAAGCTGGGGCCTGCCTCCTGCCAGCTGCCAGCTGCTAGCTGGGACCTCCTGCCAGCTGCCAGAAGGGCCTGCCAGATGTGGGAGAGGGACAGAGGGAGGTTGGCTGGCTGTGGGAGGTTGGCTGTGGGAGGGCACTGACCACCAGGGGGCAGCTCCTGCATTGAGTGTCTGCCCCCTGGTGGTCAGTGCGCATCATAGCGACTGGTCGACCGGTCTTTCCAGTCATTCGGTTGCTTAGGTATGTGTGTGTGTGTGTGTGTGTGTGTGTGTGTGTGTGTGCATATATATATATATATATATATATATATATATATATACACACACACATATATATACATATATATATATATATATATATATATATATATATATATATGGTATTATAAGTTCTAGATATTTGTCTTCCTTTCTTTTCTAATATATGAGCCTTTTGAATACAGAGGATAGGTTTATTTTGTCTATAATACCTAACCCCCAAATTGCATATATCTTGCCCTATCCTAAAGGTAGACTGACAAATATAATCTCATTCTTCAGGAATGGATAGTTGGTTTTGATGTCTTTAAAGTATAAAATAAGCTTTATAAGTTTTCTAAAGTATTTTTCTACTAATTTATTTTTATATGAATTAACATAACCCAAATCTATCTAGCATAACAGCTAAATTGCAAAACAAAGAGGAAGGAATTTCTCACAATAAATAAGTTTTAACCACTGCAGATGTTTGATAGAAGTAGAAAGAGAATCATGATCTGATCACTCAGTAACAAATCAGTCTTCTAAGTAATATTAACATGTAAAGACATTTTTCCCCACCTAAAGGATACTTACAAAAACCATTTTTACTGCAATCACAGAAGGCAACATTTAAACAAATCATGGGCATTTTGTAGATGACATTTGCATTAGGAAACCTTTATCATCTAGATTTTCAGGATTTAATGACTAAACACAAAATATATGCTATATCAATGCTTCAAATAGTTAATAAATTAAACAGCTTAATTAATAAAGTCTCCCTTTTCTCAGTTTCTGGCCCATTCTCCATTTCTATTGCCATAACATGTAGTATTGCCATTAACTACAATAAAGAAATTATGTCTTTTTATAATGAATTAATGACTTAAATTTTATTTTGTGCCTAGCATGACCTGGATGTTCCTTCAAATGACCCAGAAATCCCACTTCTGGGTATATACAGAAATATTATTCAGCCATGAGAAAGAAGGAAATCCTGCCATTTGTAACAACATGAGTGGAACTTGAGGACATTATGCTAAGTGAGATATAAAGACAAATATTGTATTATATCACTTATATATTGGGGGGGGGGGGGGGGGGAAGAGCCAAACTTATAAAAACAGAAAGTAAAATGGTAGTTACCAACAGCAAGGGTTGCGAGTGGGAGAAAAGGGAGCGATATTTAAACTTCTAGCTAGTAGATAAATAAGACCTGGAGATTTAATGTATAGTATAGCAATTATAGACAACATCTTAATATAAATATCAAACTTACTAAGAGACTAGGTCTTAATCTCATCATAAAAAAGAAATGGAAATTATGTGACATGATAGAGGGGCTAACCCTACAATGGCAATCATAATGCAATATATAAATGTATCAAATCAACATCTTGTGCACCTCAAATTTTAAAGAAAATTAACAATGGTAAAATTTTTCTTTTTTTTTCTTTTACCATATTCTTTGTTTAAAGTATTACAAATAGTAGTACATATGTCTCCTTCCCCTCCCCCCACTGAACAATGGTAAATTTTTTTAAATGTTTTCTCCAGAACAAATTTTCATAAAATACATAGATTTTTTTTTTCTCTTAAATGTTTTGCTACTCATAAAAATGTATGTACTCCCAGAGATTTCAGCTAGCATGCTATTTTTAGCCAAGTCAAATTTAACTTGAGGTGGCCATCCCAGATTGAGGTTCCATACCTCCTGACACAAGATTGAATTCTCCCTCCGAGAAAAATTTTAACTAAGCACATGTTTCTCACGCAATGTGATTTGTCCCACTGCTCCATGGATTCATGACATGACATGGAAATATAACACTGGGCCTTGTCCATACAGCAAAAATCAAAAGGCTCATTTCTCTTTCCTCTGGTTGATACGATAGTATCATAGGGCTGTCAGAAAGAGACATCTATTTTCTGTTGCTATCTGAAATAAAAAAGAAAACACACCCAATAACTGATTTTCAAAAAGCACTTTTTTAAAGGTAACATTATTTGTCTGTTTCTCAAGATGGACTTAACAAATGGTTCAGAGACAGTGGTCACTATGTCAGTTTACCCAAAGATACTAGATTCTGATGCACAGAATTTGTCAGACAGCATTCATAGAAGATAATACATTTAAGAGTGAGAAAAATGATCAGACAGACTAAAACTAGAAACTAAAAATCCAAAACTCTGAGGCCTACAACACTTTTTTGGTGCCTCATTTTCTATATCAGAGAAATGGAAGATACTATTTTTGTTGTTGTTTAGACTTGGGCGAGAATTTGCTGTTATTTATAAAATATATTCATAAGATATTTTGTAGGTAATAGTCCAATGTGATGTCATAATTTAATGCTACCTTCTTTTCAAGTCATCATTCAGGAGTGATCATTGAATTCAAGGTAAAGAAATAAACACATCTATATATTAAAAGTGTAATATGCTAATTAGACCAGACGTCCTTCCGGGTGTCCTTCCTTCCGGACAAAGATGCAGCAGGTGGGGGCTATGGCAGAGGTGGCAGAGGCCTCCGGCCGCGGCAGCAGTGGCAGCAGGTGGGGACTAGGGCCAAGGCCCTTGCACGAATTTCATGCATCGGGCCTCTAGTTTTTAAATATATTTATGTTTTGCAATATAGAGCCAAAGGTAAGATAACAGCTTAAAAGCTAGTTCATATGTTATAATGTAACGTATATTATAAAAATAACTTGGTGTTCTTCTTGAGGTGTTCACACAGAACCAGTGCAGACAAACAAACCAAAAGAAGAAAAACTAAAAACAAAACTGCTGCTTACTTGCAGCTGAAGAAAGCGAGGAACCTCTGGCCTCAGATTCTGGGGGTATTTCTTGCTGGTGTCTTGACTCCTGGATCTTTTCCTCTTCTTGGCGGGGTGTTGCAGACATACCCATTGGGTTTTCTCTGCCAACTGAAATTAAGATTTTAAAAGAGATCATCCTTTCAAAATCACTTGTTTCTTCTCAGAAAACTCACCATATGTTTAAATTATGCAAGTTTAAGTTTTGCTATTGTTTCCATTTCAATGCCTAGTCAAATCTTTTTACTCTGTATTACATAGTTACCAGAAAATGACTTTTTATTCTTAGCAGCAGGCTGTGCGTGAATGGTATTCCTATAAAAATCTACTCACTGCTTTATAAATCAAAGCAATAATTTAACGTCACAGTATGAATCAAATGACTTATTCAAGGTATTTTTTATAGATTCTAAACAGGAACTCCTTTGATAATCTGCTACTTTGCCTTCATCAAAAGGGTAAACTGACTAAAACTTCATTTAAACAATACTTCATGTGGCTTTACTAATATATTAGACTCAAAGAAATATACCTATACCTAGAAATGAAGAAAACATTCGCTATTTTACTGCCTTTTATTTCGAGGCAAGTTGTTTTGATGTCTTGTTCAGGAATAGATATCCCCAAACTAGCTGAATAATGACTCCAATTTTATAGTCCATGCTCATGAGTACTATTTGTATTTAGAATTTCAAAATTTAAGTTTGTGTTTTATTCTTAGGGATCAGTCATAGTACATCCATTTTTAAATTATAGTAATTCAAACTATGACTGTCAGAAAATAGAGGGATCATCAGCAACAAAAAAATTATACAGATGTCTGATTCTATATAATAAGAAATAATAGCAGCTATTTCTTGATACCACAATTGCAGTCAATAAGTTAAGATGACTCATAAAATATATGTTAGCATGAGAAGGCATAACCTCAGAGGTATGGCTAACAGGAATTAACAAAAATTAATCTTATGGAGTGATGGCACAGACTGTTATAACACTGGTGTCTGAAGACTGCCCATGATCATATCGTCAGGTATATCCTTCAAGGATTATAAGATAAAGTTTCAGATAATAATACGCTTTTCAACACCAAACCCTGTAAAACATGTTTTTCCATATGGTTTATTTACAATGCAATGCTTAGATACTAGAGATTGATGCTGGTAAAAAAAAAAAAAACTTGAAAACATTAAAAGGAAAATCAGAAAACAGGAAGTATGTATGCTGAGGATAAATTAACTTGTGGAGAGGAAAGAAAAAGTATAATTTAGGGTACATTTTATTATGATCCAATTAAGAGATCCATAATGCCCAGGCCGAGTGACTCAGTTAGTTGGAGTGTCATCCCAAACACCAAAAGGGTTGCAGGTTCGAGCCTGGTCCAGGCACATATAGGAGGCAATCAATCCATGTTTCTCACTTCGATGTTTCTCTCTCTCTCTCTCTCTCTCTCTCTCTCTCTCTCTCTCTCTCTCTCTCTCTCTCTGTCAATTAAAATAAAACAATTTTAAAAAGAGATCCATAATTAAGGGTTTTCATTATCTATAATAATAAAAGTGTAATATGCTAATTAGACTGGAAGTCCTTCCGGACGACCTTCTGGACGAAGCTGAGGCTGTGAAGGAAGCCCGGGTCCCAGGTGCCAGAGAGAAGCCAGTGCTGGCAGCTGGGGGAAGGAAGGCCTACTCTTGCATGAATTTCATGCATCAGGCCTCTAGTTTACTAATAATGTAGAAATCTAGGATCTACAAAAACAAGATAAACTCTCTTCTAGTCACTTCCATCAGCATAAAAAATAAGACATGAATAAGACATGCCTTGGACATTAATAGGGTACACAGCCCAGAAGGAGAACATATAAAGAATGATATAGCCAAAACCAGTTTGGCTCAGTGGATAGAGCGTCGGCCTTCAGACTGAAGGGTCCCAGGTTCGATTCCAGTCAAGGGCACGTACCTTGGTTGCGGGCACATCCCCAGTAGGGGGCGTGCAAGAGGCAGCTGATCAATGTTTCTCTCTCTCTCTCTCTCTCTCTCTCTCTCTCTCTCTCTCTCTCTCTCTCCCTTCCTCTCTGTAAAAAAATCAATAAAATATATTTAAATATATATATATATTTTTTTTTAAAAAAAAGAATGATATACACTGAGTGGCCAGATTATTATGCATTCAGAGATCATAATAATCTGGCCACTCAGTGTATATTGATGAGTGCTATAACAGACACGTGCACAGAGTGCCCATGGAGCACAGAGGAGAAAACAATGTTCTAGTCTAGAAATCAGAAACAAGCTCAGAAAGGGTTGCACAGTAGGTCAGCCAAAGCAAATGGTGACATGGGAATAAGCATCTCTCATCATCTCCCTGCCCTCCCAGCACTGGCTTCTCAAGATTCTACCTCATCCTCAAAAACAATGTCAATATTTTTTATAAATATAATAGTTGCTTTATAGTATGTTTAAAAAATCCTCCCATCTATTGTTTTCAAGTGAAAGAGACACCTGCAATGAATACTATTCTAATTAAAACATCATTTAAATAATACTTCATGTGACTTGACTAAAATATGAGAATCAAAGAAATATACCTATTTCTATTAACATTATAGAACTTTCATAAATGTTAATTTAACTAACACAAAATTCCATGATTATCTTCATGGGTTGATCCAAATAGAAAGAGCTTGCTAGTCACAGGAATTTGCATCTAATCATAAGGATAACTTGTGAGGTTAAAGCATACTTTGTCCAAAGTCAGGAAATGGGAAGCTGTGTACAGCAGGACAAACAGACACCCTTAGGCAATTCCCCACAGGATTGACAACTAATGCCAAAACTACACTATGTGTATTTATTAAAATCATTTATTTTTACGCAAAAATCAGAATATTGTTTTTATATATAAAAGTTACAACCAATTTTTGTTTAAAAATATACTTTTTAGTATATTTACATAAAATGGTAGATAAATATATACAACACACACCTTCATAGAAAAAATCATGATAATATATACATCAAAATATAGTTTTTACTGTTGGATAGATTACATGGGTATATTTTCAAATGTTTCCACAATTACATGCATTTTTATAATCCTATCTAATAAAAGAGTAATATGCAAATTGACTGTCACTCCAACACACAAGATGGCTGCCTCCATTTGGACACAAGATGGCCACCACAAGATGGCCAGCAGGGGAGGGCAGTTGGGAGTGACCAGGCCTGCAAGGGAGGGCAGTTGGGGGTGATCAAGCCTGCAGGGAAGGGCAGTTGGGGGGAACCCAGGCCTGCAGGGGAGAGCAGTTGGGGGCGACTGAGCCTGTAGAGAAGGGCAGTTGTGGGGAACCCAGGCCTGCAGGGGAGGGCAGTTTGGGGGGGGGGGACCAGACCAGCAGGGGAGAGCAGTTAGGGGCAATGAGGCTGCCAGGGGAGGGCAGGTAGGGGTGACCAGGCCGGCAGGGGAGGGCAGTTAGGGGACACCCCCGTGCACGAATTTTGTGCACTGGGCCTCTAGTAAAAATAATAAAGGGGAAAATTATATGAACAGTTTACAGATGCCTATCAACCATTTTAATCAATATAAAATCAGCCCCAGCCCCATATGCTCTAAGCTTTTAAAGTTTCAATCACTGGAGATATTCAATTATTTTTTTTAAATTATCAAATAATCAGAGTGCAGTCTCAAAAGACAATAAAAAATAGTATGCCTACTTTTCAAAATCATGTTGAAGGATGTAACCTGTACTTTGCAGTGGCTGGCACAAAATAACTGCCCGTAATAGTTAGCTATTATCACTGAAACAAGAACTTTCCCATACACTTAACTGCCTTGGTCCCCAACAGCTCTGTGGGGCAGATAGAAAAGATGTTACTATTACCCCGGTTACACAGATATAGAAACCAAAGCTCTTTGATATTAATACAGCTGGTAAGTAGAGAAGAAAACTCAGATCATCCATGCTCTATCCTAGAACTACACTGTCGAGCCTGTAAGAAAGAATACTTTTGTTTCTAGTGGTTCTACTGGTACTGATACCCTCGGTTGACCCTTTTATTATCTCTTTTGTGTATTGTCACAAAAGAATTATTTTTTCTTCTACTCATCTTCTTTTCTAATCAGTGCTACCTCTTTTTTTTTATTCGTCATCTTTGCTTCATTACCCTACCCTCTCCTTTGTATGAGTTTTCCTTTCTTCCTGTGATCTTCCCACATGTGTGCTGTCGCCTGCTAGCTATTTCTCACTGCTTTTTCTTCTACACCACCCTGCATCTTTCTGCTTTCTCTCTCGTCATCTGTTTCCCTCCAGAGCTGCTGAGACAGATGGCATGCCCATTTTGTTGAGTAGGAGTGCCGCTCTGTGCCAGGTTGTGGAAACACAGATCACGGAGGCAGTGGTGGTGTGGATGGCAGTGAGTTAAGGTCTACTAGCCCAATAATTAGCAAACTTTTAAATATGGCTACTAAAAGCTAAAAAGGAATTGATGCATATAGTGATATTACATAAATATATAAATGTACAGACTTTATATAAATATATATACAGACTTTGATAAGAAAAGAGAAGTTAAATAAGAGTGAGACTGACTAAGAAAATCATCAGGATTTTGATTAAGCCCAAATCTATGGGACTACAGCAGGGACAAATTAAACTGCAAACTATATTTTGAAATAATTTAAGAACACAACAGAGTTGCCTCATTAACTGTGGTGTTCAAGCAAGTACATTCTAAGTTTAAATTGTTTATGTAAAGATTTCAGATTCTTACTTCAATTTGCTAGAGGCCCTAAACTTAGATACGAAAAAATCAGTTTAAAAATACTCACATTTCTGCCCTATCCTTAGACTTCTTCTTTTCAAATTCTATTTTTAATTCAAATACCATTTGTGTTAATCTTTTTCCAACCTCCTTTCCTACTGTGATTATAAAAAATTAATAGCAATTAATCTGAGAATGTTTCTAATAGCCCCATCCCCTCTAAGTGTATATGGAGATATCCTCAAATAAAATACAAGCACACACGCACACAGACACACACTCACAGAGATACACACACACACACACACATACACACAATTTAAAAAAAACTATAAAGGAGCTTGATGTAGCAAAATCTTCATACCAAACATTAAATACCAGAATTTGAGGTATGTGGTCGTTATTATAGGGTTTTGTTTTGTTTTGTTTTGTTTTACTGCTTCTAGAATAGCAACCAGAAAAAGCCTAACAGCAGAAATTTGCTGAGAAAAAAAAAATGAGAAAAATATCAGTGTGCATAACCATCACGAAGCAAAACAATGAAATATTTCAGAGTAAACGTACATTTGATGACTTGTGGGTAGAAGAAAACATTGCCATTCTTGGTATAAATAACTGGTTTCACCTGCCCATCTGACTGGAGTCCAACAAACAACCCGGGGCTCTTTGTAGATTCCAGGCTTACAGATGCATTTTCCAAGTTCTTCTTAATTTTAAAATGACAGTCAATATCTCCTATGCCCTGCAATCAATATAACATGATCTTGTAACTACGAGCAAACTCTGAAGGACAGGATTTAAAACCAGTCAGTTCACAAGGATATAATTTTGCTTCCTTTTCAAATCCTCGTGACAAATCTAGAAACTGTTACATGAATTGCCCCTATGCACTTGACTCTGCTCCATAAGATCCAGAAACAGAGACCATGGGAGTGCTGAGGCACACCTTGGACAAAAGAGCTCGGAATCACAGAGAAGCTATATTCTGTTTCAGTGTTGCCCATCTGTAGGTGAAGAGAGAACAGTGAATTGTGAAATTTTCCTTTCAGAAAATAATATCATGATGAAAAAAGGGAAATTTTTGCCATAAAGTTTATTTCCATTTACTAGCAAACATAAACTAATTTTCTGGGCTAGTCCACATTTTCTGGATTGAAATGCCACCAGTAAATTGAGTTCACGTAAATTGCTCAAAGCCTGTATAGCAAAAATTCAAGACTTAGAAGCCTAGAAGTCATCTATATATCAGATCATCAAAATCACCTCTCTCTCTTTTTTAAGGCCATTTATAATTGAATGTTAGAAATGTCACTTTGTTCACATTGTATGGCCTTAAGAAACTTTTCTTATAAGATTTAAGAGTCCCAGAAGAGAAAGGTTTGTATACTTGGTGGATGTTGGTGATATGAAAGGAAAAGCTACTTCCTGATGTTCCTTCTCTAGGGTGACTGCATATTATGAAATCTTACTCTCAACTAGTCTGGCCATGATAATAACAATGTTACCTGTTGGCTTTTTAAATTTATTTTGAGAGAGAGAGAGAGAGAGAGAGAGAGAGAGAGAGAAACATTGCTTTCCACTTATTTGTGCATGCATTGGTTGATTATTGTATGTGCCCTGACCGGGGATCAAACCCACAACCTTGTCATATCTGGATGATGCTCTAACCAACTGAGCTACCCAGCCAGGGCCTGTTACCTGTTTTTTATCTCAGTTAGTCCACTTAACAGTTTAAAGACCATAAGCCTGACACTGTTTCTGAAACATGACTTCCTCTTCTGTGAAATGGGATCTAGCCACTTTACAACCCTCTGGTGAGTCAATCAAGGATGCTAATTAAATGTGTGTGTGCACATGCTTTTCTCTTTTGCCCTGTGAACATCAGTGCAGACTCACCAGTCTGCTCAAGACAGGGACCCAGAGAACCCTGAACGATCTAAGCCTTCCCTCTTCCCATCTCCAGAAGCTCATGCAAACTCTCCCACACAGCCAGAGCTACACTGGTAAGGGGAAAGGGGAGTGGGGGCATCTCTGAGTTTATCCGAAAAATAGTTTAAACTAAACTGTTTCAAACAAGAACAGATACACAGAGCATTAATCGGTAAGTTGAATGTATAATCCTTTTGCCGCTCAATCCATAGGAAAATTATAAATCTATAAAAGATGTTATGTTAGTTGCCTCCCACATCCCCTCCTAAGGTGTTAAAGAAGAGCCCTTAATACTTAGAATTTAAAATTACTTCCTTATTCAAAGTACAGGGTTTCCATTGGTGGAAATTCAGGCACCAAAAGAAGTAGCTAGGAAATATTGTTGAACTGAGACTTTCTAGTACCTTGGTTCTCAAAGTGTGGTTTGCAGACCAATTCATCAACAGCTGGTTGTTATTAGAAATGCAGGCACACAGTCCCACTGCAGTCTAAGATAGAATCTGCTTTCTAACACAATTCCCAGGTGATTTGTGCGCACATTATGTTTCAAAAATACTGTCTAAAGGGTCCAGATTCCTCTCCAATCATACCAAGCTTTCAGCTGCTGTCCCCACTCATTAAAAACACTAAGGGAGACCACCATATATAACACCGTATTTCCAGGTTGTTCATAGATTAAAACTAAAAAAGGAAATATTAAGAAACTGCTATACTCCTATCTATTATTGGCAAATGTCTTAAACATTTTTTTTGCTGAGAATAATAAGAACAGATGCTTACTGTTCCATCACACTGGCCATCTTTAATCCTGAGATACATCCGTGCATTTTTCACACTTTCAAACATGCAAATCCCAGCGCTGATTTTATGCACTTTCCAGTAGGATTTTTCAGACTGGTTTCCCACTCCAGTGCAGCTGCCATCCGGCTGGAGACACAGGGCTTGGCACAGGCTTGTGGCAAGCAGAACCACAGCACTGTTGAGGAACACACCCTTCAGAGCAACAAACAGAATAGAAAAGCAATAAATAACAAGCTCATGTATTGCGAGAGGAATGTGGCAATAGAGGCCACTCTCTTACAGAAGCTGCAGTGATCAGGATCTTACCAGCAGCTTGGTGATTAAAAATGAGCAAAAAATGCCCAGCTGGCATGCTCAGTGGTTGCGTGTCAACCTTTGAACCTGGACATCACGGTTCGATTCCCGGTCAGGGCACATGCCTGGGTTATGGGCTCAATCCCCAGTGTGGGGAGTGCAGGAGGAAGCCAATCAATGATTCTCTCTCATCACTGGTGTTTCTCTCTCTGTGTCCCCTCTCCCTTCCTCTGTGAAATCAATGAAAATATTTTTTAAATGAGCAAAAGAAAATAATAAATAGCTTAACTGCAATGCAAAACTGAACAAAAATAAAGGAGGTTATCTGGTAAACTCCTGATTTACATGAATCATTATTTATTGAGAGTGTGAAGGTCAGCATCAGATGCTGCAGAGATTTTAAAAAGATACAAAACATATATATACCACATAGAGACAGACAGCAGTGTAGTGATAGCCAGAGGGAAAGGGGGTGGGCGGTAGGTGGAGGTGGAGGTGAGCAAAGGGGTGGGGGAAATGAGGATGAAAAGAGACTTTGCTTGGGATGATGGGCACACCATACATTGTGCAGATGATGTTTTGTTGAGTTGTATACTTGAAACCTGTATGGTTTTATGAACCAATGTCACCCCAATAAATTCAATTTTAAAAAAAGATACAAAGCACAAACACTTCTCTTAATAAATTTACAATCACTATTAAAAATAGTTTTAATACTAATATAAAGCAGAATATTCTGCTAGCAGAGTACCTGAATTATGAAATGCATTGTATGAATATAACAGAGTTATATACATCTAACAGAGTTAAATGTATGCATATAAGAATAAATAAATGAATAAAAGAAAAGAGATAATAAATATATAAGATATATTTAAGAAAATTTTATGCAATCAACAGCTTAAGATATAAATAGTTCTTTAAAGTTAATTAGAAATACACTAACACTATAGAAAAAATGGGTAAAATACATAAACACATAAGTCACAAAAGACAAAAGACAAATGGTGTATAAACATAAAGGTAACCCACACTAGTAATTAAAAAATAAATAAAGCTAAAATTACATGTTTATTCCCCCTAGAAAATTGTCAGATGTTATTGTTTAAGGACCATACTCAACACTTGAGTCAATGAAATGGATACTTTCCTACACTGCCGATGGGAGTTAGGTAGTAAAGAATTTAATATTACATAGAGAGGTCTGTGGCCTTAGGAGAGTTTTAATGTCTAAACCCTTAATGTAATACCTGATAGGAGTGTTTTTGTTTGTTTGAGGGTCTTGGATCAACCATATAATAAAAATGTGATTTAGGGAAGGAACTTTGAGTCACAAGGTGCCAGTTGACCTCCTGAAAGACTGGAGACTGAAATCAGCCACATGTACTCCCTATATGATGGAACCCCAGTAAAGGCTCAGGAGAGCTTGCTTCCCTGGTTGGCAATACTCCATGCAGATTATCACATAGTAATGCTGAGAAAGTACCACTGTCCTGACTCCATGGGAAGAGGACAATGTTTGCTACTTTTCCTACACTCTGCCCTCTGTGTCTATTCCGTTAGCTAATTGTCATCTGTTATCCTTCCCTGCAAAAAACCTTAACCATGAATATGACAGAGTTCAGGGAGTTCTGAGTTGTTTTAGTGATCTCAAAGACCCCTGAACTCTAAAGTTTGTTTCAGCAGTGAGAGTGGTATATGAACTGTTCTCTCTAACTTCAGAGTTGACTTAAGTTTCTCAGGATTAAAAACTGGTACAGTTCTGAAAGAAAATTTGGCAGTATGTTTCTAGAGTCTTAAAGATTTTGTATTCTGATCTTTATGTTCAGTTTCAAATTATCTAAGTTAAAAAATAATAGAAAAGAAAAAAAAGAACATAATAAAATATGTGGTCAGGGACTTGTCAAAGTATATGTTGCAGTAATATATGTAGAGATGTAAAATGAAAAGACAAAGATTAAAGGTACAATGATAAACAAATATATATGTATGTATATATTCCTTATGTTTAAATATTATGCGACCATTAAAATCTTGTTGTTTTGAAAAAATGATAATGTGATAAAGTGTTTATTTTATAAGTATAAACAGTTTGGAAGAGAAACTGACCTTGATTTGATTCATGAACCATCACTGACTAGCCATGCTATACTAGTCAAGATTCTTAACTTCCTGAAATGTTTTTCTCCTCATTTAAAATACAAATAACAGTATCTGTCAGTATTTTCATGATGATTAAATTTAGTCTTGTATGTGATGGAGGTCTCAATAAAGTGCTTGGCACAAAATACACAGTCTCATAAATGACAGACATTATATTAATACTAGAGGCCCTGCACGAGATTGAAATCGAAATCGCGCAAGGAGGCGCCCCGCCTCCCGCTGTGCGAGGAGGCACCTCATGGGGTGGAAGGGAGGGGGGTGGGAGGGGCGAGACCCCGCGTTGTATCCGCTGGGGTTGGGGCAGGCGCTCCTGTGTGTTGTGTCTCCGCTCCGACAGACCCGTCCTCAGCCCCAGCCTCTCTGTGTGTTGAGTCTCCACTCTGGCCCGCCCCCAGCCCCAGCCTCCCGACAGCTGCTGGGGCTGGGGGTGGCACGCAGTCCCCTCCCACCCATCTGCGCGCACAGCTCCTCCTGAGAGGTCGTGATGCCCAGCTTATTAGCATATTCCCTGTTTTTATATATATGTATATAATGTTATTTTAAAAATAAGGTCACAAACATAAACTATAAAGGAAGAATCACAAGTATTATGAAATCACTACATGTATATACCATACTCAAAGGGTGCAAACATTCTAATTGTCAGAAAAAAAATATATATATATACATTTGTTTGAGTCCCAAATATAAGATTTTCTAACTTTTTATTAAGAATCCCCACATCCATACTTTTAACCTCCAATTGGATATGGGATGTTACTCCCATCAGTTTGTTGCTGCTGTTATGATCGCTAGGGCCTTTCAGTCTGGGTAAATAAAAGGCAACAGGCATCAATGCCACCTCGTGGGAAGACATCTGATTACCCCATATGATTCCATTCAAGAGCTTTCCTTAACAGAGCAAAAGAAAGTAGGTTCAGCAATATAAACTTTAATGACTTTCCTCCATTTTACCTTGACAAAAACCACAAATTCTTTTGAAAGGCCCGCATAGCCTGTTGATGATTCATCAGCTATTTGGCCATGAGAGTCAAAGATAACTGTGTGCCCAGGAACCTGTGCTGACTCAAGAAGTGCACAGCGGTTGGGCTGAGAACGCACCCGTAGCTCAGTGGAGGCTCCACCACTAGCCTAAAAGAAAAGGGGAAATCCTTTGAATTAACAATAGAGAGTAAATTTAAAATGTTTGACATTACATGTATGTAGAGGTCTACTCCACTCTATAGCACTCTTGAACTACTTGTATAATCTCATGTCTTTGCAATTCAATAGTTTTGATTCCCCAGCATAATTTCCAGTGTCTTTCCCCAAGAACTTTCTATTTCTCCTGATTCTCAGAACCTATGGTAGACTATTCGGTAACAATAAAAATAATTCCATAGCAGGATAATTTAATGAGATGTTACGTATTTTATCATTGTTTATTTTTTACTTCTTCATTTGTGTCTTCCTAACTCAAGAGAGACTATCTGGGACCAAAAGCTGAAATGAATACATGTGTATTACTAGGTTTTACTTTAAAGGAACTAAACTATTCAAGGATGATATGCTACAGGGAGACATTCCTGGTTTGGGGGTACTGTTTGAGGTCTTACCCTATCTCCCCTCAGTACCCCAGAAGGCATTTGGGCCTGAAAAGGAAGGAGCCTTGGATGCCTCTTGAATGGCTTGACCCATGACACTAGGGCTATAAGCTAAGTTCCCTTGTGTAGGTATGGTAGATTAGCAACAGAGCTAACTACCTTCGAGAAACTATCTTGTTTGATGAGTACATTACCAGCGACCAGTGTGGCCCTAAGCTAAGAGGGCTGTCCAGACATTCTGAGACCCCATTCCATGTGAAATCTTGTGTGTAACAAGACGATTCTCATAATAACCAAGCTGGAATATCTCATCAACCAAGGAACTTTGAGATAGAGTTAATTTGATTTTAGAAAAATAAAGCAGTAGAACATTTGTTAAACTCAATTTAATTTGAGTAGATTCCACATCCACTACATTCATATTTATTAAGCACTTACTATGACCAGGACCTGTACTGGGCAGAATGTGCTATGAAGCATAGTACAGAAGGCACCTTGCTAAATCAGGGGCAGAGGGGAAAAGACTTCATGGAGGAAGTTTGACTAATTAACCACTTAGCCTAAATTTCGGTCACACAAATTACATAAGATTTTTTCAATAATTATTAATTTCCCTTAGTTAAATAACATGCTGTGAATTTAAAATCATGTAATATTATATAACATTACTAGAGGCCTGGTACACAAATTCGTGCATGGGTGGGGTCCGGCCAGCCTGCTGGGGAGAGGGGCCGCAGGAGGTTGGCCGGTCAGCCCTGCACCCATCGGGCTGGTTGGCCCGGCGCAGTGTGCATCATAGTGACCGGTCTTTCAGATAGTTCCAGTTGTTCTGGTTGCTTCGCTTTTATATATACAGACATGAGGAAGCTGTCACATGAGAGCTGGAGTCTGATGGCCTGTGTTCAATTCCTGCTTTCCCAGTTACTAGCTCTGAGACTTTGGACAGCTCACTTAATCCTCCTATACTTCAGGTTCCTCTTCTGTTAAGTTGGCATAATAATGGATTCTCTCATACGGTAGATGTAAAGACTAAAATTTATAACACCTATTAAGCACATAAGACAGCATATGACAGTAATGCTGTCTCATTTTTCAAAATACATAATATGCATGGACTTTTAAAGATAGCTTTCTATATTTGTGCATTTCAAGCACAAACTAAGCAATACAAAGCATAATTACATGAAATTATTGGATTCTGTTTCCTAATAATAGTAACACTGAAAGGGTCTTTGACAAGTCCGATTGTCTCCTTTGGGAGGCTTACCAAAATTTTGAATGTTATCAGAGAAGTGGCTACTTTTTGGTTTTGGTCTAAATTCTAATTGTAGACATTTAGGAGCATGTATGCATTAGAATCTCAAAAATTAGTGAGACAAAACAGAATGAAGAAAGTGAAAGTAAAAACCAAAGGAAAATATAATTTGATAATCTTATAAAAGTATCTTATGCAAAAATATGTTATATATAAATACAATGCTATTGATATATGACAAAAAGAAAAATTACTACCTACCATTCCAGTGACAAAGCCATTGTTAAGAGCAAGAGAAAGATGCCTTATTTCATGACTTTGGAATATGCATATATTTCCTTTGTTGAAAATAATATCAAAGAGACCTGGAAAACATTTTAAGTATAGCAATTAATTCATAGTTTTAAGGATTTTTTCTTATTCAATTATACATTGAAATCTCCTTATAATATCTCTCAGTTAAATTTTTTTAATTAGTGAAAAGGTAGAATGTCAGTAGCCTTTGATTATCTATATCTTGCTTGGCATTTTGGTGGAATGTCCAGGGAAAATCTTTAATGCCTTCCCATGCTAATTGGTAAACTCCTGAGACAAGTCCTGCCCCCCCACCAAAAAAATAACCACTGGTGGTGCCAGGAAGATAAATAATCCTAGTGTAAAAAACCCTTACCATTCTATAAATCTCAGAGATTTGGGGTAAAATAAAATAATACATTGCAAAAGTAATTACATATGATTTGGGCATTAGTGACTGGTTCATATGATTGTGATGACAAAGATTCTTTCATCACATATTTGATGGTTTTTAGTTCTCATATGATTGTGATGACAAAGACTCTTTCATTATATACTTTATTGTTTTTTAGTTCTCAATGTACTTCTATATACCTTTTATCTTAAAATTTAAGCTTTTGAGGCATAAATTTTTGTCTACTCTGTGTACAGTTATATAACAGCACTTAGAAGAGTTCCTAGAACATAGAGGGTGCTCAAGAAATATCCTTTAGATAAATTGGTTAACTTAGGTCCCCATAGCCTATAAATACAAAACTACACACACTCACACACACAGAGTTATCCCCATTTGGAAACTGAGATATAGAGAGGTAAGGGACTTTTCCCACACCCCTACGTAGTCAAAGAATAGAAATGGAACCAGGACTTCAGATCTTAGTCCAACATTCTTTGCATTATCAATAATCCTTCCTTTAGTACTTACAGCCAACAAATTTTCAGGAATCCACTCTTGTAACAACAATAAATGAAGGCCATTTTTGCTTTTACAAACAGCTGGTTCTCAATGATGAGTCAAACAAGCCAGATATAAAAGAATACGCATTGTCTGTTTTATTAAATAAAGCACAAAAACAGACAGAACTATCCCAGGGTCTTAGGAAGCAAGGTAATGGTTACCTTCAGGAGAAGAGTGACTAGAAAGAGGCATGAGATTGTTTCTGGAGTGCTGGTTATGTTCTATTTCTTGATCTGGGTTCCAGTTACATGGGCATGTTCAGTTTGTAAAAATTCATAATAAAATATGTGTATTTTTTTCTGCATATGGATATTATTGAAAGGGTTTAGAGTATACCACCCCAAAAGTATGCCCTTATGGCACAAAGATTATTTTGAGCTGAAGGCAACTGAGAAAAGCCATAGTATGAACTCTTTGCCCCACTTCTATCAGCCTAAAAGCAGAACATAGATTTATTTTGTGAAGGTATCTCCCAACTCTACTTCCCCAACAGGAAGGGGATAACAATCTTACCACTGGAGACACGTGAGACTGAGAAAGAGATGACACAAGTCTCACTAATTAGCACTTACCTCACATTAGTTTCCCCAAATACAATCTTCCCAGAGTTGGCAGCCCCCAGGACCTCAAAGACCTTTTCCTTTGTCTTGTCAGTTCTCTATAAAATTATTGTTCTTTTTAAAATGCTATATAAGGCCCAGGTTTTAACCATCCCTTTGAGTTCAATCCCCCTCTTTTAGTTCATCACTAAGTTCTCTCCCATAATATGATTTTAAAATAGGTGATTCCTTGAGCCATGACTTACTTCATTTCCTAATGAGTTGCTGAGGTTTGTCTGTGTGGGTGTGTATGTGCATATAAATATTTATACATAATATAAAATAATGTATCTAATATAAAACATGCAATGTACAATATATAATATCTATAAAATGATTTCATGGTTACAAAGTTAGATTTCTAAAATAAAGCAATCTGCCGGGCTGGTGTCGACCTATGAACCAGGAGGTCACGGTTCAATTTCCCATCAGGGTACATGCCTGGGTTGTGGGCTCGATCGCCAGTAGGGGGCATGCAAGAGGCAGCCAATCAATGATTCTCTCTCACCATTGATGTTTCAATTTCTCTCTCTCTCCCTCTCTGAAATGAATAAAAATATATTTTAAAAATAAAAATAAAGCAATCTTTCCTTCTTCACCACTGTCAATATAGCCCATTTTGTATTAACTCAAAACTTTGAGCTTAGTCAACATGTAACAAATGAAGCAGAATTACGGTAGTTATTGAGTGATCTAGGTTCCCTAAATCCCAATTTTTAACATGGAATTATTTACATATTTGCTTTACTTATTCACCTTTTATGTGTATATTCATCTACAGTTAACAAGTACAATGAATAAATTCTATCTTTATATATTTTTATTGATTTCAGAGAGGAAGGGAGAGGGAGAGAGAAATTGAAACATCAATGATGAGAGAGAATCATTGATTAGCTGCCTCTTGCATGCCCCCTACTGGGGATCGAGCCTGCAACCCGGACATGTACCCTTGACTGGAATCGAACCTGGAATCCTTCAGTCTTCAGGCTGACACTCTATCCACTGAGCCAAACTAGCTAGGGCTACCTTTATATTTTTATTTCAATTAATTCATTGGCAAAAGCTTTTAGTTAAGAATTAGGTCTGATGAAGAGATTAATTCTACTATTCCAAAATTTAAAAGGATTTCACTGTATATTGAAATTCTCCTATATTAATTTAAAGTCATATTTCCAAAAGTGAAGGACATGCATATTAGTTCAACAAATCACTCCAAATGGAAGGCTTTCTGCCTAATTAAGCTCTAACTTATTTTTGTCTCCTTAATAAAATTCATCTTAATGGCTAAAAATTAAGGATCTTCATAAAATTAAATCATGTTGATGCATATTTCTAGATAATCCTGGACATTATAAGGTGTGGGATGTTATTAAATTTTGTCTTCCTCATTACATTTTGAATCTCTGGAATTCAGAATAATGTCTTAGTTATTTCTGTGTCCCTCAAATTATTTAAAATAATGTTTTGAACAGGATAGGCACTCAGTATTGAGTAGAACCAACTTAATTCCTTAAATGGCCACACTGTGTAAGAGCTACACTGTGGCTTTCTATGAACAATTATAATGTTAATTTCCTACATTTTAATCTTCAATTTAGTAATATCAAATATGGTTTTCATGGTGCAGTGTTCTGGTCAATGACATTTTCTGCCCAGATTTAAAGCCTGTCACCTATTGATCATTTGTATTAATGCAGATAGTGAATTATTTAAATGACCCAATACTGGTCTAAAGACATCTGAAAAAGAAGCAAAACTGTAAATTAAACCAGGTCTAGAAATCTGCCTTTTTCCAGCTCCCAAAACTGCCACAGCACCACATGCTTTGCCCAGTGATTTTACCATATTTGTCTGTCTTCTCTCCAACTGCATCAACTATGCCATCTGGATGCAGACGGACAAACCCTCCAGTAAGCTTGTTGTAGAATTGAAGAGTATTTCCCTTCATAAATTTCCACCTTTCTGCAGCCCACTAAATAAGAAAACAAAACAAAAAATATCAATATGAAAAGACAAAGAGAAGAAAATGACTAAGAAATACCCCTTACTAAACATCATGTACTGTTTTCTTTTAACACATCAAATAGGTATTTGAACACTCTACCAAATAATGTTTAAAGCCAAAAGTAAAATCTTACTGTTTCCTTTCTATTGCGTTCTAGCTTCTGCCCTGAGGATATAAAGGGAAGAGAGGGCCATTAATTTCTGCAATGCCATGCTTTCCTCAATCATCAGACAATAGAGTTCTTCAAGAAATGTGTGTACATGACACTCACTTGCAGAGATGATATTGTTATCCCTGGCATACAGTTCTCTGACAATTTTACCATCATCTTCCCCTTGATCCAGCCATCTGTGGAAAGAAAGTGTACCTAGTATATTCTGGCTTTATATTTACACTAACCACGGGCAATTATCTAGCCCAGTCAGAAATAATGGATAATGGACACTGCAAAAAGCCATAGGTATCTGGTTGGTAAAAGCGGAGTGGAAAATGGAAAAGGAATGCTTAAAATGACTAGGAGAGTGCTGGGGAAGTAGGAGAAGCTACTAGCAGATAAGGGTGAAATGTGTTTCCCTAATCCACAGGTGCATTATTCAATCAGACTGTCCAGGTCATACATTTTACATCCCCTGGACCAATTATTTTATCCTGTTCTCTGGCCACCAATTAGAGTACAAACCATATCAGTTATTTTATAAATGGCTGTTACTGGTTCCGTGGGAAAAGAGACAGGAAAATGTCAAAAGAAAGAGCAAATCTATCATCACTACTGGGAAAATAACCCAAATATCAAGGCCTGATGACAGTGGGTCAGCATGTTATCCTATATAATAAAACGCTAATATGCAAATAAACCGAATGGTGGAACAACCGAACAACCAGTCACTATGATTTGTGCTGACCACCAGGGAGTGTGTGCAGAACATGGCAGGCACTGGCCATGGCGGGATGGGGGAGCAGGTGAGGAGGGGCACCAGACCAAGGCGGGGTGCCGGTCACTGTCATTGGGGCGAGCCTCTGGTGGTTACTGAAAATTCTTTGCTTCCGTGCACCGCGGTCCCACTCAGCAATTGCACCTGCTGCCAGCGCCGGTCCCGCTTGCATCTGCTGCCAGCGCTGGAGATGCTGCTCACACCCACTGCCAGCACTGGCCCCGCTCGCACTGCTGCCGGTCCCGATCACCCCTGAGGACTTCTCCACCTCCTCCTGCTCCTGAGGGTTGATTGGGGCAGCAGCCACTGCTCGCACCGGCTGACGGTGCTGGCCCCAATCACTCCGCGCCATCAGCAGGTGAAAGCGGGGCTGGCCCCATCAGCGTGTGGGAGCAGCGGCAGTGGGAGTGGGGCTGCCGGCAGACAGGGGACCAGGGGCCGCAGTGGGAGGGGCCAGGCAGGGGCATGGAGGATGGGCCGAGGCCTGCCCCTGTGCCTACCACAGCCTCACGGCTCATAGTTTCCTTCAAGGTGCACAAATTCGTGTACTGGGCCCCTAGCTTTTGTATAAAAAGCCACATACAACATTTATTTTATACATCTATTTTTGAACCTAATTTGGGATCTAATCCAATGGGAGTAAGTTTTCTTTATAGACTTTCATTCTCCTTACTAGGGAGAAATTTTATTTTTAAAATCTATCTTAATTTCCCAAGAAATATTTAAATTTATATCATCAGGAATAATGATAAACATAATGAATATCTTTCTACATAGAAGAAATAATACCTAATATTAATGTTCAAAAAAGTTACCCAACAAAGCACTATTAACCAGAAATAATTGAATAAATTATCCATTTCTCCAGAACTTGGAACTAATGTGAAATGAATTTAGTCAATGTAAAAGCACATCTACAAACCTGTGGCAGAAGAAAGCATATTCATGATTGGTTGTGGGATCCTTGATTACAACATCATCAAGAAACCAGCCATTTCCTAAACACAAATTTAAAAAAAAAAAAAAGTGATGTATGTATGGTCCAGGTTTTACTTGAAGTTTTGAGAAAGAGGTTCTAGTTTATAAAGGCCTTGGGCACCTTTAAGTTTTCATACTTCAAATAAAGCAAGACATAAGAGAAGTAAGCTCGAAGAAGCATTTAAAACTATTTCTTATACATGTAACAAAATCACAGTATATTTTAAGGCCTCGTGTTTTGTTACCTACTTCAATATGTTTTTCCTAACAGTTAAAAATAGAACAATTCTGCAATTGCTGTTGATTTCATAAACTGCATTTATAATCCCGGACCTGGAATCTCCCAAAGAATACATATCTGAACTATTTCCAAAATACGTTTGTGGACGAAAAGGGGCCACATGCTAACCTGGCTAGCTCAGGGAAGGCCTGTGTGGTGGCCTTGCAAACCCAGAGACCTAAAGTAACCACAACAGATAGTCTGAAATTAAAACTTTTTAACTAAAAGCAAATCATGGCTCATAGTCATGTCCTAGACCAACATCTTCCCCGACAAAGGTCAATCATTACCTTAACTGAGCCTATCTATTGTCTTTCTGAATCTATGATAACATATCTTTGGAATGTCAAAGTAATTTTCCTTTTTCCTGACCCCTCAACGCACAGGCACTGCTCTGCAAAGATCACAAATACCCTTCAGTTAATTGTTAACTGTTAACTATCCTGTACCCACCTATGCAAAAGAAGCATGTATCTATCATTTTACTTTTTATCCAGTCCCAGAGGCTTCCCCACTTTGCTTTCTCCAATCTCCCTAATCTATCACCAATGGAATTCATGTAACCCACAAGCATTTCATCTTTGGATTGTAATGTATAAAATAAGGGGCAAAACTGCCATTTTCCAGAGCATTCTCTCAATTTGTTGAGATTTTGCTTCCTGGCAATTGTCGACAGTTTGGCTCAAATAAACTCGCAAAAAAATCTTCACAGGTTTGAATGAATAATTCTTATGTTGACAAAACTTTTGACCCTTTCTGAGACAAAACTCTCAGTGAAGTGGGAATAGAGAGATCATATCTCAACATAATAAAGACCATATATGGAAAAACCTACAGCCAACATCATACTCAATGGGCAAAAACTAATACATTTCCCTTAAGGACAGGAACATCACTCTTATTCAACATAGTACTGGCAGTCTTAGCCACAGCCATCAGACAAGAAGAAAAAATAACAGGCATACAAATTGAAAGGAGGAAGTAAAACTGTCACTATTTGCAGATGACATGATTTTGTACATAGAAAACCCTAAAGACTACACCATGTGGGCTCTTCTTCCTGTCTCTGCTGCTCTGGTTTTGGGATCCCTGAGTGGAGTTGAGACCCCACACTCCCGAAAGGAGGGATCTTTGCAGCGGATGTCACAGGGGCTGAGGCCTGCCACAGCTTTTCGAGGGGTGCTGCCCCTTTCGGAGACTCCCCTTCTCTTACCAGTCTCTACATGGTTTCTTCAGTGCTCCTTACATATAATATGACCCATCAGCTGCACTTCACCTGGTTTTTCAAGTTGATTGCGAAGTATTTTAGCTGTAAATCTGGTCCCTGGCTGGGAGGAAGGACCCTCAGCCTCCGGCTACGCTGCAGACATTCTGGGGACTCTGAGAACTTTGTGCTTAACATTTTGAAAATTACACATTGATACTTTTAAGAAGTTTATTTTTTATCATTTTTGTGGTATAGGCACATTAATATTCTTGTCTTTTGTTAAAGGATTTTGTCTATCTTATGGTTATTTCATACACTAGAAGAAAATGATTGCATTGGGAAGAAGTGGGTCACCCCTCAGCACTGATGGGAAAACTGAGGAAGAAGCACACACAAATGGCAGCAGAAAATACAGCTGGCACCTTGCTGCCAGGACAGTCTCCCTAATGTGCCACGCTTGGTACGAGAGCTTGTACTTCATGGACTATCCTGCGACTGTCTCCACCAGTAGCATGCTGAGATGTTTCCCCTGCCACAGCATCTCATCCCAAATTCCCCCAATATTTATGCATCACTTTTCCTAGCATTCTAGGCAGAACAGCTACTTAGTCAAGCCTATGTTATTTCAATGAAAACTATATACACTTTAAATTTAAAGATTATCTGGGGACACCATTTTAATTTCAGACGGTCAATACTTAAGCATCAGCCTATTAAAAGTTTTCTATAATTATTCTCTAAATTTGTACAGAGTTTCATATGAATATAATGGAAGCAGGCCTATGGAAGATTCTTACCTGGGCCAAGCCCATCATGTCCTATGACAATTTTGTACAAGTCCCCAAGGTGCACAGCCTCTAGGGAGAAGGTGTCAGTCTGCAATAAATCAAACAAGTATAGTTAGATCTAGACTATGAGTCTGATTTCTAACAAGAGTATAAATTTAGATAGAGTAAAAATTATGAAAAGAATTAGGTTCATTCAGTAAATATTCAAATATGTTTAAAGTAAAAGTAAAACAATAATATTAATTTATAGAACATAATAACCAGTTTTCTAATATACCTAACTCCTTTTCACTACCAACTTTTCATTACAAAAGCATAAATTGGGTCTCCCTACAAACATAGTTTTCAAAGCACATTGAGATTGGTAGGAGGGGTGGAGGTGCGGACCAGGCTGGTCCGACATCCACCTGTGCTGTTTTTCTCATCAGGAGGGAGATCGTCTCTGTGGAGGCCACCTGTGAGGAGCAAGGGGTCCCAGCCCCACAATACACCCCAAGCCCAGGATCCCAGAGCTGGGAAGAGAAGCCCCTGTGTCTACTGACTGTAAAAAGTCACTAGCTGTTCTCTGGGATTCTTCCCCTCTTTTGTCTCTTTGCTGCACTAGAACTTACTTCAGGATCACTGAGCCTCTGTCTCACTAAAAACCTATCCAATGATGTTTGGTTTTGCCTACATTTTAACATTTGCCTGAAGTGAAACACTGCATTGTCACTGAACAGATTTATCACACAGTTTTCTAGTACTTTGTCAGGGTGATATTTCTCAATAAATATTCATGGCACAATTTCCTGAGATAACAACACGAGGTTTTGCAGTAAACTGACTCGTACTCATGCATTCTCTCCTTTGTTTGTCCTCTGAGAGACACGTGATTGATCATACAGGTATGAATATGAAAGGGTTGCTGGGTCAAGAACCAAAGTCTTATTGGACATATGAGACATTTTTTCCATAAACAACTTGGTCGAGAACCAAATCGTTCAAGATGGGAGACATTTGAGAACTGAGGTTTGACTGCATACTTAACACTACTGAACTGTACACTTACAATAGTTAAGATGGTACATCTTATTTTATGTGTTCTTACCAGAATTTTTTTTTTTAAATCAGACAAAGGACTTTTCATCACTTACTTGTCCTCTTAAAAAACTGATGGAGCTCTTCGATCGAAATAGTTGTCTGGATCCTGTATCTCCCTTTTTCCCATAGATGGATATGTAGACATTTGCTACTGTCCCAGAATTCCAAAGCTCACCCGTTGCCACATGCACTTCATAGACTGTCACTGACAACAAAAGAAAAATAAGCTTCTTATGCCAAGCATTACTTTTATGATAGAAAAATTATAATATATATACATATATATGATCAAGAGTTCCAGTTTCAGGTAAGATGGAGTGGCACACTCCACCCAGTCTCTCCCATTGAATACAGCTATAAAATCTTGACAGAATGCATGGAACAGCTATAAGAAGACATTGAAAAATAAAGAGTAGCAGGAAGATTGGAGAAGAAGACCAGTATTTAAAGTACCAACATGTGGCAGTGATTTTACCTTTTTTTTTTTTTCTTTTTCACCCCCTGTTATCTCCCACCTGGGACTCAATGTTCCAGGAACCTGGAAGTAGGCACAGGAGCTCAGTAGAAGCCTTCTTGCTCTGACTCAAGAAACAGGAAGTGGAACACCTAACATATTGAGAAGGTACAGATATTCTACCATCATTTTCTCTTTAATTTCTCCACTCTCTCACATTCCATTGTCTGGACAGAGAAGCACACAGGACCCAACCCTTTAAGGGAAAAGAACTTTACTTCAATGAAGAAGAGCTGGGCTTCAATAGGGTGGGGCCAATATCCATTGCTTTCTTTCCTCTCTCTGTCCTACTATTGCTTAGCCCTGGACACAGGAAGACTGAAGAAGTGTACAGGAAAACAGAAAAGCTAAAGCACCAATCTGATCCTATTCAGCATACCAAAGACTTTGAGATCTAAACAAACAAATAAACCTCCATCCAGGCCCCAGATTCATCACTGAATGGTACACAGATCTAAATAGCACCACAAGGCTTTCAAAACTGGACTGACATTGGAACCACAGCCCACAGATGACAGGTTAGAAAATGTGACCTGAAACCAACCAGCAGTCGACTGCCTGTTAAAACAAAAAGAGAAACATTCTCCATAGAATTTAAATAACATCCAGTGTCTCAAATCATAATATGCAAAATGTTCAGGATATAATTCAAACTTACTCAGCATATGAAAGAAAAATCACAACTCACCTGGGAAAAGACAATGAAGAGACACCAAATTCAAGATGACAACAATATTGAAATTATCTGAAAAAGACTTTAGAGCAGACGGCCTCAAACTACGGCCCGCGGGCCACATGCGGGTGTTTTTGCCATTTTGTTTTTTTACTTCAAAATAAGATATGTGCAGTGTGCATAGGAATTTGTTCATAGTTTTTTTTTTAAACTATAGTTCGGCCCTCCAACGGTCTGAGGGACAGTGACCTGGCCCCCTGTTTTAAAAGTTTGAGGACCCCTGCTTTAGAGCAACTATTATGATACAAATGCTACTGAAAACAATCATAAACACTTTTAAAATCAATGGGGGAAAATAAAATCTTAAAATAGAAAACTTAATGAAGAAACAAATGGAAATTTTAGACATGAAGAAAGCAAATTTTAAGACTTACTGAATAGGGTCAAAAGAAGAATAGAGAGGACAGAAGAACTTAAAGATAAACAGAAATCTAACAGAAAACATTCCTTTAAAAATGAATGAAGCCTCAGGGGGCTGTGGAAAGTAAGAAAAAGTTTAATATTCACATCATGCACTATCTGGAGAAGAGAAGTATGAAGCTCAAAAACTATTTGAAAAAGTAATGGCTAAAAATTTTCCAAATTTGGCAAAAGATATATACCCAAGAGATTCAGTAAACCCTAAATACAGTGAATCCAAGTCAATCCATGTCTGGTAACATTATAATAAAACTGCTGAAAACATAAGACAAACAAAAAAATTTTAAATAGCCAGAGAAAATGGTACATTACTATAAAGGAATAATGATTCTAATGAGAATAGATTTCTCATCAGAAACCACAGATGCACAAAAGAAGTGGCACAATATTGTTAATGGGCTGAAAGCAAAGAACTATCAACACAGAATTCTATGTCCATCAAAAATATTCTTAGGCCCTAGCCAGGTGGCTTAGTTGGTTGGAGCACCATCCTGTACAGCAAATTCCCGGTCAGGAAACATACCTGGGTTGCAGGTTTAATCCTCAGTCAAGGAGCATATGAAAGGCTCATCGATGTTTCTCTCTCTCGCTCTCAAAATCAATAAAAACATATCTTTGGATGAGGCATACACACACACACACACACACACACATACATACATATATATATATTCCCTTCAAGAATGAAGGTAGCATAAAGACATTCTTACATTAATGAAAATTAAGAGAATTTCTTGCCATAAGACCTGCTCTAAAAGAATTGTTAAAGGAAAGTCTTCAGAGAGAAGGCAAATGATGCCAAAAGGAAACCTGGAACATCAAGAATAAAGGGAGAGCAAATAAAAATGAGCCTGCATAGAAACAAATTGAATAAACATAAAACTGAGATTGTAGTTACCAGAGGGGTGGAGGAATTGGATAAAGGCGATCAAAAGGTACAAACTTCCAGTTATAAGATAAATAAATTCTGTAGATATAATGTACATGATTATTATAATTAATAGTGTTGTATGATATACTAGTATTTGGAAGTTGCTAAGAGAGTAAATCCTAAAAGTTCTCATCACAAGGAAAAAAAGTTTCTTTTTTTTTGTATCTATGATATGATGGTTATTCACTAAACTTGCAGCAATCACTTTGCTATAGGTCAAGTCATTATGCTGACCACCTTAAATTCATACAGTGCTTTATGTCAATTATGTCTCAATAAAACTGAAAGAAAAAAGTGAAGGGGAGTCTTCCTAATTAACTGATATATTCACCCAGGGGTCAATTATGCAAATTGAAATGCAAAATAGTTGTTTCAATAAAATAGCTTTCATGGGACCTCAGCAAGATACTGAAATAGGAAGCCCCAGTCCTGTTTTCTTAGGCACCAACTTAACAAAACATTAACAAATTGCCTTAGTAAAAACTCCAGAAACTATAAGAGGTTCCCCTACCCAGGCAAGCCCAAAGCCAAAAAGACTGCATCAAAGCCTCTAAGAAAATTCATGGCATTGTATATGCCTACACCCCGCCTCCCCAGCACACCACAATGCAAATGGGAGAAAATGCCCAAACCTAGCTTCTCATTGGGGAAATAATGAGAAAAGTGAAACATATGGCCAACATTCTGGCTTTTCAAGAGTCTATCTGAACAACTGGTTTCTGTCTTACCTAAATCAAAACACTGACAGGAATGGGCCCAGGGTGAGCACCAGAGAGACTGCGGAACTGCCTACATACATCCAGGGAAGCTCCTGAGTGAAAACACATAAACCTTTTCAAGAAGGAGACCATATGCATAATCAAAGAGGAAGCAAAGCTAGAAAAGGATAGAGGGGTCTGCAGAATCCCTAGTGGGGCTAATTAGTGAAGATCTTCCTATATATGAAGTTGTCCACAAAGACTAGACAGGTAGTTGTTTTTTCAAATGCCCAAATTGAAACAAAAAAATCACAGACAGAGCAAATAAAAGAGAAATATAGCCCAAACAAAATAACACATTAAATCTTAAGAAACCAACCACAAAGCAATGGAGGTCTATGAATACCTAACAATGAGTTCAAATAACAATCTTAAAGGTGAACAATGAATTAAAAGAGAACATAGACATCTAAAGGACACCAGAAACACTATGTACAAACAAAAGGAAAATGTCAAAAAAGATATAGAAACTGTGAAGAAGTAAGGACACAGGGCAACCTGTGGCACGCAGGTGAGCCCAGGGAGTCACACTTATGGTAGCAGAGTCTTAGTGGCAGAAACTGCCACAGGAACCATTGCTGGGGTAGAAAAATCTGAACTGTAATTAACAACTGTTGGAGGCTCATTGCAGAAAAGTCCGAGTGTTTAAAACTCCAGAGGCAACCAATTATACTTTTGTGAGTTTTGTCTCCAGGAGCCCAACTGGATTCTGACAGTAAATATCAGAGAAAATTTTCCTCCTGTTTCTTTCCTCAGGAAGAGGAGAAAGGGGAGCAATCTGACATACACCAGACCATTCTGTTCTTAATAAGGCCTGTCCTCAGGAAAAATGAGTTCTTTATTATAATGTGTTAATTACAATTAAAAACAAATTTAAAAAATACTTTGCACAGCCTGAGAGAGCCCACTTTTGCCCTGGTTTTCTTAGCAACCCTTATTGTCTTCAGGAAAATAATTCCATAATTAAAACATATTTTTCAGGTTAACCAGGCAAACACTTTTAGACTTCTTTTTACCTTAAATGACAAATACTATTATACTTCTTTATAGACTCAAAAAATATACAATATAGGGAAAAAAGACACTAATTCAGCCTTTCCTTACTCTATGTACAATGACATCATTTCATACACAGCACCAATCTCTGCAAGAATTTTGGGCAAAAAATATGGCTGTCAGCCATCATTTGCTATATCTACCACTGACCTAGATAACTAAAGGCCTACCAAATTTATAAATAGCACATGAGATGATATAGATAGCACATGAGAGACACCACGTGAGAGGTTTCTCCAAGCCAAGAGGAAAAACTGAAAGTAATTTTTTTTTTATTAATCAACCATTATACCAAGTACTATAGTGAAGGCGATGGAAATCAGTAAGTATTCGTAGAATATGCCTTCTTTTGAGCAGAATTATACAATTAAAATGAAACAGAGAAGCAAAAAGTAACCTCTGCATCATTACTAACAGTGGGTAGGAATAGGGAACCTAGCAAGTGTCTCTTAGGGAAGAGAATGGGCTTAGAAAGGATGTTGAGAAGAATACTTAGGAGTGGTGAGAACAGTGCTCATACATAGCCTTCACTTTTTAGCAACTGGAACTATTCACATCACTTCAAAAATATTTTGACTTCAGAAACTTAACAAAGAGTTTAATGCACCTTATTTAAAAACCACAAAGGTATCATCAGTCTCTGCAAATGTTTTACCAACCTGTGTTCCCTAAAAAAGATACCCAAGTTATGTACCTAAGCATAACATTAGATCTGTGGCATTGTGTAGCTCTTGCTAATCTTCACATAATATTTATTATCATTTCTTTCTTTAGAAAACTAAGGTATCACATTTTCAGTAGAAAATATTCTAGATTGGAGAAAAATCTATTTTTTTCGATTTCCCATTTAATAATTCTCATTTACCCTTTTCCTATTCTTTTCCAAATCAGAGGCCAGCAAACACAACAACAAATAGCTGCTATAGACAATCACCCTGAATCCTTGTGGCAGCTGAGCAGTGATAGTTCCACCCTGAGCAAAGCCTACTTCTCAGCCACAGATACACAAGGCTTGAACACACCTTTGCCTTTGATCAAATGCTTACAAAGACATTGAGCAGTTCTGTTTTCATTTCCTAATCAAATAGATAAATTTTCAAAAGTAAGGCAGAGCCTGGTGGGAAAAGCATATATTGAGTTGCATTTCTTAGTCCTGGAGTAAATTCATTGGGCATCCAATTTCTCATGACCCTTTCAGAATTCATTTTCTTGTTTTGATTAAGAGGCATTTCAGCTGACCTTCCTACAGGTTTAACTGTTGATAAGAAACATATTTCTGACTGCCACTATATGAAACAACTAAAAAAATACCACTAGCAGAGATAAGAAATTAGCAATTCCTTATTCATTCATTCATTTATTCATTTACTCAAAATGTATTTATCAAGTCCCCTGTCCTTCAGCAGTTAGGGAAACAAGTTTTTTTTGTGCTACCTGGAGTTGGATTTTTCCTACCTGGAAGAGTGGGTTGTCCTCTGTTTAAAACAGGAAATTCTCGACAGATTTCCCCATCCTCTTGATCTCGTGCCAGCCATCGTTGTACAGGTATATAAAACTTTTTTCCAGAATTCATGTCCCACAACTGTATCTACAAAAACAACAATAGTACTTGTAAAAATATTTAAGAATACTTTTTTATTTTAAAGTGATTTTTATAAAATATTAGCATGAGCTCAGATTTTATGCACTACAGACTCGAACTGGTAGTTATTTCACTGGCGTCTTAGCAATGAATGAAATTCAAGCAATAATTATTTACTTGAGCACCTATTATACCGTACTATATCTAATCATTTATGCTGTAGTTAAACAAAGATGTTAATAAATGTCCAAAATCATAAAAAAATAGAAATTATGTTTTCTAATTCTAAAATCTAGCATTTCATAGTAGGGTACTATTATTGTAGTTGTTATCTGTTAAATTAATCTTTAAAACGTCTTAAATCAGAGATTTTCAACTTAATGTGTTTAAGAAATCATGTTATAAAGGTAGATTTTCAAGACCTAAACTTACTAATTCTGTGGGTCTTGGTAAGGTACAGAAATTTACATTAATAAATTCACGTGAGGTGTGATTATGGTGTAATCATACTTTTAGAAAGGCTCTCGAAGAGCCACACAGAATTACCATTGGCTTGCAAAGCTGCTACCGCTGCCACTAGTATTTGATTTGATTATTTTAATTAAATCTTAAGAAGATTATTTGAGAAATACACAAAATAAATCACCAATGGAAACTTTTTATTTTGCACTCTTCCTTAACTAAACTTGAAGGAATCAAGATTAAGGTCCTAAGAGCAATGTGAATATTTTATGTGCTGTGAAAATATTGTATCATTATTGCTATAATGGACTATCTTTTCATTCAAGTCCCTTCAAGTTAGAAAGACAAGTTGGCTTACTTAAAATTTTAAATTTCAAACTTCTAAACTGTATTATAAGCATTGAACAGAAAATTCCCAGCCAATTATCTAGCATCTTAATTTGAAATAATGAGGAAATTATATACAAGTTTTACACACTCAGAATAAAACTTTGAATCAAGAATATCTTTCTTCTTTATTGGTACTCAAAGACAGGTGAGGTCAACCTCAGGCAAACAAGTTACCTTGCAGTGAGAAAGAACTTGCCATAGAGAGAAAGACAATAGGAATTTTCAGCCTGATTTTTTTGACTTTCCTCTGCGATATTATACAAACTTTTTCAGATAATGTAACTATTGTATTAGCATTTCAGCTTCAAAATGGATATAATATTGTTTATTGGTTATAAATCAAATGAGATGGCAGGGGGATTAATGGTCATTTTCATAAGTTAGTTTATTAGGAGAGAAAATAGAAAGATATTATTATATATGGTCACATTAATTTAAATATCATCCTTTAAAAGCTCTATATAGTATAAAAGAGAGAATTATTTTATATTGAAGCCAGGCAGTAATTTTGAATTTTGAAATCAAATTTCAAGCCTCTGTATTTTCTTTTATGAGTTCCTATTTTTTTCATTCTGCCTCAAGATTTTTCATGACTTGATGCAAAGAAGATGGCATTATTAACAACTATATATTTCCACTAATAGATTAAAAAATATGTTTATCTTACATAAATTTTTCATTGATTTTCTCACATTATAAAACTATTAAATAAGTTTGCCAAGAATATCAGGAGTTTGACTAGATGTTCTTTGCATTTTAAGAACTTGTTTAGTTAAAGATCATTTGTTTTTGAAATGACAAGAGATGGAAATACACCATATATAAAAATGAATGACAAGCTGTATGATTTCCAGTTCTCAAGATTTGCATTTATTGGCAATCATGCTAATAAATAAAATTTTTAAAGTAAAATGTAAACAGGTTTTTTGTGTTTTCTGTGGGGACTTTTGCTCTTAAGAGTATTCAGGGGGCATTATCTTGGTTAACATGAGCAGACTAAATTTGAGAGCTGGAAGTCAAGGTCTAACAGATTATTATTTCATCGACACTAATGTTCTATTTTTACAACTGTACTGAAGCAGATAACATCCACCTAGTTACTAATGCAACAATGTCAAGAAGCAGTGTTATTCCAGAGTCCCAAGTATTTTCTTCTCTTTCCAAAGAAATGAGAGGATTTATTAGTTGAGGTGCTTCCCTTAATTAATTAGGGATTAAATTACTAACAAGGGCACGTGATACTACCACCTTAAGGATTACATTGACTAAAAAGGTCCAGGTTTGACTCCATCAACTCATGATAGGCATGAAATGCTCCCTTTAGTTTTGATTCCTGAATAGAATTTGCAAAGTCTTTGAAAAGGACAGGAGTGTTGGTATGTCTTTACCTGTTTACAGTGCCAAGAAGGGGAGATTCCAGAGTTTGTATGACCAATACGAATTTTAAAGAGTGTACCAATGTCTCCAACCATGATCTACAAAGTAATCATGAGAAAATCTTTCAATGCAATTTCACAAAACCCCATTAAAAACAGCTAATCTTAGGACATTATATATTGATAAAGGGGTCAATCCATCAAAAAGATATCTACACTAATAAAAGAGAAATATGTAAATTGACCATACCTCTGTGACGCCACCAGACAATCAGGAGGGAATATGCAAATTAGCAGGACAAATATGGCACAGCCCTGCCCCCTAGCCACTCCAGGCGCAGAGCGGCTGGGAGGAGCAGGACGCCTGCTAGAGAAGGAGGGCGGGGGACAGAGGGAGCTACAGGAGCAGCGCTCTGGCCAGAGTAAAGCTAAGACTGCAGACTCCAGCCGGAGTCAGTGAGAAGCCTGCAGACTCCGGCCAGAGTCAGCAAAAACTCTGGTCGGAGGGAAGGCAGAAGGCAGCGGCCAGAGCGAAGGCCTGGGTCCCAGGTGCTGGAGGGAAACTGGTGCTAGCAGCCAGGTGAAGGAAGGCCTATTGCACGAATCTTGGTGCAACGGGCCTCTAGTAAGAATTATAAGCATGTATGAACCTAATGACAGAGCATCAAAATGTATGAGGCAAAAATTGACCGAACTGAATGGAGAAATTATCTACAATTATAGTCAGAGACTTCAGTATCCCACTTTGAATAATGGATAGAACTAGACAGGAGATCAATAAGGAAAAAGAGGACTTGAACAACATCAACTAAGTCTAACAGACATGTATAGAACATTCCACTCAACAGCAGAATATAGTTTCTCAAGTGTACATGCAACATTCTCCAGATAAACTGTATGTTATGTCACAGGAACAAGTTTTGAAAATTAAAAATAACTGAAGTCATCTATCTTTTCTAATTACAATGGAATGAAACTAAAAATCAATAAAAAAAGAAAAACTGAAAAATACACACATACGGTGGAAATTAACATACTCTTAAGTGAGTGACCCATAAATCAAAAAGAAATGCAAGAGATATTTTTAAATACCTTGAGATAAATATTATTTTTTAAAAACATACAAAAACAGAGGGATTTCAATAAAAACATAACTCAGAGGGGAATTTTAGATGTAATTCCATAAAATTTTAATGTACTTTTTGAACCCTGAGAACAGACACCTACTAAGAAGGGCTGCTGGTGGATAACTGAGCTCAAATTTAAAAACAGTGCCTAGCAACCGCTTCTCCACAGGGGGTCTCTCATATAACCTGCACTTCAGGGTGAAATCTGCATTGAACTGCCTGACTCTGCATTAAACTGCCTGACTCTGCACTGACCTGCCTACCTGCATGCTGTTTCTGCCCTCTGAGCCAACTCTTATACAGGAGTTCCTGGAAACCTATTTTAACCAATAGGGCCAAGGCTTTCCCTATCCCATTATAGCTACATAGCTCCAACCAACTACAGCAGCTCTACTCTGACCAATCAGGGCAGTGTCTTTTGGACCAATCAAACTGTGAGAATTTGGAGTCCTCATTTGTATGAGGACAGACCAATCAAACACCAGGGGCAGGGACTTCTCTATCTCTACCCAGTTCAAAACAGTCTCTCTATGCATCCATTCATTCAACAGACATTATTAAATATATATAAAGTGCAAGGTGCTTGACTCATTTCAAGTCATGCCTTTCATACTAATCTTTCTGTCTTTAGTTTAACAAAATACTAGTCTCCCCTGCTACCTGGTTCTTTGATACCTGTTTCTCTTTGCTTCCTGTTTCTCCCTTGCTCTTGATCTCAATGTGTCTAGCTATGAACTAATAACTTGATGACAGCTTTTTTGCCCTCCTTTATTTGACAATTTTACCTTTCCCTTTTTGATCATGACTGAGAGTCCTGTCTGTTAAAGCCTTAGCCAGAAAGGCGTAAGCCCTTGCTCTCAACCACAAGTATAAAAACAATAAAGTATTTTTTGTTGTATTGCAGTTTTATTTGTGTTTAATCTGCTTAAGCATGATTGAGCAAAACTGCCATAAATTATTTTTGATTGATTGTCTACAGGACACATGTAGTCATAACGGAAAGTGCCAAATTCAATAGATTGCATTCATTCCAAAGTACTAACTGCATCAGTTATATTACCAAGTTTTACTTGATTTTATTACTTACAGTAAATATGTCTTCATGTCCATCCTGAAATTGAGCTCCATCTGTTCCGTAAAGATATATGGGGGCTGAGCTTCTCCGTTGTCCATATAGTATAATATAAACCTGTGAGCTGGTTCCTGCATTTGGCAAGTCACTCGTGGTTATGGAAACTTGCCAGTTACCACCTACAGCAGCACAAATAACACACAGCATTACAGCAACTTATAAAAATGGAAGACTCAGAACAGCCGGTCATCATAACCTAGGAGAGTTCAGGACAGACATAATTCACTCTTCTCCACCTCCTCTGGAAAAGTCTATAACACAGCGTTAGACTGTTGTTTAAATACTCAATAAAATTACTATGTCCTACAATATAACTCTGAGAATATTTCCTAAAGGATCATTAATAATAAGGTTAGAAGGAGACCATTATCCTGTAATTGTTAGTTGGTCATCCTGGATTCCAAGATACTCACTAATATAGCTTCTCTTAAGTTTTTGACAGCATTTTGACAAAATATCACCAATATTCTTAGCTCTGACATATAATTGTGCATTCAGAATTATACCTCTCAAGATCATTTGAGTTTAGATATTTATTTTCCAAATCAAAATAAAATATCCAATAATTTACATAATCATAAAACTTGGAATCAGAGATGTTAGAAGACCTTCGAGGAGTCATCTGTTACAATTTATTCACTTACTGTTTTAAGTACCCTTAATTAATATATAAAGTAACTGAGTTCAAAACATGTTAAGTAAATGTATCATCAACAAATAAAAACAGTGCTAGAGGGGAGAGGAGGCAAGATGCTGCAGTCTCAGGAAGTTCCTTCCGCTTGCACCCAGCACCAGAGTACACTTGTGGCTAAACTGCAGAAGATTCGACTTGAAAAATAGCTGATCTGAAATACTGTGAGTGGGCAGCCGGAGAAGATGGAGTCGGTGAAGCAAGAGGAAAGGTACAGCAGTGCAGGCCCTGGCCCCTGAGATAATGGGGTCTCAGCACCACACAGGGATCCCCAAAACAGAGCAGCAGAGAAGGGCCCACATAGCATCGGGCAGTGGGAATCAGTGTTGATTTGGTCCACGTGGGAGACTCAGACCATACTATCCTTCTGATCTGGACAACATGCAGTACAGGCCCACTCTCTGGTTTTAGCTTTAATGCCCTCAAACTAGTAGGCCAGCTGTCTGCAGATGTCTGCAGCTGTCTGCCGATTAGGCAGTCATTGTAGACACTATTCCTATCCCCACTCAAGAGCACACAAGGTTAAATCAGTCCTATCAAGACATTCCATATCACTCCACATGTCATATCAACCATATATACTTCATGTTAAACCAATTTATTGACCAGGTCAAGCCCTACATTATAATTATGTGTGGTGGACAGCCAAACAGGGCATATCCAGCTAAGATCAATTTTAGCCTCCTGAAGAAATAGAGCACCAGACTGAACCCCCATAATGCTATCCTACACCACACATTCTGGAAAGGAGAGAGACAAAGGTAAGTTCTATGAAACATATGACAGAGTTCAATGTGCACATTGGTGTATACTAATGGGTTAACGGGAAGAAAGTAAGCAAAAGCACAAAAGCACGTATCTAGAGAGTTTTCTGTTGGTCCAAGTCATTCTTTACATAATAACTTTATCTTTAGACTGAGAATTTCCACTGTCTAATAGTTGTATACTTAAATGTGAGTCTAAAAGAATTCCCAATATCATATAAATGACAGGAAATTATTATTTTAGATTTCCTACAATACATTAATAAGACCAAATGGGATATATATACTAGAGGCCCGGTGCATGAAAATTCATGCACTGGACGGGGGGAGGGGGGACCCTTAGCCCTGCCTGCCCCCTCTCACAGTCCAGGAACCCTCAGGGGCGGGAAGCAACCCAACAATCAGGGGAAGGCGACGCCCGCATCACACCTTTGCTGCTGCCAATGCCAGCAGCACAAGCCTCAGCCGGCCTTGGTTACCTGAGACTCGGGCAGCCCTGGGCGGCTGGGCAGCTGCCATCTGAGGCTTGCCTGCATTTCGGGCTGGCCCTGGGCGGCTGGGGGGATTAGGGGACTGGGGGACTCTGGAGGCAGGCACGCAGAGCAGCCGGGCCTGCCTGGCGGGGCTGAGGGAACTGGGCGCTGCCATCTTGTGGCTGTGGGCGCCGCCATCTTTGAGGGCATGGCAGTCAATTAGCATATCCCCTCCTTACAGGCTGTGGGCGCCGCCATCTTTGAGGGCAGGCAGTCAATTAGCATATCCCCTCCTTACTGGCTGTGGGCGCCGCCATCTTTGAGGGCGGGCAGTCAATTAGCATATCCCCTCCTTATTGGCTGTGGGCGCCACCATCTTTGTGACAGCGTGAGGGTCAAGTAGCATATTCCCTCTTTATTAGATAGGATATCCTATATAATAAAAGCCCAGCAACCAAAACAGCAGAACGACTAGAGACCAGAATGACAGTGGCCCCTCACCCTGGCTGCCCCGCCCCCCAGTGGGGACTCTCACCCTGATCCGGGGCCCCTATCAGGGCAGCCCAGCCGGCCCCCACCTGTGCACCAGACCTCTATCCTATATAATAAAAGGGTAATATGCAATTGACCCTAACGGCGGAACGACCAGAACGACCACTCAACCAGTCACTATGAGGTGCACTGACCACCTCTCGGTCCATTTCCCTGGCCAGCAGGCTCTGATCAACCAATGGCTAACGGGGAAGCAGGGTGGGTGGTGGCGGGGGGCAGGGCCAGCAAGTGGACGGGAACAGCTGACCTCTCAGTCCCTCCCCCCGGCTGGCAGGCTCCGATCATCCAATGGCAAATGGGGAATCAAGGGTGGGTGGCGGGGGATGCGGGCAGCGCCAGGCCAAGGCTCCCATCCCGCCAGTCGCCCCACACACAGAGGGCAACCTGCAGCAGGGGCGGGGCCAGCGAGCGGGCGGGAACAGCCAATCTCTCGGTTCCTCCCCTTTGGCCAGCAGGCTCCAATCACCCAATGGTGAATGGGGAACCGGGGGTGGGTGGTGGCAGGGGGTGGGGCCAGCTGCGGGCAGCCAGGGATGATGGCCCTGATTGCAGGCCCGGCCTAGGGACCGTACCTGCGCACAAGGCCCCTCGCCCTTGCTAGTGTATGTCTGTATGTGTGTGTGTGTGTGTGTGTGTGTGTGTGTATTCACATACATGAATGTGTAGTATTGAATGTCACTTACTTCTCAGTAGCCATTATCATCCTAATAAAATGCCTGGAATTCCTGTGATGCACAAGTCATGTTTCTCAATGAATCTAACATCCTATTTTTAACTAACTTGGTTACATTGATTCATCTGAACTTTAAGCAGTTTATTTAGATAGTAGCCAGTAGATTCTAGCCACTCATCAATGTGAGTCTTACAAGAGAGATATCACTGTGATGGTGATGTAGGAGACCCCAGTCACCATCCCCCGCCTCCCCCCAGAGATCAACAATTAGACAGGATAGCCATGAGCAAAAACAGCTCTGGGAGAGCTGAGGAGTCCACTAAGGAAACTTCAGCAAGACAGTGGAACAAAACACCTGAGAATAACCACACAAAAAGGGAAAGAAGAACAGCTTCATTTGCCCTACATCATTTCATCACCCAGCCCAGCACAACTCGGCACCAAGAGGGAACTTCCCAGCTAAAAAGAGTTCCCCTCACTGGGAATGGGAAAGGGATGAACAAACAGCTTTCCCAGCCTTTCGGGGCACCACATGAAAGACCCACTTCCGTTTCACCCCACCCAGAGACTGGCAAAGCTGAATTGCACAGAGAGGTCCAGGGACAGGGCAGAGGAGCAGAGGTTCCCAGTATAAACCACACAGCAGGAACATCCATGGTTCCCAATGACGTGCTCTCAGAGAACCCCAACAGTTCTCACCACGGAAGAAACCAATAGTCAGCACAGCAGCCACAGTGCCCCAGCTGATTTCACCAGTTTTTACCACACAGGTATTCAAATTCAAAGACACCAGCCACCGGATTCCCACCCCACTCCCTCTTACCCACGCCTGCTGGAGGTTGGGATCCACACCAGCAGCTCATGCCCAGCTCTCTGAGGCTGCATGAATGCAAGATGCCATCTAGACCCGTGAAGCTAACTCTCGCCACTGTGTCCCCTTCAAGGCCAATACCTCTAGCTTTGTACTTGCACTCTAACTGCCTAATACATCACCAGCCTCTACTGCCCTGTATGCACCCATGGTGAGATCCTGTGGCCATGGTACACTATTGGTGGGAATGTAAATTGGTAGCACCACTATGGAATACATTATGGAGGATCCTCAAACAATTGAAAATAGAACTACCATAGTTGCAGCAATCGCATTTCTGGGTATGTGTGCAAAAGAAATGGAAGCATTGTCTCAAAGAGATATCTGCACCCCCATGTTGTTCATTCCAGCATCGTTCACAACAGCCAAGACATGGAAACAACCTAAGTGTCAACCAACAAATGAAGAAAATGTGGTATGTATGTATGTATATAATTTTAATGGAATACTGTTCAGTCATAAAAATGAAGGAAATCCTGCCATTTGTAACAAATTGGATGGGCCTTGAGGGCATTATGTTAAATAAAATAAACCAGACATATAAAGATAAATGATCTCACTTATAGGGGGAATCAACAAACATCAAACTCATAGAGACAGAGAGTATAATGGTGGTTGCCAGGAGTTGAAGGGTGTGTGAAATGGGGAGATGTTGGTCAAAGGGTAAAACTTTCAGTTATAAGATAAAATTCCGAAATCTTATGCACAGCATGGTTGACCATAGTTAACAATACTATATTGTATACTTGAGAGTTGTTATCAAAGTATATTATGTTCTAACCATACCAACAAAACAGTAATTATGTGAGATGAAAGATGTGTTACCTAACCTTATTGTGAAAAACATTTCCTATTATGTGTATATCAGATGACCACCTTGTACACCTTAAACTTAAACAATGCTATATGCCATTTATAGCTCAATAAAGCTAGAGGTGGGGAAGGACTAATCTTGCAAAAGATAAGAACTACTCTCAAGAAAAAAAGCAGTTACATGACTGATTTTTTTTTTTTACTCCATCAACTTTTACTGTTTTTGTTATTGTTATTGTTATGGTAATCTCTGTATATGAATCAGAATATAAAAATTGATAATTGAAAATATATATGCATAGAAAAAGGCTGATAATGTTCATGCCCTTTGAGAAGAATTCTAATCATTAACACCTATATATTAAGTACTATATATTGCACTTAAAATCTATGCTGGGCATTGTTTACTGCTTATTTCCAGAATTACAGGAAGAACAGATCTGCCTTAAACCATCAAATACACCAAAACTCCCTCTTAGAGAGTTTGTTGTTGTTTAATTTTCAAAAAAGTTTCTAGTCATAAACTGTGTGCTACTTCTCTGTGTGGAAAAATTATGAAACACTTTGAAATGGACCCAAAAAATTACTGAAATGCCTTATCAAGTAGTCTCAGGGATGTCTGCCTTCCATTATTTTAATTATCTTACAATCCTGAAAATTGTAAAAAATAAAATAAAAATTAGTAATGTAAATTATTCTTGTCCATAGAAATATAAATTGTGTCCAATGGAATGCAATTAATTACTGTCCTAGACAGACCCATATACATTTCAGCATTCTTTTTCTCACTATTTTTGTGTGATACTTTAAATTCTTCTTTGAGTCCACTGTAATATATTACTGGTTCCCTAGTTAATTAATGAGTTAAATAAAATATTTGGCATGTGTTTATATTATATCCTGTATAGAAAAAGTATTCTACTTTATATTATAATAATTTTGATTTACTATGCTACTCTGGGCAGTTACAAAACCCCATTTAGCTTCAATAAACAGGGAATACAAAGTATTTTTACATTTTTAAAGTAGAGATGTTTATAGCATATCCACAAAACCCTGGGCTATTTGTGAGGATGAAATACAGGCGATATCGTAGGCTCAGTTCCAGACTACTGCAAAAAAAATGAATGATAATAAAGAGAGTCACACAAATATTTTGGTTTCCCAGAGCATATAACAGTTATGTTTACACTACTAGTATGCTGTAGTCTATTAAGTGTGTAATAGCATTATGTCTTTAAAAAATGTACATACTTTAGTTAGGAAATACCTTATTGCTAAAAAATGTTGACCATCATCTGAACCTGTTAGGAAAATGGTGCCGACAGACAAACCTTCAATTGATCTAAAACATATCCACAAAGCACAATAAAACGAGGTGTGCCTATACAGATACAGAAGAAAAAGTGCTTCTTTCTTGAGTCCCATGAGCCTCAGTCTCCTCTACGCTAAAGATACTATGGCCCATCTGAGGGGTTTGTTGTGAGGACTAAGACAATATACATATAGCACCTAGCATAATTTTGGCACCAAGCAGGACTCAAAATGTTAGTCGCCTTTACTTTTATAAAGGGCCATAGGAATAGATGTTGAAATTATATTTACTTTATGTACCTTAGTACCCATGAGAGCTAAATAATTCTTGATTAGACAAACACCAACTTTTTCAAAGACATCAGTACTAATGGCTTTAAAAAAACAGCTAAAATATATTCAGCACTATGTGGCAAGGTCCGTGCTGAGAGCTTTAAAATCATTCTCTCGATTGAACCTCTCCCAGTAATCTTATAAAGGTAGCTTCTCATAAGGATGTTAAAGTGGGTGGCCCTATTTTATAGATGAGAAAACTAACAAAGTAAGTACTACAGACATGCAAAGTAGCGTGGAGACCTCAAATTTAACCTTGAATAGGGGGCGTGTTTTGTGTCACGGAAAGGTTTAGGAGGTAAAACACCTGAAAGCTTCATGTAAAAATAACCCCTCCCCCTCTAAGCCAGTCACTCATTAACTTAATTGCAACTTGAGTTAGAATTTCTGGTTGTTCCCATTATTCCCAAATTCAGCTTTCCGGGGATCAACTCTGAGGATTCTTAATAGCTGGCATTTTTCTCCGTATTCCCTTTTGAACTCTAGCTCCTGGCTACTAACAGCATATTTCCATTAATTGCTGACACCACTATGCCTTCTGGGTTTAAGACTTAGGGAGGCCTGCACAACTGGGTCCTCCGCTTTCTCTGAAGCAGAAGCAAGCAGCCCTGAGATGGCCCAAAGGCCTGAGGCACTTCCTTTGGTCCTGCAGGCCTCCTTCAGTGGGAGCCTGTGCTCTGGCAGCACAGCACAGCTGACATCTGCTGGGCATGAGCTGTAACTGCACCACTCCACTTGAGGACCCAAGATCCTGAAATCCAGTCTATTCCCCTGAACACAATAAACAGGCTAGAATCGCTTCCTCGGCCCTGAGGCACTACATCTCTAAAGCAACAGCCAGGTCTGGGTAACATTCTTAAATTTCCTCTAACATTTCATTTACTCTTCTACATTTCACAATGTTACAAGATTTTTTAATAATACAGTCATTGTAAAAAAAAATTTTTTTAAGTTTTTGGCCCTAACCGGTTTGGCTTCGTGGATGCTCAGCCTGCGGACTGAAAGGTCCCAGGTTTGATTCCGGTCAAGGGCATGTACCTTGGTTGCGGGCACATCCCCAGTGGGAGGCGTGCAGGAGGCAGCTGATGGATGTTTCTCTCTCATCAATGTTTCTAACTCTCTATTCCTCTCCCTTCCTCTCTGTATAAAATCAATAAAATATATATATTTTAAAAAAGTTTTGAATGTTTAAAAGAAAAAAATCAATTCCACAGAAATTTTTAAGGTGATTGAAATATTGCTTCATAAAATACAAGAAACTTAGATAGATCTACCCCTCAGCATCTTTGCATATCCTTCTACACGTATGTATCCAAAGTTAGTAAGACATAAAGAAAAGGCATTCAAAAGCACTTCTTGTCCATTCAACACACAGTTACTAGGTGCTTACCATGTTCTAAGAAATATGCTAGATCTGAGATATAACCATAAGATGTGGTTGGACTTCAATACATACGAACATTATTTTAAATAAAAAGTACATTACATGGTCATCACTCCCAACTTCTTTTTCCCAATATAATCTGGGCTGCCCTGGCCATTGTTTGATGTAGTATTACTAAAAACCATAAGCTACCATGCCAAATTTTCTAAAATCTCCTGGTTGTTATGAGCAATTTCCCCAATCTTCTTGATACATCTATATATCACACTCTTTCCAAGTTAAAGACAAAAATAATTTCCTTGTTTCTCTGCTCCAGGAAAAGTACTACATAATTCTTTATTCATTTTATCCCGTCTACCTCATATAAAGAATAAAGATGTAGCAAAACAGCATGTTTTCAATAATGAATGACTGGATTCTAATCCTGACATGATGCCTACTGTGCACCCTGACAAATGTACTCTGGCTCTCTGCTTGCAGGTTGTCTCATCTGCAAAAAGGTAGTATCAAAGCCAACAGTGCTTTTATAAGGAAGGACTACATATAATAAATCTGTAAGACTATCATAGTCTCTGGTGAACAGTAGACACAAAATTAATGTTAACTCTTCTCCCCTTTCTATTATTTCTCCACAATTACACCAAAAGTACTCATTGCTCAATATAGAAGCTTACATAACATTAAGCTTTCACCTTTCAATTAGAAGTATGTATCACCATGTAGAAAAACCATACTCTATGTAGAGGCAGTCTTCATCTGGTGAAATAAATAGCAACTCATCATTTTTTATGGATTTATTACTCATGTTCAACTGACCAAAGGTAGTCTCCATAAAATTAATTACCTTTTAGCTTCTTAATACCAACTTTGTTATTTTAGCACCTCTATGTGTGACTCCACAAAACATTCATCATTCTACTTTGAGTCAATTCCAGACAAGAGACATAGATTTCATCATTTTATAAGACTCATTTCTATACCATCATATAGTCAGGAAGAAGAAGGATTCTTAAAAGGTTCCTGGATTAAGTCCCAGGCAAAATATCACGATATTCAAAGCAGAGAATTTATAGTTCATAGTCTAGTTGAATTTATCCTCTGGGCAACATGTTTTTATTGATATACAATTAATTTTTTATTAATGCAGGTTAACACAGAAAGAATTCTGTCAAGTTCCTCTTCACAGAAGCACTTTTTCAATTCTGAAAAGTTTAAAGTCACCTCTAAAATCACCTCTTTTCTTTTCCAAGTTAAATTGTTCCAGCTCCTTCAATTTTTCTTCACAGAGTATGCCTTAAAATTTTCCATTTTGTATGACCTATTTGAATCTCTTGACATTTTACTAATATTTAAAAGATTATAACTTATAGGCAAAGTACTGGAGAGGCAGCTTAGTAGTAGAACATCGTTTTCTAATCATGAAGAAAAATGGTGAATCTTGTTCCATGGAAATGCTTACAAGTTCATTTAACAGATGTTCTGAGGAAAACTAAATTCAACACATTTGGCACAAGAAACTCTAGAGATTGTTGTGGAGATCTTACAATCATACTTTTATCAAATCAGTAAAGTTAAAAAATGAAGTGCTTTGAGGCTATGTGTAATCTATTTATTCACCAATACATTTTGCACTGAGTTGACAACATTAAAAAAAGATATAATTCTTATACTTAGGGCATTTATAATATCCTAAGAGAAAAATCACAGATACAGGAAATTCTATATTATCAGAAACACACACACACACACACACAAACACACACACACACACACACACACATACACACATACATACACACTTCTGAAATAATAGAATAGAAACTGAGTCTGTAATTATTGGAAAAATGAAGAACAGAGGGATGGTATGTCAAATCGGATTAACATTTTGAAGAAGTAGGAAATTCTTAGAGGTTATCTAATCCATATCCATCCCATGTACATCATCTTATTACAAGGAAAAAAACTCATGATGAAGAAAAGCTGTGGTGATGTTGAAATTATGCGTCTTCCTCTTCCTCACTGCTTTCAAAATTATTTAATTTCGTTGGTTTTCCTCTTCCCAAATGAAAAAATGTTCACCCTCAAAAACATAAAATATTTTTAATACATTTCTGCTGCCAATATTTAAGGATGTCTCAAGTTGGCAAACTAGGCAGGCTCGACCAAACATTTCAAAGAAGAAATAATAGTTGATATTTTCTCTTATTACTTGGTTCAGATTTGTCCTTGAGCTCTGGAATCTGTTGTTTAATAAGTTGTTATTCTCATCAACTACTTCAAATATTTCATTTGTCTGATTGTTGGGACCTTGTGTATTTGAGTTCACATCACCCACAACTAACAGTAATGTGTGTAAGAAATTCACACAAAACCTTTTCTTTAAACATAATTGAAATTTATTTAACTTATTTTCTTCCTCTAAGTCCAAGAAGTTAATTCTTTTTGATTTTCTTCTTTTACCCATCAAGTCACGTGTGCTATTGAAATAAAGTTGATCAAATATATCACCAATGGCTTTATCAATAAATGCCTTTCTACTACTTGCTTTCTTATTTCTGAACATGGTCTTGTTTGACTCTAGGAAACAGGGGTGTATTTTCATCCATAAATTGTTGTCCAAGGAATTTTCAATATCAGAATCTTTGCAGTATGCAAATCCTCGGTCTTCCTCATTTATAGGTTGGATAATAACTGTTAGTATTGGGCAATGTTGACCACAAAGGGCATAGAGTTTATCCAGAGAGTCACCTTCCTGAAGTGCACCATGAGTATTATTTCCAGGCAATGGCTGGTGTTTAATAGTATCATCAGAGGCAGGATGGACTTTGTTGGCAGCAGTAAAGACATGAGTGACAGAGGTGCATACTCTTTCCGACCTATGATTACCCTTCTCCTCTGCATGATGATTTTGTATTTTCTCCTTAGGACAAGTTTTATTTTGAATATCTAGCAAATCCTCCTGAAAAGGCTCAGAGTCTCTACAATGAGGCATGTTAAAATAATTGCATTTCAGTTCAAGGGGTTGAGTCAGTTCCTCCAATTCTGAAGAGGAGAGTTCAGCCATGTTTGGGCCTGGGACCAAATTTCCAAAATGTGAATATGGTACCTCATTACTATTCTCAAGTAGAGTATCCACTGATATAGTATCTGCATTGCCACATATGCCAGAATTTTCAGATGATACTCTTAGCAAATGATTTTCTTTCAGGAGCCACTTGCCCTTGTCAATCAGTACTCCTTCCTCTCTGTCCCTGAGGATACTGTTATGATCATTTTGTTTTGTCCTATGTTCTACAATGTCTCCCCCATGATAATTGGCCTTCATGTCACTAAAGTCACATTTATCTTGTCTTTCCTCCTGAAGTTTCTGCATCTTAGATGAACCTCTGGATACCTGTTCAGAAGAGCCAAATGACTGACCTTCAGAATCATAAAGACCTGCTTTTCTAGCACACTGAAATTCCACAGAATTGTAAGGACAAACCTGAGATCTGTTCAGAGGCCCAGGGAAAAAAGATGGTTTAACAATCTCCACTTTACCATAAAGTTTTTCTATTGTTCTCTTAACAAATCCTTTATTATATTCTTTCTCTTGAGCAATCTCCTCACCACTGTCATTGGAGCCATCACTGGATGTTTTCCATGGCTGATCATTCTCACTGTCTTGTGTATAGTCTGACCAATCAGAAGTCACTGTTCTCTTGAAGCCGTTTTTAAAATCAAGAGGGGACTCTGAACAACTTCCAATTTCCATGCTTTTCACCATCATTTTTACCTTCGTATTAGTTTCTCCTTCATTGCGTTCCTTTTCTGGAACAGAGCAAAACACTAAAGATGGTGGTGGTGCCAGCCCCCTACTGTTTGCCTTACAAATTACATCATTCCTTCTTTCTTCTTCCACAATGTTCCTGCTAGAGACTTCTATTAATTCCATATTTTTACTAGTCTCTAACTCTTTTTGGATCAATTCATCAGTGATTTGCTCTCCAGAATTTAGCTTTGTATTAAAGATATCAATGTCCTGCTTTTCTAATTCCTCAAAGGATTCCAGTTCTGAAATGTGTCTTTCATTTGATGTTATGCTTTCAGTTATTGAACCTGATTCTTCAGAAGTCTTTGATTCTTCCTTATCAAAGGATGTATATAAATTTTTATCCTGAGATTTCATTAATAAACAACCTTTAGATTCATCTAGAGCACTATGTTCCTTATCAAATTCTGGTTCAGTTGCATTTAGGGAAACACCACAATGGCTTAAATTGCTATTTTGGTGTGGCATCAATACATTAAAGCCATGTTTATACCCAGGGTCTGCCAAAATATTTAGGTCTTTCTGAACATCATCAACTCTTTCTAACTCTTCAGTGAATTCCAAATTATCAGTATATGTGATTTCTTTGGAATTTAAAAAGTCACTGGTATTGCAGACTTTGATGGGAATGTAGGCCCCATCAATTGGGCAAGCTTTCCCATAAGTATGTTTTTCCTCATGAGCACAAACCTTATGGGAAGATACTGCATCAGTAAGTGAACAGCCCTTTCCTAGGAAACAAGCCTGATTCATAGAGGTCTGATCCGTGGTACAGCCATCACTATAGGAAAAAATGTTACTGAGGTTACAAGTCTCTTTTGGAGGATAAATCTTACTCACAGTGCACACCTCACATGGAGAGGAAGTCACCTCTGAAACACAAACTTCAGGAGCACAGTCCTCACTGGCATTTAGAGAGAAGATTTTCTGTGCTTTTTCATTTTCAGTGCACTTAGAAACTCTCTGAATGTTAGGTGTGGAACCATTTGCAGAAAGACCAACTGGAACCATGTCTTGTCCTTTCTCAGTGAGTCCAAAGGGATTTGTAGTTGACTCCACTAAATTGGCAACAGCAGCCTTCAAGTCATCAGCTTCCTCTGTGATGGCAACGTGCTTTAGGACCTCCAACAATGCAAGTAATTCTGAAGTTCTGTTGGTAGTCTTGTGAGCATCACCTTGACAGAGGCTATTCACACTTCCCTTTAGGTTTAGCACCAAGAGCCAAGCTAGAAGGACATTAGTGGGTGAATCACATATAGGGGGATGGAAAGGAACATCTACAAGTGAACCTGGCATTTGAACAATACCATTCTGGGTCTGGTGAATACTGGAAACTAAAGCTTGCAGTTGACGAAGCAAAAGTACTAGAAAGCGGTCTTTTGGAGTGGCCTCGTCCATTGGACCTACTTGGATGGCAGCCTCTGCACTTTGCCCTTTTGTAGCTAGGTTTATTTCTTGGTAAACAAGACTTGGTAAACAACGTCCTGACTTTTCAACAGATCCTTGACTTTTAGTATTATGATCATCAATAGCTGACTGTGACAAAGTACAACATTCGTGCAGGGAAAGCAAGTAAGCATCATTCAGAGACTCAGCATGGCTCTCATGGAGATCTTCGGTAAGTTCTTCACTGTTAGATTTACCTACCTCTTTATCTAGATTACCTCCTGTCAAACTATCATTTTTAGTTATGAGTTTATTACTCTCCGTAACACCGTTATTTCCTTTCTCAGAACTTGTGTGATAATTATTTCCTGCAAAACCATTGTTACAACTTACCACACGCCTTTCCTTTTTGCATATTGGTGCTGATTTTTTAGGTTGCAAAGCTGAATGTGGATTTATATTCTGCAACCATCTCTGTATATAATTTTGAACTGAATGATGGGTAATGTCCTCAGGAAAAACTGTGTTTTTCAAAGACGGTAAGGAATTTACCCTTGTTGTAGAACGTTGTTTACTTACAATAGTTCCTGATTTTGACTTATCCCCTTTTTGTTTTTTCTGGCTTTTTAAAGTTCTGTGTGAATTATTAACTTTTGAAACTAAACTCTTCTTTTCCATTCCTCTCAAATACCAAGATGCTATTTCTGCTTGAGCCTGTGGTCTGCAAAAAGCACTGGGGTTTTGCTCAAGAAAGTTAACCACATGAAATAAATTTTGATTTTCAAAAATATTTTTGCAATATCTGAGTTTATTATGGGGAAATGCTTTATCTCCTTGACCAACTGCTTTTTTTGCAGGGCCTCCAAAGCTTACTTTGTTTAATGGTCTGGATTTTCTTTTGGCTCTAAGTCCTTGAACCTTAGGATTCTGAATAATATTTAATTTATTTATTTGGAAATTCTTAGAATTCACAGGATTGAGATTACTTTGGGAACAAAAATAATTTGTTTCAATTACCCTATCACTTGCATGAAGGTCTTCCTCACAAAGTAACCCTCCTTCGATGGGACTGTGTGAATCTTGCAATATGGTTTCTTGTGCAATTCTAACTCTTGCTTTTATTTTCTTACTAGGGATTCCTTTAGTTGCAATCTCTCCATCCCGATGTCTATAACTTTTCACTTGCTGCTGAGATATCAGCTTTTTGCTTGCAACAGATGATGAAATTTGCTTTTCATCTTCTGGAACTTTTGTTAAACTGCACTGAGAAAATTCATTAATTAGTCTGTCAATTCTTCTGGTGACAACAGAGGATCCTACTGAAGCTGGGGTCTCAGAAATAGATTTGTCAGTTCCAGAATTTTTACTTGAAGAAGGCGTTGCATCTGCTAAAAGAGGACAGAACCTAACACTGGTGTTACCATAAGTTCTTGAGTTCTTCATACTAGTTTTATTGTCTGCTGGTGTTGCATTATCAACTATATCTTCCTCCACAACTACGTTTTCTGGTATAGTGTGTGGAAAGCCATTAATATGGGACATCTCTAACATCTTCTGACTTGTAATTTCTGTAACACCAGCACTTATTGAATTTGATTTGAGTTGTCTGCTTCCCTTTTTTCTTTCTAAAGATGACTCCATCTGCTCATTGTTACCTATCTGAACAAGTACTGGTTTGTTAGATACTGATGACATTTTACTGCAAGAATGTGTAAACATGTGATACTCAGATTTGTTTTCCCCATCTTTCCTTTCTTCACTATAAGAAAATTGTCCAATCATTTTTTCTTCAACTTCACTTTCAGTTACTAAGGTTACACTCCCTATCACAGATTTCTTTTGTCTCATTCTCTTTGGTCCAGGTGTAGGGGGCCTATAAAAATGATGTTCTGCTTGATCTTGAGTTCTCTGGGTGGTATTTGTGTCCAAAGCAGAATTCTCCCAGCTAGAACTATAAGTTTCAGCCTCTTGATCTGTCATGTGAGTGTTTATCTCCTCTGCTAAACTGTCCCCTTGATTATTGCCTTTCTCCAAAGGTGAGACATCTGCAGACAATGAACATGCTGCAATCTTTAAACCAGATTTCAGATCATCTGTTCTTCCTGGAAAACTGTTTATATCACTCTTTTCATGATTATTAGAAAGACCAGCTCTACTGACACTGGTTGTCCATTTTATGGTTTCCTCTTCTTTTATCTTGAATCGAACTTTCATCTCAACTGTCATGGTGCCATCTTGATTAAAAATAATTGATTTTTCAACATTATCTTCAGAAGGATATATCAATAAATTCTGAGAATCCTTTTTTTCTAAGGCCAAGTAATGTTCAGGAGCAAAGGAATGGTCTGAGTAGCAAACATTATTATGCATTTTGTCAGAAGAAGCAGAATAAATCTGAGACCTTGGGCTTGAAGGCATAAGTGTGCCCACTTTCAAGATTTTAAGAGTACAAGATGCCCCGCATCAAAATATAATGTGGAAGATAGAAAAGTCATATATACATATATCCAATAGAAGAGGCAGCAAAGAAAGAAGAAAAGGAAAAAGAAAATAATTAGTATGAAAAATATAATTTTTCTAAATTTCATAGTAAGATATCATTAATATGTTTCTCACCTCTATGTATTCATTGGTTATTTGAGTTCAACGTAATATCTGGTACATTTCTACTTTTTTTTTTCTTTTAAAAAGAACTTATAATCATAATTCAATGAGGGGATTCACAGAATTTTAATTCTTAGTTGAATAAGGCAATTTTAAAAAGGAAAGTATAAAGCAGAAATTGCCAAGTATTCTAGCAAAAATAGATTTTTGTGGCCTTTACTTTTGTTGTTTGATTTTCTTTACCAGTACTGAAATTGGAGTCTACCCAAGTTCTGCTCAGTTATTCAAACAAAGCAAGTAATAATTTATGGTGGTATTTATTTTCCCATCTATGCATATCCAAGAGAAGCATCTATAGCATTTTTATAATTTAAAGGCTACATTAATCAAATAATTATTATTAATTTAGCATTCACTTTGTGTAATCTGTGAATCTGATTTAACGTTAGGCACAAAAGAGAGCTAGATATCTAGCTCATAAGGCCTAGATATCTCATTATCTTTATAATGTGTATTCTAGAGATAACCTTGGCACTCATGCTTCTTATACTCAATCAAATTCCTATTAGTGTTTGCATAGAATTTTTACATGCTTGCCATCAATTATCTATGCCCTTAACTTTTCAAAATATAAACCTAGAAGTATTTTTTCTTATCCCTCTGTACTTTTACCAAAACTTTAAATGAAAATGTCTCACTCATAATTTTTTAAAGTAAAACTTAAGGAAGCCCTAAGATTCCCTGAAACCATCAAAAATCATACTCAACAACCCATATTAAACACAAAATAATAAAATAAGTTTAGCAAAATGACCAAGGTAAAATGGTAGTACTGTATACATAATGAATACTCAGCAGCTAATGTGTACAAAACTGAAACATTAATAATTATCTATTGAGATTATACATAAAATAACTAAATGACAACAATAAATAATAAATGAATTTCATCCACTTTAGCAGTAAGTAGAGGATTAATACTACTTATCCATCTCCAATTAAAATCCTATATAATAAAGAGGTAATGTGCAAATTGACTGTCACGCCCTCACAAGATGGCTGCCTATGACCAGGCCGGCAGGGGGGTTAGTGAGGGACAACCAAACGACTGAACAAGCAGGCTGCATGGGGCAACCAGGCCAGCAGGAGGGTTAGTGAGGGATGACCAAATGACTGAACAAGCAGGCTGCGTGGGGAGACCAGGTGGGCAGGGGGGTTAGTGAGGGGCAACCGCACGACTGAACAGCAGGCTGCGTGGAGTAACCAGGCTGGCCGGGGGGCAGTTGGGGGCAACCAGGACAGCAGGGGGAGCAGTAAGAGGCAACCAAGCCAGCGGGGTGAGGGGGGCAGTTAGGGGTGACCAGGCGGGGAGGGGCGTTGCAGTTGGGGGCGACCAGGCTGGCAGGAGGGGGGGCATTTGGGGGCAATTAGGCTGGTAGGGGGGGCAGTGAGGGGTGACTAGGCCGGTGGGGGTGGGGGGTGGCTGGGGACAACCAGGCTGGCAGTGGAGGCAGTTAGGGCAACCAGGCCAGCAGAGGGGGGCAGTTGGGGACAACCAGGCCGACCAGGGGGCGGGGCAGTAAGGGGTTGGACCTAAACTGATAGTCGGATATCCCCTGAGGGGTCCCATATTGGAGAGGGTGCAAGCTGGACTGAGGGGGACTGCCCCCTGTGCACAAATTTCATACACCGGACCTCTAGTTTAAGTATAAATGGCAACCAATACACTAGCATAGAGCTAAAATACTTAGCACAATGAATAATGAGATTAGCCATGCTTGCATAGGGAATTTACAGCCTATCCCACACCCCTTAGCATCAAGCCGCCCTCCTCCTCCCCTATCCACATTGTGCAGTATTTCCTAAAAAATTATCAATCTAGATTATTGTTAGCCAGCATGAAGTGGCTACATAAACCTTTGCTTTAAATAAATAAAAAGTGAATCTAAGGGCCTGTGTTTTTTCCTTCAGTAAGTGGAGAATACATGTAGTTAGAGATTTTTAAAAATACAGTCACTCAACTAACCTACTGAGCTCTGCATGATACAATTAAGAGAAAATTGTAACTACCAGAGATGTCACCTACATATTCCATAGAATTCCTCTCCAAATAAAGAACTGCTGGCATTTTTTTTTAATCTAGGTATATGAAAGAAACCCATACCTCATCAATTCAATTTAAACAAAAATATCACAGATTGATTTGGAAAAATCTTTTACAAATTATGAAATAAACTTTTATGACACTTTTCAACTATAAATATAATAATTGCAGTTTAGAATATTTTTATTCCATTTTCTCTTCTGTGATGAAGAAAATTGGTCATTTAAGCATGGATTTGTGGTTGTTGAGCTAAAAAATCTCAGTGCTAAAGAGAAATGCTGTATATTTAAGTGACTTACTCTTTCTGCTTTCTGACCTAGTATTTCCCTTGGGGTACACACGACGAGAGATCCCTGGTAATCTAGCAGGCAGCAAGTACTTCTGGATGTCATAATGTCCTGGTTTAAATGGCTCCCTCCCTGCTGCCACCACAACTCCAGGGCTCACAATCACCGCCTCAAGACTGGGCACCTAGAAGAAACCAAAGAGGTACGGTCCTTACATAAGTAGCATGAAGCTTTGTTCTTTCCATAGGATAACTGTACAACTGATTGAATCAATTCAACAACCTCCTGGGCTTGAAAGAGATAATCACCAAGTATTTGTTAGGCACCAATGATGTATACAAAATAACGAAATACCCAAGTGTGTATGGGGAGAGGGGGGTAGACCAACACCCTTATTAAGCCTCCATACTAGCTGGAAAAAGACCTGTCTTCCGTCAAACTAAATAAATCTTTAAAAGGCATGCAGTACTGCCTCTGCCTCCCCCACCAAAGGACCCAGCTGTAGCCAAATGTCTATCCTGAGCCAGGTGATGAAGGGCCTGGTGGAGGCACCAGGACCAGGAAGGTGAGCTCTTGTGGACGCACGGGGGACTCTCCATCAGCACGGATCCCAGGAAAAGTCTTTCTCTCCCTAACAGAATACAACTCTGGGGGACCCCTTTTCAAGAAATATTGTCAAACTAGAGGCCCAGTACACAAATTTGTGCACGGGTGGGGGGCGGACTGCGAGAGGTTGGCTGGCCAGGGGTGGAGGGACCGTGGGCGGTTGGCCAGCTGCTGGAAGTTGGCTGTGGGAACACACTGACCACCAGGGGGCAGCTCCTGCATTGAGCATCTGCCCCCTGGTGGTCAGTGCACATGATAGCGACTGGTCAACCAGCCGTTCCGGTCGTTCTGTCATAATGGTCGCTTAGGCTTTTATATATAGAGATGAGAACCTATGCCAACACATTACTCAGTGCTCAGGGAAGGCAGAAAAGGGGAGGGGGCATGGGGGGGGGGGAAACAACCCTCTTGAGGAGAAAAAACAATGGCCCACGAGGGTGGGAGCTCACAAGCACACGCAAGGGCACCTAAGCCTTCCTTCCCGGGGCTGCCGTCCCGCGGGACGTGAGCTCGGGCACGAGGAGCTTCCAGAACCCTTACCTTCCTTCCATCCGTGGAGTACAGCTTGGTCACGCGGCACCGCATGACCTCCGCCAGGTGCTGCAGAAAGGCCTCGAAGCTCTGGGTGACCCTCCTGCTCAGCAGAACCACGCGCCTAGCCTTCGGGTCCCCGTTCCTGAAGACCAGCAGCCTGCGTGGGGCGCGCAGCATGCCGGGAGCAGCGGCGGCGGGCAGGCGGTGCGCATGCGTGCCGATGGCCAGGCTGCTGTGCCAGGGCCGCGGGCGCCGGCTGGCCTTGCCCAGGTCCACGGGCTGCACCCTCCTGCTGTGCGAGCACAGGTACGACTCACCGTCCTCCAGCTGCTCCAGGCACGTGATGCTGTGCCTTCCCCGAGGGGTGCTGATGTTCCTCACCCCAAAAGGTAGAGGCACCTTCCTGGACAAGCTATCCAGCAAAGCATCGAACGTCTTAAAGGAACGAGGGTTGACCACCACCCTGACCCCCCCAAACTGCGGGTCTCCGCTCTTGTAGAAGCTGATCCTTTTGGCCACCACGGGATGAGTGACGCTCAGGTGGCGAAGAGAAGGAACTTGACCTTCAGAAGAAGTCGGATGAATCATGGAAAAACTAGAAGAAGGCGTTTCACTCATTTTGGCCAAGACCTAGAGAAGGGAAGAAAATTATTCATCTCCAGAATAACAGCACCATAAAGAATACATGATAATGATAATGCAAACTAATTGTAGTTGTAGATATCCAGGCTTTTCCCAGGATTTCATTCATTCATTCATTCATTTATTCATTCATTATACCTGCCTGTTTTGAAAGATAATTTTAAGGGGCTAACAGTAAAAGGACATAAATGAAACAGTTAAATAATGGTATTTCTCATTTAAAGATAAAAACAACCTAAAGACACTAATAAGTGACTAGGTAAATAAATTATGATATATGCACTCATGCAATGGAAAGCTAGGCAATCATTACACATGACTTTGTAGATGTGTATTTATTGGCATAGAAAAATGATCATGGCCCATTACTAAGTGAAAACGCAGTTTATAAAATACATATACTATGGCATTGCTAGTGTATTCAACAGCCCTCCCTATCCATGGATTTCACACCTGTAGATAAAACCAACTGCTGATGGATGATATTCAGGGAAAAAAAGTTACATTTTTGCTGATGTGTACTATGCAGTTAGGCCTACAATGGTTGCATCTGTATTGAGTATGTACAGGCCTTTTTCCTTATCATTATTCCCTAAACAATACAGTATAACAACTATTTATATAGCATTTACATTGTATCAGATATAATCATATCAAGGTAATTTAAAATATAAGGGAGGATACACATGGGTTATATGCAAATACTGTGACATTTTATATATGGGACTTGAACATCCACGGATTTTCTTATCTGCGATGTTCCTGGAACCAATCCCCCCATGGATACTGATGTTCAACTTGTACATCAGAGGTGGGCAAATGTGGGTTAATAATAATTAATATAATAATAAATGAATAATACAAGAGTAAACTCTGTTTTGTGTACTCATACCTGTAAACCTACTTTTGCCCACCCCTGTATTTATTATACTAGTAGAAAAATTCTAAAAGTATGTGCAGCCCACTATTTATGACAATTATCTATGGATGGCAGTGCTAGGGATAATATTGATGGGTTTTTTATACATTGCTAAATGTTGTGAATCTTTAAAATTAACAGGTATTCTTGAACAATTAAAAAAATAAAGAGACATAAATTAGAAACCATCCACTGAGAAAATTAGTTCTGCATGCCCTCACAGTTAAGAAAAAGAGGGGAAATAGGAAAGGTTTATAAAGTTCAAATTGTCTGTTGGAGGCAACCAAATGATTTCATTTGGAGGAAAATGTTTTCTGACATTAAATTCTAGAAGAAATGTATCACATAAATCCTTAAATAATAGCCACATTAAGATTGTGTAAAATGTTTCTATTACAGATTGTAGAATGCAGGAAAATTATCTAACACACCATTGATCCTGCTTGGAGAAACTGCAGTAAATAACCCAGTTTTGAATGACAGCATTGTTATGGGCGCTAAAACTGGTGCAATCAGTACTGCTCCCACTACTGGTTCTCAAATGAAAACTTCAGGAAGGAATTTCAGAGCCATTTTCAGCCAATCTCTGAGAATCTGACTGACAAGTAAGCTTCTTGTGGACGGGTTTATCTGTTTGGGGGCTTGCCATTTGCAGCATATATAGGTATGTTCTATTGTTTTAAATCAATATAATTATTAGTGTCTTTTGACATGGTAAAAAAAAAAAACCTCTACAGCCTTGAAGACAAATTAAACACACTAAATAAATGTGATCAGTATTATAGAGATGACAACAGCGTGTTTGCCATTATAAATGAGCTATAATAAATCTGGCCCAAATCTCCTACCTAAATGTTTGCAAGTTGTCATCTAACATTATCCAGTATAATTTGTAAATCTTACTTCTATGTAACTTAGGAAAATGAATTTAAAGATCAACCTATAAATTAGGTGTCTCCCCTTCTGCCTCCCCACGGGGTTTAAAGCAATTATAGTACTTAGGACAATAAAGGCAGCTGCAGCAGCCATGCGGATCAGGACTGGGGAATCCAGCTTTGCCATGGAGTCAGCAAACTGCAGCCTCTTCTCATCCTCTGCTCATAAACTGTGTCCTGACCTTGAGCTTAATCTCCGCACCCTCACCAACCATAAGAGGGAGGAATTCCTTCAGTATTTAAATAAAAGACTCCAGAACTCCTTGCCTCCAATTGCTTTTTAGGTTGGTTTACGTACACATTTTTCATGAATGGTGTTTGAAATACATTTTTCTCCTAATGTTGGAAAATTGTATTTATGTGTAAGTACATAGTGAGGCTTTTCATTTCAATAGCTTTCTGACGGATCTCACTATTTGGGGAGCTGTTGACCTGGTGATCATGATGGGAACACAGTTATGTGAGCTGCTAGGCTAAGGGCTTTGGTTTGTTGTTGTGTTTGTTTGTGGAGGGCTGGCTAAAAAAGAGAAAGGAGGTTTTGTGCTGGGACCAGGAAGGAGAACATGGAAGACTAGAGGCCTGATGCACGAAATCGTGCAAGGGACTTGGCCCTTGCAGCCCCAGCTGCCTCACGGCCCCGCCCCCCGCCCACTGGTTGTTCTGGAAGGTTGTTCTGCCATCCGGGCTAATTAGCATATTAGCTCGTTATCATATAGGATAAGGATAATTGGAAAGAAGAGGCCCCATTGTTCCTATCCCACTGCTGCCCAGCCCTGAGCACCGGTTTTGAGTCTGAGGCATGAAGGGCAGAAGCTGAAAGCACCATGCCCTGGGAAGATGCCAGATGCCCATCAGTGAAGGGGCATTTGCAAGGAAGTACCTGCAGCAAGGTGATTGCTAGCACCTTGATGAGGAGGCAGTGGCAAAAACACAAGTTCGTATGTTCCTAGTGGCATGTAAGAGGATCTCTGGGAACTCCCAGAATCACTGGGAGAAGTTTTTAGATAATGGTGAGATTTTTGCATACATGCAGATGAGGCTTAAAAGCCTATGGTAAGGTGGGCATTGTGTGTATAGCATAAAACATGATGAAGATTCAGTGCTATTGTTGACTAAAAGGATCTATGTGCATACAGTGCACAGTACAATAACCAGGGAAGAGGGTACAAGCCAGACTCCTTCCAGGGGAAGTGTTTCAGCTTTTGCCTTGATCATATATATCTTTTACAGGGATTATGGGAAATTCACAGAGCATCTCAATAGCACGATTGAGGAGGAGTCCAGGTAGCACGAGAATCTCTAGGAGAGATGTGCAGCCCAGCCTGAGGGATTGGGCTGTGGGTGGGAAGCATGGCAGCATCCAGAGGAAAGCCTATGAGGAGCTGTGGTGCCAGGAGCAGGGGCAGAGTGGTGCAGATGCCCTCCAGGAAGAAGGCAGGAATGAGTGGAGAATCTGCCAGCGCACCGGAGCAAGGCCAGAGATTGGTTAGTAAGCCTTCACAGTAGTGTCCCCTTTCATGAAACAGAGCTACCAGCCCTCCACAACTTTTTGTTACCCTGACTCCGTTGTGCTTTAAAAACTAATCAGCCAAAACTGGTTTGGCTCAGTGGATAGAGCATTGGCCTTCGGACTCAAGGGTCCCAGGTTCGATTTCGGTCAAGGGCATGTACCTTGGTTGCGGGCACATCCCCAGTAGGGAGTATGCAAGAGGCAGCTGATCGATGTTTCTCTCTCATCGATGTTTATAACTCTCTATCCCTCTCTCTTCCTCTCTGTAAAAAATCAATAAAATATATTTTTAAAAAAACAAAAAAAACTAATCAGAGCCCTGGCCAGGTAGCTCATTTGGTTAGAGGGCCGTCCCAGTATGCCAAGGTTGCAGGTTCGATCCCTTGGTCAGGGCACATACAAGAAACAACCAATTAATGTGTAAATAAGTGGAAAACAAATTGATCTCTCTCTCTCTCTCTCTCTCTCTCTCTCTCTCTCTCTCTCTCTCTCTTCTCTCTCTCTCTCACTCTCTCTCAAACCAGTAATAAAAAATGAATCAGAATTCGGATGGAATTTTTTAAATGTTTCTTTACATATGTTTTAAATAAGGTTTATTCTATCCCTCTGATTTTGGGATGTGTCAGTAATATACTTAGGGCAGTGGTCGGCAAACTCATTAGTCAACAGAGCCAAATATCAACAGTACAACGACTGAAATTTCTTTTGAGAGCCAAATTTTTTCAACTTAAACTATATAGGTAGGTACATTGTTATTAACTTAATTAGGGTACTCCTAAGCTGGCCTTTGCTAAAAACTCAAGGGACCAAAGAGCCACATGTGGCTCGCGAGCCGCAGTTTGCCGACCACTGACTTAGGGGATATCTAGGGAATGAAAACACTCTGTAGCCTAAAGCAGTCTAATTCTCCCCGCAGGTTAGGCTGAAGGAGAAGCGGAAATAGGTAACAAGAAAAACTGTAGAATCTTTAGGCCCATCACTTTCCTCACCACTGACTTCCCTAGAAGTAACAAACTGTCCTGACTCCAGCCCAAATTATATTGAAATCTGCTTCTAATGAGTAGGCAGCTTGCTACCAGTATCTTTTCCTCTTCCATTCATTCTCTCCAGTGCCTAGAGTCAGACCATGAACTATCATGAACAGTTGTACATGTATGGCTTCTGAAGATTAAGCAGGGTTTTTTAAGCACCTTTTGGTTCCCTCGGGTCATGATTGGTCTCAATTATCTGTGCTGCTCTGAGCCAAACGCAGTGGTTGCCTCTACCAAGAGAGTTGTACCTTCTCTACACTACTCATTTGACAAAACAATTGGCAGACTTACAATAGCCATGCATCATTTCACTAATTGTATTTTAACTGTAATTTTCTACCAAGAAGTAAGAATAACAGGAAACAAAATAAGGAAAATGGTATATTCATAGTATTAGTTCTGTGGCATTTCAAAGATTTAATGATGCAATGGTTCATTTCACAGATTATCATAACTATGCAGTGGAATTGAGGGGTGGGAGTTCAGAAAGGAGATACAAGAGTCCCCTATGGTAGTCACAGCATTGTTGAATTATAAGCAGCTTTCTTTATAAAGTGTTGCGTAGATTTCTCTAATCGGTAAATAGTGATTTTATAATCAGTAAAAAGAAAATGTTACTCATATTTTATTACACTAGAACTCCTTCATTTCCTGACAGTGAGGTTCCCTTCTACTTCAATGTCAGCATATTGTGAAGGTTTGTGGCATATTTAGGTATTAGGAATATTTCTTCCTTTTCTAGTGGTTAAAGATAGAACACAGATATGCAATCTAGATATGAAATAAAAAATAAAAGTATAACTAGCTAAGCATAGCTTATTTTCAAAATAAAGATTTCAAATAATTTTGTACTTACCAGAACTTGAAACTTCCTTATTTAAAAAAAAAAGATGTTTTAAGTTGTTTGTATAATTCACATGAAGGTTACTGGATATGTAACGTGCTCATTTCGTGCAAAGAAAAGAATGTCTTTGGGTTTATTGTTAGCGCATCCACTCAGGGCTTTAGTACAGCCAATTAATTTAATTCAAGGTGATGCTAATCACCAGACAGGATTCACCTTAAAGGGGACCACAGGCAGAAACAAATCAGTTTCTAGCATGCTCCACAGTTCTGAAATCTGCCTAATTAGGGTGTCCCTTGTATTATCTTGCTTACCTAGTGTCATTCTCAAGAGAAAACACTTGGCCAATTTATAAACATTTTTCTCCCAGACAACCTTAAGTCCTCACTTATTGATGTTGAAGAGAAAAAAATTTTATGCTGCCCGAAATGAAATAGTTTGACAGCTTATCATTCTTAGGAAAGTAATTCTGGGTCAATATTTGCTCATGGTAGTCATTAAATAAGCAAAGGACCTAATCCTTTTTGTTTTTAATGTAAGCACTCCTCATTACCTCATCAGTGTAGTTCTAATGAAAATGGCTGGAAGTGTGAACAAATTCGCTGCTCAGCATCACACAGGACAAATGAGAGAGGCAGAGCATGGTGACGTGAAGTAATTTTACGCTTCTGCATACACAGCACTCTTCCATTGCTTTCCTTAATCATGATGGGAATTTGAACGTTCCAGGACTTTCCACACATGAAGTCCCCAGATAGCCCTGCAGCCTATCACTCTGCATAGAGTGGATATGGCAGCACATGCCAGATGGCCACGAGATTAGCTGGATTTGTGAGTGATTACAAATCAAATGGCTGATGTGGGGGAGGTAACGGACAGCTAGTGCAATGAGTTGAATCCCAGCCTGAGAGACTGAGATTTATCACAACAGAACTAACACCGATTTTGGAGAAAGGAAAGGACAAGACAAAAAATGATATTTAAGATGATATTCTAGTAGCAGCATTCAGTAAATGTACACAGAGGATGGAAAAGACTGGGGAAAGAAATGCAGCATGGGAACAAGTCTTTAAGAATTGGCTTGGAATAAAATGGTGGTTCTGTAATGAAAGCAAAAGGTATTTCCCAAGCGCTGTTGTAGGCTCCACAGAGACAGCACAAATGAAGCACAATCTCTGCCCTCCAGAAACCGTCCTTCTAAAGGGGAAACTAAAGCCCTAGCCGGTTTGGCTCAGTGGATCGAGCATCAGCCTGCAGACTGAAGGGTCCCGGGTTCAATTCTGGTCAAGGGCACATGCCCGGGTTGCAGGCTCCATCCCCAGTAGGATGCATGCAGGAGGCAGTCAATCAATGATTCTCTCTCCTCACTGATGTTTCTCTCTCTCCCATCTCCCTTCCTCTCTGAAATCAATAAAAACATATCTAAAAATAAAAAATAAAGGGGAAACTAATAATGCAATAGGCACCACTCATACCGTATTTGATACACATTCTCAAGTTTCCTCCCTGTATGCCTTCCTCAGAGAGGTTAGAAAGCCAGGTACTCACCTCCCAATCTCTACGTCAGTAGGCTAAGTGATCTTGTTTGGGCCAAGACAATGTAAGAGAGCTCTGAAGGAGCACTTCTGGAAACTTTTGCTTTCTTGGTAAAAGACACACCTGGTGCCACCCCCTTTTCTGTCTTCATGCCTGGAACATGGAAGTAACACATGGCACTACTAAGAGGCAACAAGTATGAAGATAAAATGTTAACACACTAAGGATGGCCAAGTAGAGAGATAGGAGAACCCAGCTGGTGTGGCTCATTTATTGATAGTGGACCTATGAACCAGAAGTCACAGTTCAATTCCCGGTCAGGGCACTGCTTGGATTAGGGGCTCAACCCCCAGCAGGGGGCATGCAGAAGGCAGCTGATCAAGATTCTCAACATTGATGTTTCTATATCTCTCTCCCTCTCCCTTCCTTTCTAAAATTAAGAGAGAGAGGGGGGGGGGGAGGGAGGGGGAGAGAAAGGGAAAGGAGAGGGAAGGAGAGGGGAGGGGAGGGGAGGGGAGGGGAGGGGAGGGATAGAAAAAGAGTCCTGATAGCTGTGTGAGCAACTGGACTAATCTGGCAACCACCTAACTCTTCTAATGAGAAAAATTAACCCCACTCCTGATACCAACTGCTGAAATAGAACTCCTTATGGCAAGCAACCATGTCTGACTCTGGGAGATTACACTAAAAAGGTGTCTATTAAAAGAATAGTGAATGGCTCACAGAATCTTTGAAAGTTCTAAAGAATAAGGATCAAATGTAAGATTCTAGGAACAACATTAAAACCTTTCCTAGAACTGGCCTGACGAGGAATCGCCTGTACACCACAGAGCCCACGGTGTGAAAGTTTGCACCCTTGCCACTTCTCTGCCAGGAACACAATTATACTTCAAATAAGACCAACCTAGCTATTCACCTTTGCTGTCACCCTAACCAGAAAATCAATTTCATGGGAAGCCTGCTGTTTCACCTTGCTCACCTCCAACCTACACTAGTGCCTGTGCCCTCGCTGGGGGGAAAAAATGGAAAGAAAATATGTAGCTTATTTAGCTCCTACAGGAAGAAATCGTCTTTGCCCTATGAAGATTCATAAGGTGAATAATCTCCCAAACTCAAACAGGGTGATTTGCAAAAATGACTGCAATTCCCTGCAAACCCCTTTCCTATGTAATCTGTAGCTCCAACCGTCAAGAGGTGATATCTGGTTTTTTCCTCCCCTACTCCCTGAATTTTGACTGCTTTAACCAATAGAATGAGGCAGAGGGGATATTATGCCAGCAACAAAACTAAACCTGCCTCAAGAGGATGGGTATACTCTGTCTTCTTAAGAATCCTCTATTATTCATGAACTAGAGGCCCGATGCACGAACTTCATGTAAACGGCTTGGCCCTTGCAACCATGGTGCCCAGCTTCTTCTGTCCGGAAGGTCGTCTGGAAGGTCGTCAGGACCATCATTCTGCTGTTCAGCCATCCGGTCTAATTAGCATACTACGCCTTTATTATTATAGATAAGCCTTGTCTGGCCTGCTAGATGATGAAAAAATCTTATTCCATGTGTCCCATTCAACCCAGCTAACAGCTGGCCAACCCTCAGAAACAGAGCCACCTACCTGATCACAGACGCATAAGTAAAACCTGCCTAACACAGATCATCCATCTGAGCCCAGTCTGCTTGGCTCACCCAAAGAAGGGTAAGCTCAATAAATGTTTGTTTCAGCCACTAAGTTTGAGGTGATGTTTTATGTCATAAAAGCTAATGTACACTAATATAAGTTGATAGGAGAAGATGTGACTTTAAGTGGTGGGCACACAGTGCAATATACAGATCTTATAACATAGAAATCCACATATGAAACATATGTTCATGTTGACCAATGTCACCCCAAACAATTTAATAAATATTTTTAAGCTAATGGAAAAAATTACAGAGAGCATAAAAAATAAAATAGTAAATAAGATAATTTAAGATTTGAAAAAACTAAAGCAGTATAATTTAGTAGAAAGTGATGAGGTCCACTCAATTTCTCAGGGAAGTCCTCACTGAGAAGGCAATATTTAAGGTGAAACTTAAATCTGAAGAATTTAAAACTATTCCAAACAAAAGGAACAGCCCATTTGCAAAGGTCCTGAGACAGGGAATGTGACTAGCATTGCTTAAAAATATGAACAAAGTGGTGAGTGACGAAAGATAACATCAGAGAAATAGGAAGAGACCAGATTGTTTAGCGCTCTCTAAACCTGGTAAGGATTTGGGATTTTATTCTGGTGAGGAAACTGATTTACATTTTAGAGAGATCACTCACTTGCTGTGAGGCACATGGGCGTTAGAACAGCAGGAGGAGAGGCCGGAGCCCTGTTTGGTAGTTACTATAATAATCATAGGAAATATGTGCTCCATTTTGCTGTGAGCATAAAACTGCTCTTAAAGAATAGCTTTTTTTTTTTAATTGGGGGAAAATTGGAAGAATGGATTTAAGAGATTAGTAGGAGAGAGAGAAAGAGAGAGAGAGAGAGAGAGAGAGAGAGAGAGAGAGAGAGAGAGATGGATGCAGGGAGAAAGGAAGTCAACAGGATCTAATGGGACTTACTGAAAGCTGCTGTGTGCCAGGCCCAGGCCCTGGAGACACTGGGCATCTATAGGAGGCAGCCTGGTGGAGTGAAAAGGGTGGGGACTTTGGAATCATGCAAACCTGGAAGTGAATCTATAGGCCACCACTTAGTAACTGAGTGCACCAGGGTGCGTTACTTATCTCTCTGAGCCTCCACATCTTCTGAAAAACAAGATAAAAATAACTGTCTCATGGGCTGCTCTAACAGCTCAATGTGTGGCATATGCAAAGTGCCTATCCAAGTACTTTTTAAGTAATAGACATCCTAGAAGTGTTGCTTTAATTTCCTTTCATTTTACTTTCCTGAAAAAAGATCCAGTATCTGAATAAAAGCTGAAAGTCAAGGGATCCTGAAACCAAGGTAGGCCTGTGTCTGGATATGTAATCAAGTCAACCACGATCTTTCCTTCTATAAATCTTACTCAGTAACATTTCCCCTGAATATTCTCACTTAGCTACACCGGCACCTTCAGGCAACTGACACCAGCTACTGACCTAACATGCCAAGTATAAAAAACTCCAGGCTAAACCGAAATGTCAGTTTAGTGTCCAAAGCCTTTTCTGTGGCCAACACCTGTGATCCACTTCCTTCTTTGGGGTCCTGCTTCCCGCTGTGCTGAGATCCAAACACTGAAGCTGCTTTCCTAAACTCCAGCCCAGCCGCTTGCTCTAATCTTCAAAGAACACTTCCTGTACCAGTCCGGATGCTGGGCCCAACTCTGAACCTCAGTGCCATGATGGACTTTCTCTTGGTCCCTCTTAATCCACACTGGCCTCTCCTATGGCTTCTCCAATCTCGCTTTTGCTCTTTCACACCCAACTCCCTTCCATCTGTTCAAAGCCACTTATACTCTTCCAGAACATTCCATCCTGAGAGCATTAGCCACCATGGAAGCATTGTTTCTGTAAGATAGCTTCTTTGATCTTATAGCACGAAGTATTCTTCTGCATTTGGACTGGCTTTCTATCCCAGGGACTAACTTAAATTGAAAAATGTTCTATAACGTGTGGCTGTATTCACAACATACAGTCACAAGTTGACCTGCCAATGAATATTAAATTCCTTATCAGAGATGGATTAACTCTGCTGTAAATGTAATTCAGAAATAGCAACAGACATCAGGCAACATGATTGGACAGCTTTGCTTTGTGGGAGAAGAAATCTGCAAGACAGGATTTAAAATGCACTAAACTCAACAGTGTATGAAATGGCACTTTTGTTGTAATTTTAAGCTTTATAAGTAGAATCTATAAATATATCTTAAAAAAATCCAAGAAGGCTAAAGAAAAAAATACATGAGAAAACATACAAAAGAGAGATAGAAGAAGAGATTAGACATGGAATTAGAAATGGAAAAAGTCCTTAGGCCACCTTGTCCATTTCCCGGCCAGCATAGCTCCTTCTCCAGGGTTCGTCCAGTCTAATTTTAGATGACCGGAGAGTCTTGACTTCAGGCACTTCATTTGTAAAACCATTCTGCTGTCTAACGAACCTTCATGATCTGTCAATCCTTCTAGTTCTTGTGCCTAAATTTTCAACCTTCCAATAGGTCCCCTGGGTCTCCTGGCCTTCGCTGGCTGCAATGCCCAGATACAGTGCTAGAGGGAGAATGTTCTCTTCTTTGTCAGATCTATCTATAAAATACCTAAGAAAGGTGAGATCTCATCAAAACCAAGATAGGCATTCTCCAAAGATCACCACTGGGCTGGTGCAGGAGAACTTGAGTCCTGATTTGTTTTCAATATTACAAAGCACCCAGAGGCTTAAGAATCTCTACTTAGATTTTTCTTTCCAAAATCCCAATAGTTCACGGAAAGACATAGTAAACACCACCAGTATGAAACGGCTAATACTTGCCAGACATTACCCCTGATGCTTTATATACATTGACTCTGACCTTACAACAACCCTACACAGCAGTGATTCACCCCTTCCTACATGTGAAGAAACTGTGACTTGTGGGTCGGAGTTAAAATAGTTCAGTCATGTCCGTCTGGCTGAAACCCTTGCTTTTCCCAGTGCCTGTGCCATTTCTACAGCACCTTTTTCAGAGAATGTGAGCACATAATTCTGGGCTCTCCATGTCCAAGCAGATGATGGCTGTCTCCTGCCCCGGGTAGACTGTGAGGCGATGGATGGGGCAGAGCACCACACTTCCCCGAAGACAAACTGCCTCTAAGCGTTCTGGAGACAAGCTCGGAGAGAACCAGGTGGGCATTGCAGCTCTGTTGCAGAAATGAGGAACCTAGACTCTGGGGCTAGGGAACACCGGGGTAGGCAGTGGGGTAGCAACACCCAAGCTTGCCTAAGTGGGGAGTGAGCAGGACAGAGCAGCAGCTCCTGATACTTGGCAAACACATTTACGTTGCTGATCATCCCACTGTGGCTTCAGCTACTTTGGATCCACCCTAGGCTTTGAATCAGAGTCTGAATAGATTTATGGGACCAGGTGTTTTAAAGAAACTGACTCAGAACTTCTCTTTGACCCGGACTCTAAGAGGAATATCAGAACTCATTCCTATAGCTCAGTCATCCCCAATGCCCCACACTAACAAAGGGTAACAAAATGTCACCAGGCACCCAAGCCTTCCTTAGGGAGGAGCAGATCTGCCCAGGTAGGTGAGTCATTAATACCTCCCTGCTTTTCAGCCTTCAGAATCGATCCTACATTTTAGCTTCTTGGACTAGACTCCTCATCAGTTTGCTTAGTTTTCCCCCTCATTTGGAGGAAAACGTTGAGAATCATCAAAGGAGCCTGCCTGCAGCTGCTGATTTACAGCTGTGTGTCTACTGAGATAACACAGAGTGGAAATCTGGACACTTCAGGCCCCTGATTTCAGCTTCCTAGACAAAAGCTCTGCTGATTAGATTGGCGGTTCTTGAAACAACACACTGATGCAGCTTTTTCAAACATGAATTGGAGCTCACATTGACTACACATCCAACCTTAGGAATACAGCACTGGAACCGAGAACTGTAAGGGTGATGAAGAATCTGCTTATTTGAGGAAATGATTTTATTCCTCTCACTTTTCAAAGGATAATAAATTGATTTCTAAGAAGGGCCCAAGGCAGACATGAGTTGGAACCCCAGCCCTGTGGCTTACAGTATGCACAACTTCTGTGAAGGCACTTCGCTTTCCCTGAAATGGTTCCCTCAGCTGAAAAATGGCTACACTAACACCCTGCTGACACAGTGCTGGTGAGAATTAAATCAAGGAACTTGCTTAGCACAGTGTTTTGAGCTTAACAAATGCTAGAGTCCTTCCTTTGATAAACTGCACACAAGAACACAGCAGCTCATTTAAAAAAAAAAAAAAAAGGTATTTTTATTTGAAAGGTAGCACGTCACCCTTGCGAGAAATATTAAAATATTCTACTCCCAGAGCAAAAATCAGAGGTAAATGAAATTAGGTGTAAAATTTCAACTAATTTTTGTCAACTCATATTCTTTCATAAATGAATCAATTCCTCTAAGCCCGTGGTCGGCAAACTGCGGCTCGCGAGCCACATGCCGCTCTTAGGCCCCTTGAGTGTGGCTCTTCCACAAAATACCACGGCCTGGGCGAGTCTATTTTGAAGAAGTGGCGTTAGAAGAAGTTGAAGTTTAAAAAATTTGGCTCTCAAAAGAAATTTCAGTTGTTGTACTGCTGATATTTGGCTCTGTTGACTAATGAGTTTGCTGACCACTGCTCTAAGCCATGTCTTACTCTGTAACCAGAAAATTCTTCTTTCTGAAAGGGTCTACCAAGCTTCTCATCAGGAATTTGTCCCAGTCCGAGGTTACCCAGGCACCATGTGAAAAGCCAGTGGAGCTCACTAATTAAAGGGATGGTTTGGCAATGGACACACCTGGATTGGGGCCCCACCTTTACTTACACTTCCGAGCTGTGTGACCTGGGTAATTACACAGCCTAAGTCTCCATTTCCTCATCTACAATATAGGGGGGGTTACCATAGTATATATCTTTTATTTTTTTTCTTTCTTTTTTTTTAATATATTTTATTGATTTTTCACAGAGAGGAAGAGAGAGGGATAGAAAGTTAGAAACATCGATCAGCTGCCTCTTGCACAACCCCCACCGGAGATGTGCCCGCAACCAAGGTACATGCCCTTGACCGGAATCGAACCTGGGACCTTTCAGTCCGCAGGCCGACGCTCTATCCACTGAGCCAAACCAGTTTCGGCTATATCTTTTAATATTATTTTGAGGATTAAATAAAATAGTGTAACACTAGTAAGAAATCATGTTAGTCATTTTATTATTTTTTAATGTATTTTATTGACTTTTTACGGAGAAGATGGGAGAGGGATAGAGAGCTAGAAACATCTATGAGAGAGAAACATTGATTCTACTGGGGAGGTGCCCGAAACCAAGGTACATGCCCTTGACCGAAATCGAATCTGGGACGCCTCATTCTGCAGGCTGATGCTCTATCCACTGAGCCAAAGCGGTTAGGGCTAGTCATTTTATTATTAATGAGCAATCCATAACACATGGGACTGATTCATAACATACTATGTAAGAAAGGAATGTGAATTTAAACACCATTCTCAAATTGCATAAGCAAAATTCATTTATTGATATATGGGAAACCCCATAGACTATAAACTCTGAATGAGGATTCATTACTTCTAGTATTTTTTATCATTTTCCTCCTTCCATGGAAGTCCCACATAAATGATTGACAATCTTTTGTCTCAGATAACTTTCTCTTATTTAAAGAAGTTATCATTTCATATTTAAAATTGTAGAATAGTAGATAATTCTACAATTCTACTTGTATTTCTAGGGAAAGTAGAAATAACAAGTAATCTAAAACATGTTCTGATCAATCAATGTCTATCAAATTTAACCTTGGGCTATTGATAACACCGGCCACACCTAAGATTGCCTCACCACCACATCCCTGTTGGCCCTGCTGTAGGGAGTCTTATCTAGGAAACTAAGCCCATGAATTTCCGGACCCAAAGTGGAAAGAGATTATTAGCTCTTGCCCTAAAATAAATCACTTCCCAGTGTTTTCACTTCCAGACTTCTAAAACTTTCCCTGCAGTTTTGAATGTGAACAACTGTTACATGTCTGTAACAAAGATGATCAATTGCACTCTGATCCCAAATTAAATGGGAACCTGTAGTTTAGAATCTCTTCATTGTGACCCACAGGGCATCCTTTTTTTAGCATAAGCTGTCAGTGACTTTTCTGGTATCTAGCATACCTTTGAAGAATGTCTTTAAAGCATGAGAAGAAACAGCAGTGTAAATTAGGTTACCATTAAGTAATGCAAAAGAAGTTGAAACATACTACCTCCCCCCCCCCTCCACCTTGCCCCCATAGCTGCTAAAGAAGTTGTTAAGCAAGTAGCTGTTGCAAGACTGATTACTAGCATTAATCAATGGTAAGAATAACATACATATTCATTCATCCATTTCCTCCTTAGGACATGTAAATAGCACCACACAGGCCGGGCTCTTTCTAAAGCAGCAAAGAGTGATTGAAAAAGGGATATCTTCCTTCTCTCTGCTCACACCCTCAGGGGAGGAAGAACTACTCTCTCACCAGTTAATAACAGTTCTATGGGAATGGGCATTTTCTAAGCTTCCAGTTAGTAAGTGCACTGTTTTTCAGACACTTCATTGGTTTTTCTCCATCTCAATAGCTTTGTTACATTAGGGAACAACTAATTCAGGACCCATAAATTCCAAGTCATCGTAAGACCATCATCTAGTGTAATAGTCTTAGAATGAAGGAATTGCTTTGGCAGAATCCCTGAGTCACAGTTATGCATCCACTACTTTAATTCATCTAAAAGTGGAGGACTCCTTAGCTTAGGACAAAGCCCATAGTTAGCTCCAGATATAAGAAAGTTCTTACTTATGTTGAATTAGACTGGTCCTCAAGATGTCTATCTACTCTTTTGTATAAGTTCTATATGAACAGCAACAGGAGTTTCTATGTGAATTGTGGAAATATCTGTTAGCCTTTGATGAGATTGGCTGTTACTTCAAACTCGCAGTGGTAGGGCAGGCACTAAGTACATTGGTGGCCTGAAAATAGGCAATAGGGCCCCAAACACCTGGCTGAGGTTCTATGGCAAATTTCTAGTTCCTGGCTGAACCAGCCCAGATTGCAAAATCATGAGAAATAATAAATTGTTGTTGTTTTAAGTCAATTAGTGTTTTTGTTTTTTTAATAGCTTTGGTGTAGTTTGTTACGCAGCAATAGAAAACTGAAACATGGACATACACTCAAAGTTTCAAATAAAACTTCATAGACAAAATCAAGCCCATTCCTAGGCTTCTTAGAGAACATGAGACCGGCTCCCAGACCCCAATCTTATAAACTTAGGGTTGCATTTCCCAATATTTGTTCTAAACAAAGCTACTCTACCCCACTTTTACCCCACTGTCTTCCCATTCTCTCTTGGAATGCCATCTCTCACCCAAATTTCTTCTTACCGAAACCTTAACCATCCTTTAGGCCCATTCCGTGTGTGCCTTCCTCCAATAGGTCTTTCCTCATCCTCTCACCCAGTGATACAACCACCACCCGCAATAGTCATGTAGATTAGAGATCAGAACAACTTTTGCATATCAGGATCTCTCTCTCCTTAAGCTCCTCATTGCATTATTTCATAGACTTTTTATTTTAATTTAAATTATTATTTAAAGTATTACATGAGTCTCCTCTTTCCCCCATTGACCTCTCCCCAGCCGCTCCCACCCCCCAGAACATGCCCTCACCCCCCTATTGTCTCTGTCCATTGGCTATCCTCATATGCATGCATACAAGTCTTTTGATTGATCTCTTGCCCCCTCACCCCCCACCTTCCCTTATAGGTTGGACAGTCTGCTCAATGTTTCTATGTCTCTGGTTCTATATTTGTTCATCAGTTTATGTTGTTCATTATATTCCACTCACAGACTTTCTCATGGCACTTCTATTCTCTCTCTTTTTTTAAAATATATTTTTATTTCAGAGAGGAAGGGAGAGGGAGAGAGAGATAGAAACATCTATGATGAGAAACATCAATGGGCTGTCTCCTGCATGCCCCCTTATTAGGAATGGAGCCTGCAACCTGACATGTGCCCTGACCAGGAATCGAACCATGACTTCCTGGTTTATAGGTCGACACTCAACTACTGAGCCACACCAGCTGGGCTATCCTCTTTTATCACAATGATAGCGTGCACTTTCAGGATCCTCCAAAAAGCACTCTGAGGAACTGTGTTTCCTTCATCTCTGCATGCCCCTTAGTGCCTATTATTTCCAATCCTAAATCCACCAGTCCTGGCCTGGCTTAGAGTAATGATGCCATAACAAGGCCTTTGTATTCACCTGAATCTCACATCTGGGAAGCTGTGTGACAACAGCATTTGCATAAATCAGGCCCTATTAATAGAAGCCAGACTTTTGGAAAGGGCTCAGGGCCTGACTCAAATGGTCCCGCTCCATGCTGGAATCCCAACTATATGATTTCATATTTGGATGAATATGACATTATTTTCATCTATAAATTGGCATTGTTCCAATCCCATAAGGTTTTTGTTTGTTTGTTTGTTTTTTGCTTTAAATGATATCATGTACACTCAACAACTAACCGCGTGACTGATACATAACAGACTACAAAATGTTGGGATAAAATACTTTGATGACTGACTCTATTGTGATATTGCTGCAAATCCACTCTTTGCCTCATTGTAACATTGTTGAGACTTTTTTTTTTTTGGCAAAAAGCAAAGTTCTGAAATCACTTGCCATTTAAATGTAAATCTGAGTATTTTTAAATTTTAGGGGAAGGCTATTATATTGAGAGCTGTCTCCCTAGCTTCATATCAAATCTATATTCCTCTCAACCATTAAACTAGAAGTAAGTTTATTAATCAATTCTCTTTCTCCTGAGGTTATTTTTGTGTGAGAGAGGTTATTTTTGGTCTCAATAGTAAATGAGAAAAAACATAATTTTACCTCCCTCTTTATTTGTAGTAATGAGAGTTGCATCCTTAAAACCAAATACCACACAACTGACACAGCACAATTAGCAGACGTTCTTTTTTTTTCCTTTCTTTTTTTTTTCTGTTTGCTTTGGAAAGACTGAATGGAAAATAGAGTCTACACCTCACTCAAGCTACTCTCCCTCGTTTTTCTTGGAAAAAAGAAGGTGATGACTGATTTATCCAAACATGTTTAAGGCATCTGGTCTATTTTGTATCCTCCCTACAATCAAGGGTCACAGTTTTATGACAAAATAAAGAAAAAGAATTAACACACATTGAGCATTGTAAGAGGCAGTACAATAGAAGGACGGGCATCTAAAAATCTCTATTTATAGTAAAGGTGCTATTATTAGCAGGAGTTTTGATGCCAAGATTATAAAGAGTGAGCAAGTATAGCCAGAGGCTCAGCTGTACAAGTACCAAGTAATTAAAACTCTGATTTGGTTCTTAAATATGTTGTCAGACACTCATAGAAATAGCTCTTCAAAAAACTTGTTATTTTGAGGGTGAAAATGATATTCAACCCCTTTGAATTCTGATGCCACAAACCCCCCAGAGTGTGACCACTGGGGTGACAAGGGGAATAGCGCCTTGTTAACATGAGTGCTGCATGCTGGTCCATAGCGTATAAGGAGTAGACACTGAGCACATAAAAGTTGATGAAGGCAGGGATCAAGCCTCTTCTGTGCTGAGACTAGAACCACCTCAGATCTACTGATGAGAATGAATAGAAAAAGTGCTTCAACAATTGATTCCTTTTTTATACTTACACAGTCCAATTCCTTAGAGGATTTTTCTCTGATTTCAACACTAAAAGAACCACATAATTCCCAAAAGGTTCCAGCCAGTGCTTTGAGGTTACCTAATCCAGTGCCAGAACTTTATGGATATGCATTGATGTCCAGCCAATTACATCACTTGCCTAGGGCCACACTGCTAATAGGTGGCAAAATTTTGAATTACTTCTAATTTCAAACGTTGGGTGACTTTAATTAAATTGTTGACAAAGTCACTTTCTTAAAATAATTGTTTATTGATTCACGAGAATAAATGAACTCCTGTGGCTGTGCTTCTTGGATATGCCAAGTGGGTCTGATGTCAGTCAGTAGAAAATATCATATGGAGACAATTTTCCAAACTTAGCAAGCAAGCTCCATTACCTGAACAAACCAACCTCTTAATTTGTAACCTAGGTTGTCCTCTGTCTTAAGGTTCTTGCTCACAAAAGTCAGCAAGACTAGACCTGGGAAAATAATGCAACCCTTATGTTCTAAAAATGTTGGGTAATTATCATCATCTTTTTGTAGAGAGGACAATGTGTTATGAAGTTACTCACTGTTATTGGCTAAATCCTGCCCCGCCCCAAGATGTTGAAGTCCTAACCTCAGTACCTGTGAATGTAACTTTACTTGGAAGCAAGATCTTTGCAAATTGTCAAGTGAAAAAAATGAGGTCCTTTCGGTAGGCCCTAACCCAATATGATTGGTATTCTTGTAAAAGGGGGAAATTTGGACACTGACATGCCCTCAGGGAGAACATCATGTGAAGATGAAGGCAGAGATGGGGTGATGCTTCTTCAAACCAACAAATGCCAAAGATCGCCAGCAAACACCAGAAGGTAGGAGAGTGGCAGGATCCTTCCCTCACAACCCTCAGAAGGAATCAGCCCTAATGACACCTTAATCTTGGAGTTCTAGTCTCCAGAATTGTGAGACGATAAATGTTTGTTGTCTAAACCACACAGTTTGTGGTATTCTGTTTGGCAGACCTAGCAAACCAGTACTATTGCCTCATCTGAAAAAGGATGGGATACCCCTAACTGGTTTTGCTCAGTGAATAGAGCAAAGGCCCATGGACTGAAGGGTCTGCGGTTCGATTCTAGTGAAGGGCACACACCTCAATTGCAGGCTCTATCCCTGGCCTTGGTCGGGGCATATGTGGGAAGCAACCAATTAATGTGTCTCTTTCACATTGATGTTTCTCTCTATATATCTCTCACTATCCCTTCCACTCTCCAAAAATCAATGGAAATATATCCTTGGGTGAGGATTAAAGGATATATGCACCCCTATGTTCATAGCAGCACAATTTACCATACCTAAGATTTGGAAACAGCCTAAATGCCCATCAGCAGATGAATGGATTAAAAAACTACACAATAGAATACTACGCTGCAGAAAAAGGAAGGAATTCTTACCATTTGCAACAGCATGGATGGAACTGGAGAGCATTATGCTAAGCAAAATAAGCCAGTCAGAGAAAGATAAATATCACATGACTTCACTCATTTGTGGAATATAATGAACAACATAAACTGATGAACAAAAACAGATCCAGAGACAGAGAAACCTCAGAGGGAAGATAGGGGAGGGTGGGGGTAAGGGGGAGAGATCAACCAAAGGACTTGTATGCATGCATATAAGCCTAGCCAATGGACACAGACACCAGGGGGGTGAGGGCATGAGTGGGGGAGTAACGGGGGGGGGGGGAGAATGGGGGGAATAAGGACACATATGTAATATCTTAATCAATAAAAAGAAAAAGAGATAAAAACAACACACATACAAAAAAAAGGATGGGGTAAACTAATTGATCTTACCGGCCCTTCAGGCCTAACACCTGCAGTTCCATAAAGGCAACTGTTCAGAGGCTCTGAGTCCTGGGAACCTGCCTATGGTAATGGGATGGGAGGGGCTGCACCTCTCAGACAATGAACAGATATTTATTAAGCAACTATTATGTGCCCGGCATCAGTCTGGGCCTGGGACACAGCCATGAACAGGAAGACACAATCCCTGTGGCCCAGAATTCCCAGGGAAGATCTGCGCTAAACAAGTAATCACAAGTATGATGTGTGCTGTGGAAATGCAGAGACTGCCCTGCGACAATTAGACCAGCAAATGAGGTTTAGAGAGAGACAGAAATGAGGGTGAGGAATTAGCACCCCAACAAAGAAAGGTGGGGTGGGAGGGGGTGGTGTGCATGTTCCGGGCAGGACCACCGCGGAGCTCGCACAGTCTAACCCTTCTCTAAGGGAAGGGACATCCTCGACAGGCAGAAAGGGGAGAATGGAGGGTTGACAAACAAAGCAACAAATGTCCTCCCTAATACAGAGATAGCTGCCACTCAACCTGTCGAGGCCACAGGAGGCTGAGGAGGGACTATTTCCAGCAGCAGCAGCAGCAGCACAAGTTTCAAAGGAATCCTTCTGTCCTAGACTCACATCATGAGTCACTTCCAAACTTCAGTTATATTTAGATTTCTGTTGGGCCTAATGGCATTCTTTCTGGTTTCTATTTAAAAATGGCGCCGAGCAGGGTGAAAACAGAATTGTGAATAAGCATGTATTATTTAATCCAGATCGCAACGCCCATTTTCCTTTGCAACATGTTTTGGCCTTTAGGTTTCTGTGAAAAGGTACGTTCTGGGTGTTTGCTTATTTGTTTGAAAAATAGCTAAGAACATTTTGATAAATACTCCAAACTATATGTAACAAAAGATACCCAGAACACTAGATACGTACTTAGCAAATTGTTCTCTGAAAAATGATGACAACATTCCTTGAGGATTAATATTGTGATATGTACCAGGTTTCTTCTTCCCTCCCTCAAGACAGCCCAGGAATAAAGGCATTTGGGTCATTGAATTTTCCACCTGTTAAGATTTTGGTTCTGCTCTTTGCATAATTGATAATTACAATTAATATTTACCAAGTACTTAACCTTTTGCACTCGGATGTCGAGTGTGACTCGACACGGTTAGCATTAGAATAAAGGAATCGAGAAAAAAGCAAGCGAGTGCAAAGGGTTAATATGTGCCAGGCACTGAGCAAGGCTCTTACATTCTTTTTTTTTTTTTTCTTAATTCTCCTAACAGTCTGGAAACTAGGAATGTTTATGGTCCCCAGTTTAAAGATGAGGGAACTGAGGCTTAGTATTGTTGAATAACTTATCCTCAGTCACACAGGAAATAAATGATGGAGCCACTGCTAATGTCAGTGATTTCTGAATTGATGAGGAATCAGGAGTCTTCCCTAGGTTTCATCCCAAATATTGGCTATACAAGGGAAACGAGATATCCTCTGCTCCTTCTCACTCATCATCAGAGCACTTGATTTTCATCTTAAGGAACCTGAAGTATTTGTCTCACACTATTCATGTTCACTCCCAACTTCCTGAAGGATAAAAGAGCACAAGGGTTTTAGTGTCCTTACGCACAGGAAGTCAAGGCTAGTCCAACATGTGTCCAGAATCAGTGCTCTCTCTCCTAACTCCCATATGAATCATACCGTGAGGTACAGAAGCCTCCTACTGAGATATCAATCAACAAAATATCTCATGTGCACCAGTTCTGGCCATGGATCCAATTCAATTCAACAAGTATTTTTTGAGCCATATACAAGGGATTGCTAGCTCTATCTTAAAATCCAATATTTCCTTCCTTTTAGTAAAAGGATTCTGACTTTATTCCTTTTGGAAGCCAAGCAGATTTGTCCAGTCTCTGTTGCAGCCACCTTGCCCATGTCACTGTTCTAACCACTGAACTGGAAGCAGTAGGGTTATATGGTTCTTTCAGAAAGACTCCTGAATAGGGAAGGGCTCCTTTTTCTCCAAACCCTTCTTCCCCTTTTCTCTCCTAAGATGTGGTTCAATGGCTGGAACTCCTGAAACCATCGAGGACCACAGGATGACCTTGAGAATGGTAGCCATTCACAGCAGAGTGAAAAGATGGAGGCATCTTGGGTCTCAGCGTTGCAGATGAACTATATCAGCCCTGGACTATACATTCACATTTTAGTAAGAAAGAAACATAGTCAACTCTATATTTTATGTTTCAGTTATGTTCAGCCAAAATTATCTGAGAGTACCACCTACTACCTGCCAGGCATTAGGCTAGAAACAATTCCCTCCAACCTCCCCCACCCCCAGTTCCCACATACATGCAATGTATGTGTGGGTATTTGGGCAATGCCTGGTATAATGAAACAAAGAGATCACATCAACCACAAACATCTCTCCTAAAGATTTGACAGAAATGCTTTAGAGGACCACTAAATTTTATGAAACATTCTCAAATCCATGATCCTATCATTGATCCTTCTCCCACACAGAGTGGTATTCTTATTCCTGAATATACAAAATGAGGTCTAGATTCCCATTGCTTATTGCATTCAAAGACCATTACACTAAAAATAATTACCTCAAAACCAGTAGAAACATTTTGTCTTCTCCATTCCACCTGTTAAAAAGTTAAGTTATGGATGTCTGCATGCCTATATTTTTATTTTACTTTCCCTCAGGAAGCCTCTTGATAATAAGTGAAATGCCTGTGACCTGGGTAAGCTTTGAATTATGCTATAAAAATAAAGCCTTTTGTAGTTTCCTGAAAGATATTTGGATCTGAGGCTGTAAAATATTGCTGAGATATTGATGCTCATGATAAATTGGCCCTTTTACCAGGATATAATGAAAATGTGGGCATCCCTCTATATGTCCAAAGACCTTAACTGATGAATAACAATAGTACATTCTGTGACTAAAGGAAGGTTTGACAAAATTTGTCAAACAGGCATTTAACTCTAAGAAGATAAAATAATTGCCTATAATTGTGTTGTTGGGTTTTTTTACTTAAGTATTTATTTTTGGAGAAGCAAAGTCAGAATGCTCTTTGAGCTACAGGAATTTAAGTATTCAAATCAGTTATAAGAAAATCAAGGAACACACGCAAGCTAAGATAGGTCTAGAGCTGCAGCCATCACTAGCAGGTGAATTGGTCATTCCCTGGCCTCGAACTAGGGTCAGACCAGGGGGAGGCTTTGAGGAATTTACAGCCACCACTTGCCTCAGCCTGCACTCCCCACAGTGGCCTCAGGTCCTGAGAACCTTCGTACTCTGTTAATTAATTAAAGACACTTTACCTGGTCTGTAAGGTTGTCTTGTCCCTGTGGCTGGTAGTAGTTGCTGGTTGGAGCCCTGTGTAAATAATTTGTCAGCAGTAAATCTCTTATCTTGCCCCTTTATTTCTTTGGAACAATGGGACCGAGGCACAGGGTCCAGGGAAATAGAAGTGGCGCTGAGCTCAGCATTGGTTCTTTATACCCCGCAACCCCCATAGCTTTCATGGGTCCAACTCAGGTTACAAACCACAGCTCAAACAGGAGAAAAGGGACTGTGCTAAGACAACTCTGAGGAAGAAAAGCCAAAATAACGCAGCCATGGGTGGAGTTCCTCAAGGTGAATGGCTTTGATCTGACAAGCACCTGCTCTGGCCCGTCCTCCCCCAGGAGGAGACGGTGGGGCTTTGCCTTGGAAATGGGCATCACTCATCTCAGAGAACCCAACCTTAAAAAAAATGTGGCCTGTCCTCTGAGTGATTGGAAAGAGGAACGCAGAGGACCGATGGTTAAACTCTAGCATCCTGGCCTACCTCTAGAAAGCTTGGGGCAAGCTCTGGGCCCTCTGAAGGAATCCAAGTCTATGTCCCTCTCTTATGGGAAGAACAACAGAGATTGAGGATCACTGCTTTAAATCTCTCCAATGATTTCTGTTCCCTCCGCTGACCAGTCCTGACATTCCTGGCATCACCAATACTAGGACAGGGACGAAGCCCCACCCACAGGAGACCTGGTCGGAAATGTTCTAGGTGTTCTGTTTCTGTGCACAAAGCCCTGGGCCACCAAATCTCTCACATCAACCTAACTTGAGGGAGTTCCTCCTGGGATGAGTTTACTCATATTTCTACTGGAGTAACTAGTATTACTGCTTATTTCCATTTGTTAGACAAATGTATGGGACTTAGTGCCAGGAAGTAAAAATTTGGGTGTCAATAATAATAATAATAACAACAACAGCAGCAAACACTTGTAAGGCATTTAAAATGTGCTGGGCTCTTAAATCTTCAGGAACTCTGTAAGAAAGGTGTTTTATCTGCATCACATCATGGAAATGGTGGCCTAGGGTGTTAGACGACACTCTGCACTGCCATTCTCTTTGGGAGGAGCGTGTCTCAGGAATCCAGCTACCCATTATGACGGAGGGACAAGTGGCCCTGGGTCTCCTCCCTCTCAGCCTGTGCCCAACCTCAGATCTTAGGAAGCCCCACAGCAGCCAGAGCCAAGCCAGAGCACGGACCCTTCTGTTCTGGGCCTTAAGCAACAACTAATTATGTTTTCCTCTTCCTTTAGATTCGATTTCCTTCCCTACCAGAGTGGTAAGACTAAAGAGCAGAAAGTCGGGTGTACACTTATAGGAACAAAACCACAATTGCTACTGGGACACCAGGGGTCCCGGTTAAAGGTGCCTCTGTATGGCTTGCCTGGTGGACTAGCACCTGCATCACCCATTCAGGGAAAATTCTGTAGAATTAGAAGGGGTTTGCCTGGCCTTGCATCCTTGCCAGAATTCCCCTGGGGACCTTCAAAGACCTTTGGAAAACTGCTTTTCTCTTCAATGTTGAAGAAGAAGCCACCTGAAAAAATATCCATTGAAATGCTTTTTAATCAATTAATATTGAAATCTTAGAGAATACAGACTCCCTGGATGCAGGTCAGGAGGGAGAGAGAGTTTTGACACAGGGCATAGAGGAGCCAAAAAAAGTTGTCAGCAAACACTGCCTAGCATTCATAGCCCCGTTGTAACCAGGTTAAAGTCAATGAACACAGCATGAAAGCCGTTTGCACCTGGCTCTGATAACATAACAAAACAAAGAAAGAAATTTTAGATGATAACTATAAATTTATAGTAACACTTAACCAAGCCTAATATTACTTAAAACTGTTTCTTTTAACTTATTCCAGAGACTTGTTTATAGATCATAGACAAGTGTTATTATTTCAATATGTTCTTCAGGAATACCTTCTCTAAAATATCAGATAACTTCAGATATGAATCATGCAATTTTCTTTAATTCAGCCTCCACCTTATTTTTTTTTCATTTATTGCTATAATTATTTTTTTTAATTGTCTGAAGTTTTACATGTCTCCTTTTTCCCCAATTGAAACCCCCCCCCAGCCATTCCCACCCCAGGCAAGCCCCCACCGCCCCAGTGTCTGTGTCCATTGGTTATGCTAATATGCATGCATACAAGTCCTTTGGTTGCTCTCTAACCACCACTCCACCCCCTGCCTTCCCTGCCATTTGTCTCTGGATCTATTCTTGTTCATCAAATTATGTTGATCATTATAGCCCACATATGAGTAAGATCATACGATATTTATCTTTCTCCGACTGGCTTATTCTGCTTAGCATAATGCTCTCCAGTTCCATCCATGCTGTTGCAAATGGTAAGAATTCCTTCTTTTTTACCACAGCGTAGTATTCCATTGTGTGGATGTACCACAGTTTTTTAATCCACTCATCTGCTGATGGGCACTTAGGCTGTTTCCAAATCTTAGCTATTCAGCCTCCACTTTCTTAATGAAAAATATTACATCCCTATTCACTGGTTTCACATATGAACATAACTAAGAAAAGAAATTTGAAATTCTGGGTTTTGAATCATTTGAGTAATAGAATAGCTGCTGAGTTTTTTAGGTAGATTCATTTTTAATTACTTAATATTAACTATTAGCATCTCATATTTCTCTGGACAAGTTAGGGGACCATCCATTCATTCAACCCATCTATATATCTTCTGTAGTAACAGTACTTTTTTGTGGTAAGTGATATTTATAATCAATGTCTCTGAAATGCTATAAAAAAATTGAAATACCTTCTCAGAGAAAAAACAAACTTATTTTCATGCATTTGAGTAGATTTTCATTATCTGAGTAGAGTTGTTATATCATGATATCATTATATTAATTCATATTATCAGGATATATAATTAATTGGAATATGGCATTCATCAACCATGCATAGAAATTAAAATGTTCTAGCAATGATATTTGCTATTGATCTTTTTTTCTGTTTAGTTACTAAAATGTTTTTGTGACTAAGTAATTCAACAGGAATAAAGCAACCCAATGATCAGAATTTATACATTGTGCCAATTAATCACCTGAAAAGCCACAAGTTATAATTTTTAGAGCAGACCAGCTGTGTTTTCTATAGGACTGATCAGTGAAGCCATGCCTGCCAAACTACTCTAGCAATTCCTCACCCTGGAGGAACCCTTCAGCTGTGGCAATGGCCAGGTCTTCGTTGTGTTTCCTAGTTTCCAAGGGTGTTGTCTGGCTTTGGTAGTTTGTTGCTATTAAATGATTCTAAGGTACTAAATAAAGTAAATACAAACAGAAACCAAACACCTATTGCTATGGTGCCAATGGCAAGTAACTTAAACAAGCACTTTGAGTTTACTCAGAATCTATACTAAAAATTTTAAGTATAGAAGTTCTGGTTAGCCAACAAGAAGAAAGTGATTTCATCATATCTCCTGTGGACATATCATGCCATTACTTTCAAATTACCAGGTGAAAGAAGGAAATCGGGGACTTATTAAGAAGCTTTAGTAGTAGAAGGTTTTGCTCGGGTTGGGTTTCAGCCTGTGGGGCCAGATGGACAGACCCTTTCTGAGGAGCCACGTCTCCCAGGGTAACATGGCTCAACCAGTGACGCCACCTACTGACCAAGCAGTTCTGCTGCATGTCCTTCCCCAATCAGCTGTGATGTCTCTAACACCAAATAGTGTATCACACCTCCTGAGGCTGCCATATGTCCTGTCTTCAATGCTGAGGGAACTATGAGAGCAGCCACTGCCTGTATCTCCACTGGAAGCTATGACTCCATGACAACTGGAAGCTCCACTTCTAGCCCCACATAAAGCCCCTGAATGCCACCCACATAGAGATGACACCAAATTGTGCAACGGCCGTGTAGGTCTCCCTGGACGACGTCAGCATGTCAGACTCAGAACACATAACATCTATTGGTTTACATACTGAGTGCTCACAAAATACTAGGCACTGTATATAGTGTCTGCACCCAGCCCTACCGTTATCCTTTCCAATATTCAGATTTTGGAAACAGGAAGGGGGAGGTGAAAGAACACTCACACGTGAAGGACTTGGAGCAGGCATTCTGAGCCACCATGCACTCCTGCCTCCAGGCAGAAACCTTGGGGACCAGTGACATTCTGCTCACTGAACACAGCATGAGTGGGTTAGGACCAAGGCTCTCTGCACTCTTCTGGCGCTTACGCTAAGATTTCTGGCCTATCTCACGTCTGACATGAGCCAGGACTCGGTGGTCCCCTAATGCTCCATCCAGCTCCACAGCAGTCAGAACACCTAGTGACTTAAAATGAAAATGAACTTCCACTTGAACTGGTAGGAAAAGAAATCCAAAATAATAACTAACATTCATGTAGCACTAGCTTATAGAGTGAGGGAGTGCTGAGGCACACACACAGGAGGAGCCGGGTTCCAGCTCAGACCCACGCCACACCCTCTGACTCCCCATCCCGTGTTCCTCCTATAATGTCCCAATGCTGCTCCTCTGCAGCTTGAAGGTGCTAAGTGAACATGAGAAGTTGCAATCAAAAGAATATGAGAAATTGTCATTAAAGTTCGAAACCACAGAACTTAAGGAACAACTAAAACTCACCTCCTCTCCCATTTGGGGACTGAGTCCCTACAAACAGTCCCACACCATCTCATGTTCTCAATATTCTTTTCATATTCTTTGACCTGGCCCTTCTCACCCCTAAAAGTCATCTCATATCAGTCTGTCTCAATAGCTTCCCAGCTGGTGTTCAGGCACTTGTCTGGTCCTGCCCCACCGTGAGCCAGCCGCTCTCCTGTTGGCCCCGATAGTAAATAAATTGTCCATTATTAATCCTAAAATCTAAGACTGATCATACTAGTCCTCTGCCTAACAGCCTCCAGGGCTCCCCCAAGGCTTTAAGGATCAAGTCCCAAGTCTGAGTATGGCCCATGGGCTATGGAACTTGAGGACAATTGTCCAAACAACCTCTCAAACCTAGAATATCTTGGAAACACCTGCAAAAATGCCACTGCAAGAAAAATAAGTTCACCCACCTTCCCCATAGTAACCAAGACTAAAAAGTAGTTAGCTCAGGCCTTTTCTGCTTTTTTGCCATCTCTGGAATGTTTTCTACACCATTAAGCAATCTTCTACATTTAAATAAAAGTTAAATATTCTCCCTTAGAAACCTAATGATAAAACTAAAAAATTGTAATTACCACTCGCAATAACAAAGGCAAGGAGGAAAAAAGCATATAACTTACCTGTAATTTCTACAACGCATATAGAAATTCCTCAGATGCTTCCAGCATGGTTTACTCAAGAGGACTCAGGTTCAGAATAATCAGAGCGAAGAACCTGGCATCGCTGGGAGCCTGTTGCTCAAATGCGGCTTAGGAGTCAGCCTGGCTTCTGTGTGTGCTGGTCAAAGGGAAAAGCGATGTTTGCGTTGTCACCTGTATTACCTGTAACAACAACAAACACTTCACATAACTCCCAAACCATTCACTGGCAAAGAACAGAGCTAGTCTGAGGTTCATGATTGTTATTATGTATTGGTAAGCGAATTCCTCTTGTCCTGATAAAGAAACATACAGAGTATAGCACATATAACTGTGTTCCCTGATCTCTCCAGTTCCCTATCATTTCTAATAACCTATACTAAATAAAATTACATTTTATTAATGGACCCCAAAAATCCCATTTTGTTCTTATTCTAATGAATAGATCTTTTGTGGCATCTAAATATTTGACATACAAACAGATGACCTGTTTACCTTATTTTGGTATTTGAATATTTTTCGTGAAAGGTATGTTTTAGTTTAGTTAGATGCCATGAAGTGGAGGTCATGTTCCCGTGACAAGTGCATTGTTAAATTCAACAGACATCTGTTTAGAGTCTGCTGCATTTAAGACGTGAGCCTGCAAACAAACTAACAAAAAGCCCTCTGACTTCTAAGTGTTCATGAGCCAATTACCTTTCGTACAGGTGATTATCAGCATGCACATATTGTTGCTACTCTTCACTTACTCTCTCAAAACCACATAAGGACCTCTGCAGGCCAGGCTGAGCGAGGCTCTGAGCGCTGCCAGCAGCCCAGGGTGGGGCTCCCGGGGGTGATAAATGTCTCAAATCACTTGTCATCATCCTTAGCTTCATTTTGGTCACCAGAACCCCAGGTTGAAGGTCTCATATTGTTTTGTGTGTATTTAACAGCTGTATGGAGGTGTAATTGATATGCAGGGAACTGCACATGTGTAATGTGTACAGTTTGATGAATTTGCACATGTGCAAGCATCTGTCCTACCATCACCACAATCAAGGGGACAGACAGATCCAGCACCTCCCAGAGTTTCCTTGTGTCCCTTTGTTTCTGTTGTTTGTTTGTTTGTTTGTAGCCAGAATCCTTAACATGAGACATACCCTTTTAATAAATTTTGAAGTGAAAAATACCACGTTGTTACCATGGGCACCATGTTGTATTCAGATTTGTATAACTTATTCCTCTAACAAACTGAAACTTTATTCCCATTGAACAACAACTCTACTTCCCCCCAGCCCTTCAGCCCTTGGTATTGTAGTCTCTGCTTCTGTGATTTTGACTATTTTAGATACCAGGTATAAGTAAAATCAAGCTTTATTTGTCATGTGATTGGCTTATTTCTGTTGCGCAGTGGTTGGCAAACTGCGGCTCGCGAGCCACATGCGGCTCTTTGGCCCCTTGAGTGTGGCTCTTTCACAAAATACCACGGCCTGGGCGAGTCTATTTTGAAGAAGTGGCGTTAGAAGAAGTTTAAGTTTAAAAAATTTGGCTCTCAAAAGAAATTTCAATCGATGTACTGTTGATATTTGGCTCTGTTGACTGAGTTTGCCGACCACTGTGTTCGCATAACATTCTCTAGGTTCATCCATGTCCAAACAAGTGGCCGGATTTCCTTCTTTTTTAAAGCTGAATACTATTTGTGCCTCATTTTCTGTATCCCTTCATCTGTTAATGAACATTTGGGATGTTTTCATATCTTGGCTATTGAATAACGCTGCAGCAAACATACAAGTGCAGATATCGCTTCAAGATACTGATTTCAATGATTTCGGGTATATACCCAGAAGTAGGATTGCTAGATCATATGGTAGTTTTATTTTTAATTTTAAAAAAAAAATCTTCATGCCTCATAGTTTTAATTTGCGTTTCCATATACTTAATGGTGTTGAACGTCTTTTCATATATTACCTATTGGCCATTTGTATACTTTCTTGGGAGAAATATGTGTTCATATTTGCCTATTTTTAAATTAGGTTTTGTTTTGCTACTGAGTTGCAATCTCATATTGGTTTTCTTTTTTTTTTTTTCTTAGTATATTTTTTATTGATTTCAGAGAGGAAAAGACAGGGAGAGAGATAGAAACATCAATGATGAGAAAGAATCATTGATCAGCTGCCTCCTGTATGCCCCTTACTGGGGACTGAGCCCACAACCCAGGCATGTGCCCTGACCAGGAATCGAACCACGACCTCCTGGTTCATAGGTCGACACCCTATCACTGAACCATGCTGGCTGGGCTAGTCCCATATTGGTTTCAATGCTTAGAACAAAGGCACAATCCATTTTGTTTTCTCCTCAATGCAGAAAATACATTTTCTTTTCTTTTTTCTTTTTTTGTAGTTGGTTTGCACAAGAAGCAAAGATTTTTCAAATATGACCTTAGGATGGGAAATCCAGAAAGCAAGAAATTCTATCTGGAAGAATCTGTGCTTTTTAAAACACTTACAGGTTCTTGACAAGTTAAGCAGCAGAGGGCAGGATGGTGCAGGGGAAAAATCAGGGGCCCAACAGCCAGAAACCTGGGACTGGTCCCATTCCTGCTGGAAGTCTCTTCACCTCCACTGGGTGTCTGTAACTCGCCTGCAGAGGCAGGAGCTGGGTTGGAGAGACTTTCCTACACCTAGCATGCTTTTTCTTTCATTCAGTAATACTACTACATCCCTATTATCTGCCAGACACTGTGCTAGGTGCTGTAATTACACATGGTAGACAATGTAATTTCACAGGTGACATTATTTCAGACAGTGCCAAGTGCTGCAAATAAACACGCACTGGCCTTGTTTTTGTCCTCTCCCTTACCAGTCCTGGCCCATTCCAGGGCGCTGCACTCCCAGGGTTGATTTTTCCCTAAATATGCACAGGGCTCTCCCGTCCTCCTCATTTAGGTCTCAGCTCTGATGTCACTCAGAAACCTTCTAAGCCTTCTAAGGCCACCCTGGCTAAGGTTGGCTCGCCCTCCCCCAGTCACTGTATAGCATGTCACCCTGTTTTATTTCATGTGGAGCACTAACTCTGCCTGAAACAATATTCTTCTACATTATTTAGAGGAATGTAATCTCCAAGTGGCTAGTTTTTCTGTTGGTACGCAGGTAGGCAAATGATTTTATTTCTATCTTGTCCAAACTGTCCCAGGAACTATGGAATGAAGAAAATACTCCTGACCTATCCCCCAGAAGTGTTCTGAAGGATATTTTAATAAGTACTAGCTACTGAACATACTTTTATTTATGTATTTATTTATTCATCTATTTAGCTATTTTACATCTTGTTAAAAAAGGAGTGTATGCCTACTAGATTGTCATTGAATTAGAGTTAGTAATTTAGTGAATATTTGAAAAAGTTTCCAGTAAAATGCTTCAGTGTGCTCTCATATAAAGCATAACTTCTGACTTTAAAAAAACAGCAATATCACCAGACAATTAAGTCAGATTCTCAGTGGGTGTCACAATAAAGAATAATGCAATGTGCAATATAAACAGAAAACATTGCAGTCCCTACTTCAGACCCATCCAGCAAAGAAACCACACAGGTACCAAAACTGTGGAAGCTACCGGAAGGAAGCCCAAGACTTCCCTATGGTTTTGGAAAATGTCTCTTTCCCTAATATTGGATTACATGTTATCACCTGGGGACTCAAAGCAATAGTGGCTCCTAGAAAACCGTTTCTCCAGCTTCTGTCTCCTCTAGCTTATCACGCCAGGCAAGGACAATGCCTCCTTAGGAATGCTCTGGATGCCGCCCCTGGCCAGACCATCCCAGCTCTGCAGCCTTGGGCCAACCTGCTAGCCTCTCCGTGCTTTTGTTTCCTTTGTTATAACGGAGGGTATTAGTAATTAGGTATTATTTAGTTGGCTTCTTGAAGAGCAAATTAGATAATTACATATAGGGCTAAGAATACCCCTCACACTGGCGTTGCTCAGTAGTTGAGTGTCAACCTATGAATTGGGGAGATCTTGGTTGGATTCCTGGTCAGGGCACATGCCCAGGTTGTGGGCTCGATCTCCTGTAGGGGGCATGCAGGAGGCAGCCCATCAGTGATTCTCTCTCATCATTGATGTTTCTATCTCTCTCCCCTTCTTCCTTCCTCCCTGAAATTAATAAAAAAAAATACCACCCAGTGCATAGTGAGCACCTGGTACATATTAACTGCTGCCTTTTCATTCTCATGTTCATCAGTTCATCTCTCCCCACTCCAACCTGAGACACAAAGTGCACAAAACTTCCTCTGCTTCAGCCCCTCCTTTCAGCTCACTTCAAACTAGATACTGTATCTAGAATAACTGGGGTGCTGTTGGACTCTACTCAACTGAGAAATCAGAATTAACCTGTTTAAGTCTCCTGAAAGAACCCCCAAAATAAAGGTGTTAATTGCATTCTAAAAGTTAAGCTCAATCTGAGATGCCAACAGATAATGAAGGAGTTAATATGTTATCCAGGACTACGGTGACGTTCCAACACTTTACTCTCAATCAGAATCAAATTTTGCTCCAAGTATCTGGATATAACATTGGCTAGTAAACAATTGAGCAGCAAGATCAATATACTCTAACTACTCCAGCTTCATGTCAAACATCCATGAACATGGCTGTGACTCTATGCCACAAACACAGTATCATCAGAAGCATCCAACCTTTCTCCCCACAATTTATACCACTTCGGTTTGGACCCTTTTGTCTCCGTGGCCCTGTTTTGCCCCCAGGTTTCCCAGCCACGTAACCTTTGAGTCATTCTTGACACCTCTCTTCCCCTTCCTTCCTGAATTGAATAAACTACCGACAAATCGGCTGCTACTGGTTGCAATGCAATGCCCTCCCCAGCAGCGATAGTGCAAACCTCTATTGTAACCACCTTTCAGGGGGAATTCCAGCTACAGGCGGTTGGAGGCCCCAGTGGAAACCTGGGAGGAACTGCTCCAGCCTCTCACTCCCTCCTGACCTGACTCACACGGAGAGCCAGCTCTCAGCTGGAGCCCAGCAGGGAGGTAAACAACTGGCAAGTGCTTCCTCCCGCTCCAGAGTCTCAGGAACAGGGGGCTTTCCCACAAGGCCGGGCCAGGCTCTAGGCAGACGACCGTCTGTGTTCCAAGGCACAGCCAGGGCTGGAGATTTTCACCCGCCTTGGAAATCACTTTGAAGCTGTGCAAAAGTCTTGCCAACACTGAGCCCGAGAGCGCCTCTGCTTACCCTGGGAGGGGCAGTTTCCTGCCGGCCTTTCACATGAGGGAAGTGGAGGAACAATCATTCTGCAAGGTGCTCCCTTTACACACCAAAATCTGAAAACCTACTAGCATGGAGCTCTCTGTAAGATAATGCATCAGACAAGACATTCAGTCCTGAAGATTAATGCTCCCACCTTAGGGACTAGTTGTCATGACATGCTTAATTTGTGAAATCAGTTTAGAAACTCTTCTCCTTCAAAATCAGATTAAACATGCTTGGCTCCTTAAATAATTCCAGAACCTTCCCCACCTCGATGATCTTTTTCTCAACATGGTTCAGGTTCTGAACTAAGAAAAATGGGTTTGAAGGCTCTTGTTTGTGTGTTTTGTTTTGTTCTTTTTTTTTTCTTCTTTTTTTTTAGGAGAATCAGAGAGCATTAGAACAAAAGAGTCCATAGAAATTGCTGGTACAGTGTCTTCAAGTTGTGGGTTACAGCTCATTCGTGGGCCACGAAATCAATTCAATAGGACTCCACCAGCTTTTTCTTTTAAAATGAAATAGAATAGAATAGAAAATATCAGAGTGTGTTGCATTTATGAAGGGTACGTATTATTTCATGGAACCTTTGTTTCAGGCTCTGTATGTGTGTGTATGTCTGCTAGGTTATGATCACCATAGAGCTTCAGTCAAAAAAATTAAAAGCCACTGGTCCAGTCCTACCAGGAACTAGCCATGTGCTATAACGGATAAGCATTTGTTTGCAATTTAGAGTCAGAAAATCCTTGGTTTTAAGTCTGGTCTCTGGCGCTTAGAAATTGCATGACCACAGGATCCTATTAAGCATGGCTGAAACTTAGATCAGTTCCTCATCTATAAACAAAGGGCTGACAACAGTATTTCCCTCAAAGAGGTGTTAAGGAGAAACACACTAACACTCACTTCCAGGTCCTAAGCTCAGACCATGTGCCAGGAATCAGGACATGGGCTTTACCTGCATTATCTACCACAACAACCCTTTCTGTTAGACAGTATTGTTATCACCCATCACAGGAGGACATGGAGGCAGTTAGGTCCAGGTGTCTTTACTTACATTCCACTACACTGGCCCTAACTACACTATGCCTCTATACAAATGTGATGATGCATTTAAGGTACTTAGCACAGTTAACATTAAGTACTTAGTACTGACACCAAAGAACCTTTAAAATTCAATGCCGCTCCAAAGGGGGACAGGGGGCCTTCAAGAGATGAAGTGTTCATGCTGGTAGGTAGGTTGATGCCCGGCTTCCTTCACCAGGAAAGTTTTGTTTGTTTGTCTCTACTAAACAACGTGCTTTGTGATGAAGTTCATTGACACCCTGGCAGGAGCATAGTCATCAACAAGCAACTGGTGGTCCATAGACCACGCCTTGAGTAGCCCTGTGTTAGATGGCAGGGCTGTAATCATCACAGTCATCCTGGTCATGTTACTATTATCTGGGACACATATTCAGATCTCCTCTTTCACTGACCAAAGGTCTCTTGACTACTCCATCAAAGGTAAACTTGTACATTTATCCCTGCTCACGTTCGTCGTGTAGATTGCAGCCCACTGTACGTTTTTAGAATTTTTACAATATCATCCAAATGCACCAATTACTCTCCCTGGCTTTGTGTCATCCACACACCTGCTAAGCATGCCTTGTGTGTCTTCATGGAAAATACTAATACAAGGTTAATCGGGATAGAGCCAATGACAGATTGGCTTTCCGTATAACAATGAGAACAATGCCCTAGCTTCCCTCAAGGCCTGTGTACTCTGTTTTGCTGTCCCAAACACTCACAAACCCGGACCTTCACTTTCCAAAGGGGAAGGAAATGGACCGAAAACACTAGGAAATAAACTGCTTTGAAGGCTCCATCTTGTGGTGCGCAAGCATCAGTGCATCTGGATGGCAAACCAAAGGGAGGAGGCATTTAGGGAGAAGCAGGTCACAAGAGCACGTGAGAGCTGGAGAGTTATTTGCGTCCCTCTCTTGATCTGCACAGCAAATCCTTTTTTCTCGTCATGTCTCAAATTAAAATCAGACGGGCCCTTTCTTTCTGTTCATCATTGTGAATTAAATGAATGTAACACCACACCTATTTGATTAATGGCCCAGAAGAAAAAAAATACATTTTTAATGAGCCACATAAGAGAACATTTTAAAAATACCTTCTTTCACCCATAGTTGTAGACTTGAAATAAATATTCCCTTTTCTTCCACTCATGATTTGGAAATTATCTTTAAGGAGTCCTGGGTTTAATGGTGGGCATCTATGAAGAGGGAGGGAATGCTAAATTTTGCTGGCCAAGCAGCTACCTCATAATCTTAAAAGGCTGAGACTAGCATGATGCCCTGGTCACTCTGGCCTGCTTGGTCCACAGCTGGGCCCTACTTCCTGCAGATGTCAGGTGATGCTGCCTTCCTAGCTACTCAGAATATCTGCTTCCTTCCTCCAGACAGCTAGGACCAAATGAGGCCTTTCAAATGCAAGAACAGGCATGAGTCTTCAATGTAAGTTTAAATAATCATGATTGAATTGTAGTATACAATATCACATTTTGTTAACAATGGGTGATGGAAATACCTAGGCTTCAGAAATTAAGAGAAGACTCTAAACAGAGGGATTCAATAGGGATTTCAGACTTGGCCCAAACGCTGGAATTTTAATGCCCAGGGGAGCAGCAGAGAAGAGAGAAGAAGAGAATTGGACTGAGTCACCTGCTCAATGAACAAATGTGTTGAAGAGCTGAAAAGCATGCAAGAAAATTCTGTTCACTGGTTCTAGAAAGAATCAAGGAAACTTTCAGTCTATAGGTGCCTTGCATTAAAAAAAAAAAATAACCTGCAAGAATGCACACCCTCCGACTATATCATGTGCAGATGTAAATTTACTAGTATATCACCTACAGTGGACAGGAACCACAACTTGGGAATTAAACATAAAGACTGGCCAGGATAGTTGAGACCCTGATTCATAGGAATACTTGCACAACCCTGGGCATATAGAAAGGACAGCCCAGCCAACAATAAATCAAAATTCAAAGTGACATAATCAAAACTCTACATGTGCCCTGCCAGTGTGGCTCAGTGGTTGAGCATTGACCTATGAACCAGGAGGTCACAGTTCGATTATCATCCAGGGCACATACCCAGGTTGTGGGCTCAATCCCCAGTGGGGTGTGTGCAGGAGGCAGCCAATCAATGATTATCTGTCATCATTGATGTTTCTCTCTCTCTCTCCCTCTCCCTTCCTCTCTGAAATCAGTATATACACTGAGTGGCCAGATTATTATGATCTCTGAACACATAATAATCTGGCCACTCAGTGTACTTCTCTTGAGTACCTCATTCATTTGATATCAAAGATACTATAAATCGTGCACCTGATCAGTTTTCCCCTTTGCACTGGCTGATAGAAAGCTCAGGGCAAATAGGTGGTTGATCTCCAGCAAAAGTCAAGAATACTTTTGGTACCCATTTGAATACAAATACACTGAGTGGCCAGATTATTATGCATTCAGAGATCATAATAATCTGGCCACTCAGTATATATATTAAATTAAAAATAATTAAAACTCTATATTCAAGCACCATTTAAACTACATGAGGGCCAGCACGAAAGATGGGCAGAATCAATACAGGAAGAATTAACACTCAAGAATGAGAGGAAATAGAAAAATCTGAAAGACACTAGTAAAAAGATACATTTACGCCTATTGTAGAAGAAAGAAGAAATATAAACAATCATGAAAGGCAGGGCAGCATTTGAAAAGATCAAGACTATTGGGGGCAGGGGAAGGGAAGAAATGTAGGAATTTAAAAAACAGATTATTTGAATTTCCAGATTCAGCAGGGAGATGTAGAGAGCTAGAAAGCCACCTTTACAACAAGAAAAATGATGGACAAAATGCAAATCAATGACTTTTCTTGAACCTCTAAGAGAACTAAGGTCAGAAGATCAAACATCTAACAAGAAATCTTCAAAGAGACAGGTGCTGGCAAGAAGCAGCGGAACTCAAGCTTCTTCAGTGGAACTCAAGCTTTTCCTTATCTAGGGCAGATGTCATCACAGCCCATATAAGCCAATAAGAAAATTCAGCTATAAATATTTAACGAATTGCTAAAGGCCAAGTGTAAAAGCAGAATGAATGTGAAACCCTGGGGGCTGCAGAAAGGGGGAGATGGGGGTTGGCAGTAGTCCAAACCATTGCCAGCATACAACTCTATAAGAAATGTTTAAAGAAGCTCTTCAGTCAGAAGGAATATAATATAGGTCAGAAACTCGGATCTACAAAAAGTAATGAACAGAATTAGAAATAATAGAAAATGTGAATTAAAATAAAGGTTTTTATTGTATTGCTCTAAAAGGAAATTTAATGTTTGAGTAATTGTAATAATGCATTCTGTATTGAAGACTTGCATAAAGGTAAAATATATGACAACAATAGCACAAAGGCTGTAGTAACCAGGAATTGAGGATATACTGTTATATAAGTTCCTCATACCACATTGAATAATATCACCATTTTTTTAAGACAAACAAATTATTTTTAAATGTATATTATAAACCCTAAGGTCACAACTAAATAAAATTTTGAGGCATGAGTTACTTAAATGAAAAAAAGATAAAATGGGATAACAAAAAAAATATGCTCAAATAAAACCGGAGAGAAATAAACAAAAAATCAATAGAACAAGTAGAAAACAGCAAAGTATAGATAGAAGTAAAAGTATAGAAAAATATACTTTTTTTCTATAATTTTACTGGAGTGGAATCCAGGTTCTGTCACTCCCTAGCTGTTGACACAATTATTCAACTTCTCCGCCCTATGATCTTCCCCAATCTCATTTCTCTCCCCTCTTCTGAATTTGGTTTTTAATATCCCCATGCATGCATTTGTTTATTTTTAACTAATAATGTATATAACTAAAATATAGTACTGTTTTCTATTTTTAACACTTTAAATAACTTACTTAAATAAACAGTTTAACTAAACACTGCATATTTCTGTAACTTACCATTTTGCCCAGCATCACCTTTGATATTTGTCTATGTTAATACTTAGAGCTCTAGTTTATTTTCATAAAAGTACCCAATATTTCATTATATAAAAAGGAGCCAATTTATTCATTCTCCTATTGATGGATCTTTTGGACATTTTTAATTTTTCACTTTTGAAAAAAGTGATCATCTTTGTACAATAACTTTGCTGCAATGATGCATCTTTGCATATCTCGGCTAAGAATGGAATTATGGTATTATAGTTCATTGGACATCTTAATTTTATTAAATATTATAAAATTGCTCAGATAGTAGTGTACAAGTTTATATCCCCAGCAGCAGCATGAGTTTCTCTTGCCTTCCAATTTCAGTGAACTTGTGCCTATCTGGTGGGTGAGAAATAGTGTACACTGCAGTCCCAACTTTTATTTGCCTGATAACTGAGGAGGTTGAGCATCTTATACTGAGTTGGCAAAAGTAGGTTTACAGTTGCATTGTGACATTCTTGAGTTAATAAAGCTATTGTAATAATCATAACCGGCATGTCTTTTTCCATATGAACAACTGTAAATCTTTTGCCCACCACTCTCTATGTTTATTGACCATTCCAACTCCCTTTCTGTGGCTTGCCTATTTACATCTTCTGCATATTTCCTCTTGGGTTGTTTGTCTTTCTCGATTTTTAGGAGTTTATTGCATATATTTTGTACTAAAACTTTGTCAATTTATGCAGTGCAAATATTTTTTCAGTTTGTTTTTTAACTTTGTTGATGGTGCCTTCGAATATGCTAAAATTTTAATTTACTTGAATTTATCAATTACAATTTGTGCTTTTTATGCTTGTTTTCTCCCAAAAATGACCCCATGCCCTGATATTATAAAATATTGTCCCATTTTCCCCCAAACTTTCCAAATATGGTTTTCCAAATGAAATTCTAGTGTGTGTGTGTGTGTGTGTGTGTGTGTGTGTGTGTGTGTAATATTATGAGATGGGTTTTACTTTCTTCCATATTCATTAATAAAGTATACATTTTTATCAACTCTTCAGATAGATATTGTCATGGTTGACAGATAAGGAAAATTTAAAAAACTGGAAATATATTTAACTGGCCCAAGGACACCCAGCTTGTCAGGGACCAAGAAAATCGGAAGTGAGCATCTCCATCTAAATGACCTCCAGGCATATCAAGTTCCTGAACATTTAAATCTGGAGCCTTATCTTTACCCCTACCTCTGCCTCCCCACCCACATTGCTCTCCACAGGCAGTTTCCTGCTCAAGGCACAGTCTGCCACCAGGCCAGGTGCTGCGGCCTCAAACCAGCAGACCTTTCCTAAAGCTGCCGGGGTCATCCTCCTCCGCCCCCACCAGGGATTAGAATAGAATCCGTCTGGGAGAGGCCAGGTATTGATCATTCCTAAAGCAGCCCAGATGACTTTAATATTTAGCAGGGCTATGAACCACTGGAGAGCAGTGCCCCCACCACCACCTGCATGTCCCCCTCCCCCCAATTTGGTACTGTCTGGAGACATGTTTGGCTGTTCCACTGGGTTGATATTGTCATCTGGAGATGTTGCTATATGTCCTACAATACACAGGATGTCTCCCACCCACCGCATAACAGAAAGTTATGTGGTTCCAAATGTCAAAAACTGAGGTTGAGCCCAACCAGCATGGCTCAGTGGTTGCTTGTCAACCTCTGAACCAGGAGGTCACGGGTTAGGCTGTGGGCTAGATCCCCAGTGAGGGGCTTGCAGGAGGCAGCTCTCTCATCACTGATATTTCTATCTCTCTCTCTCCCTCCTTCTCCCTCCCTCTCTGAAATCAATAAAAGAAAAAAAAAATTTTTAATGAGGTTGAAAATCCTGGACCTAGAGTATGTTAGTTCCACCCTTGCTACCCAAAACATAATCCCTGAGCACAGTATCACATCACCATCACCGGGAACTTTTATTGATGTGAGATCTCTGGCTCCTCCCATACCTACAAGTCAGAATCTACATGTTAGCAGCATCCCCAGATCACCCATGGCACATTAGAGTTTGAGAAGCCTGGACTGCTCCCTCCTCTTCCCCCTGCAAACCTACCAGATAACACATCCTGTCAACACCATCTCTCCATCATTCCTGAAATTGTCCTCGCCTTCCAGCCCTAGGGAAACTTTCTCAGTCCAGGGCTTCATTGCTTATCATCGCAATTATTGCAATAACCTTCCCATCTGACAGCCCCCTTCTGTCTTAGTAGGGGTCTTTCACCCTTTCTGAGAGTTATGCAACAGTTTAGGATGGAAGGAAAGAGCTGGACCTTCCAGGGGAACGAACACACACACACACACACACACACACACACACACACACACACACACCCACACCCCATATTGCATACAATTTCAAAGGGTTCACAGAGCCGCTGAAGCCCTCCTCAGACACTCCCAGGCCATATTAGTCTCTGAGCAGAGTGCCTATTCTAAAAAGCAGATGTGATCACTGGAATCCCTCCTGAAAGTCCCAGCTCTTAGCATAGCCTACTCCAGCCTAGGAAAGCTTCAGCAGTTGCCCTGTGTGCGATGCTTGGCCCACCTCGGAGTCTGCAAATGCTGCCTCCCTGTCAGACCCACCGTTCCTCTCCTGGGTGAGCCCCTCTGCCCTCTCCTTCCAGAGCAGCTCAAGGATCACTTTCCCTGAGAAGCCTTTACTGACCACCCACTCCCATCCCCACCTTCCACTCTGAGTTAATTTTTCCATTGATTTTTAGAGAGAGTGAAAGAGACAGGGAAAGATAGAAATACTGATGTGAGAGAAACACATGGATTGGTTGCTGCCTGCACAAGCCCTGGCCAGGGAGGAGCCTGCAACCGAGGTACGTGCCCTTGACTGAAATCGAACCCAGGACCCTTCGGTGCACAGGCCAACACTCTATCCATTGAGCCAAACCAACTACGGCATATTTTTCATTTTTATAGTCCTGAAACTTTATATATATATATATTATTGATTTTTTACAGAGAGGAAGAGAGAGGGATAGAGAGTTAGAAACATCGATGAGAGAGAAACATCGATCAGCTGCCTCCTGCACACCCCCTACTGGGGATGTGCCCGCAACCAAGGTACATGCCCTTGACCGGAATCGAACCTGGGACCCTTGAGTCCGCAGGCCGACGCTCTATCCACTGAGCCAAACCGGTTTGGGCAGCCCTGAAACTTTTTACACTTATAAGTAAAAACGATTAAAGCTCTCATCACAATAAATGAATGCCTGTGTGTCCCCAGCGTTCTGCGCCCATAATATTGCTTCCTGAGGCCCAGGTCTGACTTCCCAAGAGCCTTTCTGTGCAGACTCAGGGCCATTCTCAGCTGATTGCAGGAGGTGAGAATTTATAAACACTTTTTCATGTTTGAGCGTCCAGGTGAAAAAGCTGACCAAGGACAGAAGAAACAGGACTTGAATCAGGATAAGAGAGGAAGATTTGGAGCCAGAAATTTTACACAGAAAACATTTCAATCCCCCCGTGGAGATTACGGACAAAAGTACTCTGTTTATTTTAAAACGCTAAGAACCTCACTAACACTGGGTTACAGGTTTCAAGGTAAAGCCAACATTTACACACTCCCCATCCCCATTTGGAAAAAGACGGTGAATCTTACTTAATAAGAAGAGCGCATACTCATTAAAGAAAAGGCTTTTCCAAACAAATATCTTGAAACTGTTCCATGGCAGTGTTGTTTTATATCTGCCCTTTTACCATTACAATAACTTATTTCTCTTTCCCCTCTAAAACAAACAAACAAAAACCTTGTTTGCTTTTAAAATATCACCTCTTTTTCACTTTGATTTACTGCCCTTTGGCCACCAGCCCACTGGTCCCAGGCCAAGTCATCAGACTCCCCCCGGCCGCCTTGGCAGGGGAGGGACACGGAACTGCAGCTCAGGAAGCCTGCACGGGGCCAGCAGCCCTACAAAGTGCCCTCTACGTGTCCACTGCCATCTGTCCTGCTGTCTCTCCTGGGGCGGGGCAGGTCCTCAGAGATGCCCGTTCCCTCCCCCTCCGGCAAAGGCTCTGTCCGCTGCCCCGGAGAAACAGGGTGGAAAGGCAGGGCCTTCTCAGGCACCGACTGAGAGGAAGCAGCCTCTGTGTGTTTGAAAGTGTTGACAAGGACCTAACCCAGGAAAACAACTACCATATCACAAAACAAAACAACCCTCTTCTCTCCCAAGGACCCTCAGTCCTCAATGCTGGAATCATTTCCTTGCTTTCTATGGGAGTTAGAGCTGCACGTGAGTCTGTCACAACAGACAGCGAGGGTCAGAGGACAGCAAGTGAGCAGACTCGTAAACAAGCTTGTGGGTCTTACGTAAAGAGCGCATTTGAACATATTTGGTGGCTGGTGTTACCTGGTTGGAAATCAGCTCTACCACTTACTGGCTGCTTACTGGCTACCTTGAACGGGTTACGGAATTCCATTTGAGCATTCCAGGAGTTCCCTCCACTACTTCAAGACTTCTGATTTTTGCCTGATTTATCAGAGTATGGATTTAAAATAACCAATTCTCTTTGCTATAAGAAGAGAATTTTTTTAAGGGTAAATTTTTCTTGGCATTGAGACAAGTTCTCTGAGAGGAAACTTCTCTAGGTTGACATTTTTCCAGATTAGCACTATAAGAAGAAATAATTATGGATTATAAAGAAGCAATTTTTTTCTGCCCTTTGAATATATATTCCCCAACAGTTAGTAAAAACAATTTTTTTCAATGATGAAACTATTATTTTTTTAAGATTATAGCAAGAAAAAATTCAGACTGATTTAGGATGTCTATCCAATTTCACATAAAATCAACTAAAATCCCTATGGTACTAAATTTCATGGACATGTGCATGTACACACAAAAATATGTGTATAAGGAAGTACGGATATTAGAAAAGATAAACGAATGTGTTTCTCTTTCTTGCATAACAACCTTGAAATGCTTTGTCCTTCAACATTGGGGATGCTCTTAGATAAGCCACAAAACAATACATGGTATACAATTCTAGTCTGATCAATAAAACACCAATACAGCACTTCCCAAATGCAAAAACCTTTGCATCCAAGGATCTATTCAGGTCTCAGGCTCTGAGGTCAATGATTCTCTTCCATTAAACAACTTCCTGTTTTGGTCTATAGTATCGTTTATCACACTAGATCCTTTGACTGCACTATTTTTGTCTTGCTTTTTTTTCTACCAGCAAAATCATTGCACCTGAACAAGAAACTCTTTTTTTTTTTTTTAATCTGGTTTTCTCACAGAATCAATGACATAAGAGGATTAATTGTTTGTTTTCAGTCCTGACTTTTTCTTCTCCTAGATCTATTTTTGAAACAAATTTTATTTTGGGATGTCCTGACTAGGATGATACAGAATTGGAAAGCCTGGTGCAAATTTTATTGACCTCCATTTCCTACTATAAAGGATGTCCCCACTAATCTGTCATGCACAGGGCAGACAAAGCCCAGAGCCAAGGGAAGCCAAGCCAGATGGCGTGTCCAAGAAGCCCGGACCAGACTCTCTATGTTTTGTTGGTGTGTTTTTAAACAAATGGTCAACTAGAAGGAGGAAAAAAACATTTGGGCATCTTTCTTCTTGTTCCAAGCTAAGCTAAATTAAATGTGAGTTGTAATATGCCTGGCAAACACAAATGTCTGAGAAGAGGTACTTATTAAATGTGCTTGGAAATGACAGGATAAATGGATGGAATTATGCATAGATGGGTGAATAGATGGGTGGGTGGATGGATGGATAGGCAATGGATTGATGAGTAGATTAATTAATTAACTAGTGAATTAATATTATTGCTTTTTTAAAAATTTAAACAATGCAGAAAACTTAAAAAGATAGAAGTTACCACTTTGGGAACTCTATGGGACTACATAAATTTTAAAAAAGGGAAAAAAAGTACAATGTGTTCCATATATATTTTATCATGATTTTTATGATGTATGAATTTAAAATCAAACATGTAGTCCTAGCCAGTTTGGCTCAGTGGATAGCATCAGCCTGCGGACTGAAGGGTCCCAGGTTTGATTCTGGTCAAGGGAACATACCCAGGTTTCAGGCTAGATCCCCAGTAAGGGGCCTGCAGGAGGCAGCCAATCAATGATTCCCTCTCATCATTGATGTTTCCATCTTTCTCTCCCTCTCCCTTCCTCTCTGAAATCTATTTTAAAATATTTTAAAATAATAAACATGTAACTGACATGTTTTACATTTCCTCTCAAAACCAACTGCCTTGCCCCAAAATGGTGAGATATCTACATGCAATAAGATGTTAGATAGAAATATATATTTATATTATTCATCATAAATACTGCTAGTAAGCTAATTCCAGCATAATTTCATTTTTAATGCAAATGTGGAGATGTTAAAACAGTACATTTTAAATGTATTGATGTATAAAATTTATAAAACATATCTCCTTTTCAGAGAAAAACTATGTTAATAGTTTGGCCCATATTCTTCCTAATTATATTATTTACCTAATTATCTATATTATGTATCAATCATCTATATGATTAACTTTTAATTTTTCCCAAATTACAGTCCGATTGTCCATAGTAACTTACATCTTTTTTTTTCACTTTTATATCAAGAGCATCTGTTCATATCACTGTAGAGATCTATCTTGTTTTTTTTTTAAAATATATTTTTATTGATTTCAGAGAGGAAGGGAGAGGGAGAGGGAGAGATAGAAACATCAATGATGAGAGAGAATCATGGATCGGCTGCCTCCTGCATGCCCTCCACTGAGGATCAGGCCTGCAATCCAGGCATGTGCCCTTGAGCAGAATCAAACCCAGGACCTTTCAGTCTGCAGGCCAACACTCTATCCACTGAGCCAAACCAGCTAGGGCTATCTTATTCTCTTTTAATGACTGCATGGTATTCTGTTGTATAGATACACCATACACAATTCAGTCAGACTACTATTGAGAATTAAACTGTCTTCAATATTTATATCATTACCAGCAGTATTGCAATGTACTTCCTTGTACATATATGACTGACCATCTTTATTTTTGAATTTTTAGCAATGTTTGCTATGTTCTCTATTAGTTTGTCATTTTTTCTTTATAGAGAAGACAGAGGGAGAAATAGAAACATAGATCGGCTGCCTCCTCCATGCCCCCTACTGGGGATTGAGCCTGAAACCCGGGCATGTGCCCTGACCAGGAATTGAACCAGTTTCTTCTTGATTCATGGGTCGAAGCTCAACCACTGAGGCACATGGGACAGATTTGTATGGGTTTGTTGTGGGTTGTTTTTTTTTAATCTTTGTTTCCTTTCCTTTTTGGTTTTTAAGGTTCTATTGATATACATTATCTTCTAACTCAGAGTACATTCTACCCTCGGCCTTATCTAATCTGCTAATAAACCCATCAAAGGCATTCTTCATTTCTATTAGAGTGTTTTTTATCTCGAGCATTTCTTTTAGTATATCACTTCCTCTAGTCCAAGGGTGGGGAATGTCCGGGCCCTTGGGCCATATAAGGCCCGAGAAATCATTTGGTCTGGCCCTGCCAAGACAACCTCAGGCGGGACTCAAAATTCAATAAATCTAGGAGCTTTTTTCATAGCAACATAACTTTATATTAAGTGAATTATATTAAGCAAATGATGTTATAAATATCCAAATAGCCCTTGGCAGAAAAAAGGTTCCCCACCCCTGCTCTTGTCAGTTAGCCTCTGATAATGCCCCAACGGGTTAAGTTCTAGTTAACTGGTTTCCCCTGAGGGCAGGCCTTGCTAAGCAGAACCAGTGTAGTTCTAAATGGTTCCTTTCCCCCTTTCCCTAAGAGAAGCACAGGGGATTTTTTCTTAGATTGTGAGACTCTGACCAAGCTCCTAGAGGTATATCTCACAAAACTGTGGGTCTCCCTGAAGTTTATAACTCTCCAAATTGTCCACACTGAGCCTCCAGCAATTTGCTAATTACATTTCAGGCGTTCCTGGCACAGCTCTGGGGAGCTGTGACTATGTATTCCTCTGTCTCTCCATTCTTGGGTGCAGTGGATTGCCCCATGTCTTCCCCTTCATTCCTTGAAGGATATGTTCACTGGATATAGAATTCTGGGTTCTTTCAGCTCTTGAAAATGTGCCACTTCTTTTTGGCCTCCAATGAGAAATCCACTATCATGTGCATTGCTTTTCTCCCGTAGTAGGTAATGTAGCATTTCTCTCTGCCTGTATTCAATTTTTTTGTTTTTAAGTTTTCAGAAGTTTGACTATGATGTGTCTTGGCACAGAAATATTTGAGCTTATCCTGTTTGTGAATTGCTCAGCCCCTCTAATCTATAGATTTATGTCTTTGGCCAAATTTGGAGGCTTCTCAGCTATTTTTTTAAATACCTTTCAACCTCACCCTAACTGGTTTGGCTCAGTGGATAGTGTATCAGCCTGCAGACTCAAGGGTCCCAGGTTCGATTCCAATCAAGGGCATGTACCTTGGTTTTGGACACATACCCAGTATGGAGTGTGCAGGAGACAGCTGATCGATGTTTATCTCTCATTGATGTTTCTAACTCTCTATCCGTCTCCCTTCCTCTCTGTAAAAAAATCAATAAAATATACATTTTTTTAAATGCTTTTCAACCTCACCTAGTTTCTCTATCCCTTTGGGATTTTGATGTTATGAATGTTAGATTTTTATTATAGTCCCAAATACCACTGAAGCCCTGTTCATTTTTTTAAGTATATTTTTCTTTGTTATTCAGATTAAATAATTTCCATTGTTCTGTCTTCAAATGCATATATTTCTTCACATGTATTCCCCATTCTGCTGTTGATTACATACATGGTTTGTTTTTTTGGTTATCATATTTCTCAGTTCCAAAACTTCAATTTGTTTTTCCTTTGTATCTTCTATTTTTCTTTCTTTATGTATTTGCTGAGACTTTCTATATTTTTTTTTGTTTCAAGTGTTTATAGCTTCTCATTGAAGCATATTTATGATGGCTGCTTTAAAATTTCTGTTAGCCCAGCCAGCGTGCTCCGTGGTTGAGCATCAATCTATGAACCAGGAGGTCCCGGTTAGATTCCAGGTCAGGGCACATGCCCGGGTTTTGGGTTTGATACCCAGTGTGGGGCATGCAGGAGGCAGTCAATCATTGAATCTCTTTCATTATTGATCTATCTCTCTCTCCCTCTCTTCCTCTCTAAAACAATAAAAATATTTTTTTAAAAATAATAAAATTTCTATTAGATATTTCTAATATCTGTATCACCTCAGTTTTGCCTTCATTGATTGCCACTTTTATTCTAGTTGAGGTTTTTTGATTGTTTGTTTGTTTGCTATGATGAGTGGTATTCAGTTAAAATCTGGTCATTTGGGGTATTACATTACAAAGCCCAAGTCTTACTTAGATCTTATGTTTTAGCAAGTCTCCTTTGATACCACTCTGGTGAAAGAAGGAAGGTGCCACTCATTAATACCAGGTTTTCTACTTGGCCTTTGGTGAGACTCTGGGAGAAGGGTCTTCATTACTGCTCCCCATGTACACTGTAGGATGACCTCATTACTACCTAGCAGTAGTGAGAGCCCTGGTTCTCTCTTGGCTTCCTCTGACACCACCCCAGCAGGAGGGGACGGTGGAAGTTCAGTCATTCTATATTGCCTCTACTGACAGTGCAGAGTGGGGGGCGTGAAAGACCCTACTCCCCACTCAGCCCTCACTGAAGCTACCTTGGTTGTACCTTGGTTGCGGGCACATCTCCAGTAGGGGGTGTGCAGGAGGCAGCTGATCAATGTTTCTCTCTTATCAATGTTTCTAACTCTCTATTCCTCTCCCTTCCTCTCTGTAAAAAAAAATCAATAAAACATAAAAAATAAAACCGTCAAGGATAGATTGCCATGGCATAAAAACAATGAGCTTGCATATTATTTTTTTAATTTTTATGCTTTTCTGTTTAATTTTTTTAAGAATTAAAAATCCATGTCCATGAGTTTTTTCATATTTTGCTCAATCCCTCCACCTCCAACCAAGACCCTCCCCACACCAGAGCTTAAAATTTTTTAAAGATCTTTAAAAACAAGTGATGTTTCAGCCAAATAAATAAGAAATATTTTAGTTTTTCAATAGCTATGCTCTAAAAGCAATTTCATATGGCTTATCCATTTGATGTTCACAATATATATACCCAGGGAAGGCATTATTCCGAGTTAACTTCTAGTTCAACACAGTTTCTAGGTACCACACACTCTTCTATATAAATCTCTTGGGTTCCCAATGCAATCATATTTGCCTTTTTATATTCATCTATTTGAAAAGCATCTTATGATGTAAGATAAACAAATGTGATATTGCATAGAGAAAACTGCAAACTTCAGCTCCCTAATTCTTCAGAGACCATTTTCAACAAACAGGTGTTTCTTCTTTTCTATGTACTCGACATACACAGCAGATAAACAGTCTTAACGTTGTTAATCACAAGGTCTATGATATATGACTTCTCTACTTCAAAGTACTCTAATAATAGCACATGCATAGAAATACAGTGCTCTGAGCAAAGTAAACAAACACTTTTCTCTCCTGAGAGGGATCAGATGAATCCGCTTATGTCAGATCTCTCCCAGAATTCCATTGTTGTCTCTCCAAACAGGCTTTAAGGAAAACCACCAAATCTGGGATTGGGAGCTTTTCTCAAACGTGTTTCCTTTAAAAACACAGGGAAACAGGATTTTTGGCCACGGGAGGTCAAGGTCAGCAATCTAACAGAAATGGTCCTTTTGAACTTCCTTTCTGAGAAACGCATTATGTTATCTGAGGAAAGCTGTTACATTGAAAATCTCTGCTGACACTCAAGTGATGATCAATTTTGTTCATTGCACAAGGAATGATTTCAGGAAGCACACCTATGAAATCCACAAATCAGTCTAATGATACTAAAATGTAAATTTCCAAGACAATGAGAACAGTATAAACTCAGTGAGGACTGGAACAGTGTTTTAGCATTTTTGTGTGCTCTAAAAAGTACTGTACAGTGCCTTACACATAAGTAATCAATAATTATTTATCTATTTAATGAATGGTTGTATTTTTAACAATAAAAAAGAAACTCATAATGAAAAAAACAGAATTAAGAATGCAAAGAGTAACATTATATTTAAAATATTTTTTTGAAATTAAAAAAATGAAAAAAAGAATGCAAAGAAATGCAAATAAAACACTCAAATTGTCTTCCTCATATAATGTATTGCTTTCAGACCTGAATTTATATGAAATGTTTGCAAATATGGGTATTGTTACCAAATAGAATATAAAGACATTTCTCTTAAGATGGTTTTCATACCACTGTCTTATATGTGTACAGTATTTTTTGAGAATGTTCAATAAATTAGCTCATTTTAGTGTTACAGAAATTTCAATATTATTATCTCCATTATAAAGTTGGAAAAGTTCAGATGATATTTACCTAAAGGCACCCAATGAATGAGCAACAGAGCTTGACCTTTGCTCCTGAAGATGAGACTGTCTTTCATTTCTGTAAGGAAGGCAGCTCCTCAAGTTCTTATCTGTCAGAAGGGCTTAAAGGGCCAGCCCTCAGCATACAATTCTCTCTCTAATCACTGTAAGCTGTAATTTGACCTGCTTTCTCTCTGATATTATACTGTCACTGAGCTTTGGTTTAGTTTTAAGAAAGAAATACCAAAGAAGAAGAAAACACATCAAGTAAGGGACATAGATCTTTTGTCACACTGGCAGGTTTTCTTCCCATCTGATGGACACATTTTCAGTTGACACTGCCCACTTCCTGTCCAGAGGAGAATGTTTAAGGAAAATGTCTGAAACACATTTCCCTTTGCTTTAAACTGAATCATGAAAACCCATACATTTTTCGTCATTCTACACTAGAAAAATAGGTATTCTAAGATATTTTAGCAATTCTAAATTTAAAAAATAAGAAGCATTAAACAACAGAGTAGTTTGTTTGCATGAAATACCATAATATTGTTATTCACACTTGGCCTTACTTAGGTTTTACTAAGTTGACTTATTTCCATTTAATATACGAAAACTTCTAGTTTCTCTTTTTAAAAACTCGCTTCAGTAAGAATCAATATTGGGACTGTGTTAAAAAGGTATATGACATCTGTCATCAACTTATGTTTGGAAACTATAATAAGATTAGAACTAACAATTGATCACTATGCTTCCCTTAACTAAATTTTCCTTTTAATGCTTGAAACATACAGATTTTGCCTTATGATATGTTAATTAGGGACTAGTTAAAAATGTTTTCTAGAAAGGCACAAAATGTCTATCCAGTGATGAGATTAGCTGGACCAAAATGCTAAAAGCAGTTAGCATCATGTTATAATAAAACATGCCTGTGAGGTGAGTGACAAAAGTTGCCAATGCAGTGGGCATACACTGAGTGGCCACTCAGAGTGTGTGTGTGTGTGTGTGTGTGTGTGTGTGTGTGTGTGTATTTTAGAGGCCCGGTGCATGAATTCATGCATGGGTGGGGTCCGGCCATCCTGGCCAGGGGGAGGAAACATGGGTGGTTGGCCGGCCTGCCTGCTGGTCAAACTCCTGGTTGAGGGGACAATTTGCATATTAGCCTTTTATTATATAGGATATACACTGAGTGGCCAGATTACTATGCGTTCAGAGATCATAATAATCTGGCCACTCAGTGTATTTGCCCCAACCTACAATGATGAAAGGTAAAACATCCCAGGGATTGTAGGATTTTATAGCTATCTTCGGTCTTGGCCTGATATACAAGGCAGTTTAATGAGCCAAACACAGCAGGTAGCCTCAGAGGAAGTTCCGCTCTCTATCAAGGCTCTTGCTTCCTTTCCTGCCCCAGACTCACAATTCCCGTGGGCAGCAGTTGGAGTTTAAGTCTCAAGGAAATGCAGAACCAGTTTAAATGTATTACTACTCTAGATAATGTCTAACCTTTCTAGTAAATGAAAATAAATGTCTATTCCTTCTCCTAGAACAGTATCTTGTTCATGAGACAACTCAATAAAGTCATGTCCAATTGAATACATAGAATGATATTAGGCAGCAATATTTTTGTTAGTATTTCTGATCATCTTATATTTTGAAATTTTTTCTTAACATGACATTTTGCTTTGAAAACACCTGCGTTCTTTGTACTTAGAAGATACTCTTTATATCAAAAGTGATGGCTTGAATTCTAGAATTTTGCAACTTTAAGGGACCAAAATGTTCATTTTTCTCAGTAATTCCTGAAAGTAATCATAAATCACTACCTAGTTACAAAGAATCATCCTTGATAAAAATTCAGGTTCCTTTTCTGCAACATGGAGAGGTCAAGTGTAGGTGATCTGAACAACAGCCCAGATATGAGAAGGAGGAAGCCATTGGAAGGACTTCAGAATGACCTACTGAAAGGTAAAAGTCAGAAAGCTTGTCGCCTAAGGTCAGAAACAATACAGGAATGTTTGCACTCACTGCTTCCATTCAACATTATACTTGAAGTTCTAGCCAGAGCAATCAGGCAAGAAAAAAAAAGTTAAAAGTCATCCAGATTAGACAAAGAAAAGTACAATTTCCTTCATTCACAGATGACATAATCATTTATATAGAAAATCTGACAGAATTTACAGAAAAACTGAGAAAACCAATAAGTGAGTTTAGCCAGATTTCAGTTTACAAAATCAATATACAAAAATAAATTGTATTCCTACATACTAGCAATAGAAAATAAGAAAATTAAATTTTAAAAAATCACAATAACATAAAAAATATGAAATACTTGGAGATAAATCTTAATCTGATAAAACATGTGAAAGACTTGTACTTTACACACTAGGAAGTATTGCTGATAGAAATTAAAGAATACTTAAAATAAATTGAGACCTATATGTTGTTCATGATATGGAAGACTAAATATTTTTTTAATATATTTTATTTATTTTTTTACAGAGAGGAAGGGAGAGGGATAGAGAGTTAGAAACATCAATGAGAGAGAAAATCCGATTCAGCTGCCTCTTGTACACTCCCTACTGGGGATGTGCCGCAACCAAGGTACATGCCCTTGACCGGAATCGAACCTGGGACCTTTCAGTCCGCTGGCTGACACTCTATCCACTGAGCCAAACCACTTAGGGCAAGACTAAATATTTTTAACCTTTTGCACTCGGATGTCGAGTGTGACTCAACAACGTTAGCATTAGAATAAAGGAATTGAGAAAAAAGCAAGCGAGTGCAAAGGGTTAAACTATTAATTCTTCCCAAATTAACCCATAGACTTTGGGATCCCCATCCAATGAAATCCCAATCAAAATCCCCAGTGGCTAGTTTGAAGAAATTTGCAAGCTCATTTTAAAATTCATATGGGCCCGGCCAGTGTTGCTCAGTGGTTGGTGTCGACAAATGGACTAAGAGGTCACTGGTTCGATTCCTAGTTAGGGCACATGCCTAGATGGCGGGCTTGATCCCCAGTGTGGGGCATGCAGGAGGCAGCCGATCAATGATTCTCTCTCATCATTGATGTTTCTTTCTCTCTAACCCTCTCTCTTCCTCTTTGAAATCAATAAAAATATTTTTAAAGAAAACTATAGATCAACATTCTTTATAAATATTGATATAAAAAATTATCAACAAAATACCAGCAAACAGAATTCAGCAGCATATTGAAAAGATACTCTATATCATGACCAAGTGGGATTTATTCCTAGAATTCAAGGGTGGTTTAATCAATGTAATATGCCACTTCAACAAAATAAAAAATAAAAATCATTATCTCAATTGATGCAAAAAATAGCATTTGACAAAATCCAACACACTTTCTAGACACAGACACTCAACAAAATATAAATAAAAGGAAATTAGCTTAAAATAATAAAATCTATAATGAGAAACCTACAGCAAACATTGTGCTCAATGGTGAAAGACTCAAGGCTTTTTCTCTAAGACCAGGAATAGGGCAAGGATGACCACTTTCTCTAATTCTATTTAACACTAGAGGCCCGATGCACGAAATTTGTGCAAGGGCCTTGGCCCCGGCCCCCGCCCACCACCACTGCTATGGCTGGGGACCTCTGCTGCCGCCCCGGCCCGCTGCAGCTTTGTCCAGAAGGAAGGACGTCTGGAAGGACCTCCGGTCTAATTAGCATATTACATTTTTATTATTATAGACTAGGGACCCAGTGCATGAATTTATGCACCTGGAAAGGAACTGTGGGCCGTGAGGCTGCAGTGGGCACAGGGGTGGGTCTCAGCCCATCCTCTGTGCCCCCGCCTGGTACCTCCTGCGGCAGCCCCTGGTCCCCTCTCTGCCGGCAGCCCCACTCCTGCTGCTGCCGCTCCCACGCACTGAATGCATCAGCCCTGCTCACACCTGCAGCCGGCAGTGGATGTGCGCGGGGCCGGTGCTGGCAGCAGGTACAAGCACCAGGTGGGACCACGGGGCGCAGGAGCAAAGAATTTTCAGTAACCACCAGAGGCTCACCCCGATGACAGCGACCGGCACCCCGCCTTGGTCTGATGCCCCTGCTCACCTGCTCCACCATCCTGCCGTGGCCAACCCCCGCCATGTTCCATGCACGCCCCTAGTGGTCAGTGCATGTCATAGCGACCGGTTATTCAGTTGTTCCGCCGTTCGGTCTATTTGCATATTAGCCTTTTATTATATAGGATAGTACTGGACATTCTAGCCAGAACTATTAGAGAAGAAAAAGACTGGAGGCCTCTTAAGCCTGCTCTGTGTATGCATCTTCTGTGAACTTGTGTTTGTCAATTCCCAGTTACAGGAATTTTCCAGTTTCTTTTTCCCCAGGAGTTCATAATCTCTTGCTCCCTCTGGTGTCAGTCTGCTATGCAATGGATTTTTTGAAGCAGTGGCAAAACTCCAGCTTTTTGTTTGTTTGTTTGTTCTTGTTTTTGGTGTTTTGTTGTTGTTGTTCTTAGTAGCCTCCAGACATCTATAGCATGCGAGGTCCCATCTGCATTCTGAGACTGTCAAAAATAAAGTCAGTCTCCGGCAGCTACTAAGAAGTCTGAATATTAGGTGTTAGTTCAGTCTCCTCTTTCCTTGTCCAGGGGTAAGCCAGGGCCTGGGAGCCTTGCTGGTGGTATTATCCTGAGCTGGTGCAGGATCTCTGGTAGGTGACTGTATACTGGTCTAAATCTTTACCTTTGTTCCTGGTGACCCCCAGGCATCTAAAGTACAGAGGGTCCCTCAGTGCTCCAAGACAGGCAAAACAAGCCAGTACTTCAGTTCCCATAAAAGTTGGAACCCTGGATACATAATCCAACTCTTTCTCTCCCCAGTGAGAAGTTATTATTTGGAGTATTTTTCCCATTCACTCTGGAGGGGTTATGTGGGTGCTTGCATGTGAGTTTATATCTCCATCTTTATCTCAGTTCTCTTGACCTGAGATTTTTCCTGTCAGTGCTCAGATGCAGGCAAGACAGAAACCAGTAACGGGTCAATCCCCACAAAAAAAAATCAGTATATTGGACTTATAGTCTAGTTCTTTTCTTCCTTCCCCAGGGAGGTGTTTCCTTCCAATCATATGGGGGGGCGGGGGGGCGATTATAGTGAGAAAGTGTCTCCAATATTCCTACTGGCTTGAATGTGGCTAGTTTCACGCTCACCATATTCTTGAGAACTGACCACAACGTTCATTAAGTTACTCAAGACATAAGCAAATTACACTTTCAAATGTATATTTGATTTGTGCCTCCTTCTGCCATGAACCTCATAATTAAAGACGGCAGGTTCCATTTTCATCTAATATCAAAGTGAACTAATGCTATGAAATGCATATTTTTGCATTCTTTATCAATGCTTAACTGGAGAGAAAATTCTGTTTTAAACAGAGTGTGTACAGGATAAATTTTGTTTCTAAACTGCAATAACAACTTTAGTGTAAATCAGACACTATAAAATAATTTTACAATGTCTTGGAAAGAGCCCAAGAACTTGAGTTCTTAAATAGGTTCTCTGTGGCAAATGGGCTGCCAACCGCTGTGTAAACAATAAGCCTATTCCCTAATAATGCTAAGAAATGTCCACTGAAATGAATTTTAGTCTGATAAGGAAAAGAGTGGAAATATGCTCTGATCCTTGAATTGTTTTTAACCAATTGTGGGAAAGTTATCTTTAAGAAGTGTTGCTCAGGGCTTTTTCTTTCCTAGTGCTTTATATCTTACTTTCTACTCTACTCCAAACAGACTAATTGACTTGTCATTGAGCATTCGACTTACCTGTCTTAGCCTCCATCCTTCTTCACACACTGTAAGCTTGAGTATACAGTTGCTCGTGGGGTATTTTGTGTACCTATTGTTTTATTTTTCAAAAACATTTAATGATTCTGCTTTGCCTATAGAAAATTCAGTTCAAACACTTCAGCCTGATTTTCAAAAGCTTCTATAATCTGACTTCAACTCATTGTAAGCAACATAAACAACCCTTAACACTTGAAATTCAAGTACTTTTCATTGAATTCCCCAATTAAATTAAAACCAATTCAATTCCCAATGTCTGACAGTGGTAGGAAGTACAATTTCACCCTCTTAGGGGTTCTCTCTTTCCCTTTTATGGATCATCTAGGAACTTCAGGCTCTTTTGCAGTCCCTAGAAAGATCCTTTGGACATCCACTACCAAGTGAACAAGAGACCTGGGGTCTTTCAACCACTGCCACTGGGATTATCCTATTCTGCCACCCAGGATGGCCACTAAATGCTGTTCTATTTCTGAAACAAAGGCTGATTTGTCCTATTTCCTAGCCTTGGCTGGCAGGGATTTTGAAAGTAAATACTGCCCCTCTATACCTCCATTTCTTCAAAGGCACACCTGATTCAAAGAGTTTCTAACTATATTTACCATGTTGTAGCCTAACCATCCAATCCTCAGAATTACAAGAGGACTGACCATTCTCCTCTGAGCCCAGCTGTCCCAAAGACATGATTAGGGTCTATCCATGAGGGACCCAAAATCACTGGGAGTCCATTCAAGGGTAAAGAGCCATAACAACTGTTGAATCAGTCTCTTTTTCAGCTCTCAAACCACCAAAATTCATTCTACTCCCTTTTCAAACTAAGTGGGATGTAATGGAGGCAGATCCTAGAAACAAAATATCCCTTTTCCCTCTTGGGAGGGGACTTGCCACTGAGTCATATCACAAGAGAAAGAAGAAAGACTCTTAGATGCTTCTCCTTTTCAACAGGTATAGAAAGTCTTAGACAATGCAGTAAGACAAGAAAAAGAAAGAAAGAAAGAAAGAAAGAAAGAAAGAAAGAAAGAAAGAAAGAAAGAAAGAAAGGAAGGAAGGAAGGAAGAAATGCACATTTGAAAAAAGAAATAAAGCTATCTTTATTTACAGAGGACATAATTGTTTATAAACAAAATCTGAAATAATCTACAAAAAAAAAAAAAACCCACCCTCCTAGAACTAATAAGATTGCAAAGCCACAAGACACGAGATTAACTTTTTTTAAATCAACTATATTCCTATAAAGTAGCAACAATTTGAAATGTAAAATATAGTTATATTGCCCTGGCTGCTGTGGCTCAGTTGGTTGAGCATTGTCCCATGAGCTGAGAGATCACTGGTTCAATTCCCAGTCAGGGCACATGCCTGAGGTTGCAGGCTTGATCCCCAGTGTGGGGCGTGCAGGGGGCAGCCAATCAATGATTCTCTCTCATCATTGATGTTTCTATCTCTCTCTCCCTCTCCCTTCCTCTCTGAAGTCAATAAAAATATTTTTTTTTTTTAAAAAAAAAGAAAGTTGCCTTTCATGTGAGGGTGCCTCCGCATGAAGGCTGTGGGTTCACTGCCCATTGCAGAGAGAAGTAGATGTGAATAATCCAGCCACAATCCATCTCCCACTCAGGGAAAGAGGCAGTGTGGTGGCCCTGCAGTGCTCTCAAGACCCTCACATGTGGCCCACAAAAGAGCCAAACCTTGTCACATAGGAGCTTTTAAGCCAGTAAATGATTTCCAGAGACACACCAGAGAGAGAACTACAGCAGAGGCCAGGCAAGAAAAAAGACATTTGTTGTTGTCCTACTCCTTCCTCCAAACCCCCAACCCGCCCATCTCTCTCTCTCTCTCTCTCTCTCTCTCTCTCTCTCTCTCTCTCTCACACACACACACACACACACACACACACACACACACACACACACACACACAGCAGGAGCTGGCCTTAATGAGGGCGGGGAGAGGGGATATCTCTAAGACAAGCAGTGTGCCTCCTCCTCCAGGACTAGTAGATAGTGCCTAAGCCCTCAGAGTAGAAGAAATAAGATTTAAACTAAGATTGAGGCTTTACAGTGAATTGACTTTTTACATTCTTTGGTTTCAAAATAAATAAAATTAGATTTTAACAACTAAAAGTAACTAGAAAGCAGTAAACTCTTCCCAAGCATTCATTAAAGAGCAAGACAGGGAAATTTAAGAGAGCCTAGTTAAAGCCATACTTAAAAGCACAAAACCATTTTGTGTTTATGTCCCAGTGCCTGGTCAGTAAACTGATGACTCTACAGGCTCGGGCTGGGCAGACGCTCTCTCTGGGCACACACACACCCATGGAAATACCAGTTTAGAGGAGCACAGATTTCCTCCTAATGCCACCACTCAGCTAGACACTGCACAAATATTTCTAGTCCTTGCAATGACTCTGCAGGTAGTTATTATGACCCACATTTCATAGATGAGGAAACAGACATTGAGTGGTCGGGTGAGGGCCCAAGGTTTAGAGTCAGCTGGTGGTCTGAGTGCAAACTCAGGTTTCTCTGCCTGTGTGCCCCATGCCTGACCCCCCACGGTATGCTGATTTCATTAGCTCTCCTCTGAGCATCTCAGAAACCCTCTCTGAAACCTCAGGCTGGTCTCCCCGCTGTGGCTGGAACATAGGGGCTCCTGTGCCTGTCCCTACTTTGGGCAGCCCCCTTTTGCCCACCTTCATAGATGTTTTCAAGTCCCTCCTCTCCCTTCATGTTTCTTCCCAAGGTTCACACCGAGCTTTCTGCTTCCAAATCTGCGATAACCCAAGACCCTGAATCCAGTATGTTTGATGTGATCATGGAGGCGGGGAGGAAACACATCTCCAGGAACCCCTGAAGCTGAAAAACAAGCCTGGAGCGCAGCCTGAGGGAGGAAGTGGGGTGGGTCAACTAGAAAGGATGTTGACCCCCACAGGTCAGACGAGAGGAGGGGCCCTCTGGTCAGAGGGAAGTGAAAACAGGGAGTGCCTGGAAGAGATTGTTCATGCTTTAAACCCGGGCCAAACTAAATGAGTAATGAGAGAGGGTGTGCGGGACCTCACTATATATAGCCGGACCCAGGACTCCCTCAAGGGAAAACGAGTCCATCTGCCCCCAATAGTCTTAGGACCTGTTAGTGGGCAACCCACCCAATGATGCAGCCGGGGACAACCCAGGGAAGGTGGGGGTACGAGAACTCCATCTTCCCCTTTTGGGAAGCTCCTGAGGGGTGTTAGTGGGACAGGATGTAGAGCCCACTTGGGAAGGGGAAGGCCTCCCTTCCGCTGCGAACACGTATGTCTCAGCCCTTAGTAATGAATTCCTAAGGGAGACTGACTCCTGTCTTCCCACAAGCGCCTGGCTGCAGGAGGTGTGAGGATGCTGGCCCCCGTCTGTGGATTTGGGGAACAGGGCTTCTCTCTCTGGAGGTCTTTGGGAGACTCTATTTCTCTCCGTTGGAGGCGCACCTTGCAGAGTCTCTACTGCAGTATTTTTGGAGATAATATTCTCTGGAGGGTTCTAGGAGGACTCCAGCACCCTTGTTTCCATTCCAGGTGCAGCTCTCTCCTCTCACGAGAAAATTCCGAAGAAGCCAGCCACCTTATGGAGTTCCACCTTGGGTCTGATCGTGCCCCTCCTGACACAGGGCGTTGTCCTTTTGCCATCGGATAAGGCGCCTAATCACTATTAGGATAAAAGGAGCTCTCTAGGATCTGGGGGAAGGTAGGAGAAGTTCAAATGCGGGAAGTCAGGTACCCTTCCAGGCTGAGCAGAACTCTAATGCCAGGTGAACAGGGCTTTGTCTCAAGGTATCAATTTGAGCTAACTGGGTGGGGGTGGGGGAGGAATGTTTTCTTAATAATGATTTTTAAAATTTAGCTCCTAGCAACCAAGAACAATTAATTCAAACAGGAAGTTCTTAGACACAGGGCATTGCAAATGACACTTATCTGTAAACCGTACCATTGATTACGAAATTGATAAGAGACACTCTCTTCCTTGGCCTTCAGCTGCTGTTACCCGGCAACAAAATTTCCAAATTCTAGAGCTTTTACCACTAAGCTAAGAAAATCCATCTCCAGGTTTGCAGAAGGGTACACAAAACTTTCATCACTCGGAATTTCTGCCACTTCATCCTCAAAGTTTTCCATTCTGAGTGGGGTTTTCCTGTTTCACCAGCGCTGTATTTTGTGGCATGCCCCCTACTCCTGCTCTAACTCCCCCTCCTTCCTCTCCTGAATGAGTTGATTAAATCCACTCCCACTAGTGGCGTGTCTCATAAAATATGCCCAAAGAGCATTGCATCTTCCTTCCCTCCTCTCCTCCCACTGCAGGGGTTTCAGCATCCACATGGGGAATCCATCCCATGTCTCCTGGCTGCACAATTCTAGTGACCTTTACCTTCACGCCCCGCTTCAGCAGACCCTACCCAACCCACCCTTGTACATTATCATCACCCTGACCAATTTCATCTCTGAAATCCCCCTCTGGTGCATTCTTTTCAGCCCAGTTTCTCCCTCCAGTTTTTTTGTGTGTGTTTTTTTAAGCCTAACAGTTCTCTCCAGACCATATTTCCTTCATACCCATCTCCATTAAACCCTTGAGCCAAAATCTCATCTCTACAGTCCCATCTCTCTCTTTCAACATTGGAGCTGCTGAGTATGCAATCCTGAAGATCAAAACCAATCTATGAGACCCACGTTCATCTGGGCCTTCAACGGTGCACCAAGGGCTCTCTGCCTGGAGCTCCTCTTCTCTAGTCACGGACTCCACCCCTCCCACCACCCACCCCCATCCTCTCTGAGGTCATGACTCCACCCTGATTTTACAAAGAAACTAGGAGTAACCTCCCTTAGTCTCTTCAACCCATTCACCCCCATCTCCATCAACCTCAGCTCAGAACTACCTCCCCCATCCCCCACCTTCTCCTCCTAGGCCTCAGGTAAAATGTCAGCACTTCCCTGGGGCCTTCTGGCTCCATAGTAAGTACTCAATAAATGTCAACTATTATTATGTTTATCCCATGCCCCTTCACACAGAATCTATCACTGTGCTTTCTGCCAGATAATAATACTTTTTGTGTTTTATTGCACTGACCACACATTAATGATTATTTATCTGCATGCCTTTTCCTCATATAAAACCACAAGCTCCTTGAGAACAGGGACTGTGCCTTGTGTATCATTGGAAGCAATGTAGTGTCTGGCATATAAAAGGTGCTCAATAAACATTTGGTGAAATAAAACATAACTGACTTCTCAGTTCTCAACTGTGAAGTCAATATGTCCATCTACTTAATGGCTGCAATTCAAATCACCTTAAGAGACCAATCACCGTGACCTGCAAACCAAACCAACTAAATCAGAATCTCTAGAGGGAAACAGGTCTCAGGCTTTTTTTTTGTTTGTTTGTTTTAACTGATTGCAGTGTGCAGCTTTTTTTGAGAATCACTGGCTGATAGAAGGTGGAGAGACTCAGAAAACTCAGAAGGTATCTAATTCTAATATGTTGTATTACAAGAAATGCCTAACCAATCTAATAAGAGAGACAAGCAAACAAGAAATAGATTCATGAAACATTAAACAATAATGAAGTTGGGGTGAGACCAGTGGAAATGTCCAGTGAGTGGACACTGCGGGCAATGGCTTTTCCCTGGCACCAACACTGGGGCTCTTCCTCCTCAAGTCCATCAAGTTCTCAGCTTTGGGGACCCCGATACTTACTGTTCTTCTCCCCGGTTCCTCCTCTCAGCCGGCATCATAATTTCCTAGTGCTATCACACCTGTGGTTCTAACTTGAGCATTTACAGGACTTTAGAGAACAGCAGATAATTAAGACAAGTCGAGAGGTCAGGCTGTGTGGGGGTGAAAAGCAGGGCAGACATGGCTGGCAGGAAAAAATGACCCAAAACTGCCTAGTCCAGTGGCTCTTCTGAAATTACTCCATGGTGTTTGTTCCTAACCTGGGGGTGTTTTAGGCCAAGAACAGAGCCTAAGAAGTCAGTGTGGACAAGGCATCTAGGGTCTGACACTCAAGGTGTAGTCTCTGCCTCCTCTAGGAATTTGTTAGAATCTTGGCCCTACTCTGCCAGAATTTTCGTTTTAGCAAGATCCCCCAGATGCTTCATACACACATTCAAGTTCCAGAAGTACTGTTCTAGGCCAGAATCTGGGGCCATGCAAATGCTTCTGGTCCCAGGACACCCCACAATTGGGTATTTGCCTCTGACCACCAAAGCAATTAGCAGTCATGACTACAGCCTGCTCTATCTCTGGTTATCTGTTATGAATCCCTGTGTTTCAAGTAAGAAGAAAATCAATTTGAAGGGGTATAAATAGTAAATGACTTGCACACAGTCACATAACAAGAATGCAGAGGTATGGCTCACCTCCCAGGAGCCTTGATTCACAGGCTGATACTGTCACCGAGATCCAGGTTCTCTCCTGTCCCTGCTCTACCATCCACCACGATGGCTTCGTTCCCATGCTGCACTGGGTGGCCTCGAGGCTCTCCCCATCATGAGCAAAATGTCTGAGGTTGAGAAGATCAGCAGCTAAGATTCCTTCTTACCATCTATTACATTTCAGGTGCATAGTAAGGCAGTCAGCTTTATTCAGTGAAGTCTGAAGTGCTGTGCTGAACTGCCGCCTGGGTAGCTGTTGAGGAGAAAGCCTGGACTTCTCCTCTCCATCCTCTTCCCCGTGGCCGCATCCACAGGCTCCCTGTCCTCTAGTTTTGTGGTTAGGTGTGGCCAATGAGAGGCACCATCAGAAAGTCAGGAGAGCAACAGGATTTTTTTTCCAAGATCCATTTTCTGGCCCCCCTCTCCTGGGCCACAGGTGGCAGTAGTTTCATTCCTCTTCTCAAGGCCATTGCCTCCAGCTGCCTTTACCTTGGGTTCCAGGAACTGCCTCTCCCAAGCCCCAACCATGGCTGATGGATGATGCTCTGAGCTACTGCCTAATTCAGGATGCCTCCAGGCCCTCTACAGATTCCCTTGCCTGAAGGTTCCTTGATGTTTCTTGGTTCACCTATTTTAAGTACAGCATGCTTCCTGTAGGCCTCTGACCCAGACACATCCCATTTACGTTTGCACAAGCTTTATTTTAAACAAGCTTTCTTTCCCAATTTCAAAGATGTCTGTAACCAAGAACTTTAGAAACAATGATTTGAAATATGAAAGATACACAATAAGTGTTCAATGTTTAAAACCAGCTGGAAATGACATACCTTTTGAAGAAAAAAAGTGCTTTCTAGCACGGTTCATCAATTTTTCACCTTATAAAAAGAATCCAACCTTAATGTAAAAGTAGTGAACAAATACACAAAATGAAAAAAGATGGGCTTTACATAACTTAGGCAGAGCACATTTTTGCATTGCCTTCTTTGAGATGTTAACCATGTTAACCAGTTGTTCTTACAGGGATGGATGTTCATGATGAGAAAGGAAAGTTTTATCTAGTGTGCCAATTGTAGCAATACAGGGTTAACTGGCTATGGAACTCAGGAGGACAGAGTGGAGGGGTTCAAACCAGCACCCCCAGCTGAGCTGTCTTGAGAACACAATTGGCTTAGGTCCCACCATTCCCTGAGATGGCAGCGCCTCGGTGGGGGCTCTGGCTGTCCCGGGACAGGGACAGGTGAGAGCTGCTGAGGATGCATTTGAAAGCCGCGCCCCAACACCAGCCACAGGCGGGGACATAGAGCATTAGTGCATGCGCAGGGCGCTGGGGGGCGCCAGGAGACCCCACATTGCGGGGAGGGGCGGGGGGGGGAGGTCCACCAGCTGGGGGCCTAGCCCGGGTGCCAGGGGCCAGCAGGCCGCTCCAGCCCCCCTCCCCCACTGCGTAGTCAGAGGGGTGTAGGGGCCGGGTGCCTAACAGTCCTCAGCCAGCGGCGCAGTGTAGAAGGCAGGATCTGGCTACACACAGACCAGGGGGACATGTCCGGCATGGGGGCGTGCGTAGTGGTTGAGCTGGGGCGCAGGGGCGGGGCGGGGGGGGCACTCCCAGACCCTGACAGTCGCGGTGGTGGCCGCTCAGGTGTGGAACGGCAGTGACAGGCCTGCGGGAAAGTCCTAGTCCTAAGAGGTGCAGGCCCAGGCCACCCATGGCCAAGCGGCCGCCTGTGGCTTACGACTATGGGGGTAAGGGGTACCGGTCCCTGCCGCTGGTCTGGTCCAGCAGGGGCCAAGCGCAGGGCCACCTCCGCTTGGCTGGGGATCTAGTCGCTTTCCAAGTCTCAGAGCTGGGACACCTCACTAACCGGCCGGAAGCACATTTTAAGGTCCAAATTAAGGCAGTGTGCTAGTGGGGGTTAATATTAACCTAGTGCCAGAACAGGAACACCAGAGACTCCATCAGCCAATGATTACTGGGCAGGTTTCAGCACCTAGACGGAATGGGCTTCTAGTAATATAGCGTCCCGGAAGCGCCAAGGAGGCGTGCTGGTAGGCCAACACCTGCCCCAGTAAGGTGGGCAACTCAGGGACAGTCCCCTAGAGAGGCCCGCCTGCGGAGTTTCCTGTCCGCGGTACAGAAAGAACTGGGCCTGTAAAAGAATGCACTTAGGATACGCACAGTTCCTGCTCCTTTTCTTCTCTGGTGAAAAATAAAAGTTTTTTGCATGAGTCTTAAGAACTCTTAACTGTACACCTGAAAAGATTAAGTCAAGAAAAAAAGACTTACATTGGACTGGAGATGGGACAAGTAGAACTGACCCCCCCAAAGGGTGAAGAGGACCCCTGTGGGGCTCGGCTACAGAGTTTGGACAGGTTCAAGCCTTGGACTGAGGAGAGGGCACAGTCCTCTCATGGCCACGTGCAAGCCCCAGCTTGGAGGGCAGAGCCCTCCCAGCACAATTATAGCCAACAGCTGTAGTTGTAAGCTTGAACCTATGGTCGGAACACGTGGCCCCACCTGCCTAAGTGATAGAGGCTGCAAGTAAACAAAGCTTGATCAGGTGCATGTAACTGAGTAGGATAGAAACCCACCAGAATGCTGTAAACATCTTGCCCACGCCCTTACTTTGCCTCGTGGCATCTGCTACAAAATAAAGACACGGCTTGTAGGTGTTGGCGCTGCTGGGTCCCCATCAGGCAAGCAGCGTCCCACCGAGTCCCAGCTTTCCTTCTCTTGTCTGTCTTTTCTCAATCCTTCATCACCCCCCACTCAGGTTCACCCTTGGCCGTGGAGTGGCACAGACCCCCAACCAGGTTAATAGAGGTTCATCTTCTAGGAACAAGAGCCAAATAGACACTAGCTGAAAGGCAAGCTGCAGCAGAGTAGGCGAGTTGTGATCCCACTGTTGGGGTGGGGAAGAGAGAAAATCCTACACGTCTTTGATTGTAGATGCGGAGAAAATGCGTGCAAGGGAAAACAGGATTTGTAAGCAGTCACTAGCCTGAAGTTCAGACTGGGGATGGGGTGAGACCTTGGGGGGGGGGGAATACTTAGTTTTCCCTTAATGTGCTGCTTACATTTTTATGAAAATATGACATTATAAATTTTAATAAAGCTATTTGCAAAGACAAATGGTTTTATACTGGTAAGACGAAAACAAAGTCGGACAATTTTATTCCTTCTTTAAACAAAAAGCCAACTCTCCCTCAACTTGAAAACACGGGAAGAGTCAAAAGCTTGAACTCGCCACAACCAGAGGTCACCATCTCCCTCTTGTCTAACACCAACTTTAGCATAAAAAATAAAAGAGCTCGAGACTACAGCCTGTCTGGCTTGCTCTTGCGTCCATTTCCAGCTCCTTTAATAACGAACGCTTTTATCCGTAGTAAGTCACTTGGTTTCTTACCTGAGAAATGAAGGAGAAATCAACTCTTTTTTCAAACTTGGAATAAGAACATTCCCGAGTTTTCTCTGTTGGAGAGGCGTCCCTGATTAGACGACACCTTGAAAGCCTTTCCCAAAGCTCGCCAATGTCGTGTTCTTTGCCATTTACACCTGGCCATGCTTAACAATGCGGTCGGGAATCTTTCTGTTTCATTGCATCTCCCGGCCCCAAGGCGATTCTGCACCTGCCAGTGAATGGCTGCCCCAGAGGCGCAACTCCCTACCCGCGAGTTGAGTTCCCAGGTGCAGCCCCAGGCCCGCCCACGCGAATTTTCCCGGGGTCCCGCGTCTTCCCTTGCGGGAGCCCCCTCCTCCCACATCCCCCCCGGGTTCTCGGCGCCTCCCCCCGACCCCCGTGCTCCGTCTCTCCGGACGCAGGGCGCAGCTCCGTGCCCTGCGGGGCACATTCCCCTCCCCAGCCGCCCGCGCTCCGCCTCAGCCACACCTTGAAGAGGCCGAGTGCCAGACTCGCCCTGGGCCCCGGCCCGCGCCCCGCTGCTCGCCGCCGCCTCGCCCTTCACCTTCCTGTCCCCGAGGGGACACAGCGACTCAGCCCAGGGACAGAGGCCCGGCCCGGCCACCACCGCGGGCAGCGCGCTCCGGGTCTGGCTCTGATGGGCACTGGCGTACCCCGCATCCGGGCTGCCCGGGGCGCTCCAGCCCTTCGCGGGAGCCTCGCAACCTTCAGCCAGAACCGCCGCCTCCCCCCACCCGGGGGACTTTAGTGGGGGAAGAGGAGGGGATGGGGAGCGAGGGAGGGAGATGCCACGGGGGCTGCTCGAGTCCCTTGGGCCGGAGCCCCCCACCTGTGTCCCTAGCCAGGCCCTGCTCACCGAGTGGCCAGCGCCCCCGCCGGCCCCAGGACACTGCGGGCACCCCTGGGCCGCTGGGATTTTTCTGCACCGACGTGACCCAAAGAGAACCCAGGCGCCCAGCATCGCGACTCTCTGCCACTCGTTCACTAAAGTTCAGCCCGTGTTTATAGGGTTTCATTCCCTCCTCAGCAGAAAACAATCCCCCGAGACCCCAATGCCCTCCCCTCATCCGAGGAAAGTCAGTCCCGGACGTCACGTTGGAACCTTCTGGCTTCGCCGAGGGCCGGCGGGCTCCTGGGCGAGTTCAAAGGGGAAGCCCTGCTCTCACCTCCCAGCCCGGTCGGTGTCCGGCCGCGGGCACCGGCGCCGGGCGGGCACCCAACGCCTCGGAACGAACGCACGGGGTCGCAGTCTTGTCCTTGTTACCCGGGTGGCCAGGCTCTCCTGGACACGCTCACGGTTTCTTTTTTTATGATTCTTTACACCAAACTAAAGATCTTTTAAAAGATCTAAGCTAAAATCCTTGCAAAGTATTGCTACAATGTTCCTCTGAATGAACAGCAGCTGCGGTGCGGGTTCCGGGCGAGGGGAGCGCGGCGCCCCGGCTTCCAGCGCCTCTCCGGCTCCGGGACGCCCGCGAGGGAGGGACGTGGCGCGGCCTCCCCGGGACCGAGGAGCGCCCCGAGGGAGAGGAGGGGGCGGGTGGAAACCGACGACGGAGCTTAGAGTTTGTCCTTTACACGATTTTCTTTTTTCTTTGTGTAAAGCTTTAGGGAAAGTATTTCTTGTAACTAGTGGGTGTAAGAAGTGCGTGGATTTGAAATTCCAACCGCGGTAGTAAGCAATCCCGGTTGTCTGGTATTGACTGAAATGCTGTAAACATATCTTTCCATATAATGCGTGCATCAGTATTTCAGCTGTTCCCCACCCTCTTCTTGGGGGGAAAAAATAATATTTAAAAATCCACATTCTCAAAATAGAGGCGTGTGCCCTGGGAAAGATGGGAGCACTGATATCCTTGCCTTCTCACAGTGGAGTCCAGACTCGCCTTGGCGATGGATGGAGAAAAGGGGTGTGTAATCTTAGTGCTTTAAAAGGCAATGATAATCCATAGGAGATGCGGAAATAAGGATTAAACTACCTTCGGTAGATAGAGGAGCACAGGAAATGCTTAGTGATTATAGCAAGAAGTCCATGCTCAGAACTGATAAACAGAATTGGCTGCTCAGGCATATTAATTAACCGCCAGAGGAAGAAAGTTGTTCATGTAGATAACAGCCAATAGAACTTAAAAAAAAAAAAAAAAGATTGGCTGAGGTGGGGAATGGACTGGAAGTGGGGAGGGTTGAATCTTGCTACAACTCTTAGTTTATATTACAAGCCCATCTTCAATGTCACCTTTTTTGTGTGTGTGCATAATTTAATTTTTTAAAATTATTTTTAAATGAATAAATACAACTTACACACTTTCCATACCTACAGTCTCTTTACTGAAACTACAAACTTGAATTTTTATCTTATTTCTCCCCCACCATCCCCCCTGCAGCCTCACTAAGCCCTCTTCAGTTGAATATTTGTGGTATGTGTGTACACCTGCAATTCCTACTATTGCTTTCAAATGTCCAAGCAGGTTTATTAAAATAAGCAGAAGAACCCACTACATAGGGAACAACTGTAAAATAGTTTCTTCAGTTCAGAAAAGTCTCAGAATTTTTTTCTCTTCATCCTTCTACCATTGTCCTGGGAAATTGACCTTTGAGGACTGGATGATTCAAAAAACCTGAGTATCAAGCTAGAGATGATTTCTTAACTTCCTGTCCTCCCCCATTCCATTTTGGTTAGTCCCCCTCAAGAATTCCAACTCTGTCCATTCCGAAAGAGAAAGAGAGAGAGAAAAGAAAAGAAAGAGAAAGAAAGAAAAGAAAGTCCTTGAGATTTTCATGTAAAAGGGATTTTGTGTGAATTGAGGCCTTTGATATGAAATTCTTTAAGTTACAGTTATTTCCAGACTTATTTTGTAATCAAAGAGACCGTCTAGTCCACAGATGGTCTGTGTTACCTGCTAATATGGACAATCTTTCAAGGCTAATAAAATTCTCAGTCCACTAATCCAAGTACCAAGATACTGTTGTCTTTCCCAATGGAATAACAAAATTAAACCACCCAAGTCTTGGGGTGGGTGGGGGGGGGCACATAGACATACATACAATCAAAGGGGAGAGAGCAATTGCTGGGGCACTGAAGCAATCCTTTAAACACAATCTTTTTTAATCCCTACAACCATCCAGTGAGAGAGAGTCAGGGCTTTTATCATTATCCCTACTTTACAGATGAGCAGACTGTTTAGAAAAATATGAGTAATTTCTCCAAACTCACAAAGCTAAGTTGCTGAGCCAGATGGATTTCTGACTCAAAATGCGAAGGCTTTTCTTCTTTTGGAATAGTGCCACCGTGGCATTGTGCAGTCATTCTCATCGCTCCGATTCTTTTGCTACATTTGATGTTCTGGCACATTCTTTAAGAGAAAGGAGTAATAGCCGCTGGCAACTGTCTCAAATAGAGGAGCGGCAACAGAGGAACTCCCGATTTCTCCAATAACTTTGGGAATCACTGAGGTGCCAACAACCGAGGTACTCAACTTAGTTTGCTTTTCCTGATACCAGCACAAATTTAAAGAGGAAGCTGGTGTCTTCTGCAGTATAACTCAAAGGTACAGTAATATCCAGAGATAATAATAATAAATCAAAGATACAGTTTCATTGTGATATCCTCTCTCAGCAGCTTACGTAAGTAACTTACAAATTTATTTGTAACTTATCAGACCCACCCTGGTAGCTTTAACAGAGAAGTAGTCGCTGTCTCCGTGGGAAGGAAAATGCCCTTTTCCGGACTGTTCCGGGTCCTTCAAACAGGTGTAGACTCTGTGCTGGCATCGAGTCAGGATATCTCAGTCCATGAAAGGGCTGGATCCTACCTCCTGTCACACAACAAAAGTATATCTCAGAAGTAGAGGTGGGGGGGAAGGGGACTATGTATTCTTTATGTATTTGTTCCCTAAATAGGACCATTAAAAATAAGGCAAATGTAATACTTTAAAAAATCACTAGGTACCTGTGATCACATTATCTGCGTCTGCTTGGGGAAAGAGGAGTCTGCATGTAATGATATAAATGAATCCAAGTTTTACAGTCTGTCCTTCACATTAAAACTATATTGGTATCTCTGACGGGCCCCAAAGCCCTTTTTCATCAGTGCCCACGTTCCTATACTTAAACATATAAAAGGCTTATTTAAGGAGAACAACTGTTTCAATAATCCATTGCCATATAACAAAACACCCCAAAATTCAGTGGCTTACAACAACTATCTTTTTTCTTTCTTTCATCTTTCCCACCTGTGAATTGCCTCAGCTCATCTGGGCTTTTATTCTTGTGGCCTCTCTTGAGCTCCTATCAGATGGTGGTAGGTGGGCAGGCAGCAGGTGGGAGTCCTCTGTCAGCAAGGCCGATACCTCTCTCTTCTGGGGAGTCACAGGGCCTCTCCCCAGAGTCTCCCCACCTTGGTAACTGGACCGTTCGCACCGTAGCTCAGGGTTCCCAGGAGCACAAGAAAGGAAATCTGCTGAGTCTTTCTAGGAGTTGGGCCGGGGAGCTGGCACCGCATCACTTCCACTGAATTCTATTGAGTTAGAATGACAAGTCCGACCCAGATTCAGTGTGGGCGGAGCTTATACAAGGAGGTAAATACCCAAGGTCTGGTTCATGGGGCCAATCTTGGAGACTAGCTAACCGCCACCACCACAACTGCATAAAGGACAAGACCATATATCCATCGTGGCAGGGCATCATGGGTTTCCTTTGCACTTAGAGAGAGGGACATACTACTCCCTGTCTTCCTTGATTCGCGTCTCAGAAAGGGAGAACTGAATTACTTGAGTTCTTGAGCTACCCCTTTTGTGTTTTTAAATATAGGAGAATTGCCTTTTTGATATTTGAGTGCCATGCTTCCCAACAAACCTTCACTGTTAGGGCTTCTAAATCTCAGGGCTTCAGACTCCTACCATGCTTGGATGAGTTACAAGGGGTCATGAATTGCCTAAAATTCATGAAATATTGTGCAAGTATATGGGTGCATTCTCCCAGGAGGGAATTCCTAGCTTCCCTCATAGAAGGTGAATTCAAAGAAGGCATCTAAGGCTGCTTAAAACTTAGTGAGAGCCGCCCTGGACTTTTATCACCTGACGTACTTCTAAAGCCTCTCAGAAGCAGAGATGGGGAGGAAAGCAATAATTATCTTTTGTGTGTTTGCTTCCAAAGTAAAAAAAAAAAAAAAAAAGCAGTAACATTAGCTAGTGCCCGAGATCACTTCATCTGAGGGAGTGGGCTGGGTGTTTCTGCAGACCCCACACCCCCACTTATTCCGAAGACTAATTCCCCTCCATTGGGGTGAAAGGCATTGGGAACACCTAACATTTTGGCTCTTATTTTCCCACCTGTCCCTAGTGAGTACTTAAGAATGTAACTTAATGGGACTTTTGATTCTCCCACCTACGCACTCTTTCTTTTCTTTTCTCTATTTATTTTGTTTAGAGGTGGCAGCCAAGGGTACAACTGAGTCTCATTGGGCCAACCAAGTATTCTCTAAAATGTCCGGTGTGATCTGAACTGGGGACTCAGCCTTGAACTGAGCACGTGAGGCCTCGTGAGGCAGCTGGGAGAAGGCACTCGGGCTGGAAGCAGGACCTGTCTGGGGTCAGAGGAAGAAAACATGTGGAAAAGGGTAGAGCACTAGAGGCAAAAACAAAACAGAGACTTACCTTTCCTCCCTGAAACTTTCTGTTCCAATCATTACATCAGACTGGGGTATCCTAATGCTCGTTTTTGGGGGCTTCTCTTTGAAGTCAGTTAGTCCAACTCTCATAAGAGAAGGAGAAATTTACAGTAACCATGTGCTAAATGTCACCATTAAAATGCCTAGCCCTGTTCATAGTTAGCATTGGTCTCAAGACATGGCGTTTGTGACAGAGGCACTAGCAAAGGGATAAAGTAGGATTCCAGATTTTATTTTTTTAAGATTGAAAAATGACACCCGAGATAAAATATTTGTAGGAACTTTCCCACAAAACGTGAACCCTACCATTCCTCCTGAGAATCTAGCCAACCGTTTCAGCTGGGTCGCCCTCTAACATAAATGCTTCAAGCTATCCCCTTACTCCTTCCTTTTAGCTATAGAAAATTATTAGTATGGAAAGTTAGTTTCTCAACACCAGAATATATTGTAAGTTCTCCCATCGCCCAAGGACATACCCTGGTACAAAGGAAAGCAGCACAAAGGTTGTAAGAACTTAAAACACCAAATTTTTACCATACATGTGGCAGATGAGGGCTCCGTGTCTCCTTCCCTCACTTGCAAAATGGGGAGAATAGCACCTAAGCTCACAGGATTGATCAGCTCCAGCTCAGCACAAAATGGCACAGACAAACCCCTGGCACAGCAAGTGCCCATGACAAGTCATCCGTTTCCTTTATGTCTCAATTTGTAAAATGCGATGGGAAGGGACATGCAATTTGCGCTGCAGCACACAGCAGGGCCGACCCCGCACTTCACACCCCTGACTCAGTTTCTTCTCTGGCATGGCAGCACAGTGATGTCCCAGGGCAGTAGCTTGAGTTGTAACACACAAGTCATCCCTGGATCCCTCCACAGTTTACTGCAGGTGCCAAGAAATGTAATTGGCCACAAACGCAGTGAACCTGTAGTATCAAAATATCCTAATGAAATTATAGATGTTAAGGTTCATTAAAAGTTAAGGTCAAGCCATGGCAAGGTGGCTCAGTTGGTTGGAGCATCATCCCAAATGGTTACAGCACATACATGATGATGGTCAGGGCACATACATAAGTTGCACTCGGGTGCGGGAGGCAACAAATCGATGTTTCTCTCCCTTTCTCTCTCTAAAAATCAATTAAAACAAATCCTTGAGTGAAGATTTATAAAATATGTAAGATCAAAATGCACATTTTATTCCTGTGACTCCTTCAAATTATTTGCAATCCAGTAACACTACTTCCCAAGGTGTAGATATGTGAGGATTATTAAAAGCAAGTTCATTGTTGAGAGGAAATAGAAACACTATTGGTGAAATGCAGATGACAAAAGCAAAACAAAAAACAAAAAGCCTCTTTAAGCAGTTCAAGAAATATAGAAAACCAACTAGAAAACCAAAATTACTTGACCGTTCTCTTCTGGTAAAAATGATACATTAAAATTGAAAGAATTTAAAATGTTAAGATTGACCATTATTTTTTAGAGACTGCGATCACTTGAAATAGGCTCATTCGGTGAGAGTGCTTTACCTAGCAAAAACAAATTACATCAGACTGGGATATCCTAATGTTCATTTTTAGCGCTTCTCTTTGAAGTCAGGCCTCCTCTTATGAGAAAATGAGAAATGTACAGCAACTATGTCCCAAATGTCACCATTAAAATGCCTAGCCCTACTCATAGTTAACACTGGTCTCAAGAAATGGCGTTTGTGACAGAGGCACTAGCGAAGTGAAAAAAGTAGGACTCCAGATTTTATTTTAAGATTTTAAAAAAAATGACACCGTCGACAAAATTTCTGTGATCAATGAAATTTCAGGAAATGGAGCAAGTTGTTCTGGGACAATCAAAAACTGGTAAACCTGAACTTGGAAGCAGGGTTTTTTGGCAAGGACTCTGTGGGAACAAATCTTCACACACACACAGCCTCACATTTTTTTCTCCCCCAACTGTTCAAGTGTCAGACAAAATAAATTACCATAAATTATATGCCAAGGCAACTTCAAAACACAACACAACACAACCTGAGGCTAAGGACTTCCTTAGCTCCCCCGGGAAGTGTGTAACACTGTTGGTGCTTCTGGCCGGCAGGCTGGGTTGAATGGGAGACCGTCAAACGTCAGGGTAGTTGCAGTAATAGACCGCCGAGCTGGCGTCGGACACCACGGAGGAAAGGGCCCCGTGGCTGTCGGGGAGGCTCACACTCGAGTCGTGTCCCTGGTAAGGGAGCCCCATGTCGGGCTTGCACACGTAGTGCAGGTACTGTTCAAATTCCGTGCGGTCCATCTCCCCCAGGAGCTCGCCGGGCTGGCTGGGGTCCGCACCGTCCCGGCAGGACATCGCCTCGGGAGGGGGCGACGGCTGCCCCGGGCCCGGCGGGTGCTGCTGCGGTGGCATCGGGAAGCCGCGCCCGCCGCCGGCCGCGGGCGAGCCCATGGCGCCGTAGTACATGTGTAGGGCGCTGGGGGGCGCTAGGAGGCCCGGCAGGGCATGGCCGCCTGCGGGCTCGGGGCCGAGCCTGGAGTGCATCGGGCCGCCGGACGCGTCCGGGGCCCCCGCGTAGTCCGCGGCCTGCGCGTAGCTGTAGGGACCCGCCGCCGGACAGTCTCCAGGCAGCGGCGCGGCGAAGAAGGCCGGATCCGGGTCCACGCCGTCCAGGGGCGACGTGTCGGGCGTGGGCAGCGGGTAGCCGTCGAGCGGGGGCGCTCCCAGGCCCTGGCAGTCGCGGTAGTGGCCGCCCAGGTGCGGGGGCAGCAGCGGCGCGCCCGCGGGGAAGCCCTGGTCGGGGAAGGGCAGGCCCAGGCCGTCCATGGCCACGCGGCCGCCGCCCTCGGGGCCCAGCGCGGCCGCCTGCGGCTCTGCGAGGCCGTGCAGGAAGCCGCCCTCCACCCGCTTCAGCCGCTTCACCTGCTTGCGCCGCCGCGGCCGGTACTTGTAGTTGGGGTGGTCCTGCATGTGCTGCACGCGCAGCCGCTCGGCCTCCTCCACGAACGGCCGCTTCTCCGCCAGCGTCAGCGCCTTCCACGACTTGCCTGCGGGGCCGTGGGAAGGTGGAGAGGAGCGCGGGGCTTACTTACTAGGCGAGTTCCCTCTCCCGGGCCCCCCTCTCCCCGCCGACCCCGAACTGTGCAACTAGAGGGGTAAGGGGGCCACGTTAAAAAGTGAAAGTAGGGACTCCGGAGGTGGAGCGGAATCCGAGCACATGGGGGGGACACAAGAGATCTAGGGTCTTCTAAGGGCATCATCCCTCCCCGATTGCAGCCTCCTGGGAGCGGCTTCCCGGCTCATCCAAACCCGGTCGTTCGAGGAACTGACAAAGTCTACCCAGGAAAGGGTCAGCCCCGCTCGACGCCAGGGGTGCCCCTCGCCATCCCAGGGATGCGCGGGAAGCCGCCTCTCCAGAGCCCTGGTACCCGCGCTCCGGTCACTCCCGTAGTTGGGACACGGAGGGCCGAGGCTGAACGCCCGTTTAAAAAGCCCGGAGAGCGCGAAGCGGGAGGGGGACGGACTGGCGCCGCGCACCGCCGGCCTCGCTCGGGCGCAGGACCCGCACCCGTTTAGGCTCAAGCCGGCAGGTCCGCGGTCCTCACCACCCAGGGGCGCGCGGTCGGACTCACCCAGCATCTTGCTCAGCTCGGCGTTGTGAAGGTCGGGGTTCTGCTGCGCCAGGCGCTTGCGCTCGTCCTTCGCCCACACCATGAAGGCGTTCATCGGCCGCCGAATGCGAGACTCGCCCTTGCCCCGGCCCGCGGCCCCGGCCGGCGCCCCGCTGCTCGCCGCCGCCGCCTCGCCCTTCACCTTCACGTCCCCGAGGGGACTCAGCGACTCGGCCCAGGAGCAGGGGCCCAGCCCGGCCATCACGGCGGGCAGCGCGATCCGGGTCTGGCTCTGGTCGTCACTGGCGTACCCCGCATCCGGGCTGCTCATGGCGCTCCAGCCCTGCTCCGCGCCCCACAACTCTCGGCTAGACACGCCGCCTCCCCCGATGCGGGGGGGAGGGGGCGGGGAGCGAGAGAGGGAGATGCCACGCGCGGGCTGCCTGAGTCTCCCGGGCCCGAACCCGCCACCGGCGTCCCAGGCCAGTCCCAGCCCAACGCGCAGCCAGCGCCCCCGCCGGCCCAATGACACTGCGGGCACCCCAGGGCTGCGGGGCCTTTTCTGCACCGCTGTGGCCAATGGAGCAGCGGGGGCGGGCCGGTCCGGAGTCCTTAGGCCCACGCCCAGCCGGCCTTCTGAGTCCCCAGTCCCAGCTCAATCCCACGCCCGCCCTTTTCCCCTCCCCAATCCCCCGCACCCCAAAACCTACACCTGCCTGCGGGGAAAACTGGCTGGAGCCGGGCTCTGGCGCCACTGTCCTCTCAGACCCGGAAGGGGGGATTCTTGCAAAACCTTCAGGGGTGCTGGGTAGAAGTAATTGGGTACAGTAATTTGGATCAATACACTAAGCATCCACTCTTGATTGCAGGAGCTAAGACGTTTCAGTGGTGAGGGACTCCACAGGTGTCTTTTTCAAATGTGTTTTACCCAATGCAATAGACACTGTTGATAATAAATAAAAGAGGTTATCTTCCCAATGCACTTGCTTGGTGTATTATATTCAAAATGCTATGTCCGAGGTAAATTTTAATTTTTAAAACAAGGTTAGATATGGAGTGACATTCTGTAGCCAATATCCCGTCATCCAGAAGGATTTAAAGCCTTGGTGCAGAACGAGAACCAACCACTGAAAATGTGTACATGAATGTGTAGTAAACAGTCTTTTCATGTGTATCCAGTAAATAGGCAAGACTTAGTTCTGATTTCGAAAATGTGATAAAAAAAATAAAACAGCAGCAACATTTATCTAAATGTCCATCTTTAGAGGAAAGACAGCCATCCTTTTGAGTGGCAAAATAACTAGCTCTTAGGGGCTGTTTAAGGTCGTTTTGCTGGAGGTATTAAGGATTCCTATATGCTTCTGCAGACAGAAATGAAAATCTGAATGACTATTAAACTTGTGTTTAAACCTGAGAAAACTTCTCAGTGGAATTTTTGAACAAGCCCTCATATTGCACTCATATATATGGCACATGTCACACTGTTCTAGAGCCACCCAAACAGCAAATGATCCTTACAACCCCAGGAGGTGGACACTTTGTATCTTACACGAGAGGAAACAGGCACAGAGAGGCTCAGGAACTTGCCTGAGGTCACAGCATTGGGGAGTAGAGTTCCTCTCGGGTAGTCTGCCTTCAGACCTGGAATTCCCAGTCACTAAGTTGTATGTGTGTATTGGTGTTGTTTTCTAAGGCAATGGAGGAAGGAAACAGTTTTTGCATAATTAGATAACGTCGCAAAGAAATCAATGCATCAAATCTCAAGAACAGATTTTTTTGTGTTGTGTTTACTCTGAAGGGGTGATGAAAAACCAGGGGACCTGGGAAGTAAATGCTGCAGCTTTTTGTGTGCTAGTACAATGACAGAGGAATCGGTCAAGCCTGCTTGTTAGTGGCATCCATAAAAATAAAGAAACACAGAGCTTTGGAAACTGACATTGTCAGGTCTCCAAAACAGTCCCACACACTTATTTTAAGCCAGCTTTCACTGTGTGAGGATCTGTGCACTCTGCCCTACCTCCTCCCCCCCTCTCCCCTCCCCTCCCCCTCCCCCTCCCCCTTACCTGTAGCAACCAGTCTTCATTCTGGGGACAAACTGAGAAAGTATTTCTAGTTCCTGGATCTCTCCTGTTCAGACGAGAAAAAAATAATTAATCTACTTAAGAAAATCTTAGGGAGGCGATGGGTGACTTAAACAAATTTAACCGATTACATACTTTTCCTTTAAAGCTTTATTTATTTCTGGGGAAAAGGGAGGGGGGCATGAACATGAAGCATAATTGCATTGCAAATGGTTATATAAGTAAGGAAATGAGAGAACAAATTAATCCCCCAGTGCCTTTTGCTCCCTGATGTTTCCTGGGCGATCTTCTCTTAACTTTTCTAGAGAGTCATAAAGGTCCTTTCAAAGATGTCAATGTAGAATTTTCTATTAGTGCAAAGTGTTTTTTTTATGAATTAATAAGTATTATCTTCGAATAAAGATTAAAAACACTAAACAAAAGCAATGCCCACTCCAGAATCCATTTGATCGGTCACAATCCACCTTATCGGTCCCATCTATTTGACTAATTCCGTAAGAAATAAAATGAGAACACAATCTAGGTGTGTGAGTCCAAAAATGCATATGCACCCATCTGCCCTTGTACACTTTCTTCATCCTCCGGTTCTATCTCCCCGTCTCCTTTGCGCGGGGAAGTGCCAAGAGCGTGGATAAACTGCCCGGGAAGAAAACCTGGGCTCCCCATGAGTATGTGCCCTTGTGCCTGAGGACTCACGACTGGTTTTTGTTGGGTAAGATGGCTGAGAACCAGGTGAGGGTACTGCATCCACACCTTTGGAGCTTCAGATGTGAGCGCCCCTCCCCCTACTTATAGCATTTCCCCGGAGCGTCATAAAGCACAATTTACTTCCAGTTACCAGGAAGACATGAGGATGCCTTTCCAAGATTCGTCCATCTTACATACCGTTACCTAGACCCAGTTTCTTGTAATGATCATTCATGTGTCATATATTCGGGGGGGGCGGGGGGAGGGCGTTGGGGGCTGCGGCCCCGCAAACCGGTCCCAGCGTGCGGACTCGCTATTTCCGTCTCTAAATGCGGTGTTGGAAGTGGAGCTTAGGACGTTATCGGAGCCAGCCACAAATGCCACATGAAACGCAGCAAACATCCGGAGTGGCTTCCTGCAAGCCTTGCTTTTCTCAACACGAGAGATTTACAGGCGAGGGGGGTGGGGGTGGGGGCAGGAGGAGGGGGGTGATTCAAGCAACTTTCGCGGGGAAGAGCCTTGCACACCGGCTCGCGTTGTCGGCCGGGTGCATTCGCATCGCGCAGTCTAGGATTTCTGGGCACCTGGCTACTAATCGCGCTCCAGGTCCCCAGGCCAGACCCGAGGCTCCAAAAGCTGGGTGAGGAAGCGACTAGCGCGGCCAGGAATTGTGCCCGTTACCCCTCGGGACCTTGGCCAGCAAAGCGCAGAAATCACCGGGTAGGTGAGGAGCTGTGGCTCAGACCCGGAGTTCAAACCGCGCTGTCCCCGGGCTCCTGCGTGACCAGGCAAAGGCTGGGTGACTTCCTGCGGGCTTTTGTGTTGTAGATGCTCAGGAAGCGGGAGCCAGACCCTGGGCACTCCTGTCCCTAGGGGAGGCCGGGGGCACCCAGATGGGTGCGGGTTGGCCCTGAAGAGTCAGTCCGTGGAGGCGGGGAGGGGAGTGCGCGCCGCACACCCCGGGGGAAACGCCGGGGCGGCCTCCAATAAACAATGCTGTCCTTTGGACAAAGAACAACAACAATAAGACCTTTGCACTTATAAATCGCGCGCCCTTGGCGGCCCTCGGGAGCCGGTGGCGAGGCGGGGTGCATCGGAGTGCGGTCCGGGCTCCGCACAGCTCAGGTAGGGCCGCGCAGCCGAACGCCGTCCATTCGCACCGCGCCTCTGGGTACCTTTGGCGTCTCCTCCCTGTCCCTGGGCCAGTCCCCCTAGGGTCCGGGAAGCGAGATCCGAGGTCTGGAGAGGTGAGGAGGAAGGAGTGGTGGGGTAGATCGCGACCACCCACTCCGGCGCTGCTCAGCACCCTCACCCCCACCCCGGGGAGGCCCCGAGGGTCCGACCCCCGCCGCGTCCCTCGCACCTGGCGCCTCCGCTCTGCCCTTCTGCTGCCGCGGCTGGCTTCTCCCGCCGGAGCAGAAAGAAGGCCTCGGCTAGAGGGTCTTTGGGGACACTTGTTCCGTTCCGAAAGAGGGTAGGCGGCAGGCGTGCGTCCAGGGTTCACTCCCTTTCTCACTCTCTGCCCCCTGCATCTCTCCCCAGTTCACCGACCCCTCCAGGCCACCCCGGACCCCTTCCTGGCAGCGGGCGACAACTCGACCGTAACCCTGTTCCCGCTTGGCCCCGCCTGGGGTTTGCACAGGCAAAGCAGGAAATGTGCTGTTCCCGGTCCACTTCCCTGCTCAGAACTCGTCCGCGGGGGTGTTTCTTAGATACCCTCCCTCCCCCCCCCCAGTCCCCGCTGTGGTCCCGGGTTGAAGTGTGGGCGCCTTCCCTTTATTTTCTGAATCTGGGAACCTCTGACGTGTGTGTGTGTGTGTGTGTGTGTGTGTGTGTGTGTGTGTGTGTGTGTGTGTGACTGTGTGATGGGGGAGCCTTGGGTGTAAGGGAGAAGCAGCCAGCTCATTCCCTGAGACAAATTACACACACACCGCCCAGCCCAGTCCCTTCACATCTGCCTCCTCCCTTTACAGGGGATTTCAATAACGCCATGGCTTCCATGCACCCAGTTCTGCTAACCTCCGACTCTCACCTTATTCACACCCTAGAAGAGGCCAGGCTTCCCCTGTAGAGTTCTCTCAACGGACCAGACAGCCTCTTATCAGTAGCATATCCACTCGCACTCCCACCCAAAGGAGAGCAGACACGGCCCCTGCCTCGGAGGAATGTACAATGCAGGACCTCCCTGACTTGTTCACTCCCAGCTGGGTGTTCTAAGGCCTGTTCCACCGTAATTCCCCACCCCACCCCCACCCCACCCCCGCATGTGGAGGTGATGCTGACATCAGTAGGTCAAGCACTTTGAGATATTTTTTCTAGTAGAGGTAATAGGTTGCCTTTCCACCCCAAGAACTCTGGCTTGCCAAGTTTCCCAAGTCAGCAGGGCTGGATTTTGCCAGGGGTTGCTTTAGGGCACGGTGCATTCTGTGACCATGGAAGTGATCAAAGTTAATAGATCCTAGGACAGACCACTCCCGACAGCTCTGTGCTGCTTTAGCCACAAACATATATCAGGTTTTAAAACTGTACCTGAATTCGCTTTCAAATAACAGGAGAGACGATGTTAGGCATCCTTGCTGGATTTCTTTGCAGTCATTCTTCAGTTGACCTCTGTTAACCTGAATTTTCCTCTCTGTCCATTCCTTGGACCTTGCTAACTATTTGTCAATACTCTTTAACAGCAACACAGGGACTTTGGTTCATTTCATCTTTCTATTCCTTCAGCAGTCCATTGGTATTCAATAAATGCTTATGGATACTATCATGGTTGTCCTTTTTGATAGTCATATGGTCATCTCCCTCAAGGCAAGGCACTAAGAATTAACTCTATAAACCTCAGCAAACACTCAGTTTTCATCTCAGACACGTCTGTGCAGGCCATGTGATCATCTGACTTTGAGGCCTGCACTTTCTCCCTCACCCTCTCCTTCACCAGGAGTCCAGCCTCCAACCATTAAGCACCTGAAATCCCACCTCTTCTTAGGATGAAGTCTTATTATTGCTTTTCTGAACTCATTCGACATGGAACTCCAGGCCAAGAATCTACACTGAAAATTTTGTGTGTGGATATAATGCATAAGCAAATTTCTATCTTTGGGGATTTTTAAACACCAGCATCTTTAGTATTGATTTCTTCATAATCACAGAGGACAGTTTACAAAGCAGTTTCAACATACATTAACTAGTCTGATCCTCATGATAGCCTTGGAGGTAGGCAGCCTTTGTTATTATCCTCAATTTTCAGAAGAGGAGATTGAGCCTGAAAAAAGATTGGTGACTTGTTTACTTGGGCCACTTGTTTGTCCTTGCTGGTAACTGGAGTGGGTCCTGTTTTGAATTTCTTTCCATGCCATGTCTATAGCTAATGAAGAACCTGCTGGGATTTGTAGGCACTAAACAAAGACAGTGATAGGTAGAGATAGATTAAGGACCCTTGGAACAGAAACTTCTAGAGTTGTCCCTAACCAGGTCATGATTAAATATTTAATATCAGTGATGCAGGGCGGTAACAAGAAAGCATTTTCATTTCAGAGACCTACAATTAGGTATTTTTATTAGATCACATAGTCTAAGCCCTAGATGACATCTCAGTTATTTTGAGTATTATTTCATACAAATTCTAATTCAGCTGAAAAAAAATGAAAACAGTTCAAAATTATATGGGAATAAAGTTCAAATAAAAGGAAGTTGAGGTCTCCAAAGTGTACTTCACACTCATTCAGACAGAGACCATTAATGATACTGAATTGTTGTGGTCTCATCACATGTTTAAGGTCTATTGATGTTGGTCTCCTCTAGACTTACTGCTAACTGAGCCTTTAAGGCATAAAAACATATACATAGCAGCTAGATAAAGTAAATTCTCTCCATTCTTACTGTTGTTTAGAAGAGAAATGGGTGGCAAATATTATCAATTCTTTTTTTACAAAGTGGAAAATTCAGGCACAGAGCGATCGGATAATTTCTTAGTGCTTCCAAATCAGTCTAAGAGACAAGAGAATGATCTATTCATTTAATCGACAGATAATTCTCCAGCATCTGTAAGTCTGAGGCTCTGTGCAGCATGGCACACTACTTATGAGCACAAATTTGGGAATTGAACTGCTTGGGATTGAATCCTAGTTCTACAGTGCCCAGCTGTGCATCCTTGAACATACTACTTCACGTCTCTGGACTCACTGTATAAAGTGGAGGATAATTATAGTAATGACCTCAGAGAGTTTTATGAGGATAAAGTGAGTTAATTGTTCATGAGCTGCTTAGAATAGGGGCTGGTACACAGTAAGTGCTACACAGGTACTTAATAATAAAATAAAATTTAAATTAATGCATGCTAGTATCTGAGAATATCTTGGGTGAATAAATAAGAAAAACCTACCCTACTACTGAAGGTAAATGTATTGTAACAACTAAACAAATGTTCTCAAGAAAAAAATTAATAGAATTTGATAATATTGTGGCATCTATTTATAACTAGTAATAACTAATGTCATCCGTTAATAAAAATTGTTCCTGGCATTAGCAAAAGCTTTCAGAGAGGCCCATAAACTACTGTGCATTTTCTAATTGCATTTGAATGTGAACATTTTTACTTTGTTGGTAAAACTTTTTGCTTTATGTGTCAGTCTTCTAAACCTATGTTAAGACTGAAAAGGAAAAAATACACTGAATTGTAAAACATCCAGTATTCCATTAGAAAAATCTTTGCAATGCAGAGAGACACCTTGCAATCAGCACTTTCCTAGGTAGGACTAGATTCTTCTTCTAAAGGCATGGAGACAACGTTTAATTTTGATACTATGTCGGGTACACATGTATTTAAAGGAAGAGTAACCCAAGATATGCAAACTTTGCCTCGATCTTTCAGCACAGTATAACGAAAAGATTCTAAATTCTAGTCTTGGTTATTCAATAACTTGGTACCAGGTAAACTAGTCACTAAATTGCCTCATTCTCTTAAAAAATTATTTTCTTTAAAAATGAAGGGGAGGCCATAACCGGTTTGGCTCTGTAGATGGAGTGTCAGCCTGCGGACTGGGTGGTCCCAGGTTCGATTCCGGTCAAAGGGCGTATACCTTGGTTGGGGGCACATCCCCAGTGGGGGGGTGTGCAGGAGGCAGCTGATCGATGTTTCTCTCTCATCGATGTTTCTGGCTCTCTATCCCTCTCCCTTCCTCTCTGTAAAAAATCAATAAAAATATATTTTTAAAAAATGAAGGGGAAAAAAGATCTGACCTCTTCCTAAATTTTCCAGATAAAGAAGTGAGTAAAAAATCCCAAAGACTTTTGCAAGGTAAAAACGCTGAGTAAAAGTGTGCTAGTGTGTGTGTATGTGTGTCTGGAAGTCTGGGTATATATGCTTTTAAAGAAAGTTCTTTGTACAGAAAAATTTAGCAAATTAAGATAAAATGAAAGTAGGGATTACAAAGAAGACTCTACTGCTTTTAATTATAATGGAATGCTGCTGTTTTTAGATGCAAAGTGGTTTCCCCCCACCCCCCCTTTTAATTACTGCACAGAAGGTTCCATCTTTATTTCAGGGCAAAGCAAATTCTATTTTTTATAAATTTAGGCTATAAATTTACTGGATAGCCATTATTTTAGTAAAGCTAATAGATTATTTCAGTAGTCAATTTAAAACTAAAATTTGAAGACAAATAGACAACTCTTTCTTTGTGACATTTTATTATTATGTAACACTAGGGGCCCAGTGCACGAATTCATGCACCTTGAAAGGAACTGTGGACCATAAGACTGCAGTAGGCACAGGGGCGGGTCTCAGTCCATCCTCCACTCCCCCTCTAGGCCCCTCCCGCCGCGGCCCAGGTCCCCTGGTCCCCTGTCTGCCAGCAGCCCCGCTCCTGCCGCTGCTCCCACATGCTGAAGGTGACGGCCCCACTCTCACCTGCTGATGGCACGGAGCGATTGGGACTGGTGCTGTCAGTGGGTGCAAACAGCAGCTATTGCCCCGATTGCCCCTCAGGAGCAGGGGGAGGTGGAGAAGCCCTCAGGGACGATCTGGACTGGCAGCTGCCTCTCACACCCGCTGATAGCGCCGAGTGATCGGGACTGGCACCGGGCACTGGCAGTGGGTGCGAGTGGCGTCTCTGGCACCGGCAGCAGGTGCGAGCGGGACTGGTGCTGGCAGCTGGTGTGAGCACCAGGTGGGACCACAGTGTGCGGGAGAAAAGAGTTTTCAGTAACCACCAGAGGCTCACCCCAAAGACAGCGACCGGCTGCTGTTTTTAGATGCCCCACCTTGGTCTGGTGCCCCCGCTCACCTGCTCCACCATCCTGCCACAGCCAATGCCTGCCATGTTCCGCATACGCCCCCTGGAAGTTAGTGCACGTCATAGCGACCGGTTGTTTAGTTGTTTGGTTGTTCTGGTTGTTACACCATTCAGTCTATTTGCATATTGGCCTTTTATTATATAGAATTTTCCTGGAACTCACCTGACATTTGTGGACTTCTGGGGCTGAAAAAGACTACGTATCCCACTCCCTGCTTTCCAGGTTCTATAAAATTATTCCAGTGGGAGTTTGGAAACATGGAAATGTTTTAAATAGGAAATATCACATATTGAACTATTATAAAAGCACTTGTTACTTGTACGGCTATATAAAGACACAGGTATTCTTATTAAATCATTTATTTTGAAGTAATTGCAAACCTACAAGAAAGTTGTAAGAACAGTGTAAAGTACTCTACCACCTTCACTGAGATTCTCTATCACTTTTGCTCCATCTCTATCTAAAAAACAAAAATGTTTCTCCACATTTGCTCTAAGTCTAAAAATATGTAAACATCTAAAAAGATTAAATAAATATATGTAATTAATATATAATAGATATATTATCATAACATATTAACATATACCAATACATTATAGATACTACATAAATACATAAAACATCAATATACTATGTTATATATAAAACATATTTATGTATAGATGTATGTCATTAGCCTTTTATTGAACCATTTGAGAGCAAGTTGTGACATGATGTTCTACTCACTCTAATTACTCCATATGATGCTCTCCATATAACCACCAAATAACCAAACAAATTAGGAAATTAACATTACTACCACACATTACTATCAGCTAAGCTACATGCCCAATTCAAAGCTTGCAAATTGTTCCAACAAAGTCTCCTTTTTCTTTCTGGTCCAACATTGAATCCATGCTCACACACTGCATTTACTAGTAGTTATCATGTCTCTTCAGACTTCCATCTGGAACAGTTCCTCATTCTTTCCCCGTCTCCTTTACCTTGTATCATTTGAAGAGTGCAGGACTTTTATTCCAAAGGATGCACCACAACCAGGTTTGTCTGACATCGGCTCATGCATTCTTGGCAGGAAAATTACAGAAATGTGAGGTGGTCTCCTTTGGGCATAACAAGGGAGGCCAGAAGTCAGCCCTTATCACTGGTAAATTAACCTCGATTGCTTGATCAAATTGGTATCTACCCAGTTACTGTGCCATTATACTATTATCTAATCCTCATCAAACCTCCACTCACCTGCCTTAAGCATCACTTAAATGGGTGACAAATGGTGGTTTTCTTCCTTTTTTTTTTTTAATGTTCACACCCATTTATTTTTCCCCCCAATGGTTTTTTAATTGATTCTAAAAAGAAAGAGAGGGAAGGAGAGGAAGAGAGAGAGAAACATGGATTGGCTGCCTCCTGCATGCCCCCTACTGGGGATGGAGCCTTGCAACCTGGGCATGTGCCCTGACCCGGAATCCAACTGGAGACTTTTTTAGTGTATGGGACAATGTTCAACCAATTGAGTCACATCAGCCAGGACAACAATTGGTGGTTATTTATCCAATCTACTGTAAAGAAGTTTTCCTTCTTTCATTTATTCATTTATTTATTTATATATATCAGTATAGATTCATGGATTTCTTCTTTATTCGATGGTTCAGCATCCTTAACCAATATTATTTGTTTTATTTAGGCAGCAGGGCACCTTCCAAGCTGGTTCCTGTAACCTTTTGATATGTTCCTATCATTCTTTAATCATTCCTTTCTTTTTGGCACTAACATGATATTCCAGGCTCATCTTGTACTGTCTGTGTCGTGCCCTGATTCAGTGATTTCTCCAAGGAATCAAGAGGATCATTTAGTGAAAGGTGACATTTAGAAACCAAGATGTGGGTTCTCATCAACATTGGGGTACCATCACTTCTACTAGTAGATACTCTCAGTAGACGGAGCTAGGAAACATATGCATATATTGTGCATGTACAGATACACACCTGTATCTATAACTATTTCTATATTTACTTCTAAAAACTATTAAAACTATGAGTGAATTGATGCTAACTCCAACCCAACATCTCAGGTTTTTGCTAGCCTGCTACCTTTCCATGTTTGTAAATCCCTTTTCTAACATAAGAAACCTGGCTTCCATTACTCTCACTATGTCCACATATTTGCTCACTGTAATCAGTCTTCCAGCTACTCCACCTGTCTGCTCTGGGATCCCCTTTTCTAGTCTTCCAGGCACACTGCTACCTCAGTGTAGCTCTCCCCAGCATTCAATGTTTTCCATGTTTGGAAGCAAGGGAAGGAAATAATTTGTTCTAATGTGACCATAAACTAAAATATCAAAGTTTTCTTCTTTACTATCTTTACTTACTAGAAAGATCCTCAAGAATAAATTAAAAGCAAAATCACAAGGTATTATTTTTGTTTGTTTTGTATGGGACTGCCTATACTTTTGAAATTATAAGATAGTACATTTAAAACAAAACAAAAAAAAAACACGTGTTCTTTGGGTTTCAGTCATGGCTAAAGCAAAACTAGTATTTCTTTTACTCAAGGTATAAGGCAGAAATAGAAATAAGTATTACATAATATTTTCCAGAAGTGTTCATAGAATTTGTGGCAACTTTGAGGAAATACTTCATAAACATATTGTTTCTCCCCTCTGTCAGCTACACACACACACACACACACACACACACACACACACACACACACACACACACATTACTCTCCATGATCTTAAACACCCCCCCCCCCAAATAATAATGCATAACGTCAGATTTCATGACTTGCCCAAAGTGCAGAGGTTGGCCAATCTAATTTACTCTGCTTCTATGCATCATTGAGTTCCCATGAGTCATTTCCATCTTCAGGGTGAGAGAGGAAAAGAAAGTTCAGTGGAACTATATTAAAATGCAGACCAGCCAGTGAGCCTCCAAATCAGGCTCAGCTCCTACCTGAACTGCATCTTCCAGGACTCCGATCTCTCAGTGTAGCTCAGGGGATGCGCTCCTGGCAGCCTCTGCCGCCCTGACAGTGAGCAGGTCAAGTTCAGCTGCAATAGACAGCCCAGGGCACATCACAGGCTCTTCTCTCCTTGGCAGATCTCCTCTCCCTTTAGAAACTGACGGAGGAAATTCTTACTGGGGCCTTTCTACAGAGAAGGGGATGATAAAAGCTAGAGCTAGAAGGAGCAGCCTCTGGTTAAGTAAAGGCTACAAGCATGCATGATTTAACAAATAGGAATCATTTGTGTATGCGTCAACTGGGTTGGTCATTGTATGTAGTAAAACCTTCAAAACAGACCTAATAGATCAATGTGGCTTTAGGATAGTTGTTCAAATTGAAGCTTTAATTTTTTTAGCAGATTAAGTCTTCAATAGTTGAAGGGCCTTTGCTAATTTGATTTTGCCAATTCTTACTTTATTCTACTTAACAAATTAATTATAAATAGCTATCTATAAAGATAATTAATGTAAATATTTTAAAAAATTTTAAATTGCTTTTAGAGTGAGAGAAACATTAGTTTGTTGTTCCATTTATTTATGCATTCATTAGTTGATTCTTCTAGATGCCTGACCAGGGATCAAACCCCAAACCTTGGGGTATTGGGGACGATGCTCTAATTGAGCTACCTGACCAGGGCTTAATGTAAATAAATTCCAACATTTTGCCTAGCATTTGATTTGGCTATGATTTTAATGAACATTTCTGATACACATTCATAACATATAATCACCAATTCTAGTTCAATCACATGCAAATATCCTATCCATCATGGTAGCCCATGTGGTCCCACACAAACTGGCTCTTTCTATCTCCTTACTCCCATTTCTCGCTATTCTTTGTCCCCATCACTATATTCTCAACAACTGGCCTCTGGCTGTTCCTAAAACATGCTGAGCTCTTTCCCCTTCAAAGCATATGTTCTCTTTCCTCTGCATAGAACCAAGGTCCCCAATATTTTTTATGGTTAGCTCCCTCATTCTATGACACTTACCCTGAGAGACCATCCTACCTAAAATAGCCAATTTGTCTGCCACCTCCCCCACAAACTTGTCACCTGCTTTATAATTTCTTAAAGCACTCATTATTAGCAGTCTTATTTTATGTTTGTTTATTGTCTAGCCCTCTCCCCATTAAAATGCTGGCTTCCTGAGACATGTTCTGTGATGTGCCTGCTGTATCCCTGTGCCCAGAACAGTTAGTGATTGTTACGTCATGGGAGCTCAACAGAGTGGTTGAATGAATGAAAGATCGCCTGAGACTGAGGTCCTTAAAGGATTTCCCCTATGTCTTCAGAGGGACCAGAACTGGGGACACTTTTGACTGCTAGTTAGTTTTTTACTATGCATTTTCATGTCCTTTCTTTAAAAACAAAAAGCACCCTTCCCTCTTAGAGTTTTTATTGCAGCTTCATTATATCACTTTAAGAGGAGGAATGTTCCCCGTGGACATGTGTTTCATTAACAGTATTATCTCACCGCGTCACTAAGACTTTCCAAAAGAAGGGTGATGGTTATAAGAGCCTCTAAATAATTTTGACTGATTAGATATCTTAATCCAGTTGCCAGTTAATTGTGTTTGTTTGTGATTAAGAATATGATTTTCACCTACTCTCCCCCCACAATCTCCCTCTGTTTGGAAAGAGCCAATCTTCCCGCCCACTTCATATCTGCCGCCAGCTCTTTGAAGGTGTTTGCGGAGGGGATGAGACCACAGCTATCACCTGGAGCCAGGAGCTGGGAAGAAGGAATCTCTGTCAAGCCACCTGCAGGTTGACTAAGAAAGGTCCCTACGCCCATGGCAAACAATGGGGAGATCTGAGGGCAGGCGCCCTGTCCCTTCCCCACCCCCCCTCTCTATGCCCAGGCCACTATTTCGAGGGAGAAAATGACTTCTACGTGATACGCTGAAATGCTGATAAAAGTGAAATTTTCTTTAAAGCAGGGCTTCTCAAACTGTCTGTGGAGAGAGATCAGATTTTTTCCTTTATTTCCAATCTGTCACACAATGAAACTTAAAATACAGGGGGGAAAAATCACTAGAAAAATAATTTTTTTTTTGGTATTTTGTGCAAAATACAAGCTTCCATTTTTTAGAAGGTTCAGCAGACATCAGATTAATCTCAAATTGCTACCAAAGTTCCAACCTATTTACTTGCAGTTTCTCTGCCTCCGCTGCAGGCCAGCACAGACAGGTGGCAGGCAGTCCCACCCTCAGGCAGTCCCAGGCCTCAGCCTCAGCCTCTTGCAGAAAGAGCAGGGCCTTAAAACAGCAGCCCTTTTTTCATTTTCATTTTAGGTTCCTATTTATTTATTTATTTTTTTAATAAAGGAGATATCAAACTGATTATAAAAATGACATTAGATGAAAACTTCTACCATTAACAGGCACTCAATCAACAAAAAAACCATTTATTGACATACTGACTGTTGAACAAGGAGGTTATTTATGAGACAAGCGACCCTGCCCGCCTCCGTGTGGTGAGTGGAGGTGGGGATGCCTTCAGTTCCTCTGCGGGGATTTGGTGAAGGTGTGGAAGAGGGGAGAGGATTGAAAAGCGGCCTTGGTGGTAAGGAGGATTGGACCATTTAGATTAACGTGATCTTCCAGTAACCTGCTTTTAAGGCATGGATTTGAATTCTTTCTTTTGCTGCCAAAAATTTAAACCTATATTCCTATATTATTAACCTCAGCTATTCCTACACATCATATATATGTTTCCTTTTACCAGTGAAGAAACTGAAGTTTCTATTGCTAGTTTGGGGACTCTGGTGCCAGAAGCCAAAGCTAAAGGATGTAGTCCTTTACCGACAGCGTTTAGAGCTATGACAGCACACGCTGAAGTGTGCTGCTTTGTAAATGGTGTAGTAGGCTCACTCCAGGTGCCTGTTGTCTTTCCAATGAGATCAGGCTTTTTGGCCAAACTCTCCTCATACCCATCCCCAACTCATTCTAACCTCTAACTTTGTAAATACATTTGGAATTCTGGCTGCCAAAAATTCCTTTAATTCCCATTTTTCTGCAAAAAGCCTGATTCTTTCCCCGTCCTATTAGCCACTGTATTATTCCTCCACTGCTTGGAGGACTCCAGTTCCCTTAGGTTACTATGAACATTCCGGCCTGGCTTGAATTTAGGACAATGTGCTTTTTATTCATGTTTTTAATATATTTTTATTGATTTCAGAGAAGAAGGGAGAGGGAGAGAAAGATAGAAACATCAATGATGAGAGGGAATCATTGATCGGCTGACTCCTGCACGCCCCCTACTGGGGATAGAGCCCACAATCACGGGCATGTGCCCTGACCAGGAATTGAACCATGACCTCCTGGTTCATAGGTCAACTCTCAACCACTGAGCCCCGCCCTCCGGGCTATTCAGTATTTTTGCAGTGATACTTTCTATGTCCATAGACTAACTTTGAATAACAAATATGGTAACACATTATCCTAAATTTGGTTTATTATCATAAACTCCTAGGAGAGCATGCTCCAAGCAGTTGCCCAAACTCCTCACAAGAGAGATTCTACTCAGTCTGGAGAGGGCTCTGGGAATCTGTATCACAAGCATCTTAGTGGTCCTGGAAAACATTGCTTTAACACGTTAGAAATAGTAAATTGTTAATGATACACAATAGAATTGTTGCACCACAGAGGAAAACTGTACTGTATGCCAATTTAAATTTACAGCACACTGAATGCTATTATTTCTAAAAAAGCTGCGGGTCCTGAGAAAGGACATGCCAACCAAAAAGGGCTCTTGGAGGCTAACGGGGATCCAATTTAAAAGCAGAGCCTAGCAGTGGTGTTTCTCACTCACAGAAACTACACTTCAGGGAGAAGCCTGCACTGAATTGCCTACCTTCACTATTCTGCTGTCTGAACCAGCCCTTATAAAGGAGTTCCTGTAATTGTATTTCAACCAGTAGGACGGAGACTTTCCCCATCCAATCAGAGCTGTGCAGGTAACTCCCCCACACCTTTTGCATCTTCACTGACCAATCAGAGTGGCTCCATTCTGACCAATCAGGACAGTGCTTTTTGGACCAGTCAAACTCTGAGGACTTGGAGTCCTCATTTGCATGAGGGGGGGGACAGTCAGGGATGGGAGTAGCAATTTCTCTCTCTGTAAATCAGCTCCTCTCTGACTAGCTGGAGAGCCATCTAGACCCAGGGCCACCTCACAGCTGTGCTGTATCATAATTGAGCTGTAACATTATTGAACTGTTCCATAGCTGTGCTGTTCTCATAGTCATGTTGTACCACATTTGAGCTGTCTTGTGCTGAATAAAATTTTCTTCTTCACTGCACCCCAAAACTGGGGATTCCTGTTGGTGTTGAATTGGTGTCAACGACTTAACTGTTGAAAAAGTAAATAAGCAAAAAGCTATCTTAGGTTCTTAGCCTCTGATTATTTGTCAAAAAAATTTTTTTTCAAAGGAAAGGATCTTTAACTTCATCTTATCACTTTTTTTCCCCACAAAACAGAGTTAGACTGGGCCATGTTTAATGCCTTTCACCAAAGGGCAAAAATAATGACTCAAAGCTTTCTTGAGATACATCTCCTGTGATTCCCTCCAGGAAGAATAAATTATGCATTTAATAGCTATTTTTCCATAATTTTATTAACAGTCCAGGCCATAGTATATTGTAGTTGGTTATTTTTGTTAAAATTGACCTCCTGCCATATTCTTCTTTATACCACTTTGTACCTGTTTATACCATTTGGGACACAAAGTAAGGTGTTTAACAAATACTGATTATAGTTCCAATGTTATAAGAATGGTGGAAAAGGACTGTTTCCTGTGTGTTTATTTCAGTTCATTTAAGTTGCTACCTCTTAAGATTTCATGCTTTACTGGACACACATAAAAAATCATCTGGTCTATATCAAATACCTATCTCCCACAGAATTAACCCCTGGGTTTTAAGTAATTTTAAGAAGATTCAAAATGGCAAATTTTTTATAAGCATACCATTTATTATGTAAATCTAATTAAATAATATTTTATTGCTGCAGCAAAAGACATTGAAAACATTTAGACATTTAATTAATAAATGGGTATGGATAAGGGATGTGTAGATTTTTTTGTACAATTTTTATTTTAGTAACTCTTCAGTAAGTTTGAAATCATTCCCAAATGCAAGTGTTTTTGTTTTGTTTTTTAATTAGATGTTAAACCTTGAAAACACATTATACTAAGTGAAAAAGGCCAATCACAAAGGACCACAAGTTGCATGATTTAATTTATATGAAATGTCTAGAATAGGTAAACCTGTAGACAGAATATAGATTATTGATGCCTTAGAGGTGGTGTGGGTATAGAGGAGCAGGGGTGAAGTGATGGCTAAAACGTATGGGGTTACTTTTCAGGTTAATGAAAACATTGTCAACTTGATTGTGCTGATGATTGCACAACTCTAAATTTACTAAAAACCACTGAATTGTACACTTAAGTAGGTGAATTATATAGTATGTAAATGAAATCTCAACAAAGCTGTTATTTAAAAAAAATAGAAATCGGAGACAATCTAGAAAAGACACAGATATTAAAAGTTTGTTTGAAATTAAAAACTGGTTGGAAGATGCAGTCACTTTAGATAACACCAATCAAGCTATCATTCCCTCTTCCTCCTCCTACCCCACTCAGGCACATTTCCACATTAGCAGTAAATGGATTATCTTCTCTCCAGAGTAGTTAATAGAAAAATGTGCTAGCACATAAACTAATTGATTTATGATTAGCCATGGGATCATTTTAACACCTGCAAGTTTGATTTTAAACTTTATCTACTAATTTGTGTCTTATTTTCAAGTTGAATTCATGGGTACTATTGAAAGAGATTTGGTTTAAAGCTTTATACAAATCTACTTTAGAATCCTAAATGAGATATTTCCTCTCTTCCCACCTTCCTGTCTGAAATGGGTAAAATGAGTTTTCACTCTCTGTCTTATTAAGATTAAATGGCAATTAAGATTTGTGGCAGGAATACTGATAAAAATTTTTAAAAGAAAGGTAAGTTTATCTTAATCAAATTTAAAAAGACACTTAGGTAATTGAAGGAATGAGAAGAAAACGTTCACATACAACCCTCATTTGTTTCTCTAATACATGTTAGTGTATTTTTAACAGATATTATCTCTCACTTATTTTGGGACTCGAGATATTTCAGAAAAATTTTGCATAATGTTCAGTGATATTAAGTAAGATTGGGGCTTAAGTGAGTTTGAAAAAATATTTGTGTAGGAGAAAATTATCATCAGTAATGAATATTTCATTTTTTTTTTTTTTTACATATGAAGGGGAATAACTTTACAGATGGCTTAAAAGGCATTACCACCATATTCTGTGCTTTCTTTGGGTGCCTGAGGAGTCAAAATTACAAAGAGAATTGTTATTTCTCCACAAATTGAACACTGTATTAACCAGAATGTTTTCAAATTTAAGCACAAGTTTCTGTGGCAACATACCATAATATGAAAATCGCTTGAGAATTCTCCTTGGGTGCAAAAAACACTGTCGATTCATTGTAAAGCGAGGCATCACCGGTGTGGGTGATGTCGGCATCATTCTACCAGCCGGAGGGGTAGCAAATGCTTTTACCAGCTGCTGTTCAAACATCTTGTTTGCTCTTCCTGCCTCAGAGAGAAATATTTTTCTAAAATTGTGGCAAGTTTTCTGTTTGAAAACCTTTGTTGGAAGAGAAAATGAATTCTACTGGTAAGCAAAACCACAGGCTTACTATTCAGTTTTTGAAATCTGCATCCCCTACCAAAAGAAGAAGTTTATTGTAGTCAGAAAGAAGAACTTTTACTTATTTTTCCTTTTTTTTCATTACCCCACGCTTGGAGATCTTACTCATTTTTATTTTTGGCCAGAAAAAAAGGGCCTCATCAAGAAATCAGATTTCTGGATAACCAAATGGATGATACACCTTGTAGCCACCTTAACCTCATTTGCTCTTCCCATAAAAATGGAATTTTTACTTTCATAGAATCAGATAATTGCTACCATAAACAGAAAACATTATTAATATAATTTAAGATTCAAGGAAAGACAATTCTTTTTATGGTTCTCAAACAAAGCACACTAACCAACAAAAACATCAACAACAAAAAATTTGAGTCTTAAAATTATGTCTCTACTATCCTAATTATTTATATGCGCTTATATACAGACAGTTTCTCCATTTCTAATTTCAGGAAGTTAATTGGTGGAGGAGGGTTACATAATTATTATTCTCTGTACTGTTCTGATTATTCAGATTTTTTAAAGCTTACACTTAATTTCAGAAGATACAGCCTTTTAATACTGTCAGGTAACATATTCATCTCGAATGGGGTACACATCAGTAGAACAGAATTCTTTGATAATATCAACCACACCAAATAATTCTGTGGTCTACTTTATAGTCCCAATTTAAATTTTAAATTTCCCACTGGAAATTTTCTAGAAAGACCAAGTCATTGAATTTGCTTGGAATCAGCTCTGAAATGGGGACACTTAATTCATCCCACAATCTATCACAAAGTATTCGTTAGTAGAAGATACCCCCCAAATTTCAAACAAAATATCATCTTGGTAAAAAAAAAAAAAACAAACAACTTTGAATTTTAGAATGTCAACATTTTGACCCACTTTTTTACACTGGGATTAGTTTATAAAGTAAGATCAAACACAGGCTCTTGGCCTCAACTAAACGGACATGCTAAACTGGCTCCAAAGTTGATTTGTGGAACTCATTATGGACTTCACAAAGTGTTCAAGGTTACTTTTCAATTTGTTTCTGCCAGAATCAATAAATCTCTCACTTGGTTTCTTTGCTGTACGTATTGTACTGGTTAATCATGTATACACATGGCATAGCACATTAGACTCAGAGAAAGAGTTTTCTGAAGGGAGCCAATTTTTAACCACTGTGCTGTTGAAATTGGAAAACAAAGGGGAACTGCTCCAGTTTATTATTAAGGTGTGTTATGAACTAAGAGCCATAAATAATCTTGCTGGCCAATTTCCAGATCCAGAAGAAAGGGGGTGAGGAGAGAGAGAGAGAGAGAGAGAGAGAGAGAGAGAGAGAGAGAGAGAAGGAACTATCTTGTGAAATTGCTTTGTTGAAAAACCTCAATATTTAGGAAATTCTTAATAGGGAGCCACAAGCACCCAACAAGTACAGGAGATATAGTCAACTCTACAAATACAGAATTAAGCTTCTTTATAACATGCATGCATAATATTTTAAGAGAGAGCATGAAATCTTCTTAGAGACTATTGAACTTTAAATTTAGGTGGGTGAATATAGAAGAGCTATGGCAAAGAACATTTTTAAAAATCATCTCTGCAATGACCCCTTTCTCATACTATTTTACTCCATTTTTCTCTGGGCCATCCTCCTTATATTTACAATTGAGATTCAAGGTTCCACCTAATGGTGGATGGCTGTTGCATGTCATTCAATGGTGCCACATCAACCCAATTCTGCCACAACTGAGCCTGAGTTAGCTGTATGGCTTTCGACTAATCATCTTCTTCCATAAAATGTGAGGGGTGCCTGTCAATATTCACACACTGGAATTTTGGAATTCACCATATGGCAATGAGATTCTGAACTCGCCTCTCTGATGAAGTTGGGAGGTAGAATTTTTCTAACCCTCCATATTCCAGTATGCAAAAATATCACCTGGGGCTGTGGTTGGTTTAAGATAACTTCCGTGAATAGCATGTTTACCAAGCAATTGAGAAAAGTCTCACCTGGTTGGTTCTTAAGACCCAGAATTGGTAAAGCCTTCTTGCCTTCGGGATTTTTTAAGTTTCTACTGCAGAAGAAGTCACTTTTTTAAATGAGTTTACCTAGGGGTATTTTTCACATATTGAATGAAAATAACAGCTTGTGTATTTAGGAAATTTACATATATAGAAGACAATCCCAGGAAGAGGGGCAGTAGTCATAGCTGGGGGACAGTTTCTAGATTTAAGACACTTGTTCATCTTGCTTGTAAAAAATGAGTATGGGATATAAAGAATTATAAGAACAATGTGTCTATTTTCTTTTTTTATATAAAATATTTTTATTTATTTCAGAGAAGGAGGGGGAGGGAGAGATAGAGATATCAATGATGCGAGAGAATCATTGATTGGCTGCCTCCTGCATGCCCCACACTGGGGATCAAGCCCGCAACCTGGGCATGTGCCCTTGACAGGAATCAAACCTGGGACCCTTCAGTCCGCAGGCTGACGCTCTATCCACTGAGCCAAACCGGCTAGGGCCAATGTGTCTATTTTTAATCTTAGTGAAAATTATTTACTGTGCCAAAATAAATGTTCAATCTATAAAACACTATACTAGTAGTAACCTCACATTCATTAAATCTAAATTCTAATCATTTTATATACTTAAATATCATTCAGGGTGTTCATAATTTCTCTTTCTAGTTTGACTCATTCTAAATCCTTATTTTAATCAATCTCAAAAGTTAATGATGAATATAGTATTGACCCATTTACTCTTTTTTTTTCACTACAGCTCTTTTTGAGATATAGTTCACATATCATACAATTCACCTTTTAAAAATGTACAATTCAATGGCTTTCAGTATATTTACAGATATCTGTAACTATAGCCACAATCAACTTTAAAATGTTTTCATCACCTTTGAAAGAAATCGTTAGTATTCACTCCTCATTGTCCCCCAGACCTCCATAGCCCTAGGAAATCATTCATGTACATTCTGTCTCTATAGTTTTTCCAATTCTGGACATTTTATATAAATGAAAGCATACACTATATGGTCTTTTATGACTGGCTTCTCTAGTTAACAAGATGTTTTCAAGGTTCATCCAGGTTGCAGCATATATCAGTACTTCATTTCTTTTTCTAGCTTAATAATATCCCATTGTATGGATATACCACATTTTATTTACCCATTCATCATCAGTTAATAGGCATTTGGTTTGATTCTACTTTTTTTGCTATTATGAGTAATGCTGCTATGAACATTTGTATACAGGTTTTTGTGCAGACTCGCATTTTCAGTTCTATTGGGGTGGAATTGTGAGACCACAAGGTAACTTTGTTTTACCATTTGAGGAACTACCACACTGTTTTTCAAAGTGGCTGCACCATTTTAAAATCCTACCAGCAAAATATGTGGATTCAATTTATCCACATCCTTGCCAATACCTGGAATTACCAATCTTTTTTATTATGACCATTGTAATGGGTAAGAATGGTATCTCGATTGTTATTTTGATTTGCATTTCCTGAATGGCATTTTTTTTCATTGCTTATTGATTTCTATATCTTCCTTGGAGAAATGTTTATTTAGACTCTTATGCCCACTTTGAAATTGGGTTGTCTTTTTATTATTGAGTGTAAGAATTCTTTTTATATTCTAGCACAAGTCCCTTATCAGATATATTATTTGCAAATGCTTCCTCCCAGGTTGTCTTTTCACTCTCTTGATGGAGTCTTTGAAAGCACAAAAGTTTTAAATTTTGAAGCCCATTTTATCTAATTTTCACTGGTTGCCCTGCTTTGGGTGTCATATCTAAGAAACTATGGCCTAATTCAAGATTGTGAAGATTTACTCCTGTGTTTTCTTTTATGAATTTTATAATTGTAATTCTAGCTTTTATATTTGTTTGATCCATTTCTTAGAATTTTCTTTATTTTTTAAAATTGTGATAAAATGCACATAATATAAAATTTACCCTTTTAACCATGTTTCAATACTCAGTAGTGTTAAATAGTTCAATAGTGTTCAGTACATTGACATTATCATTTAACTAATATCCAGAACTCTTTATCTTGCAAAACTGAAATTCTGTAGCAATTAAACAACATCCCAATTCTCCTTCCCCCAGCCTCTGGCAACCATCATTTTACTTTTAGTCCATGAATTTGGCTACCTTTTAATTGTCTTTTTGCAATTGGCTTATTTCACTTAGCATAATGCTCTCAAGGTTTATCCATACTCTTCTATTGTATGCGTATAACACATTTTGAGTTGTTATAGTGTGAAGTAAAGTTCAACTTTATTCTTTTGCATGTGGAAATCCAGTTGTTTCAGCATATTTGTGGCCCATCTATTCTTAACACAGACAAGGACAAAGACAACCCAATCAATGAAAAATGCCGTTCAGGAAATGCAAATCAAAATAACAATTGAGATACCATTCTTACCCATTAGAATGGTCATAATAAAATAATTTAAGTAACTATTATTTCAAACTCTTAAAAATCAGGGGGATAAAATCCAAAGGCTGTTTTCAAAGACATACGGTAGTGAGTGCATAGAATACTTTGTGTTGTGAGTGACCATATGCATTTCTAGACATCTTCACATTTTGTTTTGTATACAAAACAAAATGTGAAGATGTCATGTTATTTTTCTTCCTTGTACTCCAGAATCTTTCTACTTTGTTTTATTTTTGAAAAGTAGACTGTCACTACATGTGCTGCTCTGAACAATACAAAACATAACTTAGAAAAATTTAATGATTGTGATTATCATCATATTTAAATATAATAGTCATTATAAAGTATGCATGTACATATGAATCGGGAAAAAAAAGAATTATCAAAAGCACTTCTACTTCTTTAGTGGAAATACCAAGTCACCAAGAATCAATGTTTACTTGATAACCAATAGGTGGCGCTAGACATTTAGTCAGGATTTCATTTAATTTTACATTGCCCTTATGTACATAGCTGTAACGTCTCCCTCTGGAAAAGAGAAACAATCTCTAGAGAGAATATAAAATTAGTGAGGGAAAATGGGCTGTCTTTATCATAGTCACATTCAATATGATAATAAATGAAGGCAGCTTTTAATTAAATTAGTACCATGGGGACATGTTCATAGATTTTAATTGCCCCAACACTGCCCCCCTCCCCCCCAAAAAAAAGAAAGAAAAAGAAAAAAGGATTTACTGCTGGTATTCAGATGACCTTTGAGGTCAAGGATACAATCAGACCTTCTGGAATCTACTGAGAATTAGCCAGGAAAACTTTGGAGGTGTTTATTTCTTTAAGTCTTGAAAGAAAAAAATGCAATTACAAGTCAATAGCTATAGAACAAACAAACAAACAATTGAGACCAGGACAGAATTCAACAATTTGTATCTTTTTTTCTGTATTGTTACAATAGTTGTCAATATGATCACTGGTAAATTAAATATGATATATATCTATGTCTATATATACCAAATCACACATATCCAGTCAATTGTTGTTACATTAGAAACAAAACAGAAATAATTTACAAACTGACTTTTACATTGAAAGCCTACATATTATAGCAATATTATATTTGAAGTGTTTTGAACCAACTTCGTTTTTATTTGTATTGTCTTCTACTATTGAGGAATTATACTTTTTAAAAATAAATAAACCTTATGCTATCATTTAATGTACAAACAGAAGTCTAATATGGAAAATAAACTCACAAAACAAAAATCCTGTACTTTCCAACCCATCCCTAGAGTATGTCCAACTCTTTTCGTAGATTTTTGGGCTGTGGATAACCTTGGGATAGTATAGGAACTGTCCTGGAGTCCTGAGCTATTTTGAACCTAAGGATCTTTGGTCCTAGAATCCCACCTTAGTCCTAGACAGTCCAGCTTTTCAGATGACCTTGTACAAGGTTAAATCTTTCCAGGCTTCTCTGAAACAGAGCAAACTTACTTCATCTATTTTTCAGCATACTTGGTGAGGGTAAAAATCCTTGCATTGTTTAGTTTGTCTTTGAAGTGCAATTTACTACCAAGTTAGATACATGTATCTCCTGCCTACCCGCAACACACACATACACACCATTTGGCATAATATCAGTCATAGTATTCTACAGTAGGAAGTATCCACTATGTTTACAATCACTAAATGGAAAATATGGGAATAGGATGAGCAAAATATTTTTTAATAGTTCCAGATAATGTGATACGTGAAATTTCTTCACAAACTTTTTCCCTTCCAGTAATAAAACCTGGCCATTGTAAATTTAACTGAATTAATTTCCAATCAAATACAGTGAGATTTTATTGGTCTATTTTTTAAATTTACTTCTCATTTTTAGTAATCAGGTTTGGTAATTTATTTAGCCTTTATAAGAAACTACAAAAAAAAAAAAAAAAGAAACTACTGCCCTTTTTGGCAAGACTCCATTAGATGCCAAGAATACTTAGATATTTTTAATCACACCAGAGGAAACTACTTGAAGACAGGAGAGCTTTGGTAGGTAGGCTGAATAAATTCATATGCTTATCTTGTGTTTTTTATTTTATTTTTAATTTTTAAATATATTTTTATTGATTTCTGAAAGGAAGGGAGAGGGAAAGAGAGATAGAAACATCAATGATGAGAGAGAATCATTGATCGGCTGCCTCCTGCATGCTGGGGATGAAACCCTGACCAGGAATTGAATCATGATCTCCTGGTTCATAGGTCTACACTCAACCACTGAGCCAGTCTGGCCGGGCATATCTTGTGTTTTTTAAAGTAGAATTCATAGGTCTTTAAACCTCAGACATTCTTGGAGATTTATGAATTCTATACAATATAATAATTTTTGTTTTTGATTGGTTTTTGTCATACATAGTATGTTTTTATTTTTTTCGAGGTCATGAGGATAACAACCTCATAACCAGTCGCTGCCACTCAGTTTCAGTCTCAGGGCTCGGGCTTGGATTTGTGTTTACATACAATGGCACCAAGCAATACGACTAATTATTAGGAGGGGGAAAAACTGGGGGTTTGGAGGACTTATTTATAAAGGTGTTGTTGTGTGTGTGTTTTTTTGTTGTTTTTTTTTGCTTGTTGAAATCACACTCCTTCCTGTAGGTTTTCAAATACAATTTAAATGATGTTTAGTATTTCCTAAATATCATTTAAATTTTTTCATTTTAACATATGGGCAGGTTTATGATCAATGTTAAAATAACTTCACATCTCCTTGGGCAAGGGAATCAAAAGAAAAATATATACAAATGGGACTACATCAAACTAAAGAGTGTTTGTACCACAGATGAAACCATCAGAAAATGAAAAGACAACCCCCTGTATGGGAGAACTTATTTGCCAATGAGGGGTTCATATCCAATATTTATAAAGAACTTATAAAACTCACCCCCCCAAAAAAGGAACCCAATTAAAAAATGGGCAAAAGACCTAAACACACACGTCTACAAAGAGGACATACAGATGGTCAATAGACATAGGAAAAAATGTTCAGCATCACTAATCCTCAGAGAAATGCAAATTAAAACCACAATGAGATATCACCTCAGACCTGTCAGAATGGCTACCACCAAACAGCAGTGTTGGCCAGGAATGCAGAGGTGCAGCCACTGTGGAAAGCAGTATGGAGTTACCTCAAAAAAATTAAAAATGGAACTGCCTTATGACCCAGCGATTCCACTTGTGGGAATTTAAGCACAAAGGGAGTGGACCGGAGGAATATGGACGACTGAAAACACCTGAAGAATGAGCTGCACCAGCAGGACGGATTGTAACTGGAGGAGCAGAAGAAGCAGGGTTAATGTGGGAGGACTGGCTCCTGTAATTCCCGTTATGTGTTATTCAAGTCAAGATGGGAGATCTGGAAGAGTGGAATGCTGGCACCTAGACCGTAGATGGAGACTTGGAGTGGTTTTCAACTCTCTATCCATAATTTCTATACCAAGGGCATGTCTAGTAAGAAGCAACACAGTTCCTGTGCCTTCCAGTTTCAATAAATAACGCATTATGCCCTAGCCAGTTTGGCTCAATGGATAGAGTGTCAGCCAATGAACTCAAGGGTCCTGGGTTTGATTCTGGTCAAGGGCATGTACCTCAGTTGCAGGCTTGATCTCCAGCCCTGGTTAAGGCATATGCAGGAGCAACCAGTCGATGTGTCTCTCTCACATCGATGTTTCTTTCTATCGCTTTCTCTTCTTTCCACTCTCAAAAAAAAAAACACAAAAAAACACACAACCCCCCTCTCCCCCCCCCAAAAATGGAAAAGAATCCTTGGGTGAGGATTAACTAACTAAATAACTAAATAATTAAATAAATAAATAAATAAGGCATTATAAACACAGGGGTAAAGGAGCTGGTAAGAGAACAGCATTATTTATGTAACAATATTTAAAAGTCTAATCTCAAATTTAAAAGTCTGGTCTCACACCTTGGCCCTGCTGTTAATGTATGTGACATTGGGCAGATTCCATTAATCTTTGCAGTAGGTAATAATGGTGCTTGCTTCATTTGATTGCAATGAGATTCAATGAGATGGTAGATGTAAAACACTCAAAAGAAAGCAAGGCCCCTGTAAAGCTCACCAGGATTGGTACTTTCTATGCCCTTATACTCACCCGTATGTTAACTTTGGCAGTTTTCAAACCAAACATCTAACTAAACAAGGTAAATCTTCAAGTCATTCTGTTGTATCCTTAGCTACCCTTTGGAGGGAACACAGTTCCCAAAAGTAAATACAGCAACCACCAGAATGAGTAACTCCACATCAAAGCTGCTCCCAGGGAGGTTGTCTGTAACAGCGGCTGGTTAAACTGTGACTAAGAGGCTCTCTGAGGGCACAGTTTGGATTTATTCCTTTTTTTCCCCTTCCCTTCCTTCCTTCCTTCCTTCCTTCCTTCCTTCCTTCCTTCCTTCCTTCCTTCCTTCCTTCCTTTCCACTTCCAAGGGATGGGACAGCTCACCAATGATGGGAACACTTGTAGCTCAGAAATATATTTTAGGTATGGTTTAAGACAATGCTAATTGATTTCCTCCTTTTATTTAGTTATTTCACTAAAATAAAATAACTGGGAAATACATATATTTAAATACCTGCATATATATATATATATATATATATATATATATATATATATATATATATATATATATATATATATATATTAAACCTACCCACAAGACAAAAAAGAAAAGGCACGCCCTGAAAACACACAGCTCTGTCAGGAGAGCAGTGGCATAGTTGAGCTAAGAATTATCGATAAGGAAATTCAGTTCAGTAGTTTCTCAGTAAACTCTCCACAGTCTTTTCTTATTTTTCCAGAAGTCACTACAAGTCAGCCCTGCTGGTGTGGCTCAGTGGTTGATTGTTGAGCCATGAATCAAGAGGTCACAGTTCGATTCCTGGTCAGGGCACATGCCCAGTTGTGAGCTCAATCCCCAGTGTGGGGCATGCAGTAGGCAGTCGATCAATGATTCTCTCTCATCATTTTTTAAAAATATTTTTTTATTAATTTCAGAGAGGAAGGGAGAGGGAGATAGAAATATCAATGTTGAGATAGACTCATTCATTGACTGCCTTCTGCATACCCCCTACCGGGGATCAAGCTGCAACCCGGACATGTGCCCTTGACTGGATCAAACCCCAGACATTTCAGTCCGCAGGCTGATGCTCTACCCACGGAACCAAACCAGCTAGGGCTCTCTCTAGCATCAGAGGACAGCCAGATAGTCCAACTGATTTTTCCCCTTGCCTGACTCTGTCTGAACTTGTGGAGACCAGAGGGTCTCTGTTCTCAGTGCAGAAAGTAGAGTGAGGCAGGGAGGGGGGCGTCCTATATTTGGAAAGGGCAGCATGGAATATGCCTGCTGGGCCATGTCCATGAATTCAAAACTCAGCATGGAGATGAGAGGTGCAAGTGTGCTTGAAAACTATCCCTGGTAGGGATTGGGGTTACACTTAAAGAACACTGGCAACCTCATTGTGGTATTTATGATTTTCATCGGTAAAGGCTTTGGTTTCCAACCAAGAAGCCCTTAACCAGTGGTAGCTGTGGAATCTGAGGATCTCAGTTCCCACCCCAGAAGGATAGATTTTTCTACTACTCCGTGATCTACTTTCTCTAACATAAACAATCAGAGATAATCCCCAACCAACTCAGTCAAATTGCACGCTTCAGCTGGATGAGAGATTAGCTAAAACAGACTTTTTCTGAACAATTAACGTAATTCTAAGGAATGTTGAAGTTCCAAGAGGTATAAACTGCCAGACTGGCATGGGTGGTGACAGGGCTAGTCACCAAGAGACTAAGAGAGGTCACTAAGACCAAGAGATGACAAGGCTCAGGACTCCATATAAAGCCACAGGGATGTAGGTGTCACTGGCAAGGAAGAATGGGAGGAGAGAGAGTGGATGGAGGCCACGGTCCTGATGATTCTTGGGCAAAGGGCTGGCCTGCTCCAGTGTAGAGAGATGACTAGGTTGGGTGGGAGTGAGAGTAGCTGAGGGAGGGAAATTTGCAGAGCTGTGGGTGGACTGCCATGGCTTAGGAAGAGCCAGCCAGGACAAGGAGGAGGTTGCTCACCAAGAGTAGCACTGAGCACAAGGGGCTGTTTTCTCTCTCTGTTGGTTTGTTCTAAAGGCAGCTCAGATAGAGATAGTCCTGATCACAGCCAAAAATAAACAGCAAATCTGGAAGTATGGCCTGCCTTTTGCTGAAACATATCCCAAACTGCTAGAACGCTCTCATAAAGGTTAATCTAAAATCCTCAAGAACATTTCCCTCTCTTCAAATTATTCTATAGATTATGTCACCTCTTATCCCAGATAAATGTCCCTTGATTTGACCTTTGCACACCATAAGTGTGTTAGTGTCCTGCCCCATCTAGTTTTGTGTGGACCGGCCTCAATTTGGCTCAAATACTCAGGAAGAGTGGCCCAGTGCTCTTAGTTCTTGCAGCAGAACTCTTGGCCAGAGCCTATGAACTGGGCTTTTAAATACGTTCTAATTTTGATATTTCTCAGAAAGGTTGTAAGTTTTTTATTATGTTTATAAAAGAAAAACCAATTTGTCATTGAGCATTTCAGTAAAATAATTTCTGGTGTGAAAAGGGGGAGTTTAGGGTGCTGAGCTTGCAAGGGGAATGGCCAATTGGAGTAGGAGAAAAATGCTTCGGTTTCCCCATTTTTGTGGATAGACCATAGTTTACTTTTAGCAATACACCAAAAGTATTTTCCTGCTTTAGAAAGATCTTCTTTAATGACTTTGAGAATAGTAATACAGTAATGTAATCTACAACTTAAATTAAGATTTTAGAGCAATTAAGCTTTATGTAGCAAAAAATCCAAACATGTTTGTTTTTAAATAACTAGGTAATTAAGCACAAGAAATTATTTCAGTGAATATACAGGTATTAATATAGTTGAATATTTTAATTGTTTATTTTTCTGTAGATCTAGGATTTTCACTTTCAATATGACTGGCTCATAGTAGAAATAAATAAATTGGCTGACCTTTCTAAAATGAACAATCTAAATATCATGCTTTGAAATTATGCTTAAACACAGCAATATATATTCAAACTTCAAATTTAGGGTTAGAATTAGATTTAGGATTAGGATTAGAAACTAGAGTTAGTGTTAAATGTAGTTTTAGGGTTAGGGTAAATGTTTAGAATCAGTCTTAGAGTTAGGATTATAGTTAAGGAGTTGGTTTAGATTGATGATTAAGGTTAGGGATAGCCCTGACCAGGTGGCTCAGTTAGTTGGAGCATCATACTGTACACCAAAACATTGCAAGTTTCATTCCCCTTCAGGGCACATATCTAGATTGAGGCTTCAATCCCCTGGGGTGAGTATGGGAGGCAACTGATTGATCTCTCTCCCTCTCAAATCAATAAACATACCCTTGGGTGAGGATAAAAATAAAAGATTAGGGATAGGTTTAATGTATCATGGTTAAAGTTGGGAATAGGGTATGGGTTAGAATTATGGTTATAGTTAGAAAGTTAGAGTTAGGATTACATATTTTAGTGTGTGTGTTAGGGCTGAAGTTAGGTGTAAGGTTTGGATTAGAATTAGCATTAGTGATTAGGTTAGGGTTTTGTTTACAGTTAGGATCAATGTTAGGTTTAGGTTAGATATTTATTTAGGATGAGGATGAAGGTTAGAGTTTAGGATTTGGTTAGGATATTGGTTAGGGTTAATGTTAGGATTAGGGTTTGATGAATTGTATAGACAAACTGTGATGGAGAATTCCTTGGCAACAGGGACTCAGGCATCTTCTAGCCATTGGTTCTATGAAAGAGATAAGTCAGATCAGCCAAACATATTCTTATCCCACTTTAGAATGCATCCAAAAGAAATACAAAAGACTCTGACATCTGAAAACACCTGTTGACTTTGGAGCATCCATATCAATAACAGCAAACACACAGCAGATGTGAGCCTGCTCTGTCCGGGTAAAAGGAATGTCAAGTATGAAAAATATCAAGAGGAAATGGAGGTAGATACTTCCAAATTCTTCTGCCTCTTTGTAAATATGACATTAATTACATTATTTTGTTAAATTTGGCCTCAAAAACAATTCTAGTATGATATTTTCAGTTTTCCATTATCGTAAAAATCTGGTTATAGATATTTAAAAAGATCAATAGCTATATGACCTCAACCCCCAAGTTTAACATAAAATGTTCATAGTAACCATCAATAATGAATGATACTATGGAAAGTAAAATTGTTTTAAAAATATTTAGCAATTTATCTAAATATTTTAATATATTATTTAAAAAAGGAAGTGCTGAAATGAAAGTTCTTATGAGGACTCTTCATCTAAATTTACTAGAATCAGGAGAAATATACAGGATGGGGCAAAAGTCAGTTTACAATTGTTCATATAGAAAATAATACAATAATTAATAAGTAATAATACAAGAATAAACTCTTCGTTTTGTGTATGCGCAACTGTAAACCACTTTTGTCCTATCATATACAAGACTGGGGGAAAACTTTAAATTTCTAACCTTGTTAGATGAAAATAACATTTTTGTTTTTTTAGAGTTCTTTTCCTCTGCCTGTTGGTGTTTCCTGAGGGTCTGGCACAGTCTTCTTCTTTTCTCACTGTACACAACCTTCTGCTCTATCTTATCTACTCCAATGAATTACTCTCATGAATGCCAAGAATTCCCAAACCCATCCCAGACTATCCTGAGCCTTGGACCTTTGTTTTCAACAGCATGCTAGACACCTACAATTTAATATTTCAAAAACCGAACTAAAAAGACCTAGAGCTAATAAATGATTTCAGCAAGATTATAGGACAGCTGAAACCGGTTTGACTCAGTGGATAGAGCGTCGGCCTGCGGACTCAAGGGTCCCAGGTTCGATTCCGGTCAAGGGCATGTACCTTGGTTGCGGGCACATCCCCAGTAGGGGGTGTGCAAGAGGCAGCTGATGGATGTTTCTCTCTCATCGATGTTTCTAACTCTCTATCCCTCTCTCTTCCTCTCTGTAAAAAATCAATAAAATAAATAAATAAAAAAAACTACAAAAAAAAAGATTATAGGACACAAGGTCAATTTTTTAAAACTCAATTTTATTTCTATACAAGAGTAATGAAGAAAAATTTAAGAAAATATTCCATTTATAATGTCATCTATATATATAAAAGCCTAAGCGACCAGCTGACCGACTGACCAGCCAGTAGCTATGATGCACACTGACCACCAGGGGGGAAGACATTCAATGCAGGAGCTGCTGAGTGACAGCAACTTTGCAGAGTGCCCTCTCACACTCCGGGACCCCATGGGGGATGTTGGACTGCTCGTTTCGGCCTAATCCCCACAGGCCAGGCCAAGAGACCCCACCTGCTGGAGGGACCCTACTCACCCCGAAGACGCCCTTTGAGCCCCGGTGCTGCCCCAGCTGCAGCCGGCCAGCCAGGGAGGACCTGGGGAGGTTGTCTCCAGGGCGTGTCTGGCCCATCTCACCCAGTCCCACCCCGCCAGCCACCTTCTAATTAATTTACTTTCAATGTGCACGAATCTGTGCACCAGGCCTCCAGTCAATAATAACAAGGTTCTTAAGAATAAATTTAACAGAAGAAATGCAAGTACACTGAAAACTACAAAACATTAATGTAAAAGTAGCAATTAAATAAATGGGAAAATATTGAATGTTTATGAATTGATAGACTTAATATTATTAAGATGGCAATACTCTCCAAGTTGATCTCTAGATTCAATGCTATTCCTTTCAAAATCCAACTGATTTATTTGCACACGTTTACAAGCTGATCCTAAAATTCATATGCAAATTTAAAGGATCCAGATAGCCAAAGTCATCTTAGAAAAGATGGACAAAGTTAGAAGACTCAATACTTCCCAATTTCAAAACTTCCTAAAAAGCTACAGTAAATCAGACTGTGAAGTACAGTCATAAGAATAGACATATAGACAAATGGAATAAAAATGAGAGTCTAGAACTAAACCTATATATTTATGGTCAATTAATTTTGTACAAGGATGTCAAAACACTTCAATGGGGAAAGAATAGTTTTTCAAAAATGGTGGTGAATATCAACCTGCCAAAGAATGAAGTTGAACTGCACCCCCCTGCCCCCCCCCCACATACCATATATACAAATTAACTGAAAATAAATCAAAAACCTAAATGTAAGAACTAAAATCTATAAAACTCTTGGACAAAACATGGGCTTAAATCTTCATGATTTTTGATTAGGTCAAAGTTTCTTAGATGTGACGTCAAAAGCACAAGCAACAAAAGAAAAATATATATGTTGGACTTTATCATAATTAAAAATTTTTGTGCTTAAAATGGCTATAAATAAAGTTAAAAGGCAACCTACAGAATGGGAGAAAATATTTGCAAATCATATATTTAGTAAGAGTCTAGTATCAGGAATAGATAAAGACCTCTTAATACTCAATAACAAAAAGACATATAGTATTTAAAATCCTATCTAATAATAGACAAATATGCAAATTGACCATACCTCTGACACACCCACAAGCCACGCCCACAAGCCAATCAGAGCGAGTATGCAAATTAACCCAAACCAAGATGGCTATAGCCACAGAGAGCAAGGTTTCCTAGGTAACAGAGGAAGCCAAGCTTTCTGCCTGCCCTTGCCAGGCCTAAGCCTCCACTCAAGCTACAAAGTTTCAATTATAGAAGGTAAACAAAATCAAACAAATGGCGGCAGAACGGAGCTTGAGAGAGCAGGCCAGGGTTGCTCCCGGCAACAGGGGAAGCAAAGCTTTCTGCACACCCTGGCCAGGCCCACCCGCTTAAGGCAACAAAGTTTCAACTATAACCCCAACACAAATGGCTGCCGGCCTCGGAGGGAGCCCCAGGCTTGGCTCCGCTCCAGGCTACAAAGTTTCAATTGTAGAAGGAAAATAAATTCCAGATACCAGGGCCTCCTCTTGGGTTGCCAGGGGGCGTGGTTGGCCTGCAAACCACCACAGGCCCCTCGCTCAGGCCGCCTCACACCCCAAGGGAACCCCCACCTGATCTGGGATGCCCTTCAGGGCAAACCAGCTGGCCCCCACCCCTGTACCAGGCCTCTATCCTATCTAATAAAAGAGTGATATGCAGATTGATCATCACTGCAACACACAATATAGCTGCCCCCATGTGGTCAAAGATCCTGCCCCCATGTGGACACAAGATGGCCACCACAAGATGGCCAGCAGGAGAGGGCAGTTGGGAGGCACCCGGCCTGCAAGGGAGGGCAGTTGAGAGGGACCAGGCCTGCAAGGGAGGGCATTTGGAGGTGATCAACCCTGCAGGAGAGGGCAGTTAGGGGTGACCAGGCTGGCAGAGGAGGGAAGTTGGGGGCAAACAGGCTGTCAGCAGAGTGGTTAGGGGGTGATCAGGCTGGCAGGCAGAAGCGGTTAGGGCCAATCAGGAAGGCAGGCAGGCAAGCAGTTGGGAGCCAGCAGTCCTGGATTGTGAGAGGGATGTCCGACTGCCCGTTTAGGGATCCGACTGCCCACCGGGATCAGGCCTAAACGGGCAGTCGGACATCCCTCGAGGGGTCCCATATTGGAGAGGGTATAGGCTGGGCTGAGGGACAACCCCCCTCTGTGCACGAATTTCGTGCACCGGGCCTCTAGTAGACATATAAAGGTTTAAATTAATTTTATTCTTTCAGAATGTACTTTAAGTAAAAGTAATCCACATGTATGTATATATTACACAATAGCCAACCTGGTTTTAAAATAACCATGCCAAAGGCACCCCATTCTCTTGTCTCTCAGTACTAAAGGTAGCTTAACAGAAGGAGATGGAGAGGAATGGCCAGAATTCAAAGCAAAGGAAGGAGTCATGGGGGGTTGGGAGGAGGTTCCCCAAGGAAAGTCAGGCACTACGGCCAGAAATAGGGGAAATGGATGATGGATGGGGGGATGGGGGGTAAAAGAACAGTGGCCCATGAAACCATACTAAGGTTGCTGGGCAGTGGGACCACCAAACTATGTGCACAAGTTGATGCCTCATGGAGACAATGATGGAAGGCAGCAGCATTAGAGACAAGGACACTGACTTGGAAGTAGTTGTATTAATTCAGGTAACTCGGTTATTGTTGCTTAAATAAAGATAGTGCCACTACAGATAAAAATGCTTGATAAATCTGAACCATAAGGAAATGGCAAAACTTAGGTAACTGGTTAAAGGTGGAAGCTGTGTGGGTGAGAGGGGTGGGAGAGTTGAGTGTGACTCCAGGTTTAATGCTTGTGCAACTAAGTGGATCGTGGCCACTGACCAGGGGCCCAGGAGCAGGAGCTGCTCTAGAGGAGGGCAGTGATTTTAATGTACCTGTGTGATATCCGAGTGCAGCGAATCCTAGAGTTCCTAGTCAGAATTTCAGGGAAAGACCCTAGGGTATGTGCAGCCCCAATTGGAGCCCTGCTAAGCAAGGCAACCTATCAATGTGTCTCTCTCACATCAATGTTTCTCTCTCTCTCTCTCTCTCTCCCCCAACCCTCCCTTCCACTCTCTCTAAAAATCAATGGGGGGAAAAATGTCCTCAGGTGAGGATGAACTGAAAACAAACAAACACTGCTTTCTCGTTTCAGATTTTCTCATAAAGAATAGGGAAAAGATAGAGTAAATCTGAGAGCTGGCCCCTAGTTGTCAGTAGAGAAGAGAGGCCCTGTCCAGGACAGGAAAGCACATTGGGAGGAATGTCTTGGGGGGGGGGGGGGGGGGGGGGGCGGGCATTATAAAAGCTGAAGCACACTGAGCACTTGGTTTAACCCCAGAGCTCCAAACTAATCATTGTTGTTTTCAATCTCCAAAGAGGTGCCAGCCCAGGATTTACGTATGAGACTCTTCTTAACACAACCTAAGGAGAAACAAAAAAACAACTTTTACTTCAGGACTGAAGACGGTCCGGAAAACCGGAGAAGTCCCGAATGTCATCGTGAGGAAACGCAAAACAGGAGGCAACATGTTTGTGTTGGGCAGATGGGAAATGGCTTCTGTATTTCCATAGGTGATTATAACATCATTAAGGAAATGTGAGAAAGCCATTAGCATTACGTGAATGCCTGTTGATCCATCTGTTTTTAAGTGTCACTCAAATGGATTATAGTTGCATGTATAATTTTTCCAAAGTACACTTAAATGACATTTTACTTTTGCTAATTCACTAGTAATATAACTAAGTGATTACTCTGAGATATTCCATTTCTAACTTACCTCTAAAATTAAGACTAAGATAATAAATACATCTAATACTGACATGTCAGAAAAGAGCTCCATCATTGCCAATATTGTAATTCCACAGATCTAATCCTTGTAGTAGTCAGTAGGGTTTGTCAATATGTATTTGACTTGTCAGTTGTATGGAGGATGTGTATCGACTTGTCAGCCTAGGATGCTAGAAAAATAAGGAAGCACAGCGCTTCCTTTCTTTGGCAAAATCTGTACAACTGCTATCTGTGGGGAACTCTGGCCACTAAGCAAATCGCTCTGTTCTATGTATAGCTTTGTTGATTGACGTGGTTCTCCAAAAGGCACACACCCAGGGTTTTGTTTCCCATGAAAAATGTTAACAGACAAACTAATAAACCTGGAATGCTGTTGTGAGGATGAGAGAAAAGGGGGGGGGGTCTTTGTTTTTTGTGTGTTTTTTTTTTTAGAATAATCCTAAAGATCAAATATATATATATATATATATATATATTTCAGAGAGTAAGGGAGAGGGAGATAGGAACATCAATGATGAGATAGAATCATTGATCAGCTGCCTCCTGCTGGGGATCCAGCCTGCAACCCAGGCATGTGCCCTTGGCCGGGAACCGAACCTGGGACCCTTCAGTCCGTAGGCGGATACTCTATCCACTAAGCCAAACCAGCTAGGGCAAAAGGGGGGTCTTTGGATGATTTAGGTAGCTTTTCTTCTTGACCTACTTGGGGTCCTTCTATCTGATTTAAAGGAGGTAATGCCTACCTCTAGTTTTTTAGAGAGCAGTGGTATCGTACCCTTGAGAGACTGAAGCTATGGGTTAGGTGAGCTGGCTCTGCTACAGCCCTAAAGAGATCATGGGTTTTGTTCCTAAATGGATCTCTTAGGGTCACAGTTTTTGTCTTTCATTTTGAGTTTCAGGGCAATTTTTAATTGAATTTATCAGGGTGACATTGGTTAATAAAATTAAAGAGGTTTCAGATGTACAATTTTTAAAATTGATTTTAGAGAGGGAGAGAGAGAAACATCTATTTGGTGTTCCACTTATTTTGGTTGATGCCCTGACCAAAGATCAAACCCACAACCTTGGTGCATCCGGATGATGCTCCAAGCAACTGATCTACCTGGCCAGGGGGAATTCTACATTATCTGTATATTGTATTGTGTGTTTATCACCCCAAGTCAAATCTCCCATCACCATTTATCCCCCCTTTACACTTTTCTACCTCCCCCCACCCTCTTTCCCTCTGGCAATCACCATACTGTTGTCTGTGTCTATGAGTTTTTTTTGGTATATCCTTTTACCTTTTTCACCTAGCCTCCCAACCCCCCCCCCCCGCCCGCCCCCACCCACCCCCCCCGCCCCCGACAGCTATCTGTCTGTTCTCTGTATCTAAGAGTCTGTTTCTATTTTGTTCATTAGATTCCACAGATTAGTGAAATCATATGGTACTTGTCTTTCTCTGACTGGCTTATTTCACTTAGCATAATCCTCTTCAGGTCCATCCAAGCTGTCACAAAAGGTATGATTTCTTTCTTTTTTACAGCTGAGAAGTATTCCATTGTGAAAATGTACCATACTTTATTTATCTATTACAATAATGTCTTTGTAAAATATTTAGTTTCTTGTATATTCTGCTGACTTTGAAATAATTAGAGGTGGTGTTGTCTTTCAAAATCAGGCAAGTATCACTAGTGGGTTCAGTAAGAAAACATTTTACTTTTAAAACATTATCACATAACACTTTCTCTCAACTTTTGGATCTATCACTAAACAAAGAAAATGTTCAAATTATGGAGAAAGCCTTCCTTTTAAAATATGAGAGATTTGTAAGCTCAATCCTTCTGTTCTGTTGCAATTTAAAAATTATAATTACATGTATAGCTTTGTTGCTCTTTAGCTGAAGCAAATACTGACTGTAGCCTTGGTCTCTTAAATATTTTTAACAAGAGTTATTTCTTATTTTTGACATCAAATAATATTAAAATTTGACTTGGCATCTTATATAACCACAACAGATGAAACAAATTGAATATAACAATTGCGGTTCTATAGGCATCTCATCAATATCGTATACCAAACTTACAATTACTTTATTGGAAATTATTTCATTAAATGGTTGTGATGGCAACTGGTTTTGTTCCTATGATGGTGCATATATCCAGAAAAGACAGTTCCTCTTCCAATGGGGGAGGGGGGCTGGGAGGCTCTGGCCTTTTGACCCAGACGTGCCTTTTAGAGAAAACCTCCATGGATCTGAGAGTCAGGGTGGACACACACTTTGGAGACAATATAAAGAAGCCGGCATGAGCTCGAGCTCTGAAAAGAATTGTGAAGCTGCATCCTGCCAGGGTTTCCTCTCATTCCTGTATTTCTTGTTCCCTGTAGCTCTTTATTGGCAGCAAATGGACTATTCTTTGATACAGTTTCTGGACATTCTTTCCCACATGCTTTCTCTTTTTCTTTTTCTATCTCCCTCATCCCCCTTTCAGTACTTTTTTTTCCCAAGTAACTCATCTGGTTTTCCTTTTTCCTCCCATGCCTTCTTTCATCTCAACATCTCTTTTTCTCTGTAAGTCCTGCCCACTTTGATAACCTATGAGAGCAAACAAACAACAAAACTACAGGAACAATGGTTGATCCCTCAGTGGAGGACAACTTCATTTCATCATTATCACCAGATTTATTTATTTTATGCCTATTTTTCTCCATGATGAAGCAATTCAATAGTCACAACTTGGTTTAACTATGAAGAGAAATTAATTTCTCTGCTATTAATCCAGGACAACAATGTCAGTCTTAAGGGAGGTCAGACAGGGTAAGGAATAAGGGACAAAGTAGCACTCTTCTAATGTCCCCCAGCTAACTGAGCTGCACACCTATTAGAGAGCGTGGACAGTGGCTAGGTGCAGAGGAGAGAGCCCCACATTCACAGTCTAGTGGGGACATAGAGATGTGAACAAATACAGTACAGTGATTTGTGATAAGGGCTGATTCAAATGGATTTTTGGCCCAGCTGGTGTGGCTCAGTGGTTGAATGTCGACCTCTGAACCAAGAGGTCAAGGTTTGATTTCTGGTCAGAGTACATGCCCAGGTTATGAGCTCGAGCCCCAATAGAGGACATGCAGGAGGCAGCCAATCAATGATTTTCTCTCATCATTAATGTTTCTCTCTCTACCTCTCCCCTCCTCCCTGAAATCAATAAAAATAAATTTAAAAAGAAAACACAAATGGAATTTTGGGTTTGCAAAATAAAATAAGCAAGTGTGCCTTGGGCTGAGAGAGAGGGACGATCTCAGAGAGCAGAACCTTTCAGAAGAAACCTGAAAAAAAAAACAAAAAACAGAAGAGACGCACAGTGAGTTCTGCTAACAGAGAAGATGTGGACATTCCAGACCGAGAGCACCACCTGAGCCAAGGCGCTGTTCCACACAAAGCCTGGCGAAGACTAGGTACAAATTGGGGGTGGGAGGACACACACCTGCAAAGGTCAATAGGACAACAATGGCAGAGGCTTACGGGTGGCCAAATAAAACAAGGAATGAAAACGGAATTGGATTTTTAAGTTCAGAATTTGTAGGTAATCTTACGTAAAGAGCTTCAGCAAAGTGGAAGAAGAAAGCAAAATCCAAAGAGGGCTGAGAAGTGTGTGGGGCTTGAGGAAGTCAAGATACAGTCAACCCCCCTCATCTGAAGTTTCAGTTATCTGCAGTCAACCTTCGCCTAAAAATGGAGAATTCCAGAAAGAAATAAGTCATAAGTTTTAAATTGCGTGCTGTCCTGCGTAGCGTGATGAAAGTTCACGTTGTCTTGCTCCATCCATCCTGGATGTGAATCATCGCTTTGTCCTGTCCTTATGTTCAAGTCACCCTTATTTTTCTTAGTATTGGCCCCAAAGTGCAAGAGCAGTGATTCTGGTAATTAGGATCTGCCAAAGAAAAGCCATAAGGGGCTTCCTTTAAGTGAAAAGGTGAAAGCTTTCAACTAAATAAGGAAGCAAATTGTATGCTGAGGTTGCTAAAATCTGTGGTAAGAATGAATCTTCTATCTATGGAATTGTGAAGTAAAAAATAAATTCGTGCCCTAGCCAATTTGCTCAGTGGAAAGAGTGTTGTTGGCCTGGGGACTGATGGGTCCCAGGTTCAATTCCAGTCAAGGGCTTGTACTGTGGTTGCAGGCTGGATCCCCAGCCCTGGTCAGGGTGTGTGCAAAGACAACCAGAGTCACATCAATGTTTCTCTCTGTCTCTCTCCCTTCCACGTTCTCTAAAAATCAATGGAAAAATATCCTCAGGTGAGGATTAACAATAAATAAGTAAATAAAATTGTGCTAGTTTTGCTGTCACCCCTTGAGCTGCAAAAGTTATGGCCACAGGATGTAATAAGTACTTAGTTAAGATGGAGAAGGCATTAAACTGTGGGTGCTAGACATTGACAGAAAACATATTTTGCTTAATGGCAGTGTGTTGCACCAAAAATTATCGAGTCTATATGAAGACTTTAGCAAAGAACCCTATAAGACAAGTAATTACAATCATAAAACTTTTATTACAGTATATTGTTATGATTGTTAAATTTTATTATTAGTTATTGTTGTTAATCTCTTACTGTGTCTAATTTATAAATGAAGGTTTATCATAGGCATACATGTGTAGAAAAAATAATATGTATAAATTTCAGTATTATCCATGGTTTCAGACATCCACTGGGGGTCTTGGAATGTATCCCCCATAGATAAGTGGGAACTACTGTAATGGTATATAGACCAGCATTTCTCAAACCCTTTGGTCTTGAGAACACTCTACACTCTGTAATTATTGAGAACCCCCAAAAACTTTTGTTTATGTGGGTTACATCTATCAATAGTAATCATATTAAAAATTAAAACAGAACTTTTCAAAAATAGTCATTAATGCATTAAAAATAACAAATATATTACAGACAACATAAATAACATGGGTTTGTGTGTGTGTGTGTGTGTGTGTGTGTGTGTGTGTGTGTGTGTATGTGAAAAACAATTATATTTTCCAAAACAGAGAAGTTTTTTGGTTGTTTTTTTTTTGAGGTTCTGAAATTGATTGTGGTGATGAACACAACTCTGTGAATATACAAAAGGCCATGGAATTATATACTTTAAGTGGATGAATTTTCTGGTGTATGAATTAAATTTCAATAAGATGGTTAAAAAAGACAAAATAGTAAGCACTGGGTATTTAAAATATATATATTTATGAGACGATTAAAATACTAAGATGTAAACATTTACTGAACAATTAAAACTAATTACCTAATCTCACTCTCCTCTCAAACACAAACACAAAAATACCACACCCCCAAAAAAGAATTGAGGCTATTTTCCTTGGGGTTAAGAGTTGAGCCATAGAGATGAGATTTTCTATTTTTCCTTTTAGAAATAAAATGATAACATAAGATTGTATTTCTCTTTCCCCCTCTTGCTCTTTTTTAAAGTTCATTGAGGTATGACTTACATACAATATAATCCATCCATTTTAAGCCTACAACTCAATAATTTTGTGTAAATTTATACAGTTGTCCCAAATTCTCATTTCAGTTTTAGAACATTTCATCTCCCCCAAATGTTCTATAGTGCCAATTTGAAGTCAATTCCTGCTTCTACCCCAAACCCACTTATCTGCTTTTTGTCTCTCTACTTCTGACTTTTTAAAAATATGTTTTTATTTATTTTAGAGAGAGAGGAAAGGAGATGGATATAGAGATTGAAACATCAGTCAGCTGCCTCCTGCACATCCCTTACTGGGGATTGGCCCGCAACCTGGGCATGTGCCCTAACGGAAATTGTACCTCAAACATGGGTCAATGTTCTACCACTGAGCCACACCAGCCAGGCTCTATACTTCTGACTTTAAAAATATATATTTTTTTATGGGGTGTTTTTTTTTATAATATACATTCTAGTGAGTATAGATTGTTATCTCAGTGTATTCTTTATTTGCATTTTTCTAACAATTAGTATTGTTGAGCCTATTTTCATGTGCTTATTGGCCATTTGTGTACCTTCTTTGGAGAAGTGTCTTTTCAAATCCTTTGTCCATTTTTTAAAGTTGGACTTTCTGGTTTTTGTTGTTGTCTTTTTATTATTGACTTAAGAGTTCTTTAAGTATTCTAGAGTCAAGTATCTTAGAGGTCTGGTGCACAGATTCGTGCACATTGAAAGGAAATTAATTAGAAGGTGGCCAGTGGGGCAGGACTGGGCGAGATGGGCCAGACACGCCCTGGAGCCAACCTCCCGTGGTCCCTCCCCAGCCGGATGCACCTGGGGCGGCGCCAGGGCTCGAAGGGCATCTGCAGAGTGAGAGAGGTCCCTCTGGCAGGTGGGGTCCCTTGGCCTGGACCCCTGGCCTGGCCTGCGGGGATGGGGCCAAAACCGCAGTCTGACATCCCCCGAGGGGTCCCTGAGTGCGAGAGGGCACTCTACAAAGTTGCTGTCGCTCGGCAGCCCCTGCATTGAGCATCTGCCACCTGGTCATACCTACCAGCCGGTAGGCCAGTTGGCCAGTCGCTTAGCCTTTTATATCTATAGATAATTTTCAAAAAAATCTATTCTTTGGATTGCCTTTTTATTCTCTTGATAGTGTCCTTTGACGTACAAAATATTTTCATTTTGAAGAAGTTGAATTTATTAATTTTTCCATTGGTTGTTTGTGTTTTTGGTGCCATAGAAAAGGACTATTACATAACCCAAGGTCACGAAAATTTAAATTTATGTTTTCTTTTAAGTATTTATAGTTTTAGTTCTTAAATTTTGGTATTTGATCAAGTTTGAATAAATTTTTATATGACATGAAGTAAGGTTATAACTTCATTTCTGACAGGTGGACATCTAATTGTCCTAACACCATTTGTTGAAAATACTATACTTTCCCCCATTGAATTGCCTGGCACAGTTGTCAAAAATCAATTGACTATAAATCTGAAGGCTTATTTCTGGACAATCAGTTCTGTTCCATTGAGCTATATGTTTGATTTTAAGCTGGTACCGCACTGGCTTGATTACTACTGTTCTGTAGTAAATTTTAAATTGGGAAATGTAAATCCTCCAGCTTTGTTCTTCTTTTCTAAGATTGTTTCAGTTGTTCTTGGTCCCTGGGATTTCAACATGAATTTTAGAATCAGCTTGTAAAGTTATTTTCCTAAGCCAGCTGAGATCTGATAAGAATTGAGCTGAATCTGTAGGTCAATTTGAGGAGTTTTACTATTATAGCAACAGTAAGTCTTCCATCCATAAACATGGGATATCATTTCATTTATTTAGAAGTTTTTAAATTTCTTTCAACAATGCTTTGTAGTTCTCAGAGTACAAATTTTGCACTGCTTTTGTTATTCCTAAACATTGCATTCTTTTTTGAGGCCATTCTAAATAGAATAATTTTATTAATTCCATTTTCAGTTCCATGCTTACTTTTAACCACAATAAACCCAATAATTAGGCTTCATTTCCTTTTTCTTTATTTTATTTTGCTTTTATTGAATTTATTGGTGACATTGGTTAATAAAATTATATAGGTTTCAGGTGTACAGTTCTATAATACATCATCTGCATATTGTATTGTGTGTTCACTACCCCAAGTAAGTCTCTGTCCATCACCATTTATACCCCCCCTTACTCTCTCCTATCACTACCCACCCACTTTTCCCTCTAGTAATCACCATACTGTTGTTTGTGTCTGTGAGGTTTTTTGGTTTAATCACTTCATCTTTTTTACCCAGCCCACCCCCCTCTGACAGCGGTCAGTCTGTTCTCTATATCTATGAATCTGTTTCTATTTTGTTTGTTAATTTATTATGTTCATTAGGTTCCACATATAAGTGAAATCATATGATACTTGTCTTTCTCTGACTAGCTTATTTCACATAGCATAATACTCTCCAGGTCCATTCAAGCTGTCCCAAAAGGAAAGACTTCCTTCTTTTTTATGTCTGCGTAGTATTTCATTCTGAAAATGTACCACAACTTACTTATCCACTCATCTAATGATGGGCACTTGGACTGCTTCCAAATCTTGGCTATTGTAAATAAAAGCTGCAGTGATCATAGGAGTTAATATAATTTTTTGAATTAGTATATTGGGTTTCTTCAAATATATTCTCAAAGGTGGTATTGCTGGGTCATAAAGCAGTTCCATTTCTAATTTTTTGAGTAACTTCATGCTGCTTTCCACAGTGGCTGCACCAATCTGCATTCCCACCAACAATGCACAAGGGTTCACTTTTATTCACATCCTCGACAATGCTTGTTGTTTGTTGATTTATTGATAATAGCCATTCTGACAAATGTGAGATGATATCTCCTTGTGGTTTAAATTTGCATTTCTCTGATGATTAGTGATGTTGAGCATCTTTTCATATGTCTATTGGCCATCTGTATGTCCTCTTTGGAGAAGTGCCTATTCAGGTCCTTTGCTCATTTTAAAATTGGATTGTTTGTGGTTTTTTTGGTGTTAAGTTGTATACATTCTTTATAAATTTTGGGTATTAATCCCTTGTCAGATAGATCATTGGCGAACATGTTCTCCCATTCAGTGGGTTGTCTTTTCATTTTGTTGATGGTTTCTTTTGCTGTGCACTATCTTTTCAGTTTGAGATAGTCCCAATTTGTTTATTATTTTCTCTTGTTTCCCTTGCCAGAGGTGATATATCAGAAAAATATATTGCTATGAGAAATGTCCAAGAACAGTTTTGATGTGGCTTCTTCTATAAATACTTGGTTATAAGACTTCTCTTCAGCTAATCTTTCGGTGGTTATTCAGGTTGCTTGTCCTTTATTTTAGTTGTAAAATAAGTTTGGTCCTAGAAGGAAGTGACTGTAACATCCTCCTACTCTACTGCCATCCTGTTAACATGGGCTTCATTTCTTGGTTAAGAGAGAAACACCTTCAGATGAAGAAATTTCAATTTATTCTGAAATTTTTACATATGACCCAAAGATGAAGTTAAGCGTTTGATTCAATTTGTTTTAAAGATCTCAGATGTTAAGACTAAAACTCATCTGGACATCTTATTTAAGTACATGTATATTCAGATTAAGAAGGACCAAAAATATGAATATACTGGCAGGATGGTACAGCTTCCTGGAAGTGCAGCTGGAGTGAGAGAGGTCCTGAGGTCACAGGAAGGCCACAGAAGCCAATAGCCTGTCCCACAGTGACACTCTGGTGACATCGGGCAAGGTTGTTTTGTTTTGTTTTTTACACCTCTGTACACCTCAGTTGCTATCTTTAATAACAATTTATACAGTGTTTTCAGAATAGTTTTCAAACTGAGGTTCCCATACTCCATTAGTAGACAAACTACTATGGTGCAAAAAGAAAATACAAGAACTTCTATTTGTTTAGTCATATCACCCTTTTAATTTGTATTTTTGTTTATGCTTTATAACTACACATAATATAATATTATGGTGGTATAATTGCATACTTCATATTAAATTGGCAAATATAATTTGTCAGTTCTTGATCAAACAATTTTTTACTGATGGAGACTATTGATTGACTTAATTCACTGCTTAACAGGTAGCAAATGCTCCGTAAATGTTAGTTATCATCAAATTAATATTTGTAATTGTTATAATATCATTATGAGTAAGTATAAAAGGATCAGTTATGCTTCTTTGGTTTATTGTCTTGCCACTGTTGATGAGATTGTGAAGCACACAAAAGTCAAAGATCACAATTATCAGAACAAATGACACATCAACTCAACCACAAAGAAATAACACTTTAAATATTATCAATTAAAATTATGTGAAAATATTATGGTCAATAAAGAAGGAAAGTAGATTTTAACTGTCATGTCCTTAGTGTGTAGGCAGTGGCACCCTAAAAGATATTTGCTATTGGACCAGGCTTAAGTTGTGCAGGAGCCACTGGTTTTTTCTGATTTTAAAATCTCCACTCATGTGAAGCACAGGATTCCCAAATTGTGGGAATTCAAGACATCTCTTGGTTCTTCAGGGCAGCCAGGTCCAAGATTTGGGCGTTGAATCTGGGAACATCCTTCTCCAGCCCAGCCTGTTTCCCTGCCATTCTTCGCGAGGACTGTGTGTATGGCACCAGACTTACTTTCCCAGAAGGGCTTCTGGGACCTCAGTCTGCACAAAGGGGCTGTTAAATGTGTTTCCCTCCCTGCTGGCTCAGCTTACTCCTGGGCCTCAGGTCACATCCAGCTCATAGTTCCTATCAACTTTTCCCAAAGGACCCCTGGGCTCCTGCAGGAGCCAGCACTTCCCTGGAACAGGAAGTTCTATTTACACTGTCTTGGAGCCTGGTGCTCATCCATAAAAGGGAAAAGAGTCCTTTAGGAAAAGGGCAGGGTGCTTGGAAACTCTTTAAAAGTGAAAGCTTTGCAACCAGTTTCTGTTGTTGTACACTGTTGGTTGGTACAGTTTTTCAGAATACAAAAACACATGCTCTTTGGACTGGCTGAACAGTAAATCTGAAAGCTGAGATTACAATAAAGAAAAGATATGGGGAGAATATTACGTGAACCCTCCAGAGTGCACACCTACAGCAGTGATTTCTTTCTTTGGTCTTCTAGACCATAATTTCATGCAGACAAACTGGTTTACACATGAATTATCCAATCACACTTTAAATGAGGAAGAAAAGCTACCTGGACTTAGCAATATCATAATGTTTAGCTCTATGGATGGTTGCTACTAATTTCCTAGGCCGGTGCATAGCATGCTTTTAATCATAGTTTATTAAAAATAATTGTTAATTGTACTTACTATAAGTGATAATTATGAACAATTATTATTAATTGTATTATGAAGAGTTAAGAACATTAGATATAAACTCATTTAAACCTCTTGATATCCTTGCGAATTAGATACTATGAGAATTCCCAGTGTACAAATGACACAAAGAGGCTAAATAACTTGGTTGAAGTCATGGTAAGTACTAAAACCAGAACCTAAAGCCTGGAAATCTAGTCCCATATATTGATACCCCAACCATTATATTCCACTGTCTCTTATACTCTGCCTGTGTCCTAAGCAATTTTGATATATTAACATGTTTAATTTAAATAACACAAATAATGTGGCAAGTTTCATGAACTAAAATATCTCATCTTTTTGTATTTATTCATCCCCTGCTAATACCTAGGACCATCACTATATTAAATATAAAATTTTATTATGGCGGTATATTTGCATACTTAATATTAAATTAGCAAACACAATTTGTTGGTTCATGATCAAACAATTTTTACTGATGGAGACTATTGATTGACTTAATTTACTGCTTAGCATGTGGCAAATGCTCAGTCAATGTTAGTTATCATCAAGTTAATATTTATAATGGTTATAATATCATTATGAGTAAATGATTCTGATGTTGTTGGCACTGGAGAAATAGGCTAGAAGCCAGCATCCTTGGTGTGAGCACCTGTGCATTGCTGGTCAGAGATCACCATCTATCCAGCCACATCTGCCCTTCCCTGTCCATCAGCACTTCCATCCCAGCTTTGTAGTCCCCACATCACATGAGGTTTCCTGCATATCACTCCTGCAATAGGATCCCCCCTGCCACATGTTGTCACTGCCGGGAACATGCTCCCCCCCCCCCCCCCCGCAACCCCCTTCAGCCACTCCAGTTCACCATTTAAACCCCAGCTTAGGCATTGCCTCTCCTGACCACTATAGAGAAGGTTAATCTTTCCTTCTTCCTTTGTGCTCCTTGGGCCCCATTGGCTTCACTTACTGCTTGTAGCTGGGCGCATTACCATATCTATTTTTACCGTGCCAGCCTGTAGGTCCTTGAGAACAGAACTGTGTCTTATGCAACTATGAAGTCCCATCACTTAACTGCTGCCTCACACAGTATGGAGTTGGTAAATGTGGAGTTGATTTGTTAAACTGATCGTATCATCTTCTTTGGAAGTTACTTCCCAAACCTGCAAGCCTCTGCCATGAGGACTGCCTCTGGGAAACACCCCAGGAGAAGGAGAGGTGGCTTTGGGTTCCAGCAATCGCAATCTGGAAGTTATTGGTGACTCTAATAAGAGCCATATTGGAATGAGATTTGAAGGAAATAGACGGTGGAAAAGCAACAAGGAAGCTATAGACAACCTACTGGAAAAATCTGATTAGGAATGGAAGTAACTAAGGCCAATGGCTAAGGGATACAAGGTTGAAGGGGGTGGGGGTGTTGCTTGTCTAGCTGTTGCTGTTTTTGTTAAGATGACAGAGATCTTTGCATATTGAAGGGCAGCGGGAATGGGTAGAAAGTTAGAGGGAAAGATGAAAGCAATAAATGGTAGCCCAAGGTTTGGGAATCACCTCCCTTCATAATCAGATTTCTCAAATGAGTTGTCTACAGCTGTCTGGTTGCTTTCCTTATAGTTCCTTTTCATCTCCCTTCAATATGGTGTTTATTAGGGTCACTAATGACCCCCACTTTACTGGAACCATAAGCCACTTCTCAGTCTCTTCAGGTTCAAAGCAGGATGGAAAACAAACCTTTTTTAAAAAGGGAACGGACACTCCACTGTCTCCAGAAAGGAAAACGGGCAGATGCAGGTGGTGGTGAAGATTTGGTGGCAAGAAATCAAGGGAGGCCCTGACCAGTTTGGCTCAGTGGATAGAGCGTCGGCCTGCGGACTGAATGGTCCCATGTTCAATTCCAGTCAAGGGCATGTACGTTGGTTGCAGGCGCATCCCCAGTGGAGGGTGTGCAGGAGGCAGCTGACCAATGTTTCTACTCTCTATCCCTCTCCCTTCCTCTCTGTAAAAAATCAATCCTACATAATAAAATGGTAATATGTAAATTACCATCACTCCGCTACGCCCACGATTGGGCCAGCAGGAGGCGCAGGGGGCGGGACTCAGGGTGGCCGGGGTAGCTGATTGGGCCAGCAGGACGCTGAGCTCGCGGAGCCAGTGGCGCCGCGAGCTCAGCGTCTGTGCCATGGCCGCGCCGGAGGCTTTCGGAAGGCCTGGTGCACCGGCGGACAGCCAGCCCGCTGGTGCACCAGGTGCATGATTAAATCATGCACTGGGCCTCTAGTAATATATATATATATATATATATATATATATATATATATATATATATATATAAAAGAAATCAAGGGAGGTCTTGCCTGGTATTTCTCTCTCTCTCTCTCTCTCTCTCTCTCTCTCTCTGTGTGTGTGTGTGTGTGTGTGTGTGTGTGTGTGTGTGTGTTTTCTGAAATAGGAAGCAAAGCCATTGGGATAGATGAGCTTGAAGGAGATAGAAAATGTTTGAAAAGCTTTTGCGGAGGACTGGAGAATAAGCAGATCAGAGGACAGTGAGGTTGTCAGAAAAAGGGAGCCTCCCATGTGCTTGGTGATCAAGGGTGGATAGTGATACCAACTGCCCAGCTGGGGAACTTTCCTCTAGCAGTGCCCAGCTGCCTGGTGCAAGGACAGAGAGTGACTAGTGTTCATTCAGATTTGAGTTTGCCAGGTGTGTGCAACGAAAGGAGTGTGCCTGAGCGTAGAGTGCTTGGAAGCAAGTGGTTGGCATGATGGGCCCCAGAATCCAACTTCAATATTAGGAAAGTTCCGAGAGGAGGAGCCCGTGAATAGGGAGGAAGTGGGAGGGGGGTACAGAAGTCAACAGAGGTAGAGGGATAGTTGTGGTGGGAATCTTTGCGCAAGAAGCTGCAGTGACTGGCTTGGTGGCCAGCAAGGAGGATGTTTGAATTTGTGATTTTTGGAGGTGGAGCAGTTTCAAGAGATAACATATTTCAGACTTCACATTCTGCACCGTGAGAACGGGAAGCGGTGGCCCAGCAGAGAGTAAGGTCATTGGGTAAAGGAGCTAAGAGGTCACAGAGTCGGATATGTCTAGAATGAAGACAAATGTAAGGATAAAGATGAAGAATCAGGTTCCAGAGTGTGTAATGAATGGTGGTGAGTGTCTAGGAGAGGGCTTAGCAAAACCCTCAGTCATCCTAATTTGTAAAGCTCAGTTATTTTGGTGAGTGAGAGGAGGTACAAGCTGATCTTAAAATGTCTTGGTCGTCAAATTCCCATTTAGGGTGCATATACTTTTAAAAGTACCCACTAAAAATTTATTATTTATTGGTGCCTGAAAAGACTTAGAAGGAATAGATGTTGAGAAAAACATCGATATGTTGGTAGCAGTTATGGTTAAAAAACAAACAAACAAACAAAAACCATTCTCACTGGATGTAGTAGTCTCAGACATTGTAGTCTGAACAGCCTACAGGGATGGGGCATTAGCATTCTCACATTTCTTTCGCCCAGCTCTGAAGCAAATGTGGGGTCTATGGTCCCACATGTCCCAGGTTTCATAAAACTGCTCAGAAGAGAGTTGCTCTGGGTCTTTGCAGCTAGCAGCCAGCTAGGCAACCCTCCATTGATAAGCTCACCTTTTTCTGACAAAGTGGCCAACATGGGTTATTCTAGCCGTGAGGGAGTCTCTTGCATTTGAAACAGAATTAGACTTTCTGTTCCTCTTAAGCCTTCTTTCTCCTCCAAGACTATCTTCTTGTGTCCCTAACAATAACAACTAGTGCATATTGAGCACAGGGCATTGCTCTGAGCGCTTTACATGTGCTATTTTACTTACTCCACACAATAAAGCCACACTGTGAGGTTCTGTTATTATTATCCTCATTTTTAGATGAAGAATCTGAGGCACAGATAGTTAAGTAATGTTCCCAGGGCGAACAAGAGCTAGGTGTCATTTGTCATCAAAGACTTCTTGTCTCCCCTCGAAGATGGCACCGCCATCCCCTCTGGGGAGACCCAGGTCACATCCTCCACTTCTCTTGCTCTCATCCCTCCCCACCCCAACCACTCACCACTGTCCTGTCCTGTCCACCTCCCTCAGGCATTGCTCCCTAGCACCCTGGGTCAGGCTCCAGCCCCTCTCAGTCTGAATCTCTAACCTGTCTTCCTTCTAAACCCTAATCTTAGACCCGGCAGAGGAGGCTTTAAATTCCTTAGCACACATGCAAGGTTGACCCTCCTCCCTCACCTGTGCAGAGCAGCTACAGTGTTTGGAAAGGTTCAAGCCTTGGACTGAGGAGAGGGCACAGTCTTCTCATTGCCACGTGCAAGTCCCAGCTTGGAGGGCAGGGCCCTCCCAGCACAGTTATAGCCAACAGCTATGGTTGTGGGTTTGAACCTATGGTCCGAACACGTGGTCCCACATGCCTGAGTGATGTGGGCTTGATAGAGTTCAGATGCATGTAGTTGAGTAGGATTGAAACCCATGAGAATGTTGTAAACATCTTGATCACACCCTTACTTTGCCTCATGGCATCTGCTATAAAATAAAGACACAGCTGTGGGTGTCGTCCCTGTCTCTCCATCAGAGAGGCAGCGTCCCACCAAGACCCAACTTTCATTCTCTTGTCTGTCTTTTCTAAGCCTTTCAGCCGCTCCAACTCAGGTTCACCCTTGGCCATGCTGGCGTGGCACACTTACCCAGTATGCTCACCTTTTTGTCTCTCCCCCACAATCTCCAAGCTTTATACTTTATACTAAACTGAATTCTTTTCGGGTGCCACAAAGGCAGCACATACTCTGTCCCTTCCAAGGCTGTGTCTCGGTCCCCTCTGCCTCCAGTTCCTTTTGGTTTTCTGTCTTTGGGACAGCATCTTCCCCCTCTCAGCCATGTTTAACAAGTTCCTCTTCATCTTTCATGACTCAGGTTCCTAAAACCAGCTCAGAAGTGATCCCCCATCCCCAAGATTCCCATAGTACTCAACCCCCCTGAAGTGGAATTCCCAATTTAAGTGTCTGTCTCCACCCCTGACTGCCAGCGGCTTGAGGACAAGGCCATGTGTCATTCAGCACCGTGTTCCCAGTGCCTAGCGATATATTTATGATCTGTAGTCTTTTCTAGATGTAAAGGTTTTATTTTTTAAAAACCTAGCCAAATAACAATAGTCATTACTCCGGGGAAACTTTTGAGGCATGGTGTTTTTCCATTAGTCAGATTAGCAAATGTTTCTGTTTCATGAAGGACTAAACGTAGTTCCTGCTTTTTCATCTCACCTCCCTAATCAAAAAGAAAAAAAAGAAAAAGAAAAACCAAAATTTGACAACCTTGGAGACTCCCCTGACTGCTATTTCCTGAAATTTGTCGGTGGCCATTGATGCTTCTATTTGAATTTCCCTCTTCCAAAATGGTCTCTGTTGGCAGGCATGCCCTCCAGTAATGAGGAGGCTCGGTTCTCACCAGGGTTTCCTCCCAGTGAGGGGACCCAAGGTTAAACCGTCATCTAGTGATGTCTAGAGCCAAGCTTTCAAAGATTCCGTGATTATCAGGAAATCTTCTTCAGCTAGACGACTTTTTCCTAACTTTCCTGTCAGCAGAAACACTCCTCCTGAAATAAATTGTTCACTCTGGGCATGGAAATCAAGGGAAAATGTTAGAAGATATTTATTTAAGATATTACTGCTGATTTATCATTATAATTTACTTAAGAAAACATTCCTGAGCCACTTTTAAAAAGCCACTTGCTCATAAACAATGTAAGTTTTGGTGAAGGATCATAATTATGTAACACACTAATTATCAAGAATTATTTGTTTAGCTAAAACTTATATTTGCTACATGATCTGAAACAGCACTATCTAAACAGGTTTTAATTTGGGGTGATTGTATATGTGTCTGTTCTTACTTCTGTCTGTTAATAATAAAAATTAGTGAAAAGTTAATTGTAAGTTGTTTAAAATCCGATTTATTACATGTTGACTTGGCCATTTCTCAATTGCGTGAGTAAAAACATAGCTAGAAAGTTAGAAATTCAGATTGATCAAAAATGAACTTCCTTTGTAGTATTTATTCAGTAAAATAAAATTTTTGTGGCTTTTTATTTGAAACTGAATTTTATACTTAAACATATTTGCCATGTCATATATGCTTCTTGATTTTTAATATTAAAATGAACACAGAGACTTTTTCTGTTTTGATATATGTCCTAAAACTAGAAAAACTATTCAGATTTTCAAGACCATCTATTAAAGTTGCATTTTTACATGGCATGTAAAGTTATTCTTTATTTTTAAGTTTAATTTGACGATGGCATTGAGAAGACCTAGATTGATTCTGTATCTAATTGAACGGATCTAATAATATGTAAAAAGTTTAAAGATTTATCCAAGTAATTTTTTTAGTACATCAAGAATTGATTTTCCCCTGAATTTATTCCATGTGTTAATAATATTATAATCACAGTCCTCTTTAATATTTATTGAGAATGTTCTATTTTCCAGACACTATTCTTGCACTTTACATTTATCATTTCATTTAATCCTCCCACTATCCCTGTGAGATAGTACTATTATGATCCCCAATTTACAGATGAGGAAACACACAGAGAACTTAAGAAAAGCAGAGCTAATGTATGATAAAGCTAGCACGCTAAGAGAATCGAACCCAGGTGTCTCCTTAATGTCATAATAGCTACTTAAGAGGCAGGAGCTGAACACCTGCAGGGCCTGTGAAATGGGACATTTCCATTTTTCTGGTCCCTGGTGGTGTGATGGTTCCATGTCAACCAACAGCACATCGCAGCGATTTTGATGCAAAGTCTCTGAAACCACTGAACGTTCACTGACTTGAAACAAGACTTCGAACCTCTCTGCTCCACACCCTCCATCTTTTCTTCTGAGGAGCTTCCAGGGTTGAGGTTCCACCAACTACACAGAGAGCTGAGCTCTGAGCTCCGCCCAAAGAGATGAGAGAGTTTGGCCAAGAAAACCTGGTGCTAACTGGAGTCTACCCAAATGAAATAACTTTGAGACTGAACATTAATCTCTCACCACTTTGGTGAAGTAGAATTTAGACAGAACATCTCAGGATTTCCTGACTTTACCTTGCACTCTGAAGGATAATGCTCCGTAGTACTACAGCTGAATGGACCAGCTATCTCTAATTAAACTCTTGAACTTTCTTGGCTTTTGAAAAGTTGCTGGAGGGAAATGTCCAAAGACTCTAAAGTTTAGTTTCTTTTCAGAGCCTAAGCTAATATCACCATCTAAATCTGTGGAAGATTCTGGCAGATATCTAAAGCCAAGATGAGCGAGGTAGTGCCTTCCTCCTAGGTTTTTAGTGAGCTGTAAATGGTATAATGAATATATGTGAAAGGCTGAGCTTACCTTAAACCTGTGTAAGAGAGCCCATCTGTTCAAATACACTTTAAAAAAGCATTTTGTGGAAATTAGGGATTACAACATTTATAAGCTTTCCCCATTAGAATCCTAACTTTATTACTAGTTTTTTGTTTGCTTACTTACCTACGCATATGAGACATTCGGTTTTAAAAAAATTGTTCAAATTTTAGAGCTCTCACAATCCAAAAAGAAACTTCTACTTAGTCTCCTTTTAAACCAAACTCCAATAAGGACAAATGAAACCTGTACTTGCCATTAAGTTTCTTCTTTGCATAAATATTATATTATATTGATTTAAGTATAATTTTAATGAGATATTTAGAATACAGGGATTTCACTCTACTAAAAATTTCAAAGAATAACACCACAATGGTCTCATTTATTTAATATTTGCCTTGAAAGTGGGGTTAATTTTGAATGCTTTAAAAGCAAAATTACATATGTATAACATGTGTAGTACAGAAAACATTAACTTTTAAAACATCAACTCCTAACAGACTAAAGCGTTAAATTGAACTACATGGGAAAATGTTGAAGAAATTGGCATTATTAACAAGACTAAGTGAGGACTGGGGACAAAGAACGGGACTGGAATGCATTCTGCTTTTACAGGACTTCCAGGGACTAAAGAATTTGACAACAGCTTATAATAATAAGTTCTAAAACCTTACGTTAATCGATAGCAAAAGTTCATATTGCAGATTTAAAATATGCTCCACATTAAATAATTGTGATATAACACAGCCAACTAAAACTGTGCAGAGGAAGCATACAAACATTCTATGCAGTTATTAATATTGTTCTATTTATATGAGGGTCTCCAGAGCTATCAATACTCAAGAACATATCATTGCCACAATTTCCTCACTCTGTCTTACAAATAACAGCACCAGCAGCTTATCTGACCCTCACAGTTAATAAGGCCACATTTTAACACAGTTTTGAGATTCAATTTCACATCCATCCCAATACCTACAATTTAAATGTGAAACAGTACCAAGTATTAGCAAAGATGTCTCACACTGAGATTTCTAATACACTGCTGGTAAGAAAAAAAAATAATTTGATGATATCTAATATCTAAAGGCTTACTTTTAGGTGCTAAGAATACCTGGGTATTCCGCTCCTAGGTATTTACCCAATAAACACGTGCCTCAGGAGACATGGACAAGAACATGCGTGTTGGCATTGTCATACACTAATACTGGAAATAGCCCAAATTTCCATCAACAAAAGAATGGATCAATAACATAATACAAGTACTCATACTGTTGAGTACTATTACAGAGGTTGAAATTAGTTAAAATTCATGTACTAATATTCCATGTTTCTAATTGAATAATGTTGTTTTATCCAAGTTCATTCACTTAAAAAGTTTCAGAAGGCTATGTACAGCAAAGAACACATTCAAGAAAGTGCAAAGACGGCCAACAAAATGGGAGAAAATATTTGAAAAGGACATATATATCTGATAAAGGACATATCTATAATATAGAAAGAGTTCTGAATAGTGCCCTCAGCGGTTCCAGGTCTGTCTCTTGCTTCAGTAGTGTTCGGATGGAACAGACCCAGGGACACCCCTTCTTCCAGCCTCCGACCACCCTCCAGCATCTTATCCAGTCACCATCTTCAGAACCCCCTCCGAGACCATCCAACACACAGGTTATTTTTCTATCTTAACTCCTTATTGCCGAACAACCATGAGCTCCCATATTCGTCAGCATTATTACACCCAGGCGGAGGGTGCTGTCAACTGCCTGGCCAGCCTGCATCTGCGGGCTCCCACACCTACCTCTCTCTGGGCTTCTATTTCCACCGTGACAATGGCTCTGGAGGACTGTGGCCACTTCTTCAGGGAGTTGGGGGAGAAGAAGCTTGAGGGCACATGGCATCTCTTAAAGATGCAAAACCAGCGGGGTGGCTGCATTCTCTTCCAGGACGTGCTGAAGGCTTCCCAAGATGAGTGAGCAAAACTCAGGATGCTGTGGAAGCCGCCCTGGCCTTGGAGAGGAACCTGAACCAGGCCCTGCGGAGCTGCAGGCCCTGGGTTCTGCCCGCGCAGACCCTCATCCTGTGACTTCCTGGAGAACCACTTACGGGGTGAGCAGGTGAAACTCATCAAGAAGATGGGCAACACCTGACTCACCTCTGCAGCCTGGTGGCCCCCAGGCTGGGCTGGGCGAGTATCTCTTCAAAAGGCTCACCCTCAAGCACGACTAGGAGCCTTTGGAGCCCAGAGGCCTTTGAGGGGCCCCTCTGCATTCCCCTCATGTCTGCCTTTTGCCTGAGCCTCTCCCCAAAACTACTAGCCATTCTTTTAACCACCCGAAGCCCTCTCCCATGCATTGGACCAAATGGAAACAATAAAGCTTTTTGAAAAAAAAAAAGTTCTTATGCCCCAATAATAAACACAAATAATTCAATTTTTTAAAAATGGACAAAGAGCCCTGACCGGTTTGGCTCAGTGGATAGAGCGTCGGCCTGCGGACTGAAAGGTCCCAGGTTCGATTCCGGTCAAGGGCATGTACCTTGGTTGCGGGCACATCCCCAGTGGGGAGAGTGCAGGAGGCAGCTGATCGATGTTTCTCTCTCATCGATGTTTCTAACTCTCTATCCCTCTCCCTTCCTCTCTGTAAAAAATCAATAAAATATATATTTTAAAAAAAATGGACAAAGAATCTGATCAGGCATTTCTCAAAAAAAGATATGCAAATAGTTAATGAGGACATGAAAAGGTATAAATAGTCATTAGGGAAATACAAATCAAAACCACAATGAAATACCTCTTCACACCTACTAGGAAGCCTTATAATCATAAACTTAGACAATATGAAGTATTGACAAAGATATGGGGAAATTGGAATCCTCCTACACTGCTGTTGGGAATGCAAATTGATGCAGTTTCTTTGAAAAACAGCCTAGCAACTCCTCAAAATATTAAATAAGATTTGTCATATGACCCATCAACTCTATTCTAGGAATATAGCCCCCCAAATTGAAATGTGTTCACACAAAAACATGTACAGAAATGTTTATATCAGCATTATTCATAATAGCCCAAAGTAGAAAAAACCCTAATACCCATCAACGGATGAATGAATACTCCATATAATTGAATAAGATGTAATACTTCCATATAATTGAATAAAACGGAATGAAGTGCCAATATACACCACTACTACAACATGAATGAACCATAAAAATTCTGTTAAGTGAAAGAAGTCAGACACTAAAGGTCACATATTGTATGGTCCCATTTATATGAAACTAGAGGCCCAATGCACGAAATTTGTGCAAGGGGCTCGGCCCTAGCAGCCCCGGCTTCGTCCAGAAGGTCGTCCAGAAGGTTGTTTGGCTGTCTGGTCTAATTAGCATATTATGATTTTATTATTATAGATGACCAGAAGAGGTGACTCCATAGAGATAGAAAACAAATGCGTGATTGTCTAGGTCTGGGAAGTTGGGGGGTGTGGGAGGGGGGAGAAAGGGGGTGTTTCTTGGAGGAAGATAATGAAAATGCTTTAAAGTCAGTTGTGACGATGGTTTTGCAATTCTGTGAATATGTTAAAAATGATTGAATTGTACACTTTAAATAGGTGACTTGTATGGCATGTGAACTATATCTCGGTAAACGTTATCAAAAGGTTATGTGCATTATAATACCACATATTCAAGTTTTTTTGTTTTGTTTTGTTTTTAATTACATTATTGATTAAGGTATCACATATTTGTCCTCATCCCCCCGCCATTCCCATCCCAAACCCCTCCCCACGCATGCCCCCACCCCCCTGTTGTCTGTGATCACTTTTTTAAAACATGAAAATAGTATTACATATTGTACATACAAACACATGTTTGGGAACAAACAGGCAACAGTGGTATTCATATATTGAAAAGCATACTGACTCATCAGAATAGATACCAACCATTATACAGCAGTGAGTACTTGAAGAACATCCATCCTACAGGCAGGGGAAAGTTAAACGCCCAAGTTCAGACAGCAATCACCTCTGTGCAGGGAGAGGGGAAGGGTGTCGGAGAGGGGACCCAAAAGTCTTCAACTGTTTCTTTAAAAGAAACTCTGAAGTGAATATCACAAAATGTTCGGATTTCATCAACGTTGGCTGGTGAGAACATGAACACTTATTGTAGGACTCCCTATACTTATCTGTATGCCTGAAATACTTCACAGTTTTAAAAAATTCTACATTTCTAAGTCTGTCTCATTAAAGGCCATGACGGATGCCTTCCATGGGAGCTGTTTGTTGCTGGTCATTCAACATTTGTCAGCATGCTGCTTAGTTCAGGCTTAAAAGCCTTCACATGGCCACAGACGCAAGGACCAGAGGGATCTTTAGGCACAATGATGAGGGAGAAAATCTATCTAGGCACCTTAAAGGTACACCAAGAGCCCCATTATTTGGAGCATTGTCATCCAGTTCTACTGAAAGAGTTGCACTGCAATAGCAGGAATTGCCATTGAGCACAAAGTAGAGGGTTCCCCCCTCCCCCATGCCTCCCCCTCCTTACATCTCCCCCACCCTCACCCCCATCTAGTCTGATCCAACACTCCTGAAGTGGCACAGCTTGTAGCAAAGTCCAAGGCCGGCCACAAACTTCCTGACCCGGAAGCAGAGGTTTTAAGAGCATTTCTGGTAACTGTTAGATTAAACCCTTGATTTCTGGGAGCAGGTTGCTAGAACTTAACTTTTTGGCATAGGCACGTAGTTGGAAAGACTCGATCAGATATTTAACAACCTAATCGCAATACTCCAAAGCCAAGAACACCAAACAATTTTTTTTTAAAGGAGAGCCTAGTCTTTCTTGTCCTTTTTGACACATTGCTATACCAGGGTTTAATGGTTTTTAAAATTTCTATAATGTACTCCAAGGGCTGTGTTTGAAAGTACCATAACGGTTTAGATCAAATGTAAAGTATATTGAAAGCAATTCCTGCATATGAAAAGCAAGCTCCCTCCTTCACATTCACCCAGATTTGCCTCTCCTGCCGCAGTCTCCTGGTTTTTTTGTACCAACAGTCCAGGGATTGGAAAGTGGGAATGAGAAGGAGATGGTGGGCCTACAGGAATAAATTGCATAGTGTAGTGATGGTCAGATTACTTTCAAGATGTTTCCATGTTCCCCGAGTAGAAGACGCTCCGGGCATTTGCCTCCATTACATAAACTGTTTAGAGAGTTAATCCCTTTCCTCATGTGACTCATGCTCTTGCAGGTCCTCTGGAGGGGATAAAAATACAATGGATTACGGCATGCCATGTCTGCAATTCCCAAGGAAGAAGTGGCTTGAGACATGTATATTCTGAGCTTGGTGACCGAGTGCCAGTGAGTGTGTCCGAAAGCAGTTGGAAAGCGGACAGTTTGTGCTGCAATGCAAGGACAGGAAACATTGCGAGGTTCTGCAACCGTGGTTGGCTTGAGATAATACCATTGTATAACGAGGCGCAGCGACCGCTCCCACCGCTGAGAGCCCGGGCCTGGCGTCTGGCTCCTTGGCTGCAGGCCAGCCTGAGGTCCTGCCGTCTGAAGGCAGGGTGTGCGTCCCCTCCCAGGCGCTCCACACACACAGTGCCGGCCACACCTCACCTTCCAGAGGAAATCTGGCCAGAAAGCCAGACTTCATGACTTCTCCTTTATGAGTCTTACCCACCCCCAGCCCTCGCCCGGGCTTTTGTTTTCCACTTGGTTGCAGTGGTGGTATTCGCTCTGCACTCTGGTCAGGATTTAAAGGCCCAGGCATGAAAGGAGCTGCTGACAGGGTTATTGGAAAGATACTGTATCTCGCCGTGCCTAGCAGCCTCCACTGTCAGCGTGGAACCCTGGCTCTTCACAGAAGCCCTAGCACTCATCACTTCGACCACCCGGCCTTCCCACAGAGCTGTTCCACCAGGCAAGAGCACTTACCAAGGACTATTCTAGACGGATTTAGCAGCAATATTGTTTGATTTTAACGGGACATTGTTCTAAACACACAAAAGAGTTCAAGGATGTGGCCATCGGGTTTTGTTCTTCTCCCCCCCTTGTCCCACTCCAAGTTGTCAGGCTTCTCTGGGAAAATGGGATGAAAATGTTTGGGGACATTTCCACAATAAAACACTCTAATTTTTTTTTTTTTCAGATTTCCTTTCTAGTCCTGTCAAGATTATAACTCAAATCTGCAAAAGTCAGGAAATCCCAAATTTATGTTGACACTTTCCCCTTAAAACCCTCAGCAAATGATAAACAGGGTAAAACTTCTATTTCAATTTGAAAAGTTCCAAATATGACACAGGTTACCAAATCCTTCCAGCGAAAAGGTGCTTCAGGGTGAGACGCAAATGTAATCTTTCAGGCCAATCCTTTTTCTAAATGATTTCTCAGTACAGAAGATGAAATGGGCACGTCAGGTCGGTGGGCGCCTCAGATTTAATTTTTGCAAATGGAAAGGAATTCTATTTAATGACGGAAGCAAGTGAAAAAGTAGCGGAATTTATCCACGAGATGAGCGGTTCTCAAGGTGAGAATGAGGACATGGCACCAACCAAGGGACTTTTCTGGAACCCCCACGTCAGTTCACTCTCAAAGGTTCGGCCAGCCCCAGCAGACCCCTCAGGGCAGTGGCCTGGCTTTGAAGCTGACAGGCACACCCCCCAGGGCCTAGCAGCTTCTGTCACTGGGGCTGCGAGCTGTGGGACAAGAACAGATTATTGGGCGTATCTCACAGCCTGTTTCCTCATCTATAATTTGGAGGATGATCCGCGTATCTACCTCATGGGTTATTAAATGAGATAATGCATGCTAGCACAAGAAAGTTCTAAAAATTCCTTTATAAAGATTCGTGAAATACCAATCTAGATAATAGTATTCACAGTGTTATGGAAAACAAGCATTGTCAGCCTGAGCGGCAGGAGCATATTAGAATATGCTTTAGAGAAGAGCAAGAAGAAAAATGAGATTTTCCTTAAACAGACATTTCTAGGGCCACAGAAATGACTAATTACATTGACAGAGAAAGACAGCGAAAAAGAAATACATGCGCCTTCTAGGTCCAGGGTGGGAAAGACCCTTCAGCTGCAGATAAAAGAGAAAAGCATGTGGTTTGCACGTCATAATAAAACACACACACACACACACACACACACACACACACACACACACACAAAATGGGCCTCCTAAGAGACATAGCAAGTAGCAGGGAAAAGATCTGTAGATTATAGAAAACCAGGTAAAGCAGGGCCCCGGGAGAAGGCAAGCTCCTCTTCACCGTCCTCTGGAAACCTGTGGTCCCTGGACCAGAGGCCTGAGACTGGGGAGAAGGCTGGCTAAGCTCCCAAGCGCCGAGTGTTGACACCACCCGGCTCCAACGGACACAGTCAGATGACCCAGGAAAATCAAGTCACTTTTTTTAGACTCTAGTATGATAAGGAAATCTTGGAGGCACATGTGCTATCTTTCGTGTTAAAATAGAAAATAAAACCCACAAACATTAAATGGATAGGTCCGCTTCATTTTCCTATCTGTAAGGATATTATATGGACAAGTCATCTGTCAGTACGGAACCAAGAAGACTGTGGGAAGAGGAAACCGTTCCAGACCAATTTCATTTCCGTCTATGATAGACAGCGAGACCATGCAATAACGGCAGAACAATGGCTGTGAAATCGGAGGAAGCGTGTGCCACCATCTGCTCGCAGGACCGGGCTGGCTGCGTGGGAGCGGGCCTGCCAGCACCCAGGCCGGCCTTCCTCCTCGCCCTCCGGGTCCTGGTCCCTTCGCCCTCACACCTGCAGCCGGGGCTGCCTCTCCCCGAGGTTGGCTTGCCTCACGCCGTGTTTGCTTTTAGATGTGTTTCCAGCCACCTCTGTTGTTTTCTAGGTTGAAGTGGCAGCCGAGGTTTTGTGGAGAATTGAGGGTAGGATTTGGAGTCAGAACCATGATGGGTGCCTGGTCCTGTCATTTACTTCTCGGTGGACTTAGGTGGGTCACTGGCCCCTTCTGACTGAGATAGCCTCTCTGATCCAATGGGGATCCAAATACCATCCTTTCATGATGACGCTGAGGACTAAAAATCAAGGACAGCTTAAGGCATGGTTCAATAAAGGTTTGATTTTTTCCTAACTTCTGATCTCACATTTTTTTCTAGCTCTGGGTTTTATCCGGGATCTAGATCCCTTTTGGAAGGTATGTTTAGGCTTCCAAAAACAGTCTAATAATGAACTTTGTTAGGCAACTGATTCTGTCCATGGGACACCACCATTCCCATGTTTTAGTTAGGATTGGGAAAGCAAGCCACAGTCCTGAGGCCCAGGAATGTCCACAAAAGGAAAGTCTATGTGTCCCTCAGCCAGCCAGCCACTGCAGGGACCTTCCTTCCCTTTCTTTTTATATTCTTCATCTCCTTTCTTCCTCTTTTCAATTCCTAGGCCTTGATGTCCACAATGAGGATATTCACAGAGTCTACATACTTGTACCTGAGACCAAGATTATTTTCAAGAAGAATGATCTGGGGGTTCAAATGACAACAGTATATTAGTGCCGGCTTAAATAACACTGGAGTCCCAAAGAGTTAAAGCCTTTCTCCCTCTCTGCTACTGTTGCCCGCTGCGAGAAGCTCAGCCTCTGTGCCCCTTGGCGTCTGACCCCGGGCTGACTCGGCCACACGTCACCCTTAATGCGGATGCTCCTGGAAGTCCACAGAGCCAGTAAATATTTACCTGTGCAGGAGAGAGGAAATGGCGCTTTCTGCACAGGGTAGGTGACGCGGCAGCTCATTTCTCTGTGTCAACAGTGTGAAACAAACAATGGCGATGTGCAGTGATGGCACACTATCCGTCAGGTTCAGAGGGGGAGCTGCCGATGGCCATGACCTCCAGGCTCCGTTCTGCGCCCTTCGCAGCAGCCAGCTCGGGGCAGGCTGCGTTCTGTCTGGTTGTCAGCTCTTTACTTCATCATGCTGCTCTCCACCCCCTAGAGGAGATGACCTTAGAAATCACTGCAGGGACTTTTCAATTTTCCCCAAAGGGTTTAAGAATTAAATGTGTCCATTGCTTTCTTTTTAATTCTCAGTCTGTCCACAACTTCTGTCTGGCAACTCTCAGCCAAAGAAGAGAAAGGAGAGTGGCGAGAAGATACGCTGAGATGATAAAGAAGCAAATATGCCTAGGAAGTGGCAGCACTAGGCTGCTGGCAAATGCCAAAAGTGTACAATACAAAGGTGAGGAAACTGCCCCCAAATGGTCTGAGACAGAAGGGAAACTTTGCTACTAAAGAAAAGGTGGAAAGTATGGTTTCCTTGATTAACTCTTCAACTTTCTGTCCCACTATCCCTTTCAGTTTGGGTCAATAGTCTCAGCATACAGATGGAATTGAGACACTGCATTTTCAGCACACCTATTGGAATTACTTGCCCCCTTCAGGCACAGTAAGCTTGTCAGGATATCACAGTATTAGTTTATAGTAAGCGACTTCTGATGGATTTGGGTAAAGGATAGACAAAAGTTCTTTGTATATACTTAGAAATTTTCTGTAAGTTTGATATTATTTTTTAATAAAAAGCTTGTGTGGTGTGTGTTTTTTTTAAAAGCTAGCACTTCAAAAAAAGCACACCCATGGGCTGTGAAAAACATCCAAGACAGTTAGATAGTCATAGCATCTGTGAATAATCCACATGATACAGAGTGATATCTTTTCTTTTTGAACATCCATTCAACCAATTACTGAACTCCAGGGAGAGCCAGGCTCTTCTCTGATGGGGGACTTGGCTATGAACAAGAGAGAAAGGGAAAGACAAGCACAAGTCGGCAAGATCCATAATGTGATCACTCTGAGTTCAGATGGTGATACGTGCTGCCTAACTGAGCAGAGAGGAGGCAAGGGGACGCTCTGCAAGAGGCCGGGCTGTCGGGAAGGCCTCGGATGGCACTGCCATCAGAGCGAGTCCTGTTGGTGAAAAGGCAGCTGCGTGAAGACCCAGGGTGAGCACCCAGCACGGGAGAAGAGTGTATGCGGTATTACTGAGCAGGAACGAGGTCAGGGCTGGAGGAACAGCCAGAAGGCCAGCTGATTAATTAACATTTTGATTAATTAATGGAAGGAACCTAAAGAATATAACTAGTTCAGCTCATCATTAAGTTAGAGGGCAAACATGCCTAGGACATCTACTTGTCTATATCACATAAATAGTTAATGAGAGAGCAGAATTCACTCTAAATTCTTTTGGTAGGTGGATCTTCTTTCAATGTCTTTTAGAACCAATTTCTCTATTTCTTGTTTCAGTTTCCCCAAAGACATCTTCCTTGCTAGGCTTCAAGTCCTTGGGTGTGCAATCATGAGGAACTGGCCAAATCTCACCTGTAGTGAGATCAAACAAGAATTAAACAAGCAAACAGTAAACGTCATATTGACTTAGCCCAGTCACATCAGGTTAATTCTGAAGGGCACCTATTACTGGCTGGTGACATGGTTTAATGGAGTGAGTTTAAATTTCATCAGATACTCATTGGGCAAGCAATGTGCACATGCCCAAGTGTTGTTAATTAGGGATTCAGAATTGCCAGACAACAAGGAGGAGCCAAACTTCGGCAGAATTTAGGAGCAGCAGGGTATAAAGTGACCCTATCTTGACTGACACTGTCTTCAAAGGTCTACTAATCCCAGTATCTATGTGAATTGTTTTATGAACCAAGCTGGGCTCGATGTGGATGGAAAATACTCCAAAACAAATAGCGCTGAGATTTCTTGCTTATCATGATAAAATTAGCATTTGTAGATAGGATTCTGAAAAACCATCCTATTTATTTTGTGACAGAATTAAATTGACACTGGAGGAGTAGAGAGAAGGAAACATTGCCTTTGTAAGTCAGGTGTCTGTGGACTTTCGTTGTGCCTATGTTAGGCTAAGTTCGATTGCCACAATCTAAAATATGGGCATGCCCTGGCTGGTGTGGTTCAGTTGGTTGGAGTGTCGTCCTGTGAGCACAGAAGGCTTATGGGTTTGATTCCCGATCAGGACACATACCCAGGTTATGGGTTCGATCCCAGGTCGGGGGACATACTGGAGGCAACCAATTGATGTTTCTTCTCTCACATTGATGTTTCTCTCCCTCTACCTTTCTCTCTCTCTTGAATCAAGGAAAAACACAACTTCAGCTGAGGATTAATATAATTAAATAAATAAATAAAATATGGACAAATAGTCAATCTGTCTATATGGATTTTTCCAAAAAAATTATTTACATTTTATTCATGATTGAAATATTCAGGAAAGTACACATGAAAATATTTTCCAGGAAATTTAGCTAATGTGAATTTGCTTCTCAAGCGATCAGAGATTCTCATTCCCCACCAGAGCTGTGTGATGGCCACCTTAGTCCAAGATGATCACTGAGCCGTGACAAAAAAAAAGTGCCTCATATTTATAGTTAGTTATACTCAGCCAGTTGTGAAAATAATTTCCAGTTTATTTCCTGCACACAAGGGAAATATAATTATATAACTTATTAAATATAATAAATATCTGGCTGCAAAGCAATACAGTGAACATTCCCCTAGTAAACTGGGTGCAGGTATGGCTACACACAGCCCACATACAACTGCTCTCTGGCTTCTGTGTTGGGATTTGAGAGGACTAGGAGCTGGAGCTCCTCATGGGGTCAGGAAGTAGTTTGGTAGATCTGAGAGATCATTTGACAGGTCTGGAAAGAGAAGGTGACTGAAATCCATTGCTCTGAGACCAGAGTAAACTGCTTCTCTTTGTCCCCTCTCAGAGAAAAAGGAACAGGAAAGAGCAGAGAAGGGCAGTAAGTAGAGGTGAAGAGGGCTCTGTGGGGGCCAAATCCTCAAGGTGTTATGCCCACCTACCATGCTGCTCCCTAACAATTACATGAAGCATAAAGAGTCGCTTTGATTATTAAACTAAACCCTGCACATTCCTTCCTTCTTTGTAGCTTATCGGACATATCACCTAGTCATATGGACACAGCTCTAGAAACTAGAGACAATTTAGGAGATTTGCATGAAAATAACTTTCCTTATTGATAAGTGAGAAGTAAGTGACTAGAACATGGCAAGGGGAAGGAGAGTAGATGATTGGCAGAATCAAATGAGAAATGTATGCCTGCTTTAAAGCAATTATCTGGATGGAAAGGAGAGAATATATATCAAAGAGTAACAAGAAGTACCAGAATTTCATGACATGACCTGTTTTTAAAGGTTAGTCACTGACTTAACTCTAAGGGGGATGGATTAAGCCAAGGCCACCTTAGCAGACTTTTGTTCTCCAGGCGATGGTTCAGAGTTGCACCACCCTACCCCCCCCCCCAGCCCCCTGAATTTTCATTGGCCATTCTGTGAACATGGATAAGTAATGACTTTTTTCTTGCATTCTTTCTCTTCACTTCGTGAAACTCCCTTGACCCTCTCTGCTCTGGTTTAACAATGAAATCAATGGCATCACTGCAACTTGCGGAGAGGAAAAGGAGTCCCTCAGGGTCTGCACGCTTTTTTTCTCAGAGGAAATTAATTTGGGTGTTCTTTAGTCAATGCCTGAAAGTGTTGAGATTCCTATAGCAGATGGAGTCCTGGCAGTGTAGGCGACAAATGAAAGGCCCAGGAAGCATACGCTTTTCACCTAAAAAGACAAACCGCCTTCACAACAAACAATCCATCTCTCCCAATAAGAAACTGAAAAAGATAAGGGTTCTGCTTCACCTACATCCGTGCATGGGCCTGGGAGTAAAAGTTTTCCATCTTAAACTCCAAGGACAGGTGTAAACAGAGGCTCAGAGCTTCCTGGGAGGCTGATTACAAAGAAGAACTAATCAGAAGCCTTTCATCTCTGACCCTTTACCTTTAGCTCTATTCTGGGGCATGGAGGTGACAGGGCTTGTTCCTTTGTGCCCAAGGAAGTGACAGGCAGCCTGCTGATCAATATCCCCCTTTGGTAGTGTTTTCAGAACTTCGAAGAGGGATCAGAAAATGAAGCAGAAATCAATACTCAGGTCTGGTGAGGAGGTTATCGTCACATTAATTTCATTTCTAAAAAAGAAGAAACCAACAAAGGCAAACCGATTACCTTTGTGATAACAAGGACATGAAGGTGCTTTCTAAAAAAGTGAGGAACTGAGTCTTGGGTTTTAGTCAGTTTAATGCCCAAGATCAGATGTGGTTGAGTTTCTCAGATTTGATACTGTCTGTGCTGTTCCCCATGCTTGATTTTCTAATCATCACTAGTTGGACAATAACCTGTAACAGAAAAGCAAAGAAGAATTTCTAACAACAAGTCGAGGGCTTTAGGAATAGGTACTTCAATAGATAAATGGGGGCGTTTGGGAGAAATCAACAAAGCAATAAAGAGACTGGAGGGGTTGATTTATGGGGAAGATCATTCTTTTGATGTTTAGCTGGGCTAATCAATGATTCTTTTTTCCTTTGGGGCATGGATTAGGGAACAGGAGAGGAGTAAAAGATTAAGATTGGTAACCTACAAATACCTGAAATGAATAATTTCACAGATGAGATAGGAATTCCTTTCAAATTGGCCAACATAATGAAATAGATCTAAGAAATTAATTCAAAAAGTATTTATGTCACAAGCTTTTGTCCCTCAGTCAGCTCTCTCTTATTACTTCTTATATTGAATATACATATATTCACTGGCTCTTTGTTAGTTTAAAATAGAAAAAAAATACAATTTAAATTCTTAATGGAAGGATGTTTGAAATATGAAAACAATTGCCTTTAAAAAACAATAAAAACGCACCCCATGAGATATTTAAAATGACATCAACATATGTTGTATCAGAGAGAGATGAAAGGACTGAATTTGTCTCTCCCATCTCTGCTATGTAAAATTTCTTGTAGGAAATATGTTTAAATATTTTTTTATTACCACCACCACTGCCCAACATAGTCTCTTTTTGACCTTTAGAAATTTAATCAATTAATTCTTCTAATTAGCACAAGATTAAGATTTGGGGAATCTAATTCAGACAACACAATATCTACTTAGTTCTTATTTGATTTTTAAACATTAAAAGGCATAAGCTAGAGGCGGGTGCTCAGTTAGAGTTACATCATTACAGTCAGTACCAGCAAATGCTCGGCTCGGCAGGCATTCAGTGCACACCTGCTATGCCTGCTATGCAGCGGCAGCCACCTGGTCTTCCTGCTTCTTCTCATACACACTGGCTCCTGTAGCTTGCTAAAGTTAATCATGTCACTTGTCCTCAAAGTGACTTATCATTATACTTGGGATAAAAATACAAACCCCTAACCACACATTTCAAGAACCAACAAGACCATGATCTCCTACCCACCTCTCTGATTTCACTTCCTACCACCTTCCCCCTGTTTTACAAGCTTCACCCAAGTACACCAAGCCCAGTCCTGATTCTGGTTCTCGGATGTTTCCTCTGCCTGGATTGCTCTTCCTGCAGGTCTGCTCAGGGCTGACACCTTCCTTTCCTTCAGGTCTTGCTCAGGTGGCGTCCCTTCCAAGGGGACGCCCTGACAGAACTATGTCAAGCAGCACACACCATTCCTGTCATACTTCTTGATTTTCCCGGAGCATTTATTGCTCGCTTGAATCATATTACTTATTTACTTACACATGTATAATTTGCCTTCTTTATTGATTAGTGCACTCGATGAAGGAATGTGTGTGTTGGCTATTGCAGGGTCCCCAGCATTTGGGGCAGTATGCAGCACAGGGTAGTCACCCCATATGTATTTGTTGGAAGAAAGGCAGGAAAGAGGGAAGAACAGGAAGAAAAAGAGAGAAGGAAGGGAGGGAGGGAGAAAGAGCAGTGCACGATGCCATCACCACGGGGCTCTAGAAAGAAACAGAAATACGCAGTAGGAGCTCCTGAAGAGGGGAGACGATGTCTTTCTGTTACCAGTATACTCCTGTGCCAGGCACATTTGAAGATACCTTAGAGAGAACAGAAACTTAATAAATAAGCTAAAATTTACAGTTAAGGGTAATCACAAAGAGGTAACTGCAATAATACAGCAGTCCCCCATTATCTACATGGGGTATTTTCCAAGACCCAAAGTAACCATGGATAGTACCAAACCCATATATACTATGGTTTTTCCTATACATACATACCTATGATAAAGTTTAATTTATAAATTAGGCTCAGTACCAGGTTAGTGACAATAATAGTAAATTAGAACAAATATAACAATATACTGTAATAAAAGTGATGTGAATTTGCCCCAGAGCACAAGCTAGTGAGCATCAGATCTGGGGCTGAGGATAAGTCGTCTAGCTCCAGAATGTGAGCTCATAACCACATGGGAACTAGTAACTTGACAGGGTGGGAGTCCCACTTGCACTGGGAGACAATGCTCACAGAGTGAGGTGTGAAGAACAGACCAGTGAACAACTGGTGGATGGCATAGTCATGAAGAGGGCACGGGAGAAGCGGAGGTAGAGCGTTCTCAAGCCATGTTCCAGGTCACTAGGGTGGACTCGTCCTTTGGAGCCTTTCCTGACTTTCTGTTTTATTCTGTACCCCAAACACACTACTCATCCAACAAATGTTTCTTGACCTGATAAGTAGGGTGACTATGGGGACTACTAATAAAAGAAATGAGATGAGGTTAAAAGAGTTGGTTGAGCTCAGGCCATTGAGAGGCAAGAATTTGGACTACATAGGAGGATAGGGCAATTATTAGAAATTTTAGGTAAATTATTCAGACGGTACGTAGAGAAGATTAGAAAGAAGAAATTTAAGACAAAGAGACAAAGTAGGAAATTCTGCATCAATTAGAGTAATGGAGCAATGATAAACTAGTAATTAATAAGATTAACAAACTTAGAAACATTCATTGGCAGATGAATGGATGAATAAATATAGTATATACATACAACAGATAACATTCAGCCTTAAAAAGGAAATTCTAACATGCTACAACATGCATGAGCCTGGCAGACATTATGCTAAGTGAAATAAGCCAGATACAAAAGGACAATTACTGCACAATTCAGCTTATATGAGGTACCTAGAGTAGTCAAATTCATAAATACAGAAAATAAATAGAGGTTGCCAGGGGCTAGAGGAAGTGGGGAGCTATTGTTTAACGGATATTGAGTTTCAGTTTAGGATGACAAAAAGTTCTGGAGATGGATAGTGGCAATGGTTGCACAACAATGTGAGTACACTTAATACCACCAATCTGTCCACTTAAAAATGGTTAAATTGGTAAATTTTATATTTTGTATATTTTACTGTAACCTAAACAAACAAACAATTAGATATGGGACAGAGAAAAGTGAGAGATGGAAGACGGCTCTGTGTTTTGGACTTGAAGAAATGGGGGATGGCTGAAAAGAGAGGTCAGGAGGCTAGCTGAGATGCAGGAGTATATTTTTGGCGTGGATTTAAAGGTGCCTGTGACCATTTCAATTGACCAGTAGGCATTGGATCTCCATCAACTGGACCTCAGGTAAGGAGAACACCTGAGAGGGAAGAATTCACAAAGAGGTCAGGATGAACCAATCAGGCAACAGATTCATGCCACAGGCTCGCTGGGTTGCTTGGTTCATGTATTCCCTACTTAGATATTTCAAAGGGAAATAATAGTGTTGTCTGGGTTGTAACCTTTGGAGATATATCTTTAAGACTGCTTTGAAGGAATTCATACACAGAAAATTTATTAGTTCCTTCTCAGTGCTGGGAATTGCCTTGGGTTTTTCCCTCTGTGGATAAACGCTCCTTCCTGAGGCTGAGCTCTTTCACCATCCAGCACACGGCCTGGGTGTTGGACTGTGCAGATACAATGGCCCAAACCTGCCTTCACATAGGCGCCAAGGGACCCAGCAGGACCATGCCCTTGACACCACCCTAAGCAACCTTGATAAAGTGGGTGACCATTTCTGTGGGCTCATGGAGAGATTTCCAGATGCCTTATCTAGGCCCTGGAATCAGCGGCTCAAGCCTGACTCACCCCCACGTTTGCCAGCAGATCCTGGAGGCCCACAATGTGAGGAAATCAGCAATACACAATTGGGGAGGTCTTTTGTGTGGCAACTGAGCTTCACTTTTCCTGGCTCTAAATAGCATCTATGCTATGACAACATAACGTGCAGGGGCACTTCTATTTCAGTTGTTCAGTAGCAACCTTCTACAGTTTTATGTTAAACTGAATGAAAAGGGATGTTTCCCTTAATATTATGGCTTCATCTACAAAATGATTAAATCACCCATCCACTGTAAAGTACAGAATAGGAAATGTAGTCAATAATATTGCAATAACTATGTTTGGTGCCACTAGACTTATGGGAGTGATCACTTCGTAAGTTATATAAATGTCTAATTACTATGTTGTATACCAGAAACTAATATAATATTGCATGTCAACTATGATTAAAAAATAAAAAATTTATACTTAAAGAAAATGCCTGGCAGCTCAGCTCAGTCCCTGTCATGGAGAGTGCCTACCTCCCGGCTCCTTCTGCTCCTCTGCTCTGGGCCTGGGCCTCAGCGCCAGGTAACACCTCTCCTGATGCAACACCATTGGTCAATGAGGTCAGGAAGTGCACAGTGAACCTGAGCAGCCACCTGGCCAAGTGACAGTCAATGTGGTCCTGGCCCACCCAGGTGGCAGTTCCATTTCCCGAGCCATCTCCTTCCTTCTGGCTTTGGAGCTGGAGCTAAGGCCTGGCTGGCTCACCTCAGCGTGCAAGTGACGGGAGAAGATGAGGAAGAGAACAATCTGGAAGTACGAGAAACCAGACTCTTCATGGTCAAGCTCCCAGTTGCTCTTGATCCTGTGATGAAGATTTCAGTCATTTTGGAAACAGTCTATACCCATGTACTTCAACCATATCCATCTCAGATCACTCAATCAGAGAAGCAGTTTGTGGTGTTTGAGGGCAACCATTATTTCTACTCTTCCTATCCAATAGACACAAACTATGCATGTGAAGCTTGCCTCTAGAAATGTGGAGAGCTATGCCAAGTTGGAGAACCCCATTCAATCTGAGTACCTCCTGGATTATGGACATCTCTAAAACGTCCCTACTTATAGTCAGGATACTTTTAACGTACATTATGAGAACAACAGCCCTTTCCTTACTATCACAGCATGACCCGAATCATCGAGGTCTCTCAATGGGGTAATATTGCTGTGGAAGAAAATGTGGACTTGGAGCACACAAGGGCTGTGCTTATGGGGCCTTTATCATGCTATAATTACCAGAGACACCCAGATAGTCCATTCTCTTTAGACCATCCTTCCTGCTGCTGCCTAAGATGTTATTACCGGAATAAGACTGGCTATATTTCCACCAGCCACCTCCTTATTTTGGATGATTCCATAGAAATGGAGATCTGGCCTTGTTTCCCTCTTTTTGGAGGGTGGGAGACCCATTACATCATTGGCCACAACCTCCCAAGCTATAAGTATCTCTATAATTTGAGAGACCAAACCTCTATAATATGCACTGAAGATGAGGTTTGTGGACCACGTGTTTGATGAGCAAGTGATAGATTCTCTGGCTGTGAAGATCATCTTGCCCTAACGAGCCAAGAACATCCAAATTGACAGCCCCTAAGAAATCAGACGTAATACCAGATATCAAACTGTATTACAAAGCCACTGTTCTCAAAGCTGCCTGGTACTGGCACAAGAACAGACATATAGACCAATGGAATAGAATAGAGAACCCAGAAATCAACCCAAACCACTATGCTCAATTAATATTTGACAAAGGAGGCAAGAACATACAATGGAGTCAAGACAGTCTCTTCAATAAATGGTGTTGGGAAAAATGGACTGATACATACAAAAAAATGAAACTAGACCACCAACTTATATCATACATAAAAATAAACTCAAAGTGGATAAAGGACTTAAGCATAAGATGGGAAACTATAAAAATATTAGAGGAATCCACAGGCAGCAAAATCTCAGACATATGCCGAAGCAATATCTTCACCAGTACAGCTCCTAGAACAATGGAAACTAAAGAGAAAATAAACAAATGGGACTACATCAAAATAAAAAGCTTCTACACAGCAAAAGAAACCATCCACAAAACAACAAGAAAAAAGCCCACTGCATGGGAGAACATATTTGCCAATGTTACCTCCAAAAAGGGTTTAATCTCCAACATTTACAGTGAACTCATACAACTTAACAAAAGAAAGATAAACAAACCAATCAAAAAATGGGCAACAAACCTAAATAGATACTTTTTGAAAGAGGACATAAGGAAGGCCAAGAGATATATGAAAACATGCTCAAAGTCACTAATCATCCGAGAGATGCAAATCAAAACAACAATGAGGTACCATCTCACACCTGTCAGAATGGCTATCATCAACAAATCAACAAATGACAAGTGCTGGCAAGGATGCGGAGAAAAAGGAACCCTGGTGCTCTGCTTGTGGGAATGCAGACTGGTGCAGCCACTGTGGAGAACAGTATGGCATTTCCTCAAAAAACTAAAAATGGAACTCCCATTTGACCCAGTGATCCCACTTCTAGGAATATATCCAAAGAAACTAGAAACACCAATCAGAAAGGATATGTGCACCCCTATGTTCATAGCAGCATAATTTACCATAGCTAAGATTTGGAAACAGCCTAAGTGCCCATCAGCAGATGAGTGAATTAGAAAACTGTGGTACATCTATACAATGGAATACTATGCGGCTGTAAAAAGGAACTCCTACCATTTGCATCAGTATGGATGGAGCTGGAGAGCATTATGCTAAGTGAAATAAGCCAGTCAGAGAAAGATAAATATCACATGATCTCACTCATCTGTGGATTATAATTAACAACATAAACTGATGAACAAAAACAGGTCCAGAGACAGAGAAACATTGATCAGATGCTCAAACCTCAGAGGAAAGATAGGGGAGGGTGGGGGGTATAGGGAGAAATCAACCAAAGGATTTGTATGCATGCATATAAGCATAACCAATGGACACAGACACCAGGGGGGTGAAGGCATGAATGGGAGTGGGGTGGGGGGGGCAATGGGGGGGTGGAGTAAGGACACATATGTAATACCTTAATCAATAAAAAAAAAATCAGACATGCCCCAGATAAGCTGCACTACACCTACTTAGACACATCTGGCTACCCTGTGATTGTTTCCTAAAAAGGATAATCTGGTAGAACAGGACATTATGGTGCACTACACGTTCAACAGGTGTTCATGGTGCAGGAGTCCCTGCTGGTAGTGCTGACATTCAGGCACTGCTAATACCCCAAGGACACTCTTTGCAGATACTTATATTCCTCACCTCAGAACTCCACGAGAGCCACGAAGAAGCATTGATGGCCCTTCTAGAGGTATGCTGCTCTAAAAGCAGCTTTACAGAGAGGATTATGGGGACTAAACACCAATGAAGGGAGAACCCAGGATATTTTCCAGAAAAGTATTCTAAAGTCACTTTTAATATTCTCCATATGTGGCAATGGGAGCTCTAATAGGAGAATATTCTTTATTTAAGTGTGTACTATGCTTTCTCTAACAGGAACATGGAAACTTCATCTTAAACAAATTGATCTTTTAAGGGAGGTGATGAACAAATGTCTGAATCAAAGACAAAAGAAAACAAAGTGGCTTAAATGGTCAAAAATGCTCTATCCTCTCATTTTCACCAGGCCTGCTTTCTGATGGTTTTGCAGTCCAAATCGCTCACCACCACTAGCAGGTGGGTTAATGTATTCTCCAGCTCATGGCTGTTCTCCCTTAAACACAAGGGCTCCATGGGCCCAGCTACTGCTTCCTCCACCAGCAACTCCTCCCTGATCCCCTACAGTGTCCTGGCTGGCACACCTCACCAATACGGAGGGCTGCAGCAGCACAGACACTGGGTTCCCTCTCGGATGGTTTTGCATGGGGAAGATCTGTGGATGACTCAGCTCAGGCAGAATATTTCCTTTGATTTTTCCATAGGATTGCCCAGCTCTGAGAACTAAGGCTGACCTCAGAGCCTGAACTTCCTCCTCTGACAAATGGGTCCCCATCACACATTGTTTGGGGTACCCGAAGGGACTATTTTAAGGCATTTGGCTATGATGTCAGTGAAAATGATCCACAATTCACAAGACAACACCACAAGAAGACCATCAAGGACAAATTAATTGTTTGTTGACAATTCCAAAAGTATTTAAGAGCAGTTACTTTGCAAAAAAGGTTGAAATGCCCTAAAATCTTACACTCATCTGTAAAAAATCTTGATAGTTTTCTCAAATTTGACAATAATTGTTAAGATTTACATGATATTACCAATAACAAATTGTGAAATGGAAAAAATGTGTAGGCAATATAATCAATAATATTGTAATAACTATGCATGGTGGATACTTAAAAATATTGGGGAATTACTCTGTACTACTATGCTGTACACCTGAAACTAAAACAAAATAATATTGAATGTCAACTCTAATTGGATAATAAAATTTAAAAACTTTTAAAAAATCTGCCAACCATGCTAGAGAAAAGTTATTTATCTTTATATTCTCTTTAAGAAAAATTATCTTATAAAATCTGTGTTATATATCAGTAGAGAGGCCTTAAAAAGTATGTTACCAAAAAACATAAGAAAAGTGCTATAGAGATATGTCAAACAATTAGTTAATAAAATATATTGTGAAGATTTTTTTATTTGTGGCCTTTTTGTGATGCATTGTTAAGTTTTTTAGACTTGTAATTTGTAGTGCTTCTTTTTTCATTAAAACTGTCAAACCTCAGAGGGAAGGTAGGGGAGGTTGGGGGTAAGGGGGAAGAGATCAACCAAAGGACTTGTATGAATGCCTATAAGCCTAACCAATGGACACAGACAACAGGGGGGTGAGGGCATGAGTAGGGGGGGGGGCCTGGGGGGTAATGGGGGATGAGGACACATATGTAATACCTTAATCAAATCAATAAAGAAATTAAAAAATATTTATACATAACACACCCATACACACAGAGTACTGAAATACTGAAAGTACACATCCTATATAATAAAAGCCTAGGTGGCATCGTGCGACACCCTCGCGTGACATTGTCACAAGATGGCCACTGTGCCATCATCACAAGATGGCTGCCACAATATGGCTGCCACAAGGTGGCCGGCGGGAGAGGGCAGTTGGGGGCAACCAGGCCTGCAGGGAAGGGCAGTTGGGGGTGATCAGGCTGGCAGAGGAGCAGTTAGGGGGCGATCAAGCTGGCAGGCAGAAGTGGTTAGGGGCAATCAGACAGGAAGGCAGGCGAGCGTTTAGGAGCCAGCAGTCCAGATTGTGAGAGGGATGTCTGACTGCTGGTTTAGGCCGGATCCCACAGGAGAGGGTGTAGGCTAGGCTGAGGGAAACTTCCCCCCATGCACAAATTTCATGCACCAGGCCTCTAGTGTAATATTACGTATTGATTAGGTGCTCAGTAGTGCTTTATTGTAATTATTGTTCTTTTAAAAAATTCTGACATCCCGGGTCCGGGGGAGGCCGCACGCCCCCGGGTCCAAGCGAGGCCGCGCGCCCCTGGGTCCGGGTGTAGCTGGATCCCGGGTCCGGGTGAGGCCGTGTGCCCCTGGATCCGGGTGAGGCTGGGTCCCGGGTCCAGGTGAGGCCACGTGCCCCTGGGTCCGGGTGTAGCTGGATCCCGGGTCCGGGTGAGGCTGTGCGCCCCTGTATCCAGGTGAGGCTGGGTCCCAGGTCCGGGTGAAGCTGGATCCCGGGTCCAGGTGAGGCCGTGCGCCCCTAAATCCGGGTGAGGCTGGGTCCCGGGTCCAGGTGAGGCCGCACCCCTGGGTCCGGGAGAGGCCACACGCCCCTGGGTCCGGGTGAGGCCACGCGCCCCTGGGTCCGGGTGAGGCTGGATCCCGGGACTGGGTGAGGCCACGCACACCTGGGTCCGGGTGAGGCCACGCGCCCCGGGGCCCGGGTGATGCTGGGTCCCAGGTCCGGGTGAGGCCGCGGGCCCCTGAGTCCGGGTGAAGCCGCGCCCCTGCTCCAGGCGAAACCAAACCAGAGGGAGTCAGACCTGCATTACCACCATTTGTCCACCATCCAGAGCTGAAAAGTCAGTGCCGATATGTACACATAAGGAACTAGTGGACATTGAAATCAGGTCTCAAAAGAACTGTTGGTCCAGAAAGAAACTTACTACAGACTGATTCATTTGCCTGTCAGCATAACTATTATTGCTCGTCTCACATTCGGTTCTTATAAGTATATTTCTAGTAACACATGATCTCACTCATCTAGGGGAAATGATGAACAACATAGACTGATGAACAAGAACAGACCCAGAAACAAGGAGGCATTGATCGGACTGTCGGGCCTCAGAGGGAGGGGAGGGGCGGGTGGGGGTAGTGGGGAGAGATCAACCAAAGGACTTGTGTGCATGCATACAAGCCTAACCAATGGTTGGGGACAACAGGGGGGTGGGGGCATCCATGGGGAGGGGTGGGGGATGGGAATGGGGGGATGAGGACAAATATGTGACATCTTAATCAATAAAGAAATTTTAAAATTAAAAAAAAATTCTGACAGAATAATTATATTAAAATATTTATCTTTTCTCATGTTTTGGCTATGCTGTTATGTTAATAGATCTGACTTGTTAATGTACAGTTGGGTGGCAATTGTCTATTCTTTTCTTTAATAAATCACCTTTCTAACTTAAAATATATATTACCTTTAATATTTTAATTCATGGCTATATGTTTATCTTTATATCTAGACAAAATATCTAAAATTCCTAACCAAAAAATTATATTCATCAAAACAAAAATACCCCTATTTATTATTAATATCAGGGCATCATAATAAACTCTGAGTTACAAATTCTGTAATTTAAATTTATGCCTCTTGCCTGTGTTTTACTGATGGAAAAGGTGTTTACTAAACACACAAATTAATATGTCAGCCCTAGAGGAATACTATGTATTCAAACTATCTCAGAAAGATAACAAACTAATATTCTCTAAAAATCATTGACTAGTCAGGACATTTCAGATTGCAAATGACAGAAAATCCAACTGAAATTAATGAAAACAAAGCTTGCTAGTCATAAATGGGAACTGTGGGGAGGCGAATCTGGCAGGGGACCCAGGCCTGGACACCACATCACAGCCTTGCTCACCTCTTTGTTGGCTCTGTTCTCTCTCTTTTTTTCTTTTTCAATATATTATTATTGATTTCAGAGAGGAAGGGAAAGGGAGAGAGAGATAGAAACATCAATGATGAGAGAGAGTCATTGACCGGCTGCCTTCTGCACGCCCCCTACTTGGGATCAAGCCTGAAACCCAGGCATGTGTCCTTGACCAGAATCAAAACCTAGACCTTTCAGTCTGCAGGTTGACGCTCTATGCACTGAGCCAAACCAGCTAGGGCGTGGCTCCATTTTCAAATAGGCGATCCCTTCCAGCAACTCCAGGATTACAACTCAGAACCCCAAATCCAGCTGAAGAAAGACAGTGTGCCTTTCTGTCAACAGCTAGGTCTTCTTAGCTTTGATGACTTACCTAGACACACAGCACTGGGGCCAGAAAGAGACACTATGCCTATGTAGCAGGACTGAGATGGGATGCTGTTTTATTAAAACAGGAAAATAGACCATAGGCAGAAAAAGAATTGCTCAGTATGATTATGAAGTGTAAAAGAATCCATCTGGTATTAAACATAGGAAAGTGGTTTTGTAGATGCTGCCTCTGAGACATTGTGTACGTGGTGTGGGATAGGCATGTGTGCCTGTGGTCTGTGTGGTGGATGTGGTGTGTGGTATGTGCTGTGTTGTGTAGTATGTGTGATGTGCACCTGTGTGGTGTGTGGTGTGTGTGGTATGTGGTATGTGGGGTATGTGTGTGTGAGTAGGGTGCCTACATGGAGAATAAAATGTCCACAGTAAAACACCCCCTGGTGCTTGGTTGAATTAGAGAGGCCTTCTAGGGCTGTCAGGAATGTAACTCCAGTAAGGTCAGGGTTAAATGTTGAAGCATTATAAATTAGGTTAGAAAAAAAAAAGCCACCTGGCAAAGCAAACAGTAAGGGTGGGAGTTGTGGAAAAGAAACGTAGATCGCAGAGTCCAAAGTGGACATGCTGACATTTCGTGCGGTTCACTAACTCTACTTTGTGGCCTTCATAAATTCCACTCAGAATTACTGTCAATGAAATTAATGAAATCACAGGCTGTTCAACAAAAGAAGTATTAATCTGTAGTTTTCCATTGGGTCAATGAGACCTCAACTTATCATAAGTATGCTTCATATCTACAAGGGCTGAGCCTTAAGTTTGCTTAAAGTACCTGTCAGGAATTTCATAATAATTCTTTGTAGTGATCTTTCTTAACAAAGTTCAGGTAACTTTTGGACTTAGAAATCCTGATTCAAAGAAAAAAAAAAAAAAACCACACCCACAAATAACCAAAAATCCCTTGGTTTAGCAAATCAGTTTCAATTTCTACAATCTAGAATAAAATCCTCCTTCAACTTACTTAAAAGATATTTGTAAAAAATATTTGTACTTTTATTGTTCCAAATAGAAAGAGAAAATGTAGAAAACAATGGCCCTTTAAGACACATCACTTCCAAAATTTGAGGTAAAAAGTAAACATTATAGAGATATTATTATATGTGTTTCTTGCCTGAAGGCAAATGCATATGTGTCCAAATGCATATGTGAATCTGAGTGTATCAATAACATACTTAAGTTGAAGACATTGCTAAGAAAATTTCTATTAGTATACTGTATCACTTTTCCATAATATTACGTAAGTTAGAAAGTAGAATTGTTTCACTTATGTAAAAATATTCATATGCATTATCCTATATAATAAAAGGCTAATATGCAAATTGTCCTCTCCACCGGGAGTTTGACCAGGGGGGCGGGACCAGCTGGCCAACTGCGTGCAGCCCCTCCCCCTGGCCGGCCCCGCCCCCAATTGCCCCACCCCCACCCTGATTGGGGGCAGGGCCAGCCTGCCAACCTCCCACATCCCTTCCTCCCAGCCGGCCCAGCCTGATCTGCCCTGATTGGGGTGAGCTGGCCAGATCCCACCCGTGCACAAATTCGTTCACTGGGCTTCTAGTATAAAATATAATAATGATCAAGTCCCACATTAAAGAAAAATACTACATGCCTGTTCTAGATAAAAACAAAACAAAACAAAACACAATAACAAGTCCAGCCAATTATAGCTCGGTGGTTGAGCATTGACCTATGAACCAAGAGGTCATGGTTCGATTCTCAGTCAGGGCACATGCCTGGGTTGTGGCTGGATCCCCAGTGACGTTCATGCAGGAGGTAGCCAATCAATGATTCTCTTTCATCATTGATATATATATATATATATATATATATATATATATATATATATCCCTTCCTCTCTGACGTAAATAAAAATATATTTTTTAAAAAAATAACAAAACCTAGCTGGCATGGCTTAGTGGTTGAGCAATGACCTATGAACCAGAACGTCATGGTTTGATCCTGGTCAGGATGTATGCCCTGGCTGTGGGCTTGATCCCCAGTGAGGATCATACAGGAGGCAGCCAATCAATGATTCTCTCTCATCATTGATGTTTCTATCTCTCTCTCCCTCTCCTTTCCTTTCTGAAATCAATAAAACTATATTTTAAAAAATCAAAAAGAAAACAATAACAAAAATGAGACAAAATTTACACTGGAAATTTACACTTTTCTTTGCCAAGTCTACAATGTACTGCTTAGACATATAATTTAGGTTATTATCACCTCTATTTCTCTATGTAGAGATGTTTGTTCTCTATTAATTATTCTAAGAAATGGAGAACTAGCAGTGATCCTAAGAAAGGAAGAATCAACTTTCTGTTCTCATGATTAAAGAATTTTAAATTTTCTTTCCATTAGAGTTTGTCTCTCCGGATCCAGTTGCCTTGTGTCTTGCCAATGTGAACTCTTCTTTCCATCTAAATATAGTTTCTTCTGTAGATTTTTGTCTGGGCCTCTACATCATTGCTGAGAAATATTCTGTCTATCTAGCTTCCCTAATATGTGCCACCTGCTCTGTCTTTAGACTATCCTAACTACTTCCACCAAGGAAGAGATGGAATATTTTGTCTCCAAGTGAGGTAGCCCATGCTTGGCTTCAGCATCATCGCTGGCAAAGCCCCTCACCTAAAATGACATTAAAATCCCACAGGTTGGAGCTGAGAGCCACCATCCAATATGGCTGCCAGTAGTTCCTAATATGCCACTTGTTAGAAGAATTGACTCACATTATAATTAGAACTCTGGAACTAGCCTATAAAGAAGAAAATAAGATTATTTTGCTGCCAAAGCTACTAGTTAATGAGAACGGTTGAAGAGTACTTGCTGGAGCTCTAATAACATAAAGTTTGTCATGACTCACTGAAATTTAACTTTGTTTTTTCTCTTAGAGTATTTGCTAGGGAAAATTTTTTAAGTAACCGAAGGAAAGGGTAGCCTGCTTTAAAATGGAGTTAATAAGCATGAACTCCTAGAAAACCATCATATACAAATATTGCTAATAAACCACATACTGTTAATGTGATAATCACTAGTGATTTCTACCTTATTAGGTAATAATAATAATAAAATATTACTGTACATTGATATCACCTAGCTACATCTATTTTTTTTTTTTGAGAGGAAGGGAGAGAGAGAGAGAGAGAGAAACATCAATGATGAGAGAGAATCAATGATCGGCTGCCTCCTGCACACCTCACACTGGGGAAAGAGCCCACAACCCCGGGGATGTGCCCTGACCAGGAATCGAACCATGACTTCCTGGTTCATAGGTTGACGCTTAACCACTGAGCCACACCATCTGGGCACCTATCTGCATCTTTATATTTATTAAGTAAAATTTACCAAATGTGTTTCTACCTTCTCTTTTCTGTTAGTAGAGATACTCTACAAACACAAAATTAATAAAATTATATTTCTTCAAATATTCTTCATGTCAAATTTTTTGCCTATATCTATGCAGTATGTACTTTGGAAAATTTCTTCGTAACAGTCGATACCAAAGAATTAAATCAGATTTAGTTTTTTGTGGATGGTCAATATATAATATGGATGTTTTATGACTTGATTGCTGCAGTCAGTGGCTGATTAAAATTGTTCTGGTTTTGCCCAGCCAGTGTGGCTCAATGGTTGAGCATTGACCTATGAACCAGGAGATCGAGGTTCAATTCCCCATCAGGGCACATGCCCTGTAGAGGGCATGCAGGAAGTGGCTGATCAAGGATTCTTTCTCATCATTGGTGTTTCCATCTCTCCCTTTCCCTTTCTCTCTGAAATCAATAAAAATATATATTTTTAAAAATTGTTCTGGGTTTTTTATTAGGCAGATAGAATTTTGGCTTTTTAAAAGGAGAAGGCCAGTGGAGTGATCAGAATGTTGCAGATAGTGGTGATGGTTGCAAAACATTGTGAATTTACTAAGTGTCACTTTAAAATAATTGAAATTATGAATTTTTAAGTTGTATGTAGTTTGCTACAAAAAAAAAAAAGGACAGAGTATTTTATTCTGTCTTCCTCGCCTAACAGTACCTCTTTTTTTTTTTTTTAATGTTTACCTTCCTTTTTCCCCTCTGGTAGTAGTATCTGATCAGAGGTGGATAACACCTAATTTAAATCATAATTATAGAACATAGTTTAGAAGATGATTTCAAGAGGAACAGGAAACATGGTACTTTATCAGAAGGCTATCAGCAATTTAGCATCTCTCTATTTGTGGAAATTTGGCTTATAATATTCACTTTGTTTATAACACTGAGCTCCCATCAGTCCAAAATATATAAAAGGGATACAAGATACACTCTGGTCTACACTCCAGACACACTTTCCCCGGCAAACTGGCCCTCCCTCTGGGCAGCGGTTGGCTTTCTAGACGACACATAAACAAGTGTCTTTGACAGAAAGGCCAAGTGGCTCCAGGTCCTGACGATAGCACACGCTAACAAAGCAGGGAAGTCGAGACTCCGGTTTATTTACAAAGCCTACGTGCTAGAAAGACAGAGATAAAGCCTTTCCCAGCTAGCGCAGTGATGGTCTCCTTTCTCCTGTCTCCCAGAGAATAACCTAGCTGAGAGGCCAACAGAAAAGCTGCGAAGCATTGCTTAGCCTTGGCCCCAGAGCCAGAAATTGTCAGATTCTGGCCCCCATGGAATGAGACTACACCAACTCAATGAGGGTCCAATCTCCCCTCCTAGACATTTCTTCAGTAAGCACTTATTAAATACAACAACTTATTGTATTAAAGGTGCCAACCCTTCAGACTCCATCGAGTAGGCAAAGAATAGGATGCTGCTGTGTCCAGATAAACTATGGAGAACCATCCAGTAGCGTAATGCTCCTTCTGCCATAAAAGTGCTTTATTCTTGTCATGGAATATCTATGCAGAAGTTTTACTAGAAAGGACTTGACAAACTAACCCAGAAAGACCAGAAGCCCCAAAGCTTATCCTCCCCATCCAGTGCCTGATGCTACAACAAATGCCCCCAGGGCTTGGTCTGCTGTATACACATGTCTGACAAATAACACCAGTTCCACATGGTCCAAAGTCTTCTCTTGAAGCAGTGTAGCAGTAGACATCTCTACCCACACCCCTAAGACACACACCTACTTGCTCTTCAGTCATTCACTAAGTGCTTTGTGCCCACTCTTGTGTCTGGTGCTGGAATAAAGCCATGAATAGAACAAGGTCCAGCTTTTGAGGTTCAGGGTTTAGTAAGGGAGAAGAAAAACAAACAGGTTTTAAATGATACTGCGATTTGGAGGACTATGATCCGGAAGTGCACAGAGGCCCAAAGAGCCTAGGAGAGTTGGCCTACCTCCCTCCAAGCTTAGCACATGCAAAGAGGTTTGTGGGGATTCTGTTTCTATCTGCTTTGGAAAGGAATCATGCGTGGGCTGAAGCAAGGTGAGCAGGAAAGGTCTGGAGGGGCAGGGCCCAAGTTCAGTGTGAGCAGATAATGTAGCATCCCTTCACCCATGCTTACACTTGAGTCCTCTTGGCCACTTGGGCATCACTTTTCAAACAATGAGAACCGATTATCTGAAATAAGACAGAAATTAAAAACACTTAGATCAATTGAGGCAAAGGACCAGTGTAATGGTGATTACAATATTAAGATTTAAATACCAACATGTACAGTGAGCTAAATTCTAGACCCACAAGTAAAAGTCCAGAAATGGCTTACTTGTCTCCTTTTATTTATAAGAAAGAGTTAGCTTCTCTGAATTGCAGAATCTAGCTAGGAAAAGAAGTAAAGGTGAAGGTGGAGAGAAAGAAAAGGGGAAGAAGGAAAGGAAGGAGAGGAGGGGAAAGCAGCGAGGCTGAGAGAGAGGAATGCAGGAAGAGGAAGAGCCAAGGAGGGGAAGGGAGAACAGGCACTTTAGCCACCCACTGACCTCGTCTCTCTCCATTAGTCAAAATTCTTTCCTTCAAAGGGAACTAACATACTAACCCAACTATCTCTTGGGTCATGACTAGATTATGCACATAAATTATAAATTGAATTCTATAGGAGTAGATATTATCCAAATTTTATCAATGAGAGAGTAGGGGCTCAGGATGTGACTGATTTGCCCAAGATGACATAGCTACTAGTAATAAGTGACAGAAGCAAAGTGGTATTAGATTGCAATAAGTAGAAAATAAGCTAAATTCGATGACTTGACTAAGCTTAAATTCCACAATTAAACCAAAATGTGTAGAGTCACTATTACCAAGTTCAGTAACCCTTGGTGTCAGCCCTCAATTCCTTCCTCTATTGACCCCACAGCTGGTCACGAAATCCTAACACTCTGTCTCAACTCTGACTGCATCTCTCCATCCACATATCCTCCTTCCCCTTTGAGACCCATCTCTGGACTGTGTCCAAGGCCTTCTCAGGTCTCTCTGACTCTGCTACCAGAGAGGCTGTGTGGCTAGGCGGCAGGAACAATGGTCATGTCACTCTTTGTCAAACCTCTCCTGGGTCCTTACTGCCCACAGGAAACAAATATACACTTGAACAGACAGTCCTAGATCATTTTTGGAGCCAGCAGTGGTCAAAAGATACAAACTTTCAGTTCCAAGATGAATAAGGTCTGGGATCTAATGGCGACAATAGTTAACAACACCATATTGTCATACTTAAAATTTATTAAGAGAGTGGATCTTAAGTGTTCTTACCACACACAAAAATGGTAACTATGTGATGTGATGACTGTGTTAATTAACTTAATTGTGGCAATCATTTCACATGTACATGTGATTAAATCATCTTGTTTTGCAGCTTAAAAATCACATTGTACAACTAAATATATACAACCTTGACATATCAATCATACCTCAATAAAGCTGGGGAAAAAATGACTTCTCTTCCCAGCTCTCTTAAAATAGTAGCTCTTTACTTATTTCAAAGTTATTATGAGAATTAAAGGAAATACTATGTGAGATAATATATATAAAGTTATCTTTATTCCTTGCCAGAAAGATTTTTTTCTCTGCTTTCCTCTTTCTTTTTTCTCTTCTTTTCTGTTCATCCAGAGTTGGTGAATTTCATGAAATGGTAATAAAACAGCCTGTGCTTATGTAAAGAAACATGTTTAGTGCTGACTCTGTGATAGCACTGTTAAAAGCACTTTACAGATACCAACTCATTTATTTTATTTCATTTTTTTCCATCACCATTTATCTCCTCTTTGCCCTCTTCCACCTCCACCATCCCCACAATCACCACACCGTTGTCCATGTCCGTTAAGTCTCTTTTTCTTTTTTGCTCAACCTCTCAACGCCTCCCCAAATTCTTCCTCCCGCCCCCACCCCCCCCCCAACACACACACACACAACAGAGCTGTCGGCCTGCTCTCTATCCATGAGTGTGTCTATAGATATTAACTCATTTAAATCTGCAAAGGAAACTCCTAAGAACCTTTTGAAACATCACTATTCTCATTCCCATTTTTATAGATACAGTAATCCTCCTTATCCACGATTTTGCTCTCTGTGGTTTCAGTTACTTGCAATCAACTTCAGTCCGAAAATATTAAATGGGAAAATTCCAGAAATAAGTAATTCATAAATTTAAAAATTGCAAGCTGTTCTGAGTAGCATGATGAAATCCCATGCTGTCCCACTCCATCCAGCGTATTCATGCTGTAGATGCTGCCTGCCTGTTAGTCACTGAGTAGCCATCTGGGTTAGCAGATCAACTGTAGCAGTATCGCAGTGTTTGTGTTCAGGTAACTCTTATTTTATCTAATAGTGGCCCCAAAGCCATTCACATAACTTTTATCTCAGTATATTATTATAATTGTTCTATTTTATTATTAGTTATTGTTGCTAATTTCTTAAGTTACTGTGTCTAATTCGTAAGTTAAACTTTATCATAGGTAGGTGAGTACAGAAGAAAACATAGTATAAATAGGGTTCAGTACTATCTACTGGGTATCTTGGAAGATATCCCCCATGGATAATCGGGGACAATTGTACATTAAAACTGAGGTGACGTGTTTAGTAACCTGCCCAAAGTCATAGAGCTGGACTAATGTAGGCCGGCTGACTCTTTAGCCTGGGATTTCCAACACTGAACTTTCCTACTTGGTAATTTGGGGGTAAAAGAATTAGCTCCATTGGTGTCAACCCCTCTTTCTCTAATTAAATGAGGCCTTTTAGTTTGCCCAGTTCCAAGATACAGTCAGAAATACTCCATAGTTCTGCCCTGAGGAAGCGTGGTTACACATTTTAATTGAATTCTTCCTCCTTATCTCCAAGAGCTTTTATTATAACCCACGGACTAAAGCTCTGATGACTGTGGATGAGCTCGCTTCCTGGGGATTGAATCTGATGGCTCAGGCAGCTAAGGAGCCCCAGCACAGTGACTGGAAGCCAGCTGGTCATCCATCAACAGGAAACCTGCCAGACTAGTCGGCACAGGTACCCAGACAAAAACAAACTGCCAGCAAGCACTGCTGCTCTTCCTTTATTCTTCCTTTTCTTTTGTGAATTAAGCAACTGTTGCGCCATCCCCACTGACCGGGCGAGGTGAGCTAGTGAAGATATTCAGAGAAAGGACTGTGATGTGGGATCCCTGGGTCCTGGCAGAGGATGTTTGTCTTTCCTTCCCCATCTCTAGCCCCAGTCATGCCCCCGCCCTACAGTGGGAAGTGTCCATTTCAGAGAGAGAGGCACAGGGAGGCATGGTTCTCGCCATCCTTACCAAGACCTCCAGCCTCAGAACTGATCCTCCACACCCAAAGAGGGGCTGAGCTGTGAGCTCACACTCAGGTTCTCCTTCCAGAGTCCTGGCTGGAGGCTAGCTCACAGGAGAGTGAACAAGGGGCCCTTTTCAGCATGTAGCATTGTAATACATAAACCTTCAAAGGCAAGGGGAGGTCTAAACATACCAGGTATGATTGTCACGGTAGTTTGGAATTTGAGGGTACAGCCAGTCTATACTGAAGAATCATTTTTGTAATTTGTTTATTTGGCTTTAAGATCCCCATGGTTACTAAGGTCTGCTTGCAAGTAAACCTTCTTGTGACAAGATAAGGATCCTCAGGTCACATAAGCATGTGTCTGGGCAAAAGCCATTGACTTGCCTCCGAGGAGTAAACATTGTTATCCCACGAAGCTGTTAAATTGTTTGGCAAATCCTGTCTTCTAGATGGGTAGGCTGTACACAGATAGTTTTGCTTAGCTTTCTACAAATTATCATAGACTCCAAAAGAGCAGGATCTTTATTAACAAATCTGTATTCTATTTCTAACATTCTGCTCCTAGATGTGGTAATGATATAGAATGGGTCAGGATTTGACTCTTAGGTCAGCTTTTTGCTCTGAGATCTAAGGAGAATAGTTGAAATTTTTGGACTTTTGTTGCACAGTATCAGAGTAGATGCTAAATAAATCATTTGTTGATAATAAAAAGAATGAAGATGAAGAAGGGAAGGAGGAGAAAAAGAAGAACAGGAGAAAGGAAAAGTAGAGTGATCATTGTATTTTCCAAAATATAAATTGAAGGTAGAAAAATTATTCACCAGTATTTCAAGCAAGTCAGCTTTCTGAATGTTTCCTAAATATCAAAGGCCCCTCAGGATTAAAAGAAATCCTAGAAGTATCCTTAAACTTAAGGTGTCTAAAAATGAATGTTAAATAGACATTTTATGATTAATGTATATAACATAATTATATGGTTAGCAAAGTTATTAGATAAGTTCATCAGAATCAGGCTTTATAATTATTGAATAATTATATTCAATATAACATATTATAATTCTAGAATGCTAAAAATTTGTAAGGTAAATTATTTTGATGACATTCACCAAAATTATAACCTGAGAAATCTAAGAGAAAATAAGTTCTAGGCAGATAGCTATTTAATTTTCACTTTAGCAAACTTTTTACATAAATATAAATGTTTCTCTTTAAAAATCATATAAAGAAAAGACAAGAATACTAACAAGTCTTGCAAAACCAGAATAAATTTCTGATGACTTTTATTTTTACTACTTTTTTAGAGGCATGCTGCTCCAGATAGCTGGGTGATTACATACCCACTAATGTATTTCCCCTTCATGTTTATTTTGGAAAGATGGCAGGTTATTTTGAAAGAAAGGAAGAAAAAACAGGCTACAGAGGAAGCAGAGTTGCCTTGTATCTCATAGGGCAACGGATTACTAAAATTACCAGACTTTACGGAAGAGAACACACATTCTTTTCTTTTCTTTTTTTTTTTTTTTTTTTTGCATGTTTTCTTAAGTTTCAACAAGATGATATACCCATAGTATTTAGGAGAAGAACCCAAGGCCAAAAAAATAATAAGGAAAAACTTTCATTTTGGAATTTTCCCTGGTGCATAAAACCAATAGTGATGAGGGTGGCATAGCTCCTGAGCTTTAGCGAGCTATCAGACAAAACTTTCTTCCAGTATTTTCCAGACTAACTCAGTTTTATAGCTGATTATAGCACTGATAATTCGGAGGTTATATATCAATACAAAAATATCATTAAACTATCACAAGTCAGTTTGTTTTAGTTAAGATTCCTGCCTAGTAACTGGACTTGCTTCAAGCATCATCCAGTCTTTCGACTGAAATTTATGAGGCACTTACTGGGTACCACAAAACCAAACCAGGGATACAAAAGTAAATAATACAGAATTCTTACCCCCACAATGCTCCCAGTCTGCCCCTTGGGCCTTGGATATGCTGAGAAAGTCATCCAAGACAGCATTTGGGAATTGATGCACGTAATAAAGCATCTACTCTTCTACAATTCATTGAGTGAACTTCTAAAACTATTTGTTTTTATCTTCTTGAACAGGAGATAGATTTTTACATTGATTTATCTCTGGGGGGGGAGGGGGGGAAAGTGTCCTTCCTCCAACAATGAAACATTTCTACTGTACAACATTATTTTAATTGTGTCTCTGCAGGAAGGAAGAAGTCCAGAATGATCAAGACTGGTTGTAATCAATGACCTCTTTCAAGATGCCTTGAACTTTCTTTTGTTGATCAGACCTTCTAAAAGTGTGCTGGGAGTCAAACTCTTCTGGCTCACACCCATGTTAAACATCGCTTAATCGCATGATGCGACAATTCCTTATCAGATGACCCTGTGCTCATACACAAACACAGCTACTATCAGACACAGACAGGCCATGATCTGGCAAAACCTTGATGAAACAGAAATAAACACAATGTGTAGTGCATATTAATAAACTCGGGCATTTTGGCACACAGAAACATTACAAACAGCCTCAAAAGGAAAGTGCTGCGAGGCTAGGTTTCCTTATATGAACCTTCCCATCTCTATAAACAAGGAGAGATAAAAGGGAAAGGGGTGAATCTTTTGAAATGGTCTATCTCTTCTTCAATCTTGGAAATAACCACTCCCCTCTTAAGAACTAATAGTTTCCGTAATGTGTCATTTTCTCAAAGGAGGGGGACTAAGGTACAGCGAGGGTCTAGCCTTCGCGCCCTGAAGCTTACTCATGTACAGGTAATTGGAAAGTGCTTTAGGGGCAACTATTAGTATGTAGGGAAACGAACACTCACCAGATGCTGCAAAGTTAAGACGCTGAGTAAAGAAATCTTAGGAAACAAATAAATCATAAATTTTATTTTAAAATAAAAACTAAAATAAGTTTCAAAATAGTAAGTATAAAAAAGACCTCAAAAATTGGTTGAAAATAGTTGAAATGTATTTAGTTCGGGTGGGATTGGTCAAGTTAAAACATAAGGAGAAAATGGGACATTGTTTCTTAAACACTTCAGTGGTTTTAAAACCTGCTTGGTATAAGCAGTACTGTGCCTATCTCTGTAATTTATAAAAAGTCTGTATTGGCAGGTGCTGGGCATGGAGGCCACGGGGGCATAGGCTACCAAGGAGACAAAACTGAACCTCACGTCACCCTGCTTGGCCCCGGAGGATGGCTGGTTAGCCAGAGACGGGTAAGATTCCTCAAGGAAGGAACAACCTAAGACAGGCACAGTCGCAGAGGGGCCATCAGGAGAGAATTTGGGGATCAACAGAGGTGGGGCACAGACCCTCACCCCCCCAACATTGCAGGGGCCTGAATCCTAGCCCCTTCTGAGGGAGGTCTCCTGCCCCCATGGCTGCTTCGTGCTTCCCATGCCCAGCTCTGATCAGGACCCAGGTGACCGGCAGAGACTTGGCCGACAGCAGCTGCCCTCTCACTCCAACAAGAATTGTTTGAGTTGTCTTGTACCCATGGTGTGGGGAAGTGGGTTTACGATATCTAAATCCAGCCTACCACCAGGAATGCTCAGGACCTACTCAAGAAGGCAAATAATCCCTTCCACCAATATTTACAGGGTAAAACAAGATTATTGTTAGAGTAATAAATTTGACAGTAAAATAGTAGTCAAGTTTTCAGGCAAATTTAAATTGGCTAGTTGAAACAAGCGAATATTCTAGAAAAATTAATTGTACCGGACAAAAAGGTGTTCCTAAAGTGTCAACTAAAATTTTTATTGGTACTTCATCTCATGATAAAATTATGCACCATATAATGAACCTAAAACAGTAATATTATAGTGCAAAAAATTAAAATTTAAAAGCCATCAAGACTACATTATAAAATTTTCAAAAGCCTCCTAACATTTAAATCAAAAAAGGAGGGGATAATAGAGGAATATCATGTAAGGAAAAATATCCTGTAAGTAAATTACATCTAGAAAATTAATACTTTAGAAAATTAATTGTAAGGCTAAAAGCAAGACACCCATGAAAAATACACAAAGTGACAAAACAAGCCAGAGGAAAATCATTTGGGCAAAAATTGAAAAAGGATCCCCAGTCAAATTTATAGAAAATATTCCTTTATTAACTTTTGGTCGAGAATATGTTTGTATATTTTCAGAAAACAACTCCGAGACCATGTGGATTCCAGCAAGAGAGGAATCGACAGGACTACTCCAGCCATGAAGACAGAAGAGAAGCAGTCCAGAGACGGAAGATGCTGATGTGGCCTTCCCATACTAGCAGTTAGCAGCTGTGCATCACTGCAGATTGCCCAGGACCAAACCAGACAGAGTCAGACCTGCATTACCACCATTTGTCCACCATCCAGAACTGAAATGTCAGTGCTGACATGTACACATAAGGAACTGTTGGACATTGAAATTGGGTCTCAAAAGAACTGTTGGCCCAGAAAGAAACTCACTACACACTGATTCATTTGCCTGTCACCATAACCATTATTGCTTGTCTCATTTTCGGTTCTTATAAGTGTATTTCTAATAGCACATGATCTCACTCATCTAGGGGAAATAATGAACAACATAGACTGATGAACAAGAACAGACCCAGAAACAAGGAGGCATGGATCAGACTGTCGGGCCTCAGGGGGAGGGTAAGGAAGGGTGGGGGTAAAGCGGGAGATCAGCCAAAGGACTTGTGTGCAAGCATATGAGCCTAACCAGCGGTTAAGGACAACAGGGGGGTGGGGGCATGTGTGGGGAGGGGTGTGGGATGGGAATGGGGGGACGAGGACAAATATGTGATACCTTAATCAATAAAGAAATTTTTTTTAAAAGTCTGTATTAGGTAATCTGCTCAAAACAGTGACTAAAATTTGTGGCAATTTCCAAAAATAATTTGATCAAATTTAATTTACTGTAGATCCTTCTCAAATGATTATTGTAATAGGTTTCCTTCACCCGCCAGCCCCTCAAGTTAATGACCCATCTCCCCTTTTAAAAAATATCTTTTGCCCTAACAAGTTTGGCTCAGTGGATAGAGCATCAGCCTGCGGACTCAAGGGTCCCAGGTTTGATTCTGGTCAAGGGCATGTACCTTGGTTGCGGGCACATCCCCAGTAGGGGGTGTGCAAGAGGCAGCTGATCAATGTTTCTCTCTCACTGATGTTTCTAACTCTCTATCCCTCTCCCTTCCTCTTTGTAAAATATCAATAAAATATCTTTTTTTTTAATTATTTCAGAGAGGAAGGAAGAGGGAGAGAGAGAGCGAGAGATAGAAACATCAATGATGAGAGAGAATCACTGATGGGCTGCCTCCTGCATGCCCTGACTGGGAATTGAACTGTGACCTCCTGGTTCAAAGGTCGAAGCTCAATCACTGAGCCACACTGGCTGGGTGACCCATCTCCCTTTAATGTGAGGATGAAACTTCTCCCTCAGTCTCTGAAATGGGTACTAGAGTCACCAGCTACTGGGAGCTACCAAGTGCCATGGCCTGCCCTCCATTCCTAACCTCCCAGTACCTCCAGGGTTGGCACCTCTTAGACAGGGTAACCCTGGGCTCTGTTTTACATTCTGAGATGCAGGATTTCTACAGCGTGACTGTATCGTTGGGTCCTTTTTCTTTTCCTACTCCACAGTATAGTCGGTCTCAAATTCTGACCCCACAGCATTCTCTGCCCATACTCTGCTTCCTCATGGGTGATCCAACCACCCTCTGTCTACCTTCCACTTCTATGCAAAAGACCACCAGGATGTATCCCAATTCTGGAGCCTTCCACAAGGCCCAGTCCCTACTTCTAACCCCCTGATGATGGCTCAGTAACTGTAAACCTGTCACTTATCTTACAGACCAGTTCGGACCTCCTCAGCCACGGACCCTACAAGGCAGTGTTGACCTTTCCCTCCTAATCAGCTGCACTCCACCAGTGCCCAAACCATGCCAGCTCCTGCTTTATGTGCCTCTGCCCTTTGATTTGAAAAGTCAGGCTCTGCACTGGGACCTCGGCAAGAGAGAGTCAGAAAAGGTCAAGCTGCTGCCCGGTGAGCAAAAAAAACGTGCGTGCTTTCCTCCGGGAAGTCTCAGTGCAGCGTGGAGTGACCTCTGCGAGAGCAGTGGGAAACCTTGTTGTTAGGATTGTCTTCCAAAAGCAAAAGCAGTTAAAAAGCTGAGGACAGCCAAGAAAGCGACCAGACAAGTGCTGGTAACAAACAAGCTGAACTCCTCACTCGTTTCTCTCCGTAACTTCTGTCAAGGAGGGTCACAGATGGTCAACGAGTTATTTTAGGAAATGGACTCAATAGGGAGAATGATGTCCCTGATTTCTCAATAATTCCATGGGACCTTGATGGCCTGTGTTCTGTACTGTTTTTTTTCTGTATCTTTTCACCTAAGAGAAAAAAAATATTGTACAGAACAAGAGGAAAAGAGAAAAAGAAAAAAATTTAAAGATGGTTATTATTAATAATGGCTATCATTTATACATAGCCTAAGATGAACCCATCTGTAACTAATCACTTTGCATGCCTCACAGGATCCCCTGAGAAAGAAATGATTGTCCCCATTTTACAAATGAAGAAAAAGGCACAGAGAAGTTAAGTAATTTCCCCCAGGGTCACACAGCCAACTAAGAAGCAGAACTAGGATTCAAACCAAGGACTACCCAGGGCCAAATCCACTACTTTTTTGCCTGTACTTCTCCAACCCCCAGAAGGAGCATTCCACAAAACATGCCATTCAATCCTTACTAAAGCATTCTATGCTTTTAAGACTATAAAGTTATTAGTGATGCTTCAGAAGCCATTGACTATGTGGGCAATGTGAGTAGAAAAATACGTAGAGTGTTTTCCTAATTTCCTTTCTTAGCTTTCCTCGGCTTTTTTTTTTCCTTTTAATATATTTTTATTGATTTCAGAGAGGAAGGGAAAGGGAGAGAGAGATAGAAACATCAATGATGAGAGAGAATCATTTGATCAGCTGCCTCCTGCATGCCCCCTACTGGGGATTGAGCCTGCAACCCGGTCATGTGCTCTGACCGGGAATTGAACCACAACCTCCTGGTTCATAGGTCGATGCTCAAACACTGAGCTGTGCTTTCCTCATCTCTTTAACTGGTTTGCTTTCGAAAGACTATCACAATGACAAGGTTTCCCACTGTGCCTCGGAGGTCACTCCACACTGACTCCTTTTTATTACTAGAGATTTTCCAAAGTAGATAAACGTAGTCATTGATCAAAATTCCTGGAGAATGACCTGTTCTGACTGGAAGACAGTGACACAGAATAGATAAGACCAGGCTTCGGAGTCACACCATCCTGGGTTTGCTTCTTGATTCCGCCACTTGCATTCTGTGCTCTGTGACCTTAAGTTACTGACTTAACTTTTCTGGCTTTCAGCTGTTTTCCCAGGCCCCATGTTACCAATCCAATTTTCTATCTCTTGGTGCTTCCACTGAAAATTTTATGAGCCTTTCATGTCCAATCCTGGTACCTCCCCCACCCTCCATTCAGTCTTCTCCATCTCTGAAAATAGTAACAACACCCAGTTGTTTATTCCAGAAACCTTAATACCTCATTGCTTTTTCTCTTTCTCTCTCAGAAGCCTACATCCAACCCATCTTTAAGACCAATAAATTTCCCTTCTAAAGCATAGCTTGAATCTCCATACTTCTTTTCTTTAAAATGACTCACCTGGTCCATGCCACCATCATCCTTTTCCTGGACACCAAAGTATTCTCATAATTAATCTTCCCTGTTGCTCTCTTCTCCCCCTTCAATTCATTCCCCATGAAGCAGCCAGAGTGACTGTTTTAAAAAAGAGAGAGGATCGTGTGACGACCTTTAAAATCATTTAATGGATTCTAACTTAAAGATTTCAAACGTTCTTCACATCCATTAGGACAACTATTATTTAAAATAAAATGGGAAAAAATAACAAGTGTTAGCAAGGGTGTGAAATAACTGTAACCCCTTTGCATTGCTGATGGGAATGTAAAAAGCTGCAGCTGTGGAAAACAGAATTAAAAAGAGAATTGTCATGTGATCAGCAATTCCGCTCCTAAGGATATTCCCAAAAGAATTTAAAGTAGGGAATCAGAAAAGATATTTGCACCTTGTTGGAGTGTATTTTACAACACTATTCACAATAACTGTCTATTGACAAATGAATGGTTAAAGGAAATGTGGTATATACATACAGTCAAATGTTATTCAGCCTTAAAAAAGAAGTAAATCCTGGCCTGGCCAGGTAGCTCAGTTGGTTTGAGCAGTGTCCTCCACACCAAAAGGTGGTGGGTTTGATTCCTGGTCAGGGTGCATACAGGAGGCAACAGATCGAGATTTCTCTCTCACATCTCTCTCTTTGTCTCTCTCTCTTTCTCTCTTCCTGTTTTTTTTTTTTTTAAAAAAAAGGAAGCAAATCCTATTTGCAAGAACAAAGATAAACCTGGAGGATATTATGCCACGCGAAATAAACCAGACATGGACAAGTATTATAAGATTTTACTGACATGTCTTGTACATAGAATAGTTACATTCAGAGAGAGAGAAGGTACAATGGTGGTTGCCAAGCACTGTGGTGAGGGCAAGTGGGGAGTTAAAATTTCAGTTTCAAAAGATAAAAGTTATTGAGAAGGAGGACGGTGATGGCTGCACAAAAACGTGAATGTAATGCCACTGGACTGTACACTTAAGAATGGTTAAAATGGCAAATTATATGTTATGTACATCACAACACTTAAACATCCAAAACTCTTACCATGACCGAGGAGGCCTTGCATGATCTAGCCCCGGCCTACCTCCCCGACTTCCCTTCTTAATATTCCTACCCTCCATGCACTGGGAGGGCGCAGTGAGCCCACAGGCCTTTGTACCTCAGCTGGCGGCAGCTCAAATGCAATCTGCACAGAGACCTTCCCTCCCACTCCAACCCTCAGTCAGTCCCCTACCTTCTCTGTCACATGCTTCAACTTCGTCACATGTCACAGGGGAGTTTAGATTCACATGTAGTAACTTCCTTAAGGCAGCCTTATTCCTTAGGAATCAATGAAAAACCTAGGCTACCCTCACCCACAGGGTCCACCAGGCTTCCTGAAGTAATTAAGTCATGGACGTTGGCAATAATAACTCAGGATGAGTGTGCGCTTCCACGAGTATTTTTGAATACTCTTCACTTGTTTAATCTACTCATCCTAAGAAAGAGACTTCAAACTCTTTCCCCTGATTCTTACTTAAGTAGTTTTCAGAGAGGTGAGGGGAGACTTTTCAACTTTCAAGTTAAAAAATAAATCCATTTCCAAAGGCTTCCTCTGTCCCTTGCCCTCCATCGTGGGAGTTGTTCTTCAAGGGGGGATTTCTCTGAAATAAAATCGGGAAAGATTCCAAGAGAGTTCATGCTTCTAATACTAAGTACTCTGGCTTCTGAGGACATGGCCCAGCCCACTCTTTAATCACATCTGAGGAAATTCCCCCAGCCTGGGTAAAAGATCATAATATCTTAAGAAGGTTGATGAGCTCATGAAAAGCGATTAAATTTAGAAAGCCAAGACACTCCCAGGAACTTTCTCTAAGCTACGTTCTTTTCTGTTAACCCCTTGAAATGTCCAGATCAGCACCATACCAAATTTTAAATTATTTTCAGAGTGGCTTGTTTTTAATGCATTGCAGAGCTGTTTGTCATATATGTCCCTGAAACTTCTGTGTTTAGCTCAGAAAATGAAGCTTTAAAATTTCTGTGAGCCCCATTTATCTTTGATGGATTTGACATTCCAAACTTTAATTTTCAATGTGAGGATTATCTTATATGTACCTTGAAATTTTATGGGAGAAAGTACATCAGGAGATCTCAGATGAAGGGAAACAAAAGAGCTTTCAGAATTACCAAAACACTTAAAATTTGCAAGGGAAGCCAAAGATGTCAGTACTAAAAGATGGTTTGTCTTTATATAACAATATTCACAACCAAAATACCCACCATTCTTCTGTAAGGTGGAGACGTAATAAAAAGAAAATCATATAAAGTGAATTGCATAATTGTATAACTCACTCTGTGTGGGAAGCCATTTCCCAAATCCCCCTGCAAACACTGCATCTTCCCACCACCTCTCTCTTGTTGATGTAAACATACACACACACACACACCATACTTACTATTTATTTCTTTGGCTCATAAAACAAAATTTTGAAATTTCAGGTGAAAACAAGCACTGAAGATGGAAAGTGCTTTCTTTCCCTTGCTCTTTTGCAACTGTATTAATCCTACGCTACTAGAGTCAAGAGAGTCTGGGGGGAAAAAAAGCGTTTTGTTGATGACAATTGTTTGTAAATGTAGAAAGCAAAAGATTTCCATGTATGGACTTTAAGTGCATTCCATCCAGTGCAGTGTCAAGTTTTGTGCGCGATAAGGCCAGAGCAGGAAGCCACTCGAGGTCAGGAAGGAAGTGCTGTCAAGCTTGGGAGCGGGCAGAGTCGTGCAGGGAGCTGGGCAGGCTCCGAGCCTCAGCTGTGTAACCACTGCCCTATTTTTAAAAGATAAACAGCAGGAATAGCACAAAATCCGTATGGTGGCTACTTCAGCTTCATCCCAACCACACAAGGAGCTCCCTCTTCACCTTTGTCAGGCTTTGCATATCCCCCAAATATGTGGAGTAACTGTTTCTTCTAGGACACGGGGCAGAGATGCTTCTGAGGATTTGGTTATGGCCTTTTACCCATATTCACAGCTGGCTCTGAGGGCCTCTGGGTATCCTAGCCCAGTGGTCGGCAAACTCATTAGTCAACAGAGCCAAATATCAACAGTACAATGATTGAAATTTCTTTTGAGAGCCAAATTTTTTAAACTTAAACTTCTTCTAACGCCACTTCTTCAAAATAGACTCGCCCAGGTCGTGGTATTTTGTGGAAGAGCCGCACGCAAGGGGCCAAAGAGCTGCATGTGGCTCGCGAGCCGCAGTTTGCCGACCACAGTGCTAGCCAATCTCCAAGTGTCGCCCCTTTCCTCCCACCCATTCTCAACCCACTACCAGCACCTCTTTGCCGAGGAAAAAAAAAAATCCTCAGCAAAGGATTTGGCATTCCAAATTAACAATCATTTAGTAATTAACAATAGTGAGGGAAAATTCTCACCTTAATAATGAGTCTACAGACATGTCTAAGACACAGTCAACAGAACTCACTAGGCTGGTGAACTTGACAATGCTTTTCAGAGTTAATTTCCAAATCAACAAGCATTTCCTGGGCGCCCATCACATGCTAAGCATTGTGCTGGACATTGGGTTCCCAAAGATGAATCAGCTGCCCTGGTCCTCATGGAGTATACTGTATAGACTGTTACTCCTGTTTAAAGATACTAATACTTGGTGTGCATTGTGCCAGGGCAGTGATAATGGTATAGAATGGACCCAACAGAAAGACCGATGAGGGGGTCCTAATCCAAGTTCAGGATTGGGGTGGGACCAAGAGACATTCCAGGGTATTTCCCAAAGGAGGTGGGAAGAAAAGCAAGAACAAAAGGGAAGTGTGTTCCCAGGCTAGCATCAGAGGTAGTAAAAATCATAAAGAAAAACAAGGACCGTAGATCCCAATCTTTACCTCTCCACGTTAGGATACTGGGAACACAGCAATGTTCTATATCTCAGCCTGGGTGGTCTTGTATAATTACTTGTCGAGCTACAGGTAGATGTTTTATGTACTTTAATATTTGTTTTATTTTATAATTGAAATGTGTGGGTTTTTTTAAATAGGACACTAGGTTTTTTAAAATGAGAGGATTCAAAATGAAAAAGCAATCACCCTAGAGGTCAAAAACCAAAAAAGATGTCAAGGAATCTGTACAGATCCAGACATGTGTGTGTCCTTCGTCCCTGAAGAAACAAGAGCCAGGCAGGTAGTCCCCGTCATCTCTTCATTTAAAGTTGCTCATCTTATTGTTTGAGGTCAAAGCTTCTACATTCAAAAACATCCTGTTGACCTGCCGCAGGAAATGCAAAATGCTGTCAGAAAGTGTCCCTTTCCTCATACTATACAGCAGAGACGTCTGAGGGGAGAGAAGCGCAGCAGAGAGCCAGGGAAGGGAGAAAAACATCTCCATCTACCATTTTTACAGAGAGAAATGGGAAAAACCACTGAATTTGAGTGTAATAGAAAGTTCACTTGCTCGGTAGTGTAGTCTCTGTGTTCGTTATTTTGCATCTTGTCAGAATATTGTGAAGAGAACCCTTGACTCATGGGGTTGACATAGGAATGCAGGCTTTGCCTAGGGGAGTTAAAGAAAGCATGCGGTCACCATAAGCTGGCCCAGCCTGTCGCCTTTCTGTGTAGGGTGGTCGCCTCAACCGGTAGCCTCTGCTCAGGCTGAAAGTACCTTCCCAGGAGCAGGCTGAGCCTCTGAGAGCTACTGGAAGCCCCAAATCCAGCAACCGCTCTCTGATGCGGGCTGGGCTATAGCTTGCTCTGTCCCATTAGGGCTCTCCATCCCTGACCCCCAGCTCCTTCTTTTTACACCCTGCTCTCCCTGTTAGGGGATACTTCCTTTGGGGGATACTCCCTTTGCATGGTTTGGAAGGACAGCCCTGTCTCCCTTGCCTTTACTCCAATATTTTCCCCCTTCATTAAAGGCATTGATTTTTCTCGGCTGACCGGGGCCAACATCATTTCTGCAGGAAGCTTCCCTCACACCCACCAATCCACTTGGACATGATAGCTCCTTGTTTACTCTCCCTTCGGTACATTATTTTATTTGCCTGGCAAATTGCACATTCATTGCATTTATTGCCACTAAACTGAAAGTTCTGTAAGGATATTTACCAAATTTATCTTGTCCACCACTGATTTTCAGCTCTTAGTGTAGTTATTAGTATTTTTTGAATGATGAATAAATGAACATATCTAGTTCCATCTCCTGATCTTTACAAGACCCAGGAGCCCCTTGGTAACAAACATACATAGACACTGTCCACATATTGGGTCCAGGCATGGATGTACAGGTCAGACTCCTGGACCAGAGGACCTGGAGAAGAGGAAACGGTGATAGGAACAACAAAGCCTTTGAGAGCCTAATTGTCACAGAGGAGGAAAGGCTGGGCATTCCAGGACACATTTAGCACCAGGGAACAAGTATCCCTGTGACTTTGGGCGAAGGGGTGGGGTGGAGGGGAGAGACACAAACAGAAAATACCCTCCTCTCTTCAGATGCCATGCAGAGCGCCAGGGAAGTGGAGGCACATGGAACAGAAGCTCCAGGTACCACTCCAGAGGCCCACACAGGGCACCATTTCTGGGCATCTAGCCCAGCTCAGCCTCAACCCAGTTGAGCAGGGTGGCCGAGGACAGCCGGGCAGAGCTGACTGCAGATGTGCAGTCCACTGCTCGGCTTATCTGTGAAACAGGGTTCCTAGGAACTCTAGAGAAAGGCAGGGTGATGGTCTTTTCATTTGGCAGATGGGAGACTAGGATGTTATAGACTTAGTAGCAAACTTCAGGGACATTTGGACTTTAGGTACAATATTTTCTTTAATCCTCTCAACAATCTTTAAACATGAATCCCATTTTGCAGATGAGGAAACTAAGGCCTGGGAAGGTTAAGACACTTGCTCACAGTCAAGGACAGAGCAACAGCAGAGCTAATATTCAAACCCAGTGTGACTTCCAAGCTCAATGTTCCCAAGAATCCATCTCCCACAGGCCCCTTAGAACTATAATCTGCAAATGCTATAAGGCCCTACCATGCCATACTTTGATCCACAAACTTGATTTTACCAAATTTTTTATTATCACTTAATGGAATATACAAATAAGAAAATATCAGATTTGGGGGAAATTGACATCAGTGAAATCAGGGGACAAGAGGTCCTGAAGCCAAAAGAAGCATAAGAAGAGAAAGCAGAGGAAAAAATAAAATAAAAAGAAAGAGAGTGCTTTGACATTTAAATTCACAGGTCCATTTGTTTCTACAGATAGATCATTACTGGATATCAGATTCCTAAGCCTAATGCACCACACTGTACATTAGAAATGCAAAGTATTTTTCAGAAATTGTGTTTTGAAAACCGTCTCTGCCCACTGAGATTTACAATTCGGGCCCCTATTTATGTATAGACTTCCTTAGTCCTACTGGTTTTTAAAGCACAATTCTGGCAATATTCTCATGCACTGACATTTTGGCTCAAAAAATCAAAGTGGATCTCAAGTTTCAAAGACCCAAGAGAAAAAGGTCACTATTTGAACACACCACTGTTTACTGTTGGACAAACAACATTTAAGCTGTCAAATTAAGCTTTGATTTTCATATTCCTCAGTGAAGAAAGTACAATATTTTAGCAGTGTTCTTTCTTTCAGTGTGTTTTCAGTGCTTTAGCCAACAACACACATATTTAAAGCAAAGGGAGTAAAATATATGGAGTCATATGATTAGTCTGTCTTTATTTTCCAACTTAAATTGTTAATCACATATTTGCAAACTGGTGTGGATTTACAGAATGTTCATAGGGATTTATGTAATATTTATATTGGAGTTTTAATGAAAAAAAATTAAAGGTACTTCAAAGATTTATATTACTTTCTTTAAAACATGCCTGAAAAAAGACAACACCATAAAAATGGGTGCATAGGGTGGTGAAGGCCTGGGGCAGGGGGCGGGGGTGGGCTAGAAGGTCAATGGGGGAACAAAGGGACATATGTAATACTTTCAACAATAAAGATTTTTTTAAATGGGGTGCGAAGAAGCCTAAGAGTCCAATTAGATGGCAGGTCAGCTGCACTGCTGCACCATTTACTACAGAAAATAGTTACTCAACATTTACCTTTCCAATGTAAATCTCACCAATTTACTTTCCCCCCAAGACTTTTTGAGGTATAATTTACATACAATAAAGCTCCCCCCTTTTTAGTGTAAAGTTGGATGGATTTTAGCAATTGTATACACTTGTACAACTACTAGCACAGACTGGCACAATAGTATTTTGCCATTTCTAAGATTTCATATAAATTAAACCATATACTGTGTTTTCTAAAGTGGCTATACAATTTTGCATTCCCAACAGCAATGTATTAGAGTTCCAGCTTCTCTCTCTCTATATATATATGATTTTTAAATTAACTTCTAGAGAGAGGAAGGGAGAGGGAGAGGGAAACATTGACTCAAGAGTATAACATTGATCAGCTGCCTCCTGCACGCCCGCTACCAGGGGTCAAGCCCACAACCTGGGCATGTGCCCTGACCAGGAATCCAACCCTCAAGCTTTCGGTGCATGGGATGACGCCCAAGCAACTGAGCCACACTGGCCAGGGCCAGTTTCTCTATATCTTATCCAACATGTGGCATTGCCAGTCTTTTTAATAATAGCAATTCTAGAGGTTGGTATCACTGTAATTAGTTTATGTGTGCCATGAGATAAAAGAGGTGGAAAATCGCTGCTTTAGCCCCACCCCTACCCACCACCCCGCCATGAACAAAGCCTGTGGATCACTGATCAAGTCCAAGAGACTGGGAATTAATGGACTCAATGCTTCATCATGTGGCTGTGTGTTCTCTCTTCTACAAGTCTCAGGTGTTCAAATCAAGGAAGAAGTTGGGGAAAACTGGCACTTGGCTGAACTTCTGCCAGAATTTCTGAAGTTATAAAGCATTTGACATCATGTCAAACGATAGAAAAACTCCAACTGATACACGCCTCTCCTCTGAGGATGGTCATTTTAAGTTAACTTTGTCAGCTGATAATTACAAACTTTGGCTTTAAACTCTTCACATGAATACTTTGGTCCATTGCTAAATAGGAAAAAAAAAAAAAGTTGCAATTTGGCAGACATACAGATTCGATGTGGAGTACAAACAGAATGATCTGTCACTTTCAGGGAACATAAGCCCCCGCAAAGGACGTTAAGTAGCAGTTTTGCGGCCTAGATGGCAGGCAGAGATCAAAGAAACACGCTCTCTGCTGTTAGGGAAATTAGTCTTACATAAAATTAACATGGATGTGCTTATCCTTATTTTGAACACAGCTTTGTTTGTACTGAAAAATAAGCAGAAATTAGCCAAGCAGTGGGTGTCATTGCTTCATTTCATCGCAGGGGAAAGCTTTACTCGGATATCAAGGGTTCAGTAGGTTAACTCATTCTCCAGTCAGCTGTCAGTTTGTTCCAGTCTCTTTAAGTCGTCACTCAAGTGCTTCCATTTGGATTGCCTTTATTTATTTTTATATTTTACCTTCCGAATTAGGTTTATTTTCCTTGAAGATGGTTTTATGTGTGTATTCTGTACATAAGTTTGTGTACACACATGCACGTCAATTCTCACTATTCACAGTAGTTGTGTTCTAAAAAGTCACTGTGAGCAATGAATTAGCGGATACCGTAATTGCTCCTTGGGGACATACAGTAAGGTTCTCCTGAGACTCTGGTCACAACGACCTGGGTCAAAACGAGTATAAAGAAACCAATTTCAGCCCTGCCCGGGTGGTTCAGCTGGCTGGAGTGAACCCAAAAGGTTTAGGGTTCGATTCCTGGTTGGGGCACATATGGGAGGCAACCAATTGATATTTCTCTTTCACATTGATGTTTCTCTCTCTCTCTCTTTCTCTCTCTCTCTCTCTCTCTCTCTCTCTCTCTCTCTTCCCTTCCTTTCCAAAATCATGAACATATCCTTAGGTGAGGATTAAAAAGAAGAAAGAGAAACCAATTTTACCATAGGCTGATTAATATAAACAAGTATTAAGTTGCTACAGCATCTCATCAACGGTAGAACGAAAGGGCGTTACATGAAAATTTTGCATGCATGTGTATACACAGGAGGAGAGGAGGGATGATAAAGGTGAGAAGAAAATCTGGAGCTCGAAAGCCTCACGCACTGAAGGGCCAGCAGAGATGGGGCCACCAAGCTCAGCAAGAGCGATTGCTGCCTTGGTTTTCCCAGCCTGCGGACACGGTGTGCAGCGGGTGTCCTCCCAGGGGGGCGCCCAGGAGACCATAGGCGATGCTCACTGCCTCACGTGTGTCGGATTCCCGTTCTGATCCCAGCCAACGGGAAACGTTCCCGATCCTTTCTTGTTCCCCAGAGCTCAACTCTGAGTCAAGTACCTGCTTGCTTTTAAGATTCAGACATCGGAGTCTGTAAAAAGGTCTGGGCCCGACACCTCTCATTTTACCCCAAGAGAAGGTGAACCCGGGCAGGAACTGTGGCTATGCTGGCACCTAGGCCAGCAGCTGTCCAGGTCAGAGCACTTCCAGTGCCATCCCAGAGCTGTGAGCGGGGCTGTTTCCACGCATGGCCTCCTTTAATCCAAATAGTCTCTTTTTCTACTTCATAAAATAAAATGCAGGCCAAGTATCTCCAAAGCACAGAAAGTGTCTCTCTTCATTAATTCCCTGCCACTACACCAAGTAGCTTCCTGAATTGTTTCCCATTGATATCTCCATTGCACAGATGAGGAAACTGAGTCCCAGAAAGTCTGTGCAGTGCGAAAGCTGATAAGTGGCTGAGCTGCAGTGGCCCCAAGGCTGCTTTAAGCCCACTACAGGGTACACGCTCAATTAGGAAGGTATCCTGAATGTGGGGTGATCATCAAAACTGGTGACTTATATAAGACATCAATATTGGCTATTTTGAAACATCTTACACATGATTTTGTGGTGTGTGTGTTTTCAGCTACTAATGCATAGAAAGCCCCACCATTGGACAGCATTTAGCTGAATTTAAATAGCACTGAGATGGCCTGGCCGGTGTGGTTCAGTGGTTGAGCATCAACCTATGAACCAGGAGGTCACAGTTCGATTCCCGGTCAGGGCATGTGCCCAGGTTGTGGGCTCAGTCCCCAGTGTGGGGTGTGCAGGAGGCACCCGATCAATGATTCTCATGCACCATTGATGTTTCTATCTCTGTCTCCCTTTCCCTTCTTCTCAGAAATCAATAAAAGTACATTTAAAAAAATAAATAGCAATGAGATGCAGACACTTAGGGTTGTATTACTACTTGGATTTTGTTGTTGTTTTTTGTTAACCTTATCACCATCCCAAGGTTTTAATGCTTCCAGGGTGCAGAAGGAGAACTTTTTAATTGTTAAAGAAATTGTTTTGTCATTTTATGAGCTCCTCAGCATTTACTAATATTCTAAAGGGGTTGGCTTGCTCCCACTCCTTATCAGATCCTCTTTTTCACTGTATAACCTCTGCTGATTCACAAAGAGCAAGGAATGTATAAAGAAAACTTGCTTGCAGGGCTCTTACTTTGAAGGGAAAATGCTCAAATCAATTCAACTCTGTTTGCAAAGAAAACTTCAAAGCCTTTAAGAAAGTACCTCCCTTTAATTCACTCTGTTAGACTTGTTCCTCTATTTAAAGGTAAAAAAGATGAAAGAAAGTTAATCCTCCATAAATTCTCCCTCCTGTTATGCAAAGGTTCAATACAATACCTTTTTGCTTAGTAATTCTAACAGAAAAAGATAGGCAAGAGCCAGTAATTAGCAGAGCTGCAAGCTGCCATTGTTTTAAGCGGGTCTCCAAACATACCCTAACCTCAGGATCCCTATCAAGTCCAAATATATGGTCCTCTCCATCCCATGGTGTCTCATTCTTGGGTTATTCTGACTTTTCATGAAAGCACCCCAGAAGGTGCCATGGAAATTTTAAAAAATTAATCCAATCTTTCGTTTCTGGGAAATCATTTCAAAGCAAAGACGAAATGTTCCTTCTTATTTTTCTTAAAATTGCTACCACTTAGGTAAACCACACCTCATCAATACTTAGGATTGTAAAATTCACCTGTAAAAACAAAAAGAACTCCTCTGTATCTTGATAATTTCTAGTTTAGGATAAACTTCCAAAATCCTAAATATGTTGGTCTTTGCTTATTTTATACTAGAGGCCCAGTGCACGAATTTGTGCATGAGTGGGGTCCAGCTGGCCTGCCCCAATTGGGGCCATGGGCCAGGCCAGCTGTGGGGAGGGGCCCCGGGTGGTTGGCTGGCCAACCCACCTCCTGGTCAAACTCCCGGTCTAACTCTAGGTGGAGGGAACAATTTGCATTTTAGCCTTTTATTATATAGGATTACTAGATGAAAAATCCTCAGCTTGATTGAAAAACTCTTGAGTATTACAAAAGGATGCTCTTCTGGGTCTCCAAAACCCTAAGGCCTAGCTATTCTATGGCATTATGGGCCTGAATATTATATTCCCAAAGCTTCATTTTTTGGCACAAAGATATATAACTATTCACCCATTTTCCCAGTAGTTGGCCTAATGCAGAATCAGAAGTTTTAAGAGTTAACATCCCCATTGTTGAATGAAATGGCAATAAGACACAAAATTCCTTCCAAAGACATGCAAATGATTTTCTGAAATAATTGAGAAGGGGGGAATGGGGAAGTATTGTTTAATAGGCATAGACTTTCTGATTGGGGTGATGAAAAATAATTTTAGAAATAGACAGGGGTGAAGTTGTACAACATTATGTATGTATTTAATGCCCCTGGCAAGTACACGTAAGATAATTAAAATAGTAAATTGCATATCATGCATATTTTACCACAATAAAAGAAGTATAAATAAATGAACAAGAGCTTTATATTAAAACTAGAGGCCCGGTGCACGAATTTGTGCATGGGTGGGGTCCAGCTGGCCCACCCCTATAGGGGCTGATCGGGCCAGGCTGGCCCGGGGGGAGGGGACACAGGAGGTTGGCCAGCCGGCCCCACGCCCTGGTGGAACTCCACGTCGAGGGGACAATTTGCATATTACCCTTTTATTATATAGGATGTTAAGCCCTCGCCAGCGTGGCTCAGTTGGTTGGGTGTCGTCCCATGCACCAGGAGGTTGCTGGTTCAATTCCCGGCAGGGGCACATGCCTGGATTGTAGGCTCCATCCCAACTAGGGGGGCATAAAGAAGGCAGCTGATTATTGTTTCTCTCTCTCTTCCGTTCCCTTCCTCTCTCTCTCTAAAAAAATTAAAAATTAAAAATTAAAAAAAATCAATAAACTATTCTTTTAAAAAATGTTAAATAGTTCAGGGCTGAGAAATAAGCACAAATATGATACAATGTTCCTGGTGGATAAATTATTACTATTAGATATCAAAAATCTAATAAAATGAAAATTTTGGCACAGCAATTCCACTTTTATCAATTTATTCTAAGGACATAATTTAAAATGGGCACAAAATTTATATGTAGAAAAGCATTTATGATAACACTGTTTGTAACAGCAAATTGTTAAGAAAATGTTGGGAGGACCTAAATATCAAACAATATTATTTTAATAAATTCTGTTTAAAGTTAGTAGATAAGTTACCCTTACCCCTGGCTTTGCCTCCTTTAGTATCTTCTGCCCCCGACTTAACATTAAATCTCAGAATTCCTCCACTTCTTTCTAAGTCTGTCTTTCAATTTCTAGTGGTTCACTCAACACTTACTTACTAATACTTCCTCAGTGTCAGGACCACAGGAGGTACTGGCAATAAAGCTTTCTACAATTCAGACAAAATCTTTTTGATACTGTTGTAATAACCTGGTTATTATTAACAGGAAAGGAATACAGGGAAGACAAGATCATATAGGCATGCCATTTATACAGTTTTGCTAGAAAGCTGTAGTTTAACACTCTCCAAGTCTGTTCCCGCTGCTCGACGTGGGAAGGGACTGGACAAAGGCAGTTTGGACACATGCCCAGTAAGGTCTGAGTGACATAGGAAGGTGCTTACTTGTCAATCACTTCTGGGAACAAGTCAGTGGCCAGAATAGGTATGCCCCTGCAAGGGGGAGAAACCTGAATATTTAAACTCCTAGAAAAAGGGAGTTCATTTGTTTGGCTCTCTTGCTCTTGGCTCTTGGTCCTCTTAGGACTCCTATTGCAGGGGGCACATTCCCCTACATTCACTCACGTGGCCCACAGCCATGTGGACTCCACATAATGGACTAACAGACTTTAATTAGCCTGGTGCTGAACTGGACCCGGCTGCAACATGGAACAGAAACTGAACACTGGCTCTGCTTTTGGCTCTACTGAACCCCCAGTTGCACTTCTTTCAGGGCTGGTTTAAGGGACATGGAACTTTGGAACCCGAGAAATGTAACTCCATGCAAAGAAAGTCTTTTACCACATCTAATTCTCCCATAGGGGCCGCTGAAAATGTTTATTGCAGCAGTACCCGAAGAACCCCACTCCCATAAGCGGCGAGGAAATCTGGCCCACTAATTTCTCTGGCAACACTTTCTCTCATGAAGTTTATAAACTTTGGGGAGAACACAAAGAAGAAAACCAGCAGTTATCACATGACAAGTGCTGGGATATGGGATGGTCTGGGAATGTGTTGGTCAGGCCCCTAAACCCGATCCAGGTGCATCTGGGATGACTTCCCGGTAGAAGTCATGTCATCAGTATGAATTGAAATTAAGCAGGAGAAAAACATAAGGGGAAAAGAAGAATGTTCCAGGCCGAGATAACAGCATTTATAAAGACTGAGATAAAAGAGAGCAAAGTGTATGTAAGAAGCTGTAATTCTTTCAGAAGAGCAGGAACATAGAGATGCCAGCAAAAGATAGCGAAATATGTATCTGTGACCTCAAACTCAAAACCAAGTACCTAGTTGGCTCACCTGCTGGTGTCTCCACAGGAAAAGGCTAAAAGGACCCCAATTTCACATGCCCCATGCTAAGCTCACCATCTACATCCCTCTTTCCAACCCCGGTTCTTCTGTTTGAGTTCTCAATCACAGTGAATAATGCAATGAAAGTACTTTCCTATTTACTTCCTAAGTATTTCTTGAACCAACCTTGTTTCTCTCTATCTCTACTTTCCGAACTCTATAGAGGCATCTTCCCTGGTGTCATTGTCACACTCTGGGCCCAACCAAGCTCCTTTCTACACTTCAGTTCTAATCCTGGTCATCTTCCCAAAACCCAAATCTGAAGGTCATTCTCCTGCTCAAACCTTTCACAGCTTCTCAATGCACTTAGGGTACAACCTGAGCACCTGATCATATATCACGGTGCTTATCTCACGTTTGACCTGGACTGGGTAGTGTGGTTACCCTCCTCCCTAACTCACTGGTCACATGCATACTGTCCTCCACTTGATTTCCTGAGCCCCGAATGTTTTCCTCCCAAAACCTTAGTGCCGGTGTGACCCCCTCTGCCTGCAACGCCCTCCTGCTATCCTGGTCTGGTTAATTCTGACTTATCTTTCAAGTCTCAGCTTCAATACTCCTCCTTCCAAAAAGCCATGTATGGTTCTATCATACGCCTGTTCTTCTACATCGCTGTGTGGTGCATTACAGTTTCCTGTTCCTTTCTCGCCGAACTGTCAGCTTCATCAATGACAGGAACTCTGCCAGTCTTGCTAATGTTGACAAACCAGCCCAGAAGCACAGTGCTCGGCTTAGAATGCAGCCCCTAATACTGCACTGCACTGGCAATGCATTGCTGACCTGCAAACATGCTCAAGATGCATTGGGCAGTGAGAAAAGCATGTTTCCACATAGGATTTATGGCATTATCCCATTTTGTAGAGGAAAATGTTCTCTGAAAAGAAATCTCAAAGGACAAATACCAACATGATAACTGAAACAGTCAGCCTATGTACTAAGGGGGTGAAGTCATCTGTCTTTTTGCTTTTATTTTTGTTTATCAGTGCTCTCTGAAATTATGAGGCATGAGCATTTTTTTCTGTAATAATGAAAAACAAAGAAGACTTTTATAGAAAAGTGATTTAGGAAATTCAAGATTTTGAGCTGCAAATGTCTGTTATTTCAGAATGCACAAGCTTTGCCAAGAACAGACTTCTGAGTTAATTTGTTAAATCTACAAAAATAAGAGAATTTACTCAAATCCTGACTCTTGAGTTTAAGGATTGGAATTCTCAAAGTTCATGGTTACCTTCTGCTTGTATTAAAAAGGAAAATATTGCTGCTTCCCTAGAAACAGGCTTTGTTTTTCAATGTTGGTGTTATCTGTACTCAATTTTTCCTCTTTTCATTAAATCTGTATGTTTTGGAAGAATTCTTTAAGTACTATCAGATAGCGCTTCACCTTCAAGTTATTTTTCTTATACTGATTGACTAGGTCTCACAATATTCCCAAGCAAGACAAGACCAAGCAATACCACAGCCCTTCTCACTATGTGGATCTATTGTTCAGGCCATTGGGATGTTAATCAGGATGAGACAATCATTTATTTAGTCTGCATTTGTGCTTGTTCAATGCCAACATCTTAATTTCAAGAACAGCATGATTTATCAGTTGTGTGTGAAAACCACTTCACAGCATATAGATGATCTTTGCTCTTTTTCCAGATCCTCTTAGAAATCTCAGCTTCCTGGTTTCTCACCTCCCCCTCACCCCCTGATGTAAAACAGCAGGTTTTTAGGCAGTAACTACTTTGGGGGGAGGGGAGGGAGTGGGACGTGGGTCCTGTGGCTACTGACTGTAAATGATTGAGAAGGTTAACCACATACCCACTAGCACCATTAACACATTAACCCTCTGGCCAGTTTCTCTTGGCACCTAGAGGAGAATGGTGTTTGCAAAACTGTAACAGAAACCCAGCTAAGTTTAGGAAAGGGGGAATAGAAGGGAGTGTAGGCAATCAGCTAAGGGAAAGGGTCTATGAGAGATGACTTAGCCTCTTAAGAGTGGTAAAATGGAAGAGTTGGAAAGGAAATAGCAAAGGCAGGTGGCGAACATTCCCCTTGTAATTTCCCCAAGCTTCTTACAGAAGTTGCTTTCAATAATAATGTAGTTTGGAATAGTCTGTGGGCCCTATTGTAATGCTCAGAAGAGGGGAGTCGAGGACAGTTCCAAACCTGAATTTGAGGATGAAATACTCTTTCTAGAAAAAAAAAAAGGAAGAGAAATCTAAACATTCTGAACAAGATGAATCAATGGTGGATATTTCAAAAAGGATATAGTCCTTAGAAGATGAACCAAAATCACTCATTTCACAAGTAACTGAAGCCAAAGCGACCTTCAAAATGTTTCAAATGAATAAAGAATGACTTAAGATAGCTAGAAAGATGTTTTAAATGAAAATTCCAACTTCTTTTACAAGAAGCTGAAGAATGGAACAAACAAATGAGTGAATTTAATAAACAGAAAATAACATTTGAAGACTCCAAAATATATGTAAAACAAGTTCTATGTGATAAAATCAGATCAAATTCCTGACCGAATACTTGCTAAAGATGCAAGATTGGACTGCTGTGCTTGGAGAAGACTTAACGGATGAAAACTGGAATTGGAACTGAAGAATGATTCAGAAAATAGTGCACTCTTAGGTTATCAACCAAAAAAAAAAAAAAAGAACTTTGAAGAAGTTGAATCATGCTGCTAGTGTTTTTAAGGCTTCTTTAAAAACCCTAGAGGAAGAAAGAAGTCAAATATATACTAAGTAACTGAAGTAGATAAAAAAAAAAGAAAGAAAGAAAGAAAGAAAGAAAGAAAGAAAGAAAGAAAGAAAGAAAGAAAGAAAGAGCTTACAGAGTGTATTAAAAATCTCCAGACTTGCCCACCAGCATGGCTCAGTGGTTGAGCATTGACTTATGAACCAGGAGGTCACGGTTCAATTCCTGGTCAGGGCACATGCCCGGGTTCTGGGCTCAATCCCCAGTGTGGGGCATGCAGGAGGCAGCCAATCAATGATTCTCTCTCATCATTGATGTTTCTCTCTCTCTTTCCCTCTCCCTTTCTCTCTGAAATAAATGTATATTTAAAAAACAAAATCTCCAGACTTGAACAGCATCTCTGCAGTGAGAAAATGAACATTTTGGAAATGAGAAACAAAAGCTCAACACAAACTTACAGTAATGACTGAGCTGTATCTAGGAAATGAAATGATATTTCACAGGAAGTTGACAGTAGAATGAAATAACTGGTTAAAGAAAAAGGAAAAACTTTCTAAAGCAGATGAAAAGCTACGTCAGCCATGCAGCTGAAGTGCTGGAGACCAACAGAAAGTGAGCCAAAGATCTTGAAGAATTGGAGAGAACCATTCATTCTTATCAAGGGCAGATTATTTCCCATGAGAAAAATTTCACATGATAAGTGGTTGACAGATTGGACTGCTAAAAGAAACCTCAATGATTTAAAGAAAGAAAATTCCTCCCTAGCCAGTTTGGCTCAGTGAATAGAATGCCAGCCTGCAGACTGAAGGGTTGTGGGTTTGATTCTGGTCAAGGGCACATGCCTCAGTTGCAGGTTTGATCCCTAGCCCCCGAGGTGCGTGCTGAAGGCAACCAATTGATGTCTCTTTCTCATCGATGTTTCTCTTTCTTTGTCTCTTCCTCTCCCTTCCACTCTCTCTAAAAAATCAATGGGAAAAGTGTCCTTGGGTGAGGATTAACAAAAATAATTTTAAAAAAGAAAGAAAATTCTTACATCAGACAAAAATTAACTAAAACAGAGCTTAAATTTAAACTTTTAGAAAAAGGTCCTTATGCACTTGATGTTCCAGATACAGCATTTGGCAGAGAGCATTCCCCATATTGTCCCTCACCATTGGGTAGACCTTAATCTGAAAGGAGAGCTTTTCTCTCCCCTGCATCTTTGTTGGAGGATCCACTCAGACTCTCAACTTTGCTTCCAGGAAGAGGGAGAAGAGGTTCAAGAGGCGCAGGGAATCCTCAGGACCATCAGATTTCTAATGAAAGAGAAGAATCAAGCTATGACCACTTAACTGCTCCACACAGGGAACCTTCTGACCCGGAGTCACTTTCACCTCCTTGGGAACAGGATCATTGAATGATGACTCCTCCATCAGGCCAAACTTACCCTGATCCAGCAATTCCACTTCTGGGTATGTTCCAAAAGAATCAAAAGCAGGGATTTGAACAGATACTTGAACATCCATGGTCACAGCATCATTATTCACAATAGCCAAAAGGTGGAAACCACCCAAGTGTCTACTGATAGACAAATAGATCAACAAAACGTGGTATCTACATACAATGGAATATTGTTCTGACACATGCTACAACATGGATGAACCTTAGGACTTTGTGTTAAATGAAATAAGCTGGACACAAAAGGACAAATACTGTGTAATTCCACTGCTATGAAGCACCTAGAAGATTCAAATGTATAGAGATTGAAAGTAGAATAGTGGTTACCAGGAGCTGGGAGGGAAAGGGGAGTTCGTGTTTACTGTGTACAGTGTTTTAGTTGGGATGACGAAAAAGTTTTGAAGGTGGCTCATGATGATAGTTGCACACTTGAAAATGTGAAGATGGTAAATTTTATGTTAAATCTACTTTACCACAATTAAAAGAAAAATATCACAGAGCAGAGTATTGAGAAATAGGGCTTGGAGCTGAGAGACATTAATCAATAACAAGCATAATTGCCATACTGCTCTGTGATTCTGAGGCTGGCTGAGACTCTGCAAACAATGGGAATCGAAGACAAGAAAGTGGGAGTTAACAAGAGAGAGCTATCAACTCTGCCTTCCACAGGAAGCACTATATTTAAAAATGAAGAGGACCAGATAAAACTAGTTCTGCCATTCCCCTAGCTTTTCACCTTGATAAATCTCTACCCTTTTGAGTTTCTGTTTTCTCATCTCTAAACGTAATAAATGAAAATATTTTTATAATTCCTTCAGGCTATAAAAGACTATCATTTTATGTAAACGAGACCACAAAACCATATAAAATATTGTAAAACTTGTGTACAATTCTGAAAACTTTGCTACATTTTTCAAAATTCAGACTTCAGTTTCCAACCTTGACAGAGTAACTGGTACCAGCCCTAGCTTCCCTGCACTCAATATATAAAGCACATGTTTCCAAGCATTGGACAACAGGAAACAGAATGTGGTAATCCTAGAGAAAAGGGAAATACTCGAAATGAGCCCCAATTTAGCCTGGCTTTCAGCCCAGGGACACACTCAAACTGCAGCACAGGGAGCAGAGAACTCTGAACTCTATGACGTGTAGAAGCAGACTCTGGAGTTCGGGTGAAGCAGCTGGAATTTATAGGGAAAGGGAGAAGGGATGGCAGAAGTCTGAGTGGGTTTGCCCCATGGTCCTGGGCTGAAGGCTAGACTGCAGCAGTGCAGAGAACATTCTAATGGGCCCTGCGGAGAAGAGCGGCTGCAGGCTGAGAGCTCCACAGGGGTCCTCAGGTCACTCAGGCTGGGAGATGTTGGATTCCTACCATTCAGAGTGGAGGGAATTTGCTAGCACTGCAGGCATTCAACTCAGACCTGGGAAGGCCATTGCTTTCGGAGTGAAGCACATGCCCTGGAAAAAGCCATGTTCTTTAGGACTAAGGACAAAAGGACTAAGAGACAAACAGAAATAAACCCATCTGGTAGGATCAAGAGAACCCACTAATAATTTAACTGCTTGCTAGAAGAAAACTCAACATCCTTTAAAAGCAGATGGCATAATCTAACACTCCCTGAACATCAGTATACAATGAAAAATTACTGGATATGCAAAGAATCAGGAAAATGTGACCTATAATCCAGAAATTACATATTTTCCACATGCATATCCATTTCAGTAAAAAGACTGAAGAGATATCTAAGACAGCAAAATAGCCGGGGTGCCTCCAGATCTTGCAAAAATCTATTAAATACATATTTATTAATGTATGTATAAAATGCTATACTTTTTACCCATTAATTATAGCCATATGAATTTAATGAGATGCCAAAATATCCCAACCCTATAATTATTTGTTTGTTTGTTTATTTCATTCAGTAGATTCCACATATAAGTGAAATTATATGGTATTTGTCTTTCTGTCTGACTTATTTCACTTAGCATAGTACCCTGTAGGTCCACGCATGCTGTCACAAAAAGTAAGAATTCATTCTTTTTTAGGGCTTAGTAGTATTCCACTGTGTATATGTACCACAGCTTTTTTATCTACTGATCTATTGATGGGCACTTGGGTTGCTTTCATATCTTGTCTATTGTAAATAATGCTGCAATAAATATAGGGGTGCATATATTATTTCAAATTAGTGATTTGGGTTTTTTAAATATATATTCACAGAAATGGAATAGCTGGGTCATAAGGCAATTTTATTTTTTTAATATATTTTTATTGATTTCAGAGAGGAAGGGAGAGGGAGAGATAGAAACATCAATGATGAGAGAGAATCATCAGTCAGCTACCTCCCACATGCCCCCCACTGGGGATCAAACCTGCAACCCAGGCATGTGCCCTTAACCAGAATGAACCTGGGACCCTTCAGTCCACAGGCTGACGCTCTATCCACTGAGCCAAACCAGCTAAGGCAGCAATTTTATTTTTAATTTTTGAGGAACCTCCACACCAATCTTCATTCCCATCAACAGTACACGAGAGTTCCCTTTCCTGCACATCCTCACCAACACTTATTGTTGTTGACTTACTGATGATAGCTATTCTGACACGTGTGAGGTGGTATCTCATTGTGGTTTCGATTTGCATTTCTCTGATGATTAGTGATGTTGAGCAACATTTTATACAGTATATCTATTGGCAATCAGTATGTCTTCCTTGGAGAAGTACCTTATAGAGGTTTCTACCCAGTTTTTAATTGGGTTGTTTGTTTTTCTGGTGTTAAGTTGTCTGAGTTCTTTATAAATTGTAGATATTAACTCCTTATATTGGTAAATATCTTCTACTCTGTATGTTCTCTTTTTGTTTTGTTGATAGTTTCCTTTGCTGTGCAAAAGCTTTTTAGTTTGATGTAGTCCCATTTGCTTATTTGTTCTTTTGTTTCCCTTGCGCAAGGAGGTATATATCAGAAAAATATGGCTAAGAGACATGTCTGAGATTTTACTGTCTATGTTGTTTTCTAGGAATTTTATGGTTTTGAGTTTTACATTTAAACCATTAATCCATTTTGAGTTGGTTCTTTTATATTGTGTAAGAAGGTGGTCTAGTTTTATTTTTTTGCATATATCTGTCCAAAATTTCCCAACACCATTTATTTTTTTAAAATTATTTTTGCCCTTTTGATTTATTTATTTTTTTACAGAGAGGAAGGGAGAGGGATAGAGAGTTAGAAACATTGATGAGAGAGAAACATCAATCAGCTGCCTCCTGCACACTCCCTACTGGGTATGTGCCCGCAACCAAGGTACATGCCCTTGACCGGAATCGAACCCGGGACCCTTCAGTTCGCAGGCTGATGCTCTGTCCACTGAGCCAAACCGGTCAGGGCCCAACACCATTTATTAAATAGGCTGTCTTTACCCCTTTGTATGTTTTTGCCTCCTTTGTCAAATGTTAATTGACCATGTAGACATGAGTCTATTTCTGGGCTCTCCATTCTGTTCCATTGATCTATACAGAGTGGGGCAAATGTATATTTACAGTTGTGAGTACCCAAAACACAGAGTTTACTCTTGATTATTATTTATTAATTATTGTACTATTTTCCATACAAACAACTGTAAACCTACTTTTGCCCCACTCTGTATACCTGTTTTTATGCCAATATTTCAATTACCAGTATTATGGCCTGATAGTATAGCTTGATAGGTAGTGTGATACCTCCAACTTTTTCTGCTGAGCTTACATCCTACAGAAAAGTCTGCTGGATGCACAAATATATGCAACTTTATTTGTCTGTACCTTAATAGAAGGTGTTTTTTTTTAAATTTTTTAAGAGAAAGAATTGAAAGCAGGGACTAAAAGAGATATTTGTACCCATATTCATAGCAGCATTATTCAAAGTAGTTAAACACTGTAAACAACACAATGTCTATCAATGAGTAAATGGACAAGCAAAATGTGGCATGTACATACAATGGAATGTATGCCTTTAAATGAAAGGAAATACCCATGCTAATATGGTTAATTAATATTTGACAAAGGAGGCAAAAGCATACAATGGGATAAAGACAGTCTCTTCAATAAATGGTGTAGGGAAAATTGGACAGGTACATGCAAAAAATGAAACTAGACCACCAACTTATATCATACACAAGAATAAACTCAACATGGATAAAAGACTTAAATGTAAGTTGCAAAACCATAAAATTCCTAGAAGAAAACACAGGCAGTAAAATCTCAGACATCTTAATTAGCAGTATCTTCACCAATATATCACCTAGAGCAAGGGAAATAAAGGAAAAAATTAACAAATGGGACTACATCAAACTAAAAAGCTTCTGCACACCAAAAGAAATCATCAACAAAATGAAAAGGGACCCTACAGTATGGGAAAACATATTCGCCAATGATACATCTGATAAGGTTTGATTTCCAAAATATACAAAGAACTCATACAACTCAACACCAGGAAGACAAATAATACAATTTTAAAAATGGGCAAAGACCTGCATATACACTTCTCCAAAGAGGACATACAGATGGCAATAGACATATGAAAATATGCTCATGGTCACTAATAATCAGAGAGATACAAATTAAAAACTATAATGAGGTATCACCTCACACATACCAGAATGGCTACCATCAATAAATCAACAAACAACAAGTACTGGTGAGGATGTGGAGAAAAGGGAACCTTTAAGCATTGCTGGTGGGAATGCAGCCGCTGTGGAAAACAGTATGGAGGTTCCTCAAAAAATTAAAAATGCATCTGCCGTCTAACCCAGCAATCCCACTTCTGGGAATATATTCTTAGAAACACCAATCAGAAAGAATATATTCATCCTATGTTCATAGTAGCATTATTTACAATAGCTAAGATCTGGGAACAGCCCAAGTGCCCATCGGTAGATGAGTGGACAAAAAAGCAGTGGTATAGCCCTGGCCAGTTTGCTAAGTGGTTAGAGCACCAGCCTGCAGACCAAGGGGTCTCAGGTTCAATTCCCGGTCAAAGGCACATATCTCAGTTACAGGTTCAATCCCCAGGCCAGGTGGGGATGTGGTCAGGGTGGTGCAGAAGGCGACCACTGGATGTGTCTCTCTCATGCCCATGTTTCTCTCTCTCCCCCTCTACCCTCCTCCCTCCCTTCCACTGTCTGAAAATCAATGGAAAAGATACCTTCGGATGAAGATTAAAAAAAAAAAATGCTGTGGTACATTTACACAATGAAATACTATGCCGCTGTAAAAAAAGAAGGATTCTTACCCTTTTAGACAACATAGATGGACCTGGAGACTATTATTCTAAGCAAAGTACGTCAGTTAGAGAAAGACAAATATCACATGATCTCACTTATATGTGGAATCTAATGAACAAAATAAACTGATGAGCAAAATAGGTCCAGAGATATGATTACATGGAACAGAATAACAGATCTCAATGGGAGGGAGGGGGGGAGAGACAGGAAGAGATTAACCAAAGACCATATATGCATATATGCATAACCCATGGACACAGACAATAGCATAAAGAAGGCTGGGGTGGGGCAGGGTTTGGGTGGGAGGGGCCCAAAAGGAAGAAAATGAGAGACATCTGTAATACTGTCAACAACCAAATAAAATAAGCTACTTAATTAAGTTAAATTAGTAGTTTAAAATAACAACTATTTATTTGTTCGTGATTCTGCAACGCAGGAGGAGCTGAGTATTTCTTCTGCTGGTCTTGCCTGGGGCCATGCCACTCGGGTTCATTTGCCTGGCAGGTTAGCTAGGGCCTGTGTTCAGCTGGAACGTGGGACAGCTGGACTTCTCAATATATACAGTTTCAGGACCTCTCCCTCTCCATGTGGCCTCTTTTTTAGGGTCTACCCAGTAACCAGACTGCTTACCTGCTTGACTTCCATCAGGACTTCCCAGAGCAGAAAGACAGAACCTGTCAGTCCTTCTTCATGCCTAGGTTTGCAGTCTCAAAACATGACTTCTACTGCTCTATGTTGGTCAAAGCACTCACAGGGTCAGCCCAGATTCACGGCGATGAGAATGAGACATCATCTCTTGGTGGGGAGTGATAAAGTCACCTTGTACAGTGACTATGGGATGGGAGACACTGCTGTAGCTGGCTTTGGACATGTGAGCTACCACATCGGTATATTATTTGTGAAGGACTTAATAAGCGAGTGAAATATTTTAAAGGGTAGCAGGGATTATGTATAATGCATCTAAAAAGAAACTTCAACACAACAAAAATCTGACATGAAAGATATATTTTACCTGCAGGAAATGGAAAACAAGGTTCCTGCTTTATTGTAGTTGAAAGATAAGTTAGGCAGAAGACCAAGAAATTATAAAGCGCCCTAGCCGGTTTGGCTCAATGGATAGAGCATCAGCCTGTAGACTCAAGGGTCCCAGGTTCGATTCCAGTCAAGGGCCTGTACCTTGGTTGCGGGCACATACCCAGTAGGGAGTGTGCAGGAGGCAGCTGATCGATGTTTCTCTCTCATTGATGTTTCTAACTATCCCTCTCCCTTCCTCTCTGTAAAATATCAATAAAATATATATTTTTAAAAAGAAATTATAAAGCTATTAGTTCATTCCACAAATGTTTTTGAATGTTTAATGTGCTAATCGTACACCACTAGGTAAAGTATAATTTTTCAAAGATAGCTTTCAAGCCCTGACTCTTACTTCTTTTCCAACTACAACTATCATAATTTTTTTCAAAAAGAAGCAATGAGAATATAGAAATCACAAAAACAGCTGTCATTTTTGGGGGGCGATTAATAGGTGTTTGGAATTATGCTAAGCTGGGTCTCTCTGAATCCTTTCAAACCCTGCAAAGTAAGCCCCAATATTAGTCATTCCACAGGTGACAAAACTGATGCTTTGAGGGGCTACATACTCTCAAAGTGACACTGACTGCCTGAAACATTTCATTTTATAATGGGTCAACTGAGGGAGCCTTCGTTATTGAGAACATGAAATCATATTTTAGAAATGTTATTGTTTGTATTATTTTTAAATATATTTTTATTGATTTCAGAGAGGAAGGGAGATGGAGAGAGAGATAGAAACCATCTATGATGAGAGAGAATCACTGATTGGCTGCCTCCTGCATGCCCCATACTGGGGATCAAGCCCACACCTGGGCATGTGCCCTGACCGGGAATCGAACCGTGACCTCCTGGTTCATAGGTCGATGCTCAGCCACTGAGCCACGCTGGCTGGGCTGTTTGTATTATTTTTAATTTGCAGTTTTACCCAGTCAAGTTTCCCTGGAATAAGAGTGCTCCTTCCCCAACTATGATTCGGTCTTCAGAAGGTCCAAGGCCTTTCCATGATAGGACTGGACCACACTCATCAAACATCCACACACACTTCAAGAGCACACCATCCCACAAGGCGCCCTAATATTTAAAGCCAGTGAAAACGTGTAAACGGTGACTACCAACACTACTGAGGTCTGAGTGGAAAAACACCAAGCTTTTCTCAAAGAGCCACACAATTGTCTTGGGTCCAAAATGGAAAGTGCTCTTTCTCCCTCTTCCTGCTTCTGCCTCCCACAAGGCTGCTGCATGGATCTCTGCTGATCCAGACTTTCCTCTCCTTGGGGTGGGATGCTTCCTCACGCATTCAGTAAGAGGAAGAGGTGGACAGAGAGTGGAGGCGGCCACTGAACAGCAGGGCCCTCGAGGCGGGAGATTGTGTGAGCTGAAGCCAGAAGTCCCTTGAGGGAGGCGTGAGCAGGGGGAAAGAATGGAGGGGCCTGCAAGGCCTGCACAGATAAGCATCTCGCATTCTCCCTCCTTTTCCTTGTTCCTCGGTGCGGCAGCAGGGGCTCGCCCACCCTGTGCCTTTTAACTGTCAAGGAGCCAATGCCAAGTGCTGGGCCAAGTCATCATCGATGACATGTGAGTTGTGTGTGTTCCAAATTGGCCTTCCTGCCTTTCTGCAAGAAAAACAAACTTGAGCTGGACCCCAACAAACATGACAGGAAAAATAACAACCCTTGTCGAGGGCTGATACTGAAAACGACTGGTCTCTCCACCCCAAGCCAGCCCCAGCAGGTCCCCATCTCTGGCTCCAGGAGGGGGTGGGGGCAGGAATTCTGAAACTCGGGAGCCTCCATGGGATAGTGTGTGGGGCCATCAGGTTGTTCCTCCTGAGGTCACCTGTGCAGGGCACTGCCAGAGGCCCTTTTCAGCTTCCACGATGACACCACAAGACTTAAACACTATAGCACCAAGCCCATTTTACAGAGAGACCGGTACGTGGCTTCAAGTCACACAGGGATTGAGCAACAGAGCTACATTAGTTCTCAACAGTGTCATACTTCCTCCTTTCATTTTTGCCTGTATTAGAAAAATGAGAAGTCCGAATGCATGCTATTGATGGACCCATCTCCCTCGATAATATGCTACAAGTCATTAATGCAAACTACTGGCATAGATAATAAAAAAAGAACGTGAAATTTATTGTTGTTGTTGTTATTATTATTTCGAATAACACTTCTTCATCAAACTTGTAAACCTCCCAAACCAGAATCTGTTCTATTTTTCATTGGTGCTTTCCACATGACTTGACATGGTCCACCTATGTTCACAGCCAAAGCGTGAAAGCAATCTAAGTGTTCATGGATGGATGAATGAAAAAACAAAATGTAACATATGCATACAATGCAATATTATGCAGCCTTAAAAAGGAAAGAAATTCTGACACTATGATTTGAGTAAAACTTTATGGACATTATGCTCAGTAAAATAGTCACAAAAAACAAATACTGTATGATTTCACTTCAATGAGGTACCTAGATATCACATTCATAGAGACAGAAAGGAGAAGCATGTTGCCCTGGAGCTGGGGGAGGGAGAATGGGGAGTTAGTGTTTAAAGGTACAGAGGTTTAGCTTGGGGAGATGAAACCTTCTGGTGATGGATGGTGATTATGGTTGCACAACAATGTGAATGTACTTAATGCCACTGAACTGCACATTTAAGAATGATAAAGATAGAAAATTCTTTGTTATGTGTAGTTTACCACCGTTTTTTTTAAAGGATAAATATTGAAGCATCTAATAGATATATATTCAGTCCTGGCCAAGGGAGAAAAAATACTAAATTATGCAGAAGTCTTTCCTAGTGTGTGCACTCTAGGTTTAACTAACAATAATGGCTATATTCAAACTATTATTATCATTAGCCTGAGCTTTAAAGTGAAGCATAGAACAATGGCATTAGGAGTTTTGCAGATCCATTTTTCTAAAGATTTTAGAGCGTTCCTAAGAGGCTGTTCATAGGATGACACAGTCAGCCATTAACTCTTAAGATTTGATGTAAAAAACAGAGAACAACAAAAACTTGTTTTGCTTATCCACACTGCACCTAGTAACTTTTCAGAAGGAAATGAAATTTTTTGAGTTGTGTTCTTTTATATCTTGAAAGATTCTTCTAAACACTAACTCTTCCATTCCCTTAACTCTTTCTAGAAAGCTGGTATAACTTCAATTCCAAAAAATGACAGGGACATTACAAAAAAAGGAAAATTATGGAGCCTTCTTACTCAGAACTTTCCAAACCAAATAATAATACATTCATTCTAGAAATATAGAAAAAAGATAATACTTTGCACTTAATTAAGTATATTCCATGAATGCAAGATTGGTTTAATATTTCAAAAACAATTAGCCAACCAATTCATCACTAAATTATTTAATTTTAAAATTAAAAGAATAAAGGAGAAAAATCATATGAACATCTCAATACATGCAGAAAAAAAGCAGCTGATAAAATTCAACGTCTATTCCTTTTTTTAAAAAAATAGCAATTTGACATTTATATACCTTTTTCTCTTAATTGAAGATTTTTTTTGTGTTTTTTTGTTTGTTTTTTGTTTTTGGTAAAAGTGGAAGGGAGAAGGAGAGAGTGAAACTTCTATGAAAGAGAAACATCTATTGGCACATCCTCTACTGAGGATTGAGCCTGCAACCTGGGCATGTGTCCAAACAGGGAATCTAACTGGGTGACCTTTTGGTGCATGGGACGATGCTCAACAGAGCCACACTGGCCAGGGCTCAAATCTATTCTTGATAAAACTCTTAGCAAACCAAAAATAGGGAAGAACTTCTTTTATCAACCAAAGGGTATTTATAAAAAACCTACAACAAATATCATAAGTAATAGTGAAATGTTGAACGCTTAACTTTTGGGATTGGAATGAGACCAGGCTACCTGCTACCACTACTTCTACTGTAATGGTGATCTAACCTGGATGGCAAGGCAAGAAGAAAAAATAAGTAAAATTTATATGAGGTGGAAAGTAAGAAATACAAATATTATTTACAAATAATGATTTCATGTGATGAAAACCCAAAGGGATTTACATATATACTTTAGAATTAATAAATTCAATTAATAATGACATAGATACAAATGAAATAATAGGACAATAGGGATGTACTTCCCCAAAAATAGTTTTGTGGGTGTGTTTGCTTTTTTTAAGGAGATTCTTCTTCTTCTTCTTCTTTTTTATAAATATATATTTTTTATTGATTTCAGAGAGGAAGGGAGAAGGAGAAAGAGATAGAAACATCAATGATGAGAGAGAATCATTGATTGGCTGTCTCCTGCATACCCCCTACTGGGGATTGAGCCCGCAACCCGGGCATATGCCCTGACCAGGAATCAAACCGTGACCTCCTGGTTCATAGGTCAACGTTCAACTACTGAGCCATGCCAGCCAGGCTATTGTTTTGTGTTTTAGAAGGGGAAGTGGTAATACAAGTTTCCAAGATTTTGACAAACTCTTCCTTGAGTGAACCCTCATACGTTGGTATACAGCCTTTTGCATACTTCTTTCTTCGTCACAGAGAATGTTAAAAAAGACATGTACTCAAGGATTAAGAATTAGTAAAATTAGTAGTTTTTACTGCTTCCTCACATTCTCAAATGAAACTGACATTTATCTTTTCTGCTGGGGCATAGTTGTGAAGCCATAAACAATGACTCACACTGAAGTTTGGAGCCATTGACTTGAGCCAGCCTAAGGAACTAGTAGTTGTGCCTACCATGACTTATGCCACATTAGTGCAAATGGCAGCATGGTGCAAAGGGTGAATATGTCTTAGTGTTATTATGAAAATAGTTTCTACACTATGGACTCCCTGAAAGTGTTCCAGGACCTCAGGATCTATGGACCACTCTCTAAGAACTACTGATCTACCAAATTTGAACAAAGCCTTTGACCCAGCTAGTGTATTCCTCGGACTTTACCCAACATATGCATCTTGATGCAACAGAGGTGAATCAAGAAATGTGCAAGAATATTTACAGAAGTACGATTCATAATAGCCAAAATGGGAAACCACTTAAAATGTAAATAAAAATAGAATAAATAATAAATTGTGGAATATCCATACAATAGAATCCATACAATGAAAATAAATGTTTCAAAGCTATATGCAATTTATGAATAAATTAAGAAATGTAATATTGAGAGAGAAAAATGTTCAGAGTACCATTTCTCACAATAGCAAAAACTTGGAAGAAACCCAATGTCCATCAAAGAGAAAATGCATGAAAAGTAGTATGTTTATACAAAGGAATATTATACAGGAGCCAAAACAAATAAACTACAGAAGGAGACATCAATATGGAAGAAACTTAGCAATATAATGGATAAAGAAAGTAAGTTCCCAGTAATTACATAAAGTACAATACTCTTTTTGAAAGTTACAAAAAAATACAAAATTAAAAGATATCCTATATAATAAAAGGCTAATATGCAAACTGACCAAATGGCAGAATGACCGGTCACTATGACGTGCACTGAACACCAGGGGGCAGATGCTCAACACAGGAGCTGCCCCCTGGTGGTCAGTGTGCTCCCACAGGGGGAGCGCTGCTCAGCCAGAAGCCAGGCTTACACCTGGCGAGCACAGAGGTGGTGGCGGGAGCCTCTCCTGCCTCCACAGCAGCACAAAGGATGTCCAACTGCTGGTTAGGCCTGCTCCCCACAGGAGCTGTCAGTTGGACATCCCCCAAGGGCTCTCCTGGACTGCGAGAGGGCGCAGGCCAGGCTGAGGGAACCCCCTCAAAAGCACAAATTTCATGCACCAGGCCTCCAGTATCATTATATAAGAGAATGATTAACACAAGATTTAGGTTAGCTACTTCCTATGGTGAAGGGAAGAGGCATAGGGTATCAGATGTTGGTTGTTTTCAAGATCCTAGCTTTTGTGTTTTGTGGTGGGTTCACAGAGGCTTAATATATTACTATCCATAAGTAAATAAATAAATAGGTGATACCTGGGCAAAATTCGAGACTGCAAGGAATAAGAATTCAAATTAATCCAATTATCTGCCTCTGAAATCAGTCTTTCATTAAAAAATATAATAGGTATAAGAAATGTAACCGTTGTGTTTTAAAAAATTGGATGAAAAGCAAAATGTATACAAATGAGGATCAAATTGAATTTGAAAGATCAAATTGGGCAATTCTGGCAGGAAAAAGAAAGGAAAGAAGGATGGAGAAAGAAAATAAGTTTAAAATTAAGAATTATTACCAATAGATATAGAAGTACCGAAATCCAGGTAATAAGTACCACCAAAAGAAAAAATATATAAATGAGGATAAAAAAACAATAGAGACAAATATCCCATAATTAAAGAATTATTAAGACCCCATAATTTGCCAAAGAGGAAATGTAAATGGGAAAATAGCACACATCTAGAAACACTTTAGTAATATTTAAGAACAATGAAGAAAAAGAAAATTCTAAAATTTGTATGGAAAAATTATCAAACAAGAAGAGCCAAAAGAGTTTAAAAATAGAGTGGTGGGGTGTATTTGTCCTACCAGATGCCCAAGCACATCATAAAGCAGGCATGCTTGAAACACTGGGTTATCTGTGTGAATAGACAATGGCACAGACTAGAAATTATAGACATCAACTTATATACATAAAAGAACTTAATATTGCAGAAGTCACTTTACCAATCAATGCTTATGAAGGTTATTGGTGTTGGATAATCGGATAACCAGGTGGGAATTAATTTGTGTCCTGTATTATTAGTTTGCTAGGGTTGCCATAATAAAGTACCACAAACTGAATGGCTTAAACAACAGCAATTTATTTTCTCATATTCTGGAGGCTGGAAGTCCAAAATTAAGGTGTTGGCAAGGCCATGCTCCCTCTGCAGGCTCTAGGGAAGGATCTATTCCCGCTCTCTCTCTCCTGCCTTCTGGTAGTTCCTTGGCTTGTGGCACCAAAATTCCAGTCTTCACATGACATTCTCCATGCATGTGTGATCATGCATGTGTGCGTGTCTACATTTCCTTTTGTTATAAAGACACCAGTCATATTGGATTAGGAGCCCTTCCTACTCCAGTATGATCTCATCTTAACTACTTACATCTGCAACAATCTATTCCCAAATAAGGTCAGATTCTGAGGTATTGGGGTTAGGATTTCAACATATGAGTTTCAGGGGCACACAATTCTCCCTATAACATATCTCTACCTTAGTTTTTACACCAAAATAAGTTACTCAAAGATGAAAATTCTGAAAAAAGAAAAAGTACAAAAAGAGCAATGGGGTAATTGTTTTTGAAAAAACCCAAAATGAGGATGATCAAGTTAAATACAACAATTCAATTCAATTCAATTATCACAAAAGCCAGAGCCATAAAAACAAACAAAAATGCATTGAAATAATCGTGTTATTTTTTAAATTTGACACGATGGGAACCCTATAAATAAAAAATAAATGATAAACCAAGAAAAGGATATTTTGCGATTTATATCATAGGAAAAAAAAAAAGTGTATCTCCTCTAACTCAAAAAAAACACACCAATAAAATGGAAAAACAAGCAAAGATACCAAAAGAACAACCAAACTGTCAAAAGCACAGAGACTTATTTTTCTGTGATAAACTGGCTCTGAAGACAAATCCCAAATATTAACTCACAAACATGCTTTGAGCAGAGGACCCACAGACAGAACAATTCCCCAAGGGGATCAAACCAAAGAAGACAATGGTCTTACTGAGATATAAACACGAAAAGTAAAGCTCAAAAGAAAAGAACTCCATTTAGTACCTAGAAATGCTGTCATATTTTTCACCTCCAGAAAGTTGCTTAAATTCTCTAAATGAGTTAAGATGTCAATACATGAAATGCAGATAACATTGCTTACTTTACTGAACATTTTGGTAATTAAAGGTGATTGTACAAAGATTCGGGAAAATAAATAGCACACTTAGTAATTTTACAATAAATATTCATTATGTAAAGCCCTCAGAACAGTGCCTGATGCTATAGTTAGTACACACCAAAAAAAATTAGCCATTACTTTCATAATCATTATTGTTATTAATATTATCTCTTCCCAATATGTTTTCTTCTAGAGCTTTGCTATTTGAAATACAAAGTTTCCCTGGTGTAATGAAAAGTGATCTCAATAGATGGCTCTCTGGCACTTTCACTTTCTCAAGGGAAACTCATTTGCCCTGTGAGAGGGTAGGCTCCAAGGTTTGTCCATGCCTAGCAGACCTTGAATTAAAGAGTCCCAAACTAGGGAAAGTTCTACATAAACTTTCATCTCCCCTACATCTGAAGCCGTGCCAACTATTTCTTGGGATTATTTATAATAACTCACTTTTAATGATAACAGAAAATACAAGTTACAATAAATTATTTTCAGTCCATAAAACATGTATTCAGTGTCCACAGATAAATGCTTTTAAGTGGCCTGAAAGGAAGAAGAGGAGACTTTTCCAGGATTCATACTTCGTGATCCTAATAATCTCTATCATTCTGGATGCACATCTTATGCCCAGATAGTGATTGGAGAGTACAAACCCATCATCTGCCCAGGTTATAATGTGGTGCTGCAGAGTCATACGTGTACTGAGGCAGTCAAAATAGCCTCAATTAGCTTGGTAGACAAAATCAGGAGGAAGAAGGTAAGAGTCGACCCTATTTTGTGAAATAAGATCCTTTAAGGACAGCAGAAACCGTTTGCCTTGAGACCTTAATTTCTATTTACTTATTTTAAAGTTAGTTTTATTTTATTTTATTTTATTTTATTTTATTTTATTTTATTTTATTTTATTAATCCTCACCTGAGGACATGCTTAGAGAGAGGAAGGGAGGAAGAGGGAAACATAGATGGCTGCCTTGCGCACACTCCCCGAATCAGCAACATTTTGGTGCACAGGACAACACTCAACCAACTGAGCCTCTCCAGGCCGCCTTGCGACCTTCAAAGACTTCCCTCAGGTGGGTCAATTTCCCTAAGAGATGAGGGTAAGACCACTGCAATTGGAAATGTTCTGAACCCGGTGCCAGGGAAAGACTAAGCATTATCTTGATGACCCTGCACAATACTGTGAGGAAAACTGACTGCAAAAGCCTACTTCATACCGCCTTCTCTTACTTTCTGCCCATTGACAAATCTCTCCCAATATTTTGCAAAGACAAAATGCATAGCAAATGTCCACGTTATGGCACCTTCTTCATATTGAGAACTCGGCTGTGCCACTGTTGAATTTTTCTCAAGATTTTTTTCTTCCCCTCTCAAACTGCTTTCTTGGCCAGGTTTGATAATAGTTTTGTGAGTAATGAGGATGTAATTGCCTACAATAATGAAAATCTACAGAAATTTTTAAATTTTTTATTTTCCCCTTAGACATACTTAGTATATCCCTCCCCAGGCAGATTATTCTGAATGTGCAAGCATGTGTGCACATATTACAGACAATTACCATGTTAAAAAATACTCAATTTACTCCCCACACCCACCAAAATAAACCAACAACAAAATACTATACTTTGTCCAGTGGGATATAGCATGTTACATGAAGAAAGACAACACTCAACCCCTCAGTCTCATGGCTCTACTATTTATAATATGTACTTAAAAAATTAGAAATAAATTTAATTTTTATATCAAAGCTAAAATTAAATAGAGATATTGATTAGTCAAACTAAAATGAAGTGCTTATACAACAAAATTTGAGACCCTAGACTTGGATATGTTCAGAAAATTATAAATCAATTGTGACCCAGCCTGAGAGGCCTTGTGAATTCTACTCATTGTTGTGGATGGGTCAAAAAACCCAGCTATTTGTCTAAGAAATCCAGGCAAACCTGCAGGGAAAATAAACAAACTTCAGAAGAATTGTTCCAAATATAACTCTATAAAAACACAGAAGGAAATAGATTTAGAATCCCCAAGTTGAAAATGTGGTAAAATTTTAGGGCCACAGGGAATGCACAGCCCTCAGGAAGGAACCAACAGGTAAGCCAACACCAGGTGAGCCCTGAAATGAGGAAGCCAGGCGCATGTCCTAAGCCACCTTTTCCAAGTCAGGTCTCCAATGGCCCAACTTAATGTACCTTTGCAGTGATCAGTTCATTGTGCCTAATAATTTGGATACCGCCATTGAGAGCTTACTGATTAACCTCTTAAATATTGTAGATTTCAAAGACAATAAAAAATCAAATTATTATTTCCTGGCCATGCACACTAATAAAGAAAGTCACTGAATAGTTCACTCGGAGGAAAAAGTCAGGGGGATGAAGGGGAAGGTGTGGTGGTTTGGGGAATGAAAACCAGCACTTTGAATAAGGCAGAGTCCACAGTAAAAGACTGGTTAAAACACAGGCCCCATTGTCAAAAAAAAGGCTTGGTTTAGACCCAATTAGTGTTAGTTGGTTAAAATCAGTTCTGATGAAATACAATATTTAGTTTTTTGGTATCTCCTAGGTCAGTGGTCGACAAACTCATTAGTCAACAGAGCCAAATATCAACAGTACAACGATTGAAATTTCTTTTGAGAGCCAAATTTTTTAAACTTAAACTTCTTCTAACGCCACTTCTTCAAAATAGAATCGCCCAGGCCGTGGTATTTTGTGGAAGAGCCACACTCAAGGGGCCAAAGAGCCGCATGTGGCTCGCGAGCCGCAGTTTGCCGACCACGGTCTAGGCAAGTGCTGATAGGAATGGAAAGTTTTCTTTATGTATAGGTCATAATAACCACATGCAATGTAGCACATATGAGAATATCCAGAATACACACACACGTCACAGTAGTGAGTTTAAGTGAAGGGAATGCGATAGCTTTTAATTTTTGTTTTTGCTCTTCTTTCCAATTTTTTTTTTTACAATGATCACATGCTTGTTTATGTTGCAGTAAAAAGTTATTGTGAATTGGTGCAATGCAGATGGCTCACTTTTCTCTCCCCTGAGGATCTAAAGTCGAAGCTTGCTCTCAGATTTTATTGACTTCCAGACAGACAGAAATGACAGCTTGGCTTCTGAGGTCTGGATTTTTGCCTCAAATCCACAACTCTAGCCTCACTGCATGACAGCCACAAATGAGGCAGATCTGAAGGTGATTACGGAGCACTAACAATGTTTTGGGAACAATTCCAGTTCTTCACACCACCCACATGAATACCTGGAAGCTCAGTGTTACTGTGGTGAAGCTCTGGGCCCACGCGAGCTGGCCGCTCCTTGGGAACAGAGAGGGAGCTGACACTCAACATGAGGAATTAAAGACCGAGTACAAAGCTTCCTTACCATCCGGGTCAAAAACTAGATTTCATGACAGGGAGCCACAACTCCCAGTAATTTATCTTTTCTTTATCCTGTAACTGGCATTTCAAGTCTATTCCCTGATTGTATCCATAATTGCTGGGTGGAGGTTTTTGGGGTGTGTGTGTGTGTGTGTGTGTGTGTGTGTGTGTGTGTGTGTGTTTTAATGCAGTGGAATGTCTTTTCTAAACCAAATCAGACCTGTAATTTGCAAATCCCTAGAGACCAAGCAGGATGGTAAGGGCAGACCCCAGATTTATCAAGAATAAAGAGGGAGCAAAGTTCAAAGATTTGGGAAAATACAAATAGGAACTACCGGATGGTATTAACTTAAGTAAACCAAATGTAGAGTTAAATAGGCCTGCTGGTGTGAAAGGTGACATCATTACTCAACTTCAGCCTCCCAAAACAATGAAGAAATGTGAATAAAATTACCTACCAGCATAAATCATTCTAACCCAACCCAAATGCCGGGGAGGACTAAGGAATTACCTACTTGTACAATCAAAGATAGATGAGTCCGTCCCCCACCCCTCCCAGCTCTTTGCCGGAGCAGCAAAGATTAACCTGGCCTTACCTCAGGAATTCAGGCAATGATAAAGGGCAGAGACGGCAGGAGTCCAGAACAGTCCAAAATGTCCCACTACAAGGACATTTTTGTTGGATTAAATATTCTGTTATTTTAAGAATATAAAGTGGAATATAAAAATTGATATCTGTTCATGCCGATCGTGATTTTTTAAAAAGTAATACATAGTCAAATAAGTTTTTCCCCATAATTTCTAACAAAAATGTATCTTCTCCCTTAACTTTATCTAAGATCATTTTTTCAAGGTTTTTCCAATTTCTTACAATAAAAGTTATATATATACATATATATATATATAAAGTTATAAACTTGGATGATAGAATTTCTATATTTTTATACATTTTATCCATTTCCATAAAAATGTCTAATAAATGGTAAATTAATCACTTTGCTTGCAACTCTAATAATTTATTCTTTAGAATTTTCAGATCATAAAGAGACCAAGCACCAACTAAACAAACTTATAAAGATTTGACTTGCCCTGGCCAGTTTGGCTCAGTGGTTGGAGCATCGGCCTGCAGACTAAGGGGTCGTAGGTTTGATTCTGGGCACGGGCTCATGCCTCAGTTGTAGAGCTCGATTCCTCCACCCCCTTCCCCCGGTGGGGCGTGTGCAGGAGGCAAACCAGTCGAGATGTGCCATGTTTCTCTCTCTCTCTCTGTCTCTTCCCCTCCCTTCCATTCCCTCTAAAAAATCAATGGAAAAAATATCCTCAGGTGAGAATTAACCAAAAAAAAAAAAAGATTTGACTCGCCAAAACTATATACTCTTGTGAAATAGTTAAATTTTATTTTAGAACACTTTCCATACAACTTGTCAAAAATCCTAACAAAAAGGCAACCATGAATCAGTTTTAACTCACTCTGTAAAGTAATTTAGCTATCCAATCAAGGGAAAGTTAAAAGTAGAAGATCCAAAACAATGAGATACCACACATACTTATGAGAATGGCTAAAATGCCCAAAACTGATGCTACCAATTGCTGGCCAGTGTTGTGGAGTAATAGGACCATTCATTCATTGCTGGTGGGAATGCAAGATAGTATAGCAATTTGGAAGACAGTGTAGCAGTTTCTTACAAAGCTAACCATGGTCCCACAATAAGATTCTGTAACCATGTTCTTAGGTATTTATCCAACTTATTTGAAAACTATGTTCACAGTAAACACCTGACTGTAAATGCTTATAGCACCTTTATTCAACTGCCTAATACTGGAAGCATCCAAAAAATATGCTTCATTAGGTAAATAATAATCAAACTGTGGTAGTTCCACACAATGGAATATTTTTCAGAGACAACAAGAAATGAGTTATCAAGCCACAAAAAGACATAGATGAATCTTTTTTTAAAAATATATTTTATTGATTTTTTACAGAGAGGAAGGGAGAGGGATAGAAAGCTAGAAACATCGATGAGAGAGAAACATCAATCAGCTGCCTCCTGCACACCCCCTACTGGGGATGTGCCCACAACCAAGGTACATGCCCTTGACCAGAATCGAACCTGGGACCTTTCAGTCCGCAGGCCTACGCTCTATCCACTGAGCCAAACCGGTTCTGGCCATAGATGAATCTTAATGCATATTACTGAGTGAAAGAATCCAGTCTAAAAATGTTACCCATTGCATACTTCCAATGATCTGACATCTGGAAAAGGCAAAACTATAACAATAGGAAAGAAGAGCACTTATGGGGGATGGTCTTTGAACAGGAGATGCATCAGGAATGATTTTTAGGATGCTGAAACGACTCTGTATGATACCAAAATTGTGTATGTCTATAACACTATCCATTTGTCAAAACACACAGAACTTTACAACATAAAATGACTCTTACTATATGCAGAGTTTTAAAAAATCATTTAGAAGGTGGGGTGTCCCAGAATGGAATACAGACTATGAAAAGATAATCTAATGTGTTACAAATGTATAAAACAACCTTACAGAAGGGTGGGTTTACTAATTAGAATAGGTACTAACCTAACTAAATTTGGAAATGAGAGGAGCCTGTAAAGCTAAAGGCAAATAAAACTGTATATGAGTACTGTATTCTGATTAATAGTGTTTCCTTCCCATGGGTGTGCAGGTTAAAATTCCGATACCACTATACATGTGTACTGGAATTGAACAATTGAGTATATGGATGGCAGATGATGGGAGTCATATTTTGTACTGCTGAAGGGGGAGTTTACAGAGAAGCAAGAGGAAGACACTGGAATAATTGATGTGGAAACATATTGAGTTGGAGACCTCAGTATGAACTCATATTTCATTTAATTATGGATTCAGATAGGCACACAGAAGTATTTATAAACATACTGCACATATATACACAGGTTAGTATACACACATATTTGCTGGCTCTGTCAGCTAAAAGGGGCCTAGAAGCAATGACACTCCAGTAGCAATGAGCAGACCTAGCACCTAGATCTTGGTTTCTAATACCATTCAGCAATAAAAGGAGCCAGAGTTTCTTGGAGAAATGGCTAATTCTAGGACTGGGGCAGGCAATATACAAGGTAAGTCTGGAGCATAACGTTTTGTAGTACCAGGAAATATGGAAATGCTAAAAAAAAGTACACAAAACAAACAAACAAAAACCGCACATTGATGGAATATGCAAAGGGTCCTAATTAAAGAGTTCCTAACAGCAAAAGCTATAACAATTTGAGCTACAAAATAAATTAGTATTTGATTAAATAAACAAATGGGGAAGAAAAGACCAATTTCCCATGCAGAAGCATTCCAAATAATTTATGTGGATACATCACCCAAAAGGAGGTACAGCATAACTCTCCACACCTGAAATGTCCATTGCACATAATAACTTAATGCCAAAGAGTACAGCATGGAAAGTGGGGAAGAGTGATTTTTCAGTGGAGAATCTGACAAACACTACTTCAGCCAGGTGATCAAAGTCAATGTCAACAGTGATGTCATGTTGATAATATGTACTCTGGGTATGATGTAATGAAAAAAGCACTTTACCTCTGTGGGGTTCCTATAAGCCCATAACCCCATGCTACACTAATTGACAGAAACATCAAGGGGGAAAAAGCCAATTGAGGCATACTCTACAAAATACTTGACTATTTTGCAACAGCATGGATGGATCTGGAGAGTATTATGCTAAGTGAAATGAGCCAGTCAGAGAAAAATAAGTACCACATGATCTCACTCGATGTGGAATCAATGAACAAAATAAACTGGTGAATAAAATAGAACCAGAGGCATAGAAACATGGAACAAACTGACAAATTTCAGAGGGAAGGTGGGGTGCAAGGGTGGGAGGGCAGTGATTAAGCAGGGAACTTATATGCATATGTGCATAACCCATGGACACAGACAATAGAATGGTAAAGGCCAGGGAGGGGTGAGCATGGAGTACAGGGTGTGTCAATGAGAAAAAAACACACACACAAACAAAGGGGACATTTGTAATACTTTCAATAATAAAAATAAAATAAGAAAAAATGTCATAAAAAGGACATTAGGTTAAAAGCAAGAAAATCTGCATAAAATGTTAACTTTAGTTACTAACAATATATTGGTTTATTAATTGTAACAAATGTGCTAATAATAGGGGGAACTGGATGCAGGGCATGTGGGAACTCTCTGTACAGTCTTCACAATTTTTCTGTAAATCTAACACTTTCTAAAATATATATATACTAAGCACTTAGAATGACTGGCATTATATGTGTTAGATATTATTATTTCTAATTTCTTAGTTTGTGGCTTTTGACTACCTACACAATCAACATATGACAGAGATACACCATATGCATGCATCTCAGACAGCACCAAGACTCAGCACATACCTACACAGAGTGGTCAGATTATTATGATCTCTGAACACATAATAATCTAGCTACTCAGTGTATATATATTAGAGGCCCGGTGCATGAATTCGTGCATGGGTGGGGTCCGGCCAGCCTGGCCAGGGGGCGGGGACATGGGCGGTTGGCCAGCCTGCCTGCTGGTTGAACTCCTGGTCGAAGGGACAATTTGCATATTAGCCTTTTATTATATAGGATATACAATGAGTGGCCAGATTATTATGTGTTCAGAGATCATAATAATCTGGCCACTCAGTGTATAACCAAAAATCTGCATCCCATGGATCAGCATGAAATGTTTATCCTTCTCCAAATTATTCCAAAATACATATGGATTCAATAAGGTTTACTTATGAAGTTTTGTATTTTCCTTTGCCTTTTTTATTCTTTTATTTAAAAAAAAAAAAAAACTTGAAGACCTAAAATTCTTTTTGCTTTTAAATCTTGGTGATAGTAAATGGCAGCTCAGAGACTGGCTTTGAAAATACAAAAGAAAATTATAACCATTGTGGGGATAAAATACATATGGTAAAGTAATTCTGAGAATTAAAAATGGTTTTAAAAATTAAAGGTTTAAATAACCATAAGGTGTGTGTTACTCTCTACTACTAAAAGAGATTCAATCACTCTTTCCAAAGCTATTTGTGGAGAAAAATAATTGTTTTTATAAAAATTCAAGCAAAGGAGAACTTTTAAAGTAAAATATGACTGTCCTGCCATCTCCTCTCTCCACCAGCAATAACTTTTAATAGTATTCTGACACCCTGAAGTTTTAGAAACCACATCAAATCTACCACCTTGCTTATAAAAATAAAAATCCAAGATACCATGTAATCATTTCAGCCCATTTGTATCTATTGTTCTTCTGCCTGAACAAAGAAAACATCAGGATACCCACATCAGATTTCTTCAGGAATCTTTTATTATTAGAGAATTAAAAATTTTTTCCTAAGAGTACAAGGCACAGTGGTTGATATTATAGTCTAATTTCTAGGCAGTGGTTTGAATGGAAGATAGCAGCTCTCGTGTGAGCCATGCTGCCCTCAAGGTCCTTAGGGCACCTGGCATGCTCACTTCCCATTAACAATAGCAGGTCATGGTCACTGCTGCTGTCTCAAGAACTTCACCCCCCTCCACACCCTCCTCTCAGCCTGCTTCCCAGTCTTTACTGGAAACTGGCTGACTCCCTCTACATGACAGCTATGAATGTCCCCAGCTCATGAGCTCACTTGCAATGCAAACCCATCATTCATTGCAGTGACACTGACACATCATGAGAATAGGACTCGGTTTTCAGAGCTCAGACTGGTTCAAGAGGAAGAGAATTCTCCTGTAAATGGGACCTGGGAAGCCATTTCCACTGTGCACTTTGCTGAGCACTGGGAGTAATGGTTGGGTGGACATTTTTATTAAGAGCTTTTTCCTTGGTGCAGACTCTTCATTTTAAGGAAAACAGCATAACATGAGCACTGGTTTGAAGTTAGACTGATTTGAGTCTTAACTTGTGATACACACATATACATATGCAAACATAATAACAAAATTCAAGTATTTTATAATATTTATGTAACATAAAATTTAAAAAAATAAACAGAGCATTATGGATCCATTTGAAACCTCACCATTTTCCCATTCATACATCTTCACCCCATCCCCTCACCTTTCTCCCCAGAGGTGACTACTAAACTGAATTTGGAAATTGTGTAGCTTCTCCACTCATGTTTTTATACTTTGACTGTTGTTTTCATACATAAACAATATGAAGTATGATTTGGAGAATTTTTTATGATATCTCATTGTGGTTTTAATTTGCATGTCTCTGATTAGTGGTGTTGAGCATTTTTCATAAGTCTACTGGCCATCTGCATGTCCTCTGGAGAAGTGTCTATTCAAGTCCTTTGCCTATTTTTTAAGTTGGATTGTTTCTTTTATTGGTGTTGAGTTTTATAAGTTTCTTATCAATTTTGGATATTAACTACTTATCAAATATATTGGCTAATATGTTCTCCCATTGTAGGTTGTCTTTTCATTTTGTTGATTTGTTGATGGTTTCTTTTGCTATAGGACTACATCAAACTAAAAACTTTTTAGTTTGATGTAGTCCCATATGTTTATTGAAGGAGTGCTTTTGGGTTATGAAAAATGCATTAATACATCATACTATAAGTGTATTATACTATAAATACCAAATGGAACCTATCTATCCTTCAGAGTTGTTGGTTTTTTTAAAATATATTTTTATTGATTTCAGAGAGTAACAGAGAGGGAGAGAGAGATAGAAACATCAATGGTGAGAGAGAATCATCAATTGGCTGCCTCTTGCACACCCTCTACTGGGGATTGAGCCCACAACCCCGGGCATGTGCCCTTGACCGGAATAGAACCCAAACCGTGGAGTCCACAGGCCAACCCTCTATCCACTGAGCCAAACTGGCTAGGGCCATAGTTGTTTTAATTATTAGAGATAATATAGGTAAAGCATCTTCTACATTACACATTCAATATATCATAATAAATATTATTGTCTATAAGATGTGTACTTAAAACCAAAAAGAATTTAAATGTCTCTCTCAACAGAACTAGGGCTGAAGACTGCTTCATCCACTGGCCTCTGTGGAGAATGATAGCAGACTACTGTTTTCCAATATAATCTTTTCTTCTTTCTTCCCAATTTTTTTATTGTTGACACTATTACAAATGTCCCCCTTTCCCTCCCTTTGCCCACTTCCACTCAGCCCTTTCCCATTCCTCCCCTGGCCTTCACCACACTACTGTCTGTGTCATGGGCTATGCATATATGTCCTTTGGTTAACTTCTTCACTTCTTTTGTCCCGTACCCTTACGCCCCTCCTTTTGAGCACCACTTTAAAACTGTGTAGATCATTACTTTCATAATAATTAAAAGCAATAAATGGCCTTTTTTCACTTTCCCTCATGTCTTTTTTATTACCCCACTCAAAAAGCCTTAGGAATCCTTCCCACCCTTCCCAGTGGTTAACATCCATTCACTGGTTCACTAAACTATTCCTAAGTATTTTCTATCTGCCATATGCTGCAGGTAGGCAAAATAATATATAAATATATTAGTAAATCCCCACCATGAAGAATTTCCATCTGATTGAGGTAAGAAAAGAAGGATTCAAGTATAATAAAAGAGACATAAGAAGTTAAATAGTACAGATTATAACTGTTGCAGGAGATAAGACATGAAAGGCACGTCTGAGAACCATTGCAATTAAGAAAAGCTTCAGGATAAACTAGGATCTGCAGTGGGTATTATTGTGCGGCTAGGATTTGGGAGGAGAAAGGGAGTGGGTATTCAAAGCTAGGATAATCAGAAGTGACTTAAAATTTGTAAATAGATCATGATTCCTCAAAGAAGTGAGTTTAGAAAGATGAGCTGGAACTCGACTGAGGTTAAGGCAGTGAACAGAGGACTTTCTCAGTGGGTGATAAGGTAAAATAACAATGTCTTGGGCAGATTAATCCAGCAGCAAAGCTCAAAATGGTCAGGGTGAGCAGAGAAACGAGGCAGGCTCTTTGCAATCACTGAAGCATAAAGTGCTAAGGACTTGGACCAGTTACCACGAAAGAAATACCCTTTCATTCTCATAACAATTCATTCATTGTGCTCAGCATGTGTCAGGCCCTGCACCAGCTGTTGGGGAAGCCATGGTGCTCTGCCAAGGAACCCACAGTTGATTGTGTAAAAGACAACAAAACAACCAGGGGGGATCTGGAAGGATTTTTTTCCAATTGAGTCCATTTGCTAAACCTTTGACCTTAGAAGAGAGTCAGCACATGTTAGGCTTGTGTGGATGTTTGCTCATGAAGTTCAAAATAACATGGGAGGATAACTAATACAATAAGACTAAACACACCACTTGCTAGGAAAGCGCTCAGAAGGGCATCTCATTCAATATTAGGGATGCAAGAAAACTTCTCAGAGTAGGTGGCTTAAACTGGTTCAAAAGGACAAATACTGCATTTTCTTTTCAATTCTAATCTGCTAACATTTCCACTTTTTGACATATCTGAGATGAGTTGTGCCCCACAATCTAAAGCAGGTCATAGTTTGATTGGGAACATTTTTGTGTCAGTGGCACATAAAATCGTGGTGCACCCTACAATCTGTTACATCTTAGGCTTGTCAAAATGTGGTACCCAAGCCAGAGTCTTCCCTTTCCAGAAATCTGCACAGCCATTATTGTCAGCAAATCTTTTAGATTCCACCTCCATAAGGACACTTGTATATACCTGCTCCTTATCATCTCTACTGCCACCATCCCCGACTGTAGACTGTTTCAACAGCCTCATTCTGTTCCCTCTGCTCCAAAGCGTATCCTCTCCCATGTAGCATTCACCCCTCAACCAGGCAGATCTTTCCAAAAACCAAATTTGCTTATGTCACTTCTTTCAAGATAGAGTCTAAACTCAGTAGAATGGCATACAAGGCCTTTTGAGGTCTAGTCTCCACCAGCTGTTTACACCTGCTTCCCTGCCTCCTCCACGCATTCACTTGGCTAACTTCTAGCTTACTTTAAAAATCTAAGACACCACCAATAGTAAGTCTTGCCTTTATTTTATGGAACATTAAGACAGAAGAAGAAGACTCTCAATCAAATGGTGCCATGCTGTCTTAGACCAAGGTTTCCCAGGAAAACGCCTCTGAGGTTTGAGTGCAGAAAGCTGACTGGGAAGGGTCTCTAGAACAACACCTACAAGCGAATGAGGGTGGCAGGACGGAGGGGCCAGACGAGCTGAGCTATGATGGAACACTGAATGTGGGGTGCAGCCTTGGGTGAGGCAGCTACCTCCAACAGCCAGCAAATCCCAGAAAGGAACAACAGCTGAGAGCTGTCCTCTGTAAGCACCCTAAGAGATAGACTTGAAGGAGGTATCTGAGCAGCATCTACCGCATCCACTACAAACACCATCCATTGTGACATTGGTTCTGATATCGGGCATGCCAGGATAAGAGGTGTACATCTTCAAATCAGTTAAATATGGCATATGCGTTATCAATTCCTTACCTGCTTACATCATTTAGAGTTAGTTTTGGTGACTTGCAACGAAGAATCCTCATGCTACAGAGGAGAAAGGGGTCCCAGGAAAAATGATCACCCATTTGTTTTAATATCTTAATCATTTCTAAGTGTATCATTCAATAGTGTTAAGTATATCCACCTTACTGTGCAACCATCACCACCATCCGTTGCCATAAGTTTCTCATCTTGCAAAACTGAAACTGTACCCCTTAAACAATAACTTCCCATTTACTCCTCCCCAACCCCTGGAAACCATCATTCTACTTTCTTTCTCTATGCATTTGACTAAGTACCTCATATAAGTGGAATCATGCTCTATTTGCCTTTTTTTTGAAGATGACTTATTTCAGTATAATATCCTCGAGTTTCATCCATGTTGTAGCATGTGATAGGATTTCTTTCTTTTTAAGGCTGAATAATATTCTACTGTAGCATATACCACATTTTATTTACTCATTCATCTGTCAGTGGACATTTCGCTTGCTTCTACTTCTTGGCTATTGTGAATAGTGCTGCTGTAAATATGGTGTGCAAGTATCTCTTCCAGACACTGCTTTCTATTTTTTTAGATACATATCCAGAAATAAGATTGCTAGATCACATATTAGTTCTATTTTTAATATTTTGAGAAATGGCCACAGTATTTTTCATAGTGATCGCACCATTTTACAGTTCCAATTTCTCTACATCTTAGCCAACACTTGTTATTTTCTATTTTTTATAGTAGCCATTGTAATTGGTGTGATGTGATATCTCATTGTGGTTTTTATTTGCATTTCTCTGATGACTAGTGATGTTGAGTATCTTTTATATGTTTGTTGGCCATTTATATAAATTCCTTGGAGAAATGTTTACTTAAATCCATTGGTCATGTTTTAATTGGATGATTTTAATTTTTTTTTGGTTCAGTTGTATAAGTTCATTATACACTCTAGATAGTAACACTTATTAAATACAGAATTGCAAATCCTATATAATAAAACCCTAATATGCAAATCAACCGAACGGCAGAACAACCGGTTGCTATGATGCACACTGACCACCAGGTGGCAGACGTTTAACGCAGGCACTGTCCCCTGGTGGTCAGTGCGCTCCCACAGGGGGAGCGCCGCTCAGCCAGAAGCCAGGCTCATGGCTGGTGAGTGCAGCGGCGGTGGTGGGAGCCTCTCCCGCCTCCAGGGTAGGGCTAAGGACCCCTCAGGGGATGTCCCGGACTATGAGAGGTTGTAGGCCGGGCTGAGGGACCCTCTCTCCCCCAATGCACAAATGTCGTGCACTGGGCCTCCAGTTGTGTTATAAATTGTTAAACCCTACACTTTCCTCCACAAATAGCTGTGAACACTCTGCCCAGGCAACTAAGTACAACAATGTGAAAAGGCTGGTCCCTGCCATGAGTTCCCCTTCGTGCCTTCTTTTGACTGTCCCCTAATGGCCTTCAAACACACCATTTAAATCCCCTTGTTCTGTTTGCATGTACTCTACCTTGAACCCCAATACAGGCACCTGTGTCTCTCAGCCCACAACCTGTGTTATCCTACCTGAAAACAGTGGGTTGGGAGCATGTGGTTGAGCTGGCAACCTTAGCACTCCCCATCCACCTCATCCTACTCTGCATGGCATGGAGTGCTCCCATCCCTAGGACCTGTGAGTATAATAAACTTTGCCTGCACCTCTCCTGTGTCCCCTTTTGTGGTGGAATCTGGCTGGTGATCTCATGAGAAAACACATATGTTTTTCTCCCATTCCATAGGCAGCCTTTTCACTTTGTTGATACTGTCTTTTGATGCCCCAAATTTTTAAGTTCATCATAGTCACATTTGTTTTTGCTTTTGTTTCCAGTACTTTTGCTGTCACATCCAAAAAATTATTTTCAAATGCAATGTCATGAAGATTTTTCTCAGTGTTTTTCTAGGAGTTTTATAATTTGGGGTCTTACCTTTAGATGTTTAACCTATTTTGAGTTGATTTTTTATATGATGTAAGAAAAGGATCCAACTGTGTTCTTTTGTATGTGGATATCCAGTTTTCCCACCATCATATGTTTAGAGACTCTCTGTCCCCCAATGAGTCATCTTGGCACCCTTATTGAAGGTCATTTAACCATACATGCAAGAGTTTATTTTTGGGCTCTCTATGCTGTTCCATTGGTCGGTTTGTCTGTCTTTATGTCAGTGCCACAATGATTTGATTACTGTAACTTTGTAATAAGTTTTGAAAGCAAGAAGCTTGAGTTCAAGATCAACCAAAGGACTTGTGTGCATGCATATGAGCCTAACCAGTGGTTAAGGACAACAGTGGGGTGGGGGCATGGGTGGGGAGGGGGGTGGGATGGGAATGGGGGGATGAGGACAAATATGTGATACCTTAATCAATAAAAAAATTTTTTTAAAAAAAAGAGAGGAAAAAAAAAAGCTTGAGTTCTCCAACTTTGTTCTTTTTTAATAAAATTTTTTGGTTGTTCATAGTCCCATTAAATTCCGTATGAATCATATGAGTTATTTTTCTATTTCTGCAAAAATGCCAATAGGATTTTGATAAGCACGCCTACTTTTGTGCATGCTCCATTTATGGTTCCTATGGGATGTCCAACTTTAGTAGGCAATTGGTTTATGACTCAGAAGGGCACTGAGGTTGGAATAGGTCATCGTGCATAGTATTCCTGCTTCCCAAGAAGCTTCAGATAATTGTTGCTTTCCAAACTAGCAGGGAGAAAAATTAAGCCCAATGGAAAAGAAGCTTCTGTGTGGTAGACATTTTTCTTGCTTCTCTATTTATCCATAGGTTTTATACCCAGTGTTTCAAAAATAAAAATCATTTGGCTTGATTGTCCTCAAAGAGGAAAGATAAGATGTTCCTAAATTTGCGGGAAATCACACCGTAGGAGACTAGGAGGAGGCTAAAGTTCACCCTCCTCCTTCCCTCTGCCCAGCAGCATGCACATACAGCTTGACAAGGTAGCTCAGGGCCAGGCAGCCAATTTGCCAACGTCTTTTTCCAGTCCCACCGGCACCATACCCCCACTACCACGTGCTCCTGCCCCACTGTTTTCAGGTGGAATAACGAAGACACAGAGCTAACCAATGAAGCACTCCAGACCAGATTTTGCATTCTGGGATGCAAAATCCCAGGGTACACACCATATACTTATTCCCTACAAATTTCAGGCAGGATTCTTTTCTACTGGATGTATTTCTAGACAGTATACCAAGCACTATAAAGAAGTCTTATGCCAGGGCTCTTTCCCCTTCTTTTGAAACTATATGCCTCTCTAGGATGCTAGACATTGGAGTTTAAAATGTTCAGGAGGTTCTTTTTCCTGGGTAGATATGTTCATAAAGCTTAATTGCCATTGACATCCTTATTTTTACCTCATTTTCTGTCAGCATCCAAAAAGAGGTTAAGTGTTGGCTAAGAAATGTCTATCTCTACAACTACCTGCACTAGAATTACCACGATTGCTTATTTAAAAGTCATGGTCCTGGGCCCCACTTCATACCTACTAAGATCTGACAATATGCTCCAGGAATTTGCATTATAAATAAGCTCCCCAAGACATTCTTGTCCATATGAGCAATTTGAGAACCACTGGACTAAACCAAATACAATTTTTACCCCCAAAAACTTAACTAAGAAAATAGTGATCATAATCATAGAATAGATTCTTGCACAGTTGCCAGCATAGTAGGGTATTTTACAAGTTTAGCATTTGTTGATTCTCCATTAGACACTCATATCCTTATTCCTGTTTAAATCTTTTAAAATATGCAAGTTATTTTTTTAAATACAATCATAAAACATGCCTTCATCAGTGTCACTTACTTTCTTTTTAAGACTGAATAAAACCCCCAATGCTATTTTATACCATGATTCTTATACATGGGAAATCCTTTACACTAGCTGTTAAACACATTAAGCGTTGTCTTCGATTTAATCTTTAAGCTTGACCAGCCAGCATTGAGTCACTGTAATCTTCCAGGTCAGACAGGAAAAGAATTGACGTCGTTACAAAATACCACTGCGTAAGTGTCTTTGAGAAAATGGCAGCCAAGTGTACACAGTTGGGTAATGTGATGAGCATCGGTCCCTGAGCAGGTGAGCCGGAGGGCCTGGCACCTGGCACTGCTCCCCTCTCGATGCTCTTGTGTGAGCTGTTGAGAATCCATGACACACTTTCTCTGACATCACACATCTCAAGGAGATATCAAGATGTTTCCTCTCTCAAGCAAATCCACGGCCTATTAGGAATGACAATTTGGCACATGCTATGCTCAAGGGACAAATGCAATAAGGGATGTTTCGTACAAAGGGGCTTCCACCGTGAGCCAGCAATGTTGATCTGCAGCTAAAAACAGAGATGCTTAAAAATAAACCTTCAACTTCTCACCCTGAACAATAAAGATGTTTTGCAGAAAGGCGCACACAATCTAAACTGCCTGAGAGCTAGCCAGCTCCTTTCTCCAGCTTTTACTTTTTAAAAATGACTAGGGGATCAGCTGACCTCGTTGGTTTATCTCACTGATCTGTAACACTAACTGCCCAAAAGAGATTTATAATACAAACATGCCCAAACTGTCTTGTTGGCTTGTCTCTAGCTTTCAGAAACAAACAAAGTTATCATTAGCCATGAATCTAGTATCTTAAATTAATATAAATACTTCCATGTCAGAAGTCTACAATAGTGTTCAACTCAATTTTAAAGAGATGGGCTGAGATACCTTGGTTCCAATCATACATTTATTCTCTCCCCCTCCCCTTCCTTGTCTCTCCCAACCCTCCCCAAATTAAATCAAAAGGATGATTATCTGAGAATGGAGAGGTAGATGGCCATATTAGTCTAAATCGCCCAGGGCTTGTGACGGTGTGTACAAGCAAATCCAGGAACTAACTGTAAGCATAGAAGGGTCAAAGATTGAAGACAAGGCAAACCTCAAGTTCATTCACATCAAAATTAATTTTTTAAAAATCATGGCGTCTCCTGGGACACTGTATCTATTGTCTGCTTCATTCGGGTCCTAGGGTCCTGGTCGGTAAGACAGGAAGAGGTGAGCCCATGCCTATGCGGTGAGTCTAACTCTGCTAGACAGCCAGACTTTTTTGCCCGAGTGAATTATTGCCCAGGGAAGACTGTGGTTAAAAACAAAGAGAGTGCACTGCCCCAGGACCCGCAAGACCCCCGTCGGAAGGAAGGGCGGGGGAGGTCAGGCACTGAATATGCAGAGCAGTGGCCCCATTTGCTGATTCATGTTCGTATAAAATGTCACTACAATCTTCCCATCACTGTTCCCAGACCAACTCCATTCTAATCAAGTACAATGTCCTTCCCAAACCTGTACGCTCTTCATTCCCCCATCTGGGAAATTAAAGCAGTGCACAGCATGATTTCCAAGGGTCCTTACAGTCTCTCGTTCTGGGTCCTTTGGCTGTCACTTACGGTGGGGGGCCTAAAGCCCAGCCCAGTTCCGGATGTGAGGCAGACCAGGCCTGTGACACCCAGGAGGCGAGTAGAGGTATATGCGGGAGTTGCCGCTGAGTGGCCCGGTTACCTCCAGCAGGCCTGGGAAGACGCTAGAATTTTGAGAGCTTTCTAATGCAGTGTCCCCTGGTCTCTGTGATGCAGGGGTGTTTCAGCCTCACCCCCGGGTACTAGGATTCTCGGGGGGGTCTCTGTCCATGAATAGTTGTTGGCTGTTCTTCCTGTGAGGAGGAGCAAAGTCAGGAACAGCCTATGTCACCATCTTCGTGATGGCCTTTTTTTTTTTTTGCAACAGCCAATATAGGCAAATGTACTCAACATCCTAGTCACAGGAACGTGGACATGGTCTGCTCAGGCTCTGCCTCCAGTAAGTGTGTGATTGGCCGCTCTGGCACACCTCTGCATGCCACTCAGCTCCTCCTGGCCTAGTCCCTCCATCTGCCCAGTGAGAGCGTCTTTCCTGGTGGTTTTTAAAGCCTCTTCCAGCCACTGATCTCCTGGGGTGGAAGGCAAGCTCATTCCTTTTTCCTCTCCCCCAACCCTAAATTCACACCCTCACAGTCATGCACACCCAGCTCTCGCGGTCTCCCTGCCCTCCCTGGGGGCCTCTGACCAGATCTGAGGGGAAGGGAGGAAGGGAGAGAGCGACCATTCAGCCCCATCTTCAATTTCAACAGGATGCAAATCCTGGCAATTGCTCAACGTCATGTCTTAGTCTCTCTGAGGCAGGGGTGTTTCAGCCTCACCCCCTCGTTCTAGAGAACAAGAGAAGTCCCCCAGATGTTTAATCCAGATGGCACTCTATCTTCTTCACCAATCAGCTAAGGTGGAAACCTGAGCACTCTCAAGGAAGCTGAGAGGAAAGGAGAAAGAGGTAGGAATTCCACATGAGAATCTAGGAAAGCAGGACTTGGGAACACTCTGAGGAAATGTCCATTTCAAAGCGAAGGTTCTTATCAGTAGAAGGAGAATTATTAAAGCAATCGAGGTCCTGAAAGAGAGAACCATGAGTGCAAGTGTCAGATTTCTAAGAACGGGACTATGGAAAGCCCAAGTCTGAAAGACAATTTCTTCCCTCTTGCATTCAGATTAGGTGTACTCCTTCCTTCCTTTCTTCTCTCCTCAGTAAATATTTACTGAGCACTTACTAAGCATCCAGGACCATGCTTTGTGCTGGTTGTAGCAGTGTTCACGATTGACTTTCATTACTTCAGTCTAATCAGTGTGTGAGTGTGAGTGTGAGTGTGTGTGTGTGTGTGTGTGGCCAGCTAGTTTCAGCTCTAATTTACCCACATGTCCTCGAGAATGTAAGCTCCAGGGGTGGTTGCTCACTGCACATCCTAGACAGGGCACCGAGGCAGCTTCATCAGCCTTCTGCCACGCAGCTCGCGGTCAGCCCAAAGGATTTGCTCTTTAGCAGCCTATCAAAATGGATATTTATTGCCAACATCATAAGGAATAGTAGAAGGCAGCTCTTACTGGTGAAACTATTCAAAACAGGAGAAATGACAAAATAGTTTTAGACTTTTGGTTTGGGAAAATAAAGTTCTGGAGATGAATGGTGGAGAGAGTTGCACAACCGTGTCACCAACCTGTCCACTTAAAAGTTGTTACAATGGCAAATTTTACATTATGTGTATTTTTTTAAATATATATTTTTATTGATTTTTTACAGAGAGGAAGGGAGAGGGATAGAGAGTTAGAAACATCGATGAGAGAGAAACATCGATCAGCTGCCTCCTGCACACCTCCCACTGGGGATGTGCCCACAACCAAGGTACATGCCCTTGACCGGAATCAAACCTGGGACCTTTCAGTCCCAGGCCAACGCTCTATCCACTGAGCCAAACCGGTTAGGGCACATTATGTGTATTTTATCACAAAAATATTTTTAAGGCTTAGACACTGCCCTCCTTGCATGGTACCAGCAATAGGGAGGCTTGTCACCAGCATCCTTCAAATGGGCCCTGACTGGGTCCCTGCTGGGTCCATGTGTCACCCTTGCTTGAGGGGGATTTCTCATTGCTCGATGCCAACTACAGGCTTCCCAATAAGGCCTGCAGGGCAGAGGTCAGCTAATTTCTGCGGTAAATGCAGATAGTAAATGTTTCAGGCTTTGTGGGGCACACGGTGTCTGTTGGAACCACTCAGCTCTGCCGTTGTATCAGGGAAGCAGTCCCAGACAATACCTAAACGAATCAGTGTGGCTGTGTGCCAATGAAGGTTCGTTGACAGAAATTTGGCCCAGCGCTGAGTTTGCCGTCCCCTGGACTAGGTCATCGGGATGCTGTGTCTTGTGATTTTCCCCTATATAATCTGTAATCTACATGCCATTGGGGAGTTCGGGCTTTTGAACATAAGGTTCCCATCCTCCTGGGTGGTGTCATTCATAACACAATAGCTAATATTTCTCCACTGCAGTTCTCCGTGTCTAATGTTTGGCTCTGCTACTGACGAGTGGACGAATGCTTTCTGTTCTGCAACATGACCCCAGCCTGGCACTCCCAGCTTGCTTGGATTTACTAGTATTTGCTTAGAAATGTACTGCTTATGTGCATAAGTAAGATATTCCTGTGGTTTTATTTTTGTGTGCTCCCCTTCTCCGTTTTTATGATATGTTAGCCTTGTAGAAAGAATGTGCTGAAATATGGTATATAATATAGAGATTATCTGCTTTTTTTCATATTAAGTCAATTCTATTCATAAAACTATGTAGTCTCTACCTTTTGGAGGGCTTATGATTTTTTATCACCTTATCACAGTCTTTGCCTTTTTTATAAGTCAGTTTTAGTCATTTATATTTCTCAGGTGATCACCCATTTCAACTAGGTTTCCAAATTTATTGACATAAAGGTTTGCATACTGTATTAGTCTGCTGGGGGTGTCAAAACAAAATACCACAGCGAGGTGGCTTCAACAACAGACATTTATTTTCTCAGGGTTCTGGAGACTAGGAGCCCAGAACCAAGGGGTCGCTAGCTCCTAGTGGTGGCAGGTAGTCCTGCAAAGTCCTTGGCTTGTAGACACATCACTTCCATTTCTGTGTCCCTCTTCACCTGGTGGCGTGTGTGTGTGTGTGTGTGTGTGTGTGTGTGTGTGTGTGTGTCCATTATTCTCTCTTCTTTAAGCACAGCTCTCTCTCTCTCTCTCTCTCTCTCTCTCTCTCTCTCTCTCTCTCTCTCTGAGCTGCTTTGGCTGGATTTTAATATGTAAAGCACTTGCTCATTTGTAAATTTGTTAAATTGGAATTTTGATTTATTCCCTAACCCAGGCGTATTTGGGGAGTATATTGTTAAATTTTCTAGTGCCTGGGTGTTTTTTTCTTTCTTCCTCTTAACTTGCTTTTATTGTTCATGTCTCACTTTAGTGCACTCTGCTTATTGATTATGGCCTTTTTGATTCCTACTCTGAAGGCAATAAAGTTTTCCATATATGTCTGTTAGATCAAGTATGTTAATTATGATATTCTAGTTCTCCAGTCTTTTTCTTATTGAGGCATAATTGACCTATAACACTGTATTAGTTTCAATTGTACAGTCTAATGATTCAATATTTGTATGAATTGTTACATGAACACCACAATAAGTCTTATTAATGTTTGTCATCTTACACAGTTACAAAATTATTTTTCTTTTGCTGAGAATTTTTAAGACCTACTCTTAATAACTTTCAAATATGTAACACAGTATTACTAACTATGGTCACTATGCTATAAATTACAGCCCATGACTTACTTATTAGCTCTCCATAATCTTAATTATTTTTGTCTAATATGCCTATTAAGAATATGTTGATCTCTCACAATAATTAGGGTTTTGTTCATTTTCTTTATATTCTTAGCCATTTTAGCTTTTTATTTTTCAAATGTAATGTGACTAGGCACATAAAGATTCATGACGTTAAAAAATTCTTGTTCATCCCTAACCAGTTTGGCTCAGTGGATAGCGCGTCGGCCTGAGGACTGAAGGGTCCCAGGTTTGATTCTGGTCAAGGGCATGTACTTGGTTATGGGCACATCCCCAGTAGGGAGTGTGCAGGAGGCAGCTGAATCGATGTTTCTCTCTCATCGATGTTTCTAACTCTCTATCCCTCTCCCTTCCTCTCTGTAAAAAAAAAAAAAATCAATAAAATATATTTTAAAAATTCTTGTTCAGTTTTGCCTTTGACCAGTATCATTGGCGGCCTGATGGCCTGCTAGTAGACAAGACAACCAGCTGTGAGCTGATGCCTGGGCCCATGTGCAGCTCTGCCACCAATGCTGCACTCCAGGGGTAGGTAGTTTCTTTACTTCTCTGGGCATCAGTACTTTGTTTCTGAAATGGAAGTCATAGTGATTGTCAGTGCCCAAGATGATTGGAAGGCTAGCTTCTGGTACCTGATGAGTTCTCAAAAAATATTATCTAGGATGATGATGATGATGATGACTATGACCCAGCTAAGTAAAGTTCTTACATTTTTTTAATGGTTGAAAACAAATCAAAAGAAGAGTAATATTTTGTGACTGGAAAATAATAATAACCTTAAATGTACATTGATTAAATTCTCCAATAAAAAGACATAGGGTAGCTGAATAGATTTAAAAAAAAAAAACACGACCTATATATGCTGTCTACAAGAGACCCACCTCAAAACAAAGACTCACACAAGTTGAAAGTGAAGGGATGGAAAAAATATTTTCATGCAAATGGAAATGAAAAAGAAGCTGGTGTAGCAATACTCATATCTGACAAAATAGACTTCAAAATGAAGGTCATCACAAGAGACAATACAGGTCACTACATAATACTAAAGGGATTGATCCAACAAAAGGATATAACCTGGTAAACATATATACATCCAATACAGGAGCACTTAAATGTATAAAAAGAACTTCCGGAGGACTTTAAAGAAGAGATTGGCAATAGTTCATGGGCTGGAAGAATTAACATTATTAAAATGTCCATACTACCCAAAGCAATCTATAGATTCAACTCAATCCTATTAAAATACCAACAGCATATTTCACAGATCTAGAATAAATACTCCACAAATTATATAGAACTGAATAGCAAGGCAATCTTGAGAAAGAAGAACAAAGTTGAAGGGATCTACTACAAAGCTGTTATAATAAAAACATCCTGATATTGGCACAAGAACAGAACAGAGAGTCCAGAGATCAACCCATACCTTTACAGTCAATTAATATTTGACAAAAGAGGCAAGAGCATACAATGGAGTAAAGACAGTCTCTTCAATAAATGCTGTTGGGAAAATTGGACAGGTACATGCAAAAAGAAAATCAAATGACCATCAACTTACACCATACACAAGAATAAAAGACTTAAATGTAAGTCGTAAAATCATAAAAATCCTAGAAGAAAATATATGCAGCAAAATCTCAGTCATCTCACATAGCAGAATTTTCACCACCATATTGCCTAGGGCAAGAGAAGGAAAAAAATAAACAAATGGGGCCGAAACCGGTTTGGCTCAGTGGATAGAGCATCGGCCTGCGGACTCAAGGGTCCCAGGTTCGATTCCGGTCAAGGGCATGTACCTTGGTTGCGGGCACATACCCAGTAGGGGCTGTGCAAGAGGCAGCTGATCGATGTTTCTCTCTTATCGATGTTTCTAACTCTCTATCCCTCTCTCTTCCTCTCTGTAAAAAATAAATAAAATATATTAAAAAATAAAATAAACAAATGGGACTACATCAGACTAAAAAACTTCTGCACAGCAAAAGAAACCAATATCAAAGTGAAAAGGGAACCCACTGTATGGGAGAACATATTTGCCAATGATACATCTGATAAGGGGTTAATTTTCAAAATATATAAAGAACTCATACAACTCAACTAAAGGACAACAAACAATCCAATTAAAAAATGGGCAAAGGACCTGAATAGACACTTCTCCAAAGAAGACATGCAAGTGGCCAAGAGACAAATGAAAAATGCTCAGTGTCACTAATCATCAGAGAGATGCAAATTAAAATAACAATGAGGTACCACCTCACAACTGTCAGAATGACTACCATCAATAAATCAACAAACAGCAAGTGCTGGTGAGGATGTGGAGAAAAAGGAACCCTAGTACTCTGCTGGTGGGAAAGCAGACTGGTGCAGCCAATATGGAAAACAGTGTGGAGTTTCCTCAAAAAATTAAAAATGGGCCCTAGCTGGTTTGGCTCAATGGATAAAGCGTCGGCCTGCAGACTGAAGGGTCCCAGGTTTGATTCTAGCCAAGGGCACATGCTTGGGTTGCGGGCTCGATCCCCGGTAGGCGGCGTGCAGGAGGCAGCTGATCAATGATTCTCTCTCATCATTGATGTTTCTATCTCTCTCTCCCTCTCCCTTCCTCTCTAAAATCAATAAAATATATTTTTAAAAAATTAAAAATGGAACTGCCATTTGACACAGTGATTCCACTTCTAGGAATATAACCTAAGAAACCCAAAATACCAATCAGAAAGAATATTTGCACCATTATATTCATAGCAGCACTATTTACAATAGCTAAGATCTGGAAACAGCCCAAGTGTGCATCAATAGGTGAATGTATTTAAAAACAAACAAACAAACAAAAAACAAACTGTGGTACATTTACACAATGGAATACTATGCAGCTGTAAAAAAGAAAGATCTCTTACCCTTTGAGACAGGATGGAGGGACCCTTAAGGGGATAAAATGCAGAATCAGGAGAAGCAGCATAGGTAAAGCGAAAGGCTTCACCAATACAGCACCTTGGAGAGGTTACTCCCCGAACTTTCAGTTCCTCATATCTAACACAGGGTTTGGGACCAGGTGATCTTAGACCTTCCAGGTCTGAAATTCTTCCTACATTTATGGCTTGGGAAGAAACATCTTATATATTGCTAAGCCTTACATATTTTTTATTATTCAGTGCTATTTGCACTCCTAACATTGCAAGGTCAACAAGTTAACTCATTATTTTTAAATGTTTTATGTATTCCTACAGTGTAAGATACCTTTTCGAGTAAGCATGGACTCTAATGACAAGGCAAATGGTGCCCTTTTGGGATGTAAAAGCACCAGTTGATGTAATAAACACTTCCTATTTCCATCCAAGGAGGATGCTCCCACCTTCCTTCTTTGCAGCAAACCAAACAGGTGAGTGTGCAGCTAATCACAAGTCTGGGCACATGTTTTCACATGTTCTCCTCATTTCCCCATTTCCCTAAGCATAGGACTTGTACCTTCCCAGAGTTTTACCAGGATCCTTATACCCTATATTTAATAAGCTTAGTAAAGATCCGCTGTTATTCATTAAATATTTGATGGAAAGAGAAAAGAAAGAATCCAATACTCTGTGCCTGGAGAAGATCCTCAGCCAACTTCTGCAAAACTAAGTTATGGTAGAACATCTCTAGAGTTGAATCCCTCTTTACCAACTGGATAGCAAGGAGAGGGTCGTTCTAGAAACATGTGTCTGAATGCCCAATTCTAAAACTCTTAAGAATCTGAATTTAGGGTTCCTACCTAGAGTGTTCCAATCTATTGTCCTGTACGTAATTTAGAGAGTTATAATCAGAATTTTTTTTATTTATAAAAACATACTGGAGCCCAGGCCAGTGTGTTTCAGTAGTTAGAATGTAGGCCCGAAAACCAAAGGGTTATAGGTTGAATTCCCAGTCAAGGGCACGTAGCTGGGTTGCAGGTTCCATCCTGGCCCCCTTTGGGCCATATGTGGGAGGCAGCCAGTCAATGTGTCTCTCTTACATCCATGTTTCTCTCCCCTTCCCTCCATCTCTTCCACTCTCTCAAAATCAATGGGAAAAAATATCCTCAGGCAAGGACTCACAACAAAAACAAAAACATATTGCAGTGGATAAAGATAAATTATGTCTCATGAAGCTTTTGGTTTACTGTGTGTGTGTGTGTGTGTGTGTGTGTGTGTGTGTGTGTGTGTGTGTGTTTCTACACTGAGTTATATATAAAGGCAAAAAGGCTCCCACCCTATGCCATAGCTCTCAGGTTCTTTTCATTTAAAAGTAAAACAAAGCATTTTGCATTAAAGGGTAAGAACTTAAGGATGGACATAAGGACATTGCATTTTTCGTAGTCACTAGGAGAGCTGGAGGCAGATAAATGTAAATCACAAGGAAAACCACAATTTGCTTCTCTCCCTGATAAGCTTCAGGAACTTCCCGCAGAGAATTCACCCTTCAATACCTTCTTTGGTGAACCACAGCTAACAAATGAACTAAGTCTTCTTATTTCTTGATTACATCTTTCTCCTCTGACTTGCTTTAGGTCTAAGAAATGCAGAAAATATATTTTGTAGTGTATTTTTTAGCATCTATGCTATTCCGGGGTCAGACATTCGAATCTTGGCTCTGTCCATTTACAAGCTGTGCGACCCAGTGCAAGATGCTCCAGTTTCCACTGTAAAATGGGGATAGCTGCGTTGTGAAGATTAAATGAGAATAAACATGGAAAGTGCTTAGCAGAGCAAGCACCCTTGCTCATTACCCAGGCTGGCCCAGCCCTACCAGCCAGGGGACACAGCTTAAAATACTCCTCTCTAGTCTAATGGAGTTGCATTCCACCTGGGAAATAGGAAGGTGTGCTCCTACTAAACATATGTTGGGCAACATGATGGTACAGTGGGAGGAATATGGCCTTCGGAGCCTAGACTTGGGCTCAAACCCTTGTCAAGTTTATTTACTCACCAAGTGATCTTGAGTGATTTAACTGACATCTGAACCCATTTCCCCTTCTCAAAAGTGAATATCTAATACTTAAAATGGAGATAATGCTTGGAATGCATTATCTAGAAGAGCCTGATTCCTGTTAATTTTCTCCTTTTCCCTTTATAACAACTTTGCAGAAGAAAAGATAATCCTAGTCAGGACCCCTCACTGTGCATTCTAGCCGTCCTTGGTGATTACCTCAAAGTCAGGGTGTTGCCCTTCTGGCCACCACTAAGAATAGGCCACAGGCAAATGTCACTTGTAATAGTAAATTATGTCTCATGTAAGGCAAAGTAGCCCTGTGCAATCAACTCTGTTCCAGGACAAATTGTCATTTCCATGGGAATTGCCCTATGATCACTGGAACCATTGTTCTTGATAAAATGATTTCAAATGTTAAAAATAAAAATTTTAAAGAGCCGTAATTCTCCTTCTTACTACAACTATTCTTGCTATTACTTTGTGATCTTTGTTCACATGCAGACGTGGTTTCCCATAGTTTCTCTCAAGATCAAAACTATTCATCTTCTATTTCTTTAGGTGACATTATCCTATAAAGTAGCTTCAGAATAGACCACCTTGTAAGAGGTTTATAATATTGAATATGAGTATTATCTTCAGGTTTATGCTACAACAAGCCTCTACATGAGAAAAAAAATCATTTTTCTCTTTACCAGATTATATTCTTTGGAAAAATTATGAAGACTTTGATGTTTTATATTTGTAATGCAGTCCCCAATAAAAATGAGAATTGGCTTTTGTTAACAAATAGAAGATTCTTTATCTCAGGCAGCCAGGAATTTGATCTAGGGGCTGATTTCAGGCTTGGAGAAATTGGGATACAAATAACATTCAAACAGACCTACCCTTCGAATCCATTCGGCCAGGAAGAGCAATATGGGTATTTCAGCAGGGGAGTCCCACGACAAATCACGCAGCATTTCAAGAGATAAAAACCATCCTGGACTTACTGGAAGTCTGGGGCAGAAGTAAGGGAAAGGGGGAGGGAGAACAGGAAGAGAATAGGACAAGTAATCTGTTACACATACATTGTGTGCCCCGAGAGCAAACGGAAAGGGAGCTCAGAGTGCTTGAAGAGGTAGGATGTAAATCTGTCCTTCTGAATGGGCATTATGTCCTATCGAAGGCTATTGTTTCATGGAGCCCAGGCCTAACAATATCCCATTGTGGCAAATGCAAAGGCCAGTTGGTTAAATCCCAGTTTTCCAGGTCTCTTCCCTCATTTTCAGTCTCCAGGACTATACCCCTGAGGATGTTCTGCTCCCGCTGCCTGGGCTGCCCCCGGCTGGCTGTGTAAGTAAAGATGGTTTACAGGCTCCTGGGTCTGGTGTGAGGGCACCTAAAATCTCTCCACCTTGCGCGGATTGCTATTAAGTGTGAAGACTGTAGCATGTGTTTCCAGAGAGGTGACACGGGGGAAACTATCCCTGAAATTGCCAACCCAGAGACTCCTGCAAATCTGCAGAGTCACCTTTGGAACTACAAGGATGCTTCGCCCAGATGGAAGGTGTTCTTAAAGGGTTTTATACAAATCGGTGGATGGTTTGGTATTTTCATTTTCAAGGGAACTTAAAGGCCAGCTTCAATTGCAAGAGACTGTTTGCTTTAAATAATCCTGGAATGGGCATTAATACTACGTGGATGTTTACATCCCTGGGCTAAAACAAAAATATGGCTACAAAGTGTTCTTCCTGCGCACAGATTTCTCCAGCACGTGGTGTCTTTGTGTTGCCACCGAGTGCACAAGAACTGAACAACCAGCCAACTGGAAATGGTTGATAAAGAGGCATTGGGATGATGGGGAATTGCCTGGAAGTCATCTATTTCATATTCAATACCTGCTAGATCAAGAAGGTGATAACTTCTAATAATGGGGAGGTTTTACATTACTTGTTGGTGGTTTCTATAGAGCAGTATACAAGTGGAAACCCAAATGTTTCTAAGGGAAAATGCGGTTGTTACCAAGGTGTTCTGTGGTCATGTTCTTTGCCTTTTCCTTCCTGCCTGTGTCAGAAGTTCTTGGTACAGATTGACCTTGGTGCAAGACTGCGAGGCAAGGATGCCTGCTGGGCATGCGAGTACACAGAAAGAAGAGGCTGGGTCTTGGGTCTCAGGCTGATTCCTTTGAAAAGGGATGAGCTGCGGAGTCTAAAATGTATTCCTATATCTGGTCAGGGAGCCTGTGAAGTGTAACTGGAAGAAACGCATCCCAGCTCTTACCCTCACCTTCGCTGGGTGACTGGGTTAATTGCTCAACCTCTCCATTGTGTCCCTTCCTCTACCTATAGGACCCTGTTGAGGAACAAAGATGCAATGCCGGTGAAAGTGCGGTATTAAAGTAAGCTGTTTGTATTTTGTGTTGATGATCAAACGTTTAGAGAATAATGATACTTGAGTTTGCGCTTGTGGCATACTTCTTTCAGGAGACATTAGTAACAGGTGAACCTCTTCTTAGCAAATCCCCCCTTTTCCACACTGACTAGTTGAGAACTGCTTTCCCTGTTTCCAGAGGTTGTATTTCTTCCTTTCCTCCATGGGCTCGGGTGTTGGGCTACCTACCAGTAACTTACTCAGGCCCAGTAGAGAGCCCACCAGGTCTAAGCTCAGTGGAAAATGTGGAATAAGCTGAGGTGGGGACGTGTATGGACTTGTTGGAAATCAAACCATAATACACATTGTCCTGTTATTTGATCAAACCCAATTTTGGATCAACAAGACTTAGGAGACATTTTCTGAATCATGTTATGTACTTCTTAACTTAAAATGTCTTTTTTATGTGTCTAGCCATGTTATGTGTTTTTAAGATTCTTTGGGTCCCAATTTTTAGATCTATACCCAATCCCCTAATTTACTAAACTAAAAGCATTGACCTTTTTTCTCTCTGATTGTAGAAGAATACAGTGCTCTCTGGGTAAGCACTACACTCTCTCAGCAGCCAAAGTGAATACTTGGATGGCATGGGTGACTGAATGTCACA